>NC_138748.1:31668138-32868138 GCF_965113315.1 Podarcis vaucheri
AGCCCCTGCAGCTGCAAATCCTTCCAGGCTCAATTCCTTCCTTCCTTCCTTCCTTCCTTCCTTCCTTCCTTCCTTCCTTCCTTCCTTCCTTCCCTCCCCCTGCCTTGAATGCCCTTTCCCCTTCTCTGCCTTATCTATGCTCCCAGGTTTGGGCTAGTTTGCAAGGAGGAACTCCCTTGATTTAGATGCTGACTGGTGAAGGGACTGACCACTGCCCAGTCTACCAGGGCAGCACAACACTTGCCTCACTGGGCACCGGCAACCTATGCTACGTCCCGGCTTAGTAGTATTGCATTCAAAATCTGTCCAAATTCTTGTAATCAAATTATATCTTAATGAAGTTTTTATCTAAATTAAGAACCCATGAATAGGTAGATACTAAACAGTTCCTGAACTAGAGCACCTGTAAGTAATATAGATGTCACTGTTCGGTTGTTTTGTACTTTTGAACTACCCCTTACATACTTGTACCAACCCCCGACTAGCTTGACTCTAAATTGCCTGGGATAGAGGCAGCCAGTGGGAATATGCAGCCACATTTGCCACAGACAGTGCTTTATAGACTGCCAGAAAAGATACATGGTCATCTCTCGGCACATAGTAAGTGTTCTCCTTCATCACTGTCACCATGGTATTTTCAAGCCATGGACAAAACAATGTAAGAGGCAGAAACAACACAGTTCATTTTGAAGGCACCAGTTTTAAGTACTGCATTCCAAATCCAGTGCTTATAACATATGCAAGAAGGTTACAATGCACTCACAGATCCTCATAAAAGCAAAGGTTGCCCACTGACATCAATGACAATGCTAAGCTTTTCCTTGTTTCATGTTACCTGGGTAACTTGCAAAGCAGATCACACATTTCCCTCCTAAATCAATGGATAACTTTCACACAAATATGATATGTTCACATCTCTCTGCAAGGCCGATGCATGAGTCTCCATTTTGTATGTTGCGCAAGGAGTGTTTGTGATTCAAGGACCCGCCACCCGCTTAAGGATAAGAAAGACACATGGACACGGTATATTAGGTTAATGGGCTAAAAAAGGCCACAACTTTATTGATTACAGCATGTGCTTAGGCACTGGATAAAACAACAGAGCGTGACTCCACCCCCTCAGGGACAGGTGAGTCTAACAAGGGTTAACCACCAGTGGGAGGAGCCTGTAGATGCAAATACAACTGAAAGCTCCCCCTGATGTCAGCGGGGGTCGTGCCATGGCCCTAGCCACCAGTAAGGGTGTTGGACAGGATCCACGACAGTCGGATTCCTTTACTGGAATACCCATAAAATGGAGGGATAGGCAAAAAACAGCAGCACAATGAAAGGGAAGCACTGCCACGGCCGCATTTGAGCCGCTAAACCCCGCCCCCAAGACTCCACCTGATTGGTTGGCTCCCTGGGGGCACAGCGTGGCAGCCAGGACAGCTGGGCTGGGGCCGGAATGCCACCTGCCAACGCGGGAAATGGCTCCCGCTCACAACTCCTCCGCTCTGTAAGGAGGAGAGGCTTTGTCACATACATTTTCTAAGCCACTGTTTTTGTGTACTCTATGAAGCAGCCCTGCAGAAATCCCCCCAAACACCATATATATTCTCTAGTCAAGAACAACTCAGCCCTGAGAGCTGGATATTCACAGTATAGGATGTCACCTACAGCTGAGTTGAAATCTTAACCTCAGTGTAGTTTTGTATAAACCAAATAAATGGCATGGGAATTTTACCACTCCAACCAAGGACAAAGCATAGTCCTTGAACTGCAGCTTACGTAAAACTGGAAGCAGGGGGCATGCTAATAGAAAACGTTGAGTCTAAAATGCTGCCAATTTTTTTAAAAAAAAGAGCAGCTCAGGAAGCCCAGGGCTAGATCTGATTTCTACCAACAGGAAAAAACAACAACTATATTTTATTCTGGTTCATACTACTTAACCTTCCTTTTGGAGGAAGCAGGTGAGGTCCAAGGGAAAACCAACCTGGATTTCATTTTCATTTCATCTTTACATTTTGCCAGCATGTGCTGAATAGTTTCTAAGCTCTTGAGAGCAAAGGGAAAACATCACCACAGATCACTGATATATTTTTGCATGAATGATTTATCAACCCTGAAATTAAAACAACCTTTAATTCAAAGGAACACGTCAGGCAGCAGAATGGGGCGTATGGTTCGTGTAAAGTTATATTTATTGTGAGAAGCCATAAATGAATTCAAAGCTTGGTGCCCTACTTATTTTCTGATAGACATGGTATGCAGGAGCCCAGAATGGTTATTATTCAGCAACTTACATTGGTAAGCTATGGGTATTGATTGCACTGTGTTCTGTATTGATCCTAACCATTGCAGAGGGTTGCTTTAGATGACCCTCAGGGTCCCTATGATTCTACAATTTACTTTTGGTCTGAGCTGAAACTGGAAGTCTGAAAACAGTGGCCATTTGTTTCACGTAGCTGTTAAATATGAGTGTTTTTATGATGGCACTGTTAGGATTCTCCTACTCATGTGTAGGACCCTGGCAGAGACACATGCCCAATTGGCATGTTCTCTCCCTCCTGGTCGATTGTTTGGGAGCTTCAAAAACTTTCTCCAGCCCTGAATAAGTTAAAAACAAAGGTCTTAGAGAAAAATTTAACAGTGATTGAGAGAGAGAGGTTTCAGAATGAGACAGGCTTAACAGTGGTTAAGAAAGTGAAATACCTGGGGATTAACATGACAGCTAAAAATGGGAATCTATTTAAAGACAATTATGAAAAATGCTGGACTGAAATGAAAAAAGATTTAGAAATTTGGTCAAATTTGAAGCTTTCACTGTTAGGCCGTATTGCTGCGATAAAAATGAATGTATTGCCTAGAATGTTTTTGTTTCAAACACTGCAAATCTTGGATAAAATGGATTGTTTCAAGAAGTGGCAGAGAGATATTTCTAGATTTGTCTGGCAGGGCAAGAAGCCTAGAATAAAATTTAAAATACTAACGGTCACAAAGGAAAGAGGTGGATTTGCCCTGCCAGACATTAAACTTTATTATGAATCAGCAGCTTTTTGCTGGCTGAAAGAATGGCTGCTTCTTGAAAACACCGACATTTTGGATTTAGAAGGTTTTAATAATGTATTTGGATGGCATATTTGTGGTATGATAAGGTCAAAGCACATAAAGCATTTAAAAATCATATTGTCAGGAAAGCATGGTTTAATGTCTGGATAAGATATAAGGACCTACTTGAAAATAAAACCCCAAGGTGGTTGTCACCGATGGAAGTGAAGGCTCAGAAAAAGCTCAATATGGAGGCCAAATGGCCGAAATATTGGGAAATTTTGGAACAAGAGGGAGACAAATTGAAACTGCAGAGTTTTGAAAAACTAAAAAATAAAGTGCGAGGTTGGCTTCATTATTATCAGATAATGGAGGCATATAATTTGGATAACAAAATTGGCTTCCAGGTGGAAAAATCAAAATTGGAAACAGAACTGTTAGATCCCAAAACCAAGATTTTGTCAAAGATGTATAACTTGCTGTTGAAATGGAATACTCAGGATGAAACGGTGAAATCTGCTATGATTAAATGGACACAAGATGTTGGACATGACATAATGATGGCTGACTGGGAACAGTTATGGACCACAGGTATGAAGTTTACGGCATGTAATGCCTTAAGAGATAATATTATGAAAATGATATACAGGTGGTACATGACACCAGTCAAGCTTGCAAAAATCTATCATTTGCCCGATAATAAATGTTGGAAATGTAAAGAAACTGAAGGTATATTCTTTCACCTTTGGTGGACGTGCCCAAGGATTAAGGCTTTCTGGGAGATGATTTATAATGAAATGAAAAAGGTATTTAAATATACCTTCCTGAAGAAACCAGAGGCCTTTCTCCTGGGCATGGTTGGCCAATTGGTGTTAAAGAAGGATAGAACTTTCTTTATGTATGCTACAACAGCAGCAAGAATACTTATTGCAAAGTATTGGAAGACACAAGATCTACCCACCAGGGAAGAATGGCAGATGAAGGTGATTGACTACATGGAACTGGTGGAAATGACTGGCAGAATCCGAGACCAGGGAGAAGAGTCGGTGGAAGAAGATTGGAAGAAATTTAAAGACTATCTACAGAAATACTGTAAAATAATGAATGTTAGAATGATGTTGGATTGAAGTTAAGTGGTTTTTATCAGCAATGTTATAAAGGAATATGTAAAAATGGATTGTTAACAGGTGATAATCTAAAGTTATAATATATTAAGATAAAAGATTAAGATAAAATCAAAGAGGGAAAGGATTTGCTGAATTAACTAATTGAACTGGAATACAAAAAAAGAGAGGTGTGAGGAGGTCAGGGAAACAAGCAAATGAAGGACAAGATATGGAAAGACTGATCTGTTTTTAACTGTTTTTACCTTGTATTTTCATTTTCTTTTTTTCCTTTTTTTCTTTTTTCTTTTCTTTCTTTTTTCTCTTATTTTTGTAATATGTTGAAACTTTAATAAATATCTTTAAAAAAAACAAACCGAAAGCTTTCTCCAGCCCGAACATCACAGCGACTGATACCAAGTGGCAGTAGCACGCTTAGGATCCTGCAGAGTGTTAGCAGTTTGCGTAACAGAACTCAGTAGCACAGCATTTTGGCTAATCTACTTTATTTACATATAATACACTCAGAGCATTTTGAATTAGCTCTTTCCTCTTTCTCATCAGACAGCAAAGAGAAAGGACAAAGGACAAGAGTCCCACAGCACAGAGCAAGAATCCTAGCAGGCACCAGTCCAATCCTATCCATGCTTACTTGACATTAGGTCCAGCTGAGTTCAAGGCAGCCTTGAGTCCCCTGTCCTTGTGCTTCAAATTGTAAGGCTCAGCCACTTAAGGTTACATAGCCTCAATTCATATATTCAGGGAGGGAGGGGTGCTGAAATGCTTGGGAAGTCGTTCAAAAAAGGAAGCAACAAACTGCTGTAACTCATATGTTTGTCAGAGGTCGGGAGCAGAAATCATGCAAGCAGTATTTTCTACCATTTTCCCCCCTCTTTAGTTTGAAAAAGCTGTGTAAATAACTACATTGCTTTCTGCACTTGACACTTGAATTCCGCAGATAGCAAGACAAACAGCATAGGTCTTAGTGGGAGCTGAAATGTAGTGTAATGGAAACAGTGTTGATTGTGATAAAAACAGGATGGGAGAGATATTGCTGCTTCTTTACATCCCTAGCAAGGACAGAGATCTAAAGCATCCAGCAAGTATAGTAGTGACCTCAGATTCCAGCTAAGAACAAATTAGTTGCCATGTGTCTAAGTTAAGTCAGTAAGAATGCAATCCTTATGTAAATAATAATATTGTGGGGGTTATTATTTCTGTTTGCTACTATATTCTGTTTTTTTGTGTTTTTATATTGTAAACTGCCATGTGATCCTTGGATTATGGGTGGTGGTAATAATAATGATAATAATAGTAATAGTAGTAATAATAATAATAATAATAATAATAATTGCTTACCTGGGAGTAAGCTCCACTGAACCCAGTGGGGCTAACTTCTCAGGAGACATGTATAGAGCTCATGGGGGATGAATTGTGAAAGCACACACCATTCTTCCAGTAAGCACAGAGTTTCTCCCTCAAACCACATGGTTCTCTTTGATCTTCCTCAGTGATTTCTCACTGCAAGAGCAAAACAGTCTGCAGTGGAGGACAGTCTTTCAGCTTTCAGTAGGGTGTAATTATTTTCGAAGCCATGGACAGCATTATTTTCTGCAGGGCTGAGATTATATGGCTAGCAATTCTGTTTCTCTTTCTGCTGCTAAAGACTAACGTGGCTATTCTTCTGGAAACACATGATTATTCGTCTGGAAAGAATTCAATAAACTGTGAATTCAGTGTGTGTGTGTGTGTGTGTGTGTGTGTGTGTAGTTGAAGCATCTCCTAAGTAGCTTTGAGAGGTGACAGAATCTATTTCCCCCCAGCACCTACCAATATATTGAATCTTATGACCATGTGCTGTACAATATGTACACTGGCGTTATAAAATGAGAGGTAGCCTCTGAACATTGGGTTCTTTCAACTTATGCAATCGAATAGCATCAGGCACACAAGCAATCTGTATATAACCCAATATCTAAAAAAAGAAAAATGAAAAAGGACCATGTTTCCATCTGAATGATTGATTTGCTCACCAAGAGGAGAGGCCTTAACATCTATACTGAAATATGCTACAGTGATTTGTTTCTCTCTTTTTTTATCATGGAGAATTTAAGAAGTCTAGATCTGATGATGGCATCACAAAAAAAGCTAGCTGTGTAAGAAGCTGTAATTCTCCCTTCTCATTCTCTGTTGGCTTCAATGAATTCATTTCAGATGATTGCAAAGGAAGCATTTTGCAGTATAATCCTATACATGTCTATTTAGAAGTTAGTCCTGCTGCTAATTTTTAAAGTCTTCATAATTCAATATAAGAATACTGTACACGTAAAAAAAAACCAAAACCAGACCTATGGCTCCAGTGAGTTTTCTTCATGTAAGGGGAATCTGACCATTAATTAGCACAAAGTCCCTTAAATTCCAATTTCAAGAGATAGTGAACATCCACTCATTTGATGACGTGACCACATTTTACTCTGTCTTCTGCCTTACTGAGAATTGTTTGCGTTTGTTTGTATGTAAACAGGGCGTCAAGGTGCCAGAATCCATTTAGCTGTTCATCATCTCAGTACGATACTAAGAGTGGGATGTACAGAGAACTTCAGAAATCGAAAGTGGAGATGCCATCAAGCTCAAATCAAGTATGAGATGAGTATTACAGCTCCCAAATCCCTCTCTTCAGATGCTGGAATTCTAGTACAGCAGTGGGAAGCCTCCATTCCATGGGCCTATGGGGCCCACTAGGCCTCCAAGTTTGGCACATGAGGCTGGCAAATCCGCAGCCCCCTTTGTGTGGCAGGTAAAGATGGGGCTTCACCAAAGATGAGGCTTTCAGGCACCAACAACTAGGTGGCTGTCAGTAAAGTTCCTTTGCCAGCACAGTATGAAATTCAACTGTGATAGCAAAGGAAAATGCTCGCCTGTCAAAGTTGATCCATGAGATCAGGCCCACTGGAGTGATCCAGTTCCCCACCATTGTTCTAAAAGATAACTAATGTTTGCCTAATGATATTGTTGCTGCTGTTAATAGTCAAAAAAATTCAATAATTGTATCCATATCTAACTTGACCACCCAATATATCCAGATATAGGACCTAATGTCGACTTATAAGAGAGCCCCCATTTTATTTTTTATTTTATATCAAAATGCTTTTAATAATGGGCACTTCCACCAGCTGTGGAGGAAAGAAACAGAAGTTAATTTAAGATAATCCACCCCAGCTTTTAACTGCATGCTGGGGCGGAGAAATAAACACAGGGGACAATGCTATGCAACTCAAAATATAAAGCTATTCAAGATTTGCTATTGTCTATCTAAAGCCACTCATTTATTTTACATTAAAGTTTAAAATTGTAATTAAGCCAGTTCCTTCTTGGCCATTGCTGCCAAACCTGCAAGATACATTTCTTATCTCACCCACAGAATATGGAATTCATTTTTTCAATATAATTAAGTCTTTGGAACTGGCTTTTAGAGTGCACACTGATGCCGTTTCACATGGGCTTGAAAAGATCTCCTCAAATTATACATGACAGCTCAGTTGCATTCCCATCAAAATGTTCCAATCTTATGGATTAATTCAAAGAGAGGCATTGCTCAATCTTTCAACTGTTGGCTCCGGGCAGGTGTTTCTGTTCCTTCCAGCTGAAGCACAGATGAATGGAGTTTGACAGGGTTTCCCCTTCAGTGACATTCTAAGGAAAATGAGTTAGACTTGTCTTTTGGCTAAAGCAGAGGTGAGTGACAAACAACTGTCAGTCAACGGCTTCCCTCCAACTGCAACTCTATGGCACTTTCTTAGACAAGCCAGGTGATGAAGAAATAAGCTCTTCTTGGAGCATTATTATTTTTAAAATCTGAATTTTTAATCTTAGTTCTTTTATAACTAGTTGGAAATGTTTTCAGCACTATTGGTACCCAAGGAGATTGTAATAATGGGAAACTTCACAGGATCTTTCCAGAAGATTGTTTTTTATACTTTTCCAATGCTCAAAGTGGACATTGGGTGAGGGGGGAGGAATCAGTTGCAGTTACATTAGTGACTTTTTCACAAGGGTATAGCATTATGATGTACTGGATTTACTAGTAAAAGCTCTTGGCATTCCTATGAAGCTTGCCAGAGTTAGGCCTAGAAATGAGTTTCAGGATCTCTACAAGCCATTTTTGTTGTTGTTGTTGTTGTTGTCTGTGTAAAACTGTTAGAACACTAATAATAATAATAATAATATATTACTTATACCCCGCCCATCTGGCTGGGTTTCCGCAGCCACTCTGGGCGGCTTCCAACCGTATATTAAAAACACTACAGTGTCAGACAAAGAACAGGCAGGTATAATTTCTTCATGTCACATCTTATATTGCCTAATAAGTTTATAATCTGTGGTGGCAGGGTTTCCCGAGCTTGGGTCTCCAGCTGTTTTTGGACTACAACTCCCATCATCTCTAGCTAGCAGGACCAGTGGTCAGAGATGATGGAAACTGAAGTCCAAAAACAGGTGGAGACCTAAACTTGGGAAACACTGATCTAGGGTTACCTAACTACTGAGAGGATGAAACTCTCCTAAGAAGGGCAGAAACATGGCAAAATCTTCACTATTTTATGCCATTTTATTTGGTTCTAATTGTTGGGAAAGACTGAGGGCACAAGGAGAAGGGGACGACAGAGGACGGGATGGTTGGACAGTGTTCTCGAAGCTACGAACATGAGTTTGACCAAACTGTGGGAGTCAGTGGAAGACAGGAGTGCCTGGCGTGCTCTGGTCCATGGGGTCACGAAGAGTTGGACACGACTAAACTACTAAACAACAACAACAAAAAAGGGCTACAACATTTAATTGATCGTTCAGTTACAATTATCAAATTAAAAACATTTTATTGACTAAAAAGGGCTTATTGATTCATCAGGCAACAGTTTAATGAATGAGTATATGAACACTGTTTTTAATACAAATACTTGGGGGGGGGATGCAGGTGGCATGCACAAACTTAGAAAAGGCATTCTCTCCTGTGAGCAGAGATAGAGTGCAACGGTGAACCTACCTTATTCATCCTTTCCAATACAATATGAGAACTAAAACACAGCTATCTGTTGAAATTTGCACCCATCCCACTTTTGCAATGCAATTCTCCAGTCAAGTAATGGGTACAAAATGCATATGCTGTGGTTAAGTCTGCACAATAATAAGTATATTAGTAAAAAAATAACACACCAAGGTGCATTATATTAGGGAAACTTGCTTTGCAAAATAATAATAATTGTTTTTTAAGGCAGAATTCAATACAGCAATGTGTGTATTTTGAGAAATTTGCACTTAACTGCTGGTGAATTTTCATAAGGACTTTCTTTTTTTCTTTTTTAATTGCAACCTGATGTGGAAATCTGGAGAAGTGAACAAGATTAGAAAAATGGGAAACAGAGAAAAACCAACATTTACAGATTCACCCATCCCTACCTGTAAGAGAGAGGGAGAGGGAGACTGACTCTTTTAATCTTATGCCAGATGCAACACACATGCATCAGTTAAAAGGCATCAAATAAAAAGTATGCTCTTTGCTTTGGAATTACTGCTTTTGCTCATGCGCAAACTAATAAATTAATTAATCAGCTAAAATTAAATAGACAAATCAACTGAAAAAAATAATTGACTACAAACCTCTATTCTAAATAAAGGTGTTATGCTACTTTCTCCTGTGGGCTTTCTTTTTTAGTCTGACCAACACAGAGCTGCCTGCTATTTTTGTCTATATTACAAATGTGAATTTACTGCAAGAATGACTATCTTTCGCAGCACATGAAGGCCCAGGAATGCCTCAGGAATATTTCCTCCTACACTGATTCATCTGCTGGGGAAAAAATATCCTTCAGTAGAAAAGTATATTTTGCAGAAATTACTAAACTGAAATCAAATGCCAACCAGATCGAAAGCTGACCAGCTAAGAATATTGTTATGTACTGAGTTGAATAGGATCCAAACTGCAGCAGTCTGATTGGTCCTAGAACAATAGGATCCAAAATGCAGCAGTCTGATTGGTCCTAGAACAATAGGATTCAGAATGCAGCAGTCTGATTGGTCCTAGAACAATGCAGCAGTATGATTGGTTGGCAGGAACCACCCAATCCTGCTCCAGATAGAAGTGAATCCACAACCTGATTGGCTTACAGTAGAATTCCGGAATTAGCCAATCATGTGCAGCCCATTGTGTAAATAATGTATATAAAACAAATACTGTGAGGGGACTTCCATTCATTCCTCCTCACCACTATGAGCTGAATAAAGAGCATGAAATCACTTTGCAACTCTGAGTATATTTCAAATATATTTTTTCTATTAGTAATAACATGCTCTGTGGTTTATCAGATAAATGCATAGAACCATGAGACACTTTTCCAAAGCCACATTAATTTACTTCCATTAGAAGTTCTGTCTTAGAAACAGGCATGTGCCTCTTTACATATAATACCAATGAGAAAAGGAATGACAGTCTTTCCCCTCAATGCGCTGAGCTGGAGTTTGTAATTGATATCAATGGGTCCCAAACTGGCTTACATTCAACCAAAAAAGTAAAGGACCCCTGACAGTTAAGTCCAGGCACAGATGACTCTGGGGTTGCAGCGCTCATCTTGCTTTACAGGCCAAGGGAGCCGGCATTTGTCCACAGACAGTTTTTCCGGGTCATGTGGCCAGCACCACTAAGCCGCTTCTGGCGAAACCAGAGCAGCACACAGAAATGCTGTTTACCTTCCTGCCGGAGTGGTACCTATTTATCTACTTGCACTTTGACGTGCTTTCAAACTGCTAGGTTGACAGGAGCTGGGACAGAGCAACAGGAGCTCACCCCGTCATGTGGATTCAAACCGCCGACCTTCTGATCGGCAAGCCCAAGGCTCAGTGGTTTAGACCACAGTGCCACCTGCGTCCCTACATTCAACACTTCTAACTAATTTTGTATTCAGAGCAGGGCCAGCTCCAGTTTTAGGAGGTCCTTGGACAAGATGCTCTCTATGCCCCTCCTCTGAGTGTCACATTTCATTTACACCTCTCTCTGGGCCCATTCTACACAACTACTAGGGGGGGGGGCAAGATAAGGCAAGTGGAGAGGCCTGCTGCACCTTCTCACCCAGAGCTTGTCTGCTCCAAGAGCACAGGTGGATATGCAGCAACAACAAAGAGAAAGACGGGGAGCCCCCTTCCCCCACATCACTATCTCTCTCCAGAGATAGATGGTTCTGGAGATCAGTAGTGGTCCCAATGCAGTGTGAGAGCCCTGGCAAATGGCCAGCAATGCCAACCTCTGATACCAAACCTGCCTAGAGGGATCAAGGGTACCGAAATTAGGTTCACTGGAATAAGCAGTTAAAAACTGCTGAAATAGATAGAGACCTAGATAACCTTGTTTTCTAGGCAGGAAGATACAGTCAACCAACACAGCATTCCTGGCATTTCCAGAACAGGTGGATATTACATAGAATCATAGCGTTGGAAGGAACCCCAAGGGCAACCCCCTGCAGTGCAGGAATCCTGCCCACAACCGTCCCTGGATGGGCTCAAACCGCCAATCTTCTGGTTAACAGCCAGACACACTGACCAATGGTGCAGTTCAGCCGGGCTTGTTCACAGTAGGTGGAGCTAGGGTTGCAGCCTTAATCATGCTTTAGATTGGAAAGCAGTCTGGAAGTTTGGGCAGCTTGTAAATTAAGATGGTTTCTTTCATTAGTGTGGTTCTGGACAGCAGAAGCAGTTGCCAAATGCCCTAAGATGTGAGACACAATAAAAGAAGCATAATTTATTTACTGTATTTTTTGCTCTATAAGACTCATTTTTTCCCTCCTAAAAAGTAAGGGGAAATGTGTGTGTGTCTTATGGAGCGAATGCAGGCTGCGCAGCTATCCCAGAAGCCAGAACAGCAAGAGGGATAGCTGCTTTCACTGCACAGCGATCCATCTTGCTGTTCTGGCATTTGAGATTCAGAATATTTTTTTTCTTGTTTTCCTCCTTCAAAAACTAGGTGTGTCTTGTGGTCTGGTGCGTCTTATAGATGTTATAGATGTGGTCTGGTGCGTCTTATAGATGTTTGATCTGCAACACCCTTAGCTACTTAACTGCCACATCTCTCTAGTTCAGCACAGGTAGGCTTGCTGCTCAGATAATAGCAAATAACCATACTTTTCTGCCACCCACTGTGTTAGGACAACACCACCCTACCCCCATGCATTGGATCAGTAACATAATTGTCTTTCCCTTCAGCACCTTACAGAGCATTGAAAGGCATTGGAAGTGACATTGGCCTCCCACTCAATGATCCTCTCTGCGGTTTGTTGCAAACAATGGTATTACCCTGCGTTCCAAACTGCTGGACACTTTTATTCTGCTCAAAGAGCCGATCGTTACTGAAAGCGAAATGAGTCTTAGGGGTAGGTAAGTTCAAAATACGTTGTCATAGCTTGCAAAAATTGTCCTAGAGTGGGAGCCCAGATGCTGACGACGTGATGTATCAGAGCTGACAATTGCCAGGGCCACCCTTGCTGGGAAATTCCAGACTCTGCCCACACACTGTTCACACTTTTCTCCACAGCCATAAGGGCTAAAAAATCAGGCTGTCACATTTTGTAAGGAAGGCTGAGATTTCAGAGGACTCTTTCCGTGCCAGGTGCTGTGCCTATATAGGAAGCTCGCAGCACGTGCAATACACACTGGTGTCTGGTGAGGGTGATCGTGGGCTTGGAGACACCATCCCAGCACTCACCACTGTTCTGCTTTCATTAAGATACAACCACACAGCAGTTTTCCAATGCAGTAGCAGTTTAGGAATGCTTCTTAGGAAATAGGAAGCTGCCTTGTAACAAGTCAACTTAGCATTGTGGGTGCTGAATGACAGGCATGAGTTTTCTCCAGCCCTACTCGGAAATGCCAGGGATTGAACCTTGTTGGGAAACTGTGTACATGCAGCTACTCACACAGAGTCGATTAAGGTTTGGCAGACAACCAGAAGGCAATCTGAAAGAGTAAGACTGCCTGGTGATAACAGAGACATGGAGACCGCTCCCTGATTGGTCAAGCTCTCTCAAGGGAGAGAACCTACTAACTGGAATGTGTTAGTTCAGAGTTCGGGAGGTTCAGAGTTTTGTGTCAGTGTAGGAGTTGTGAGTTGTGTATGAGAGAGCTAGCTAAAGATCCGTGTTCTGTTCCTGTAAATAGTCTACTGTATATAATAAACACCTAACTACAAGTTCCTGGTTCCTGCTTCGTCTATCCTGTCTGCAGCCAAGTCGCCAGTTGCTTCCGTGGATTCTGCGTGTATTCTGCTAGGTCTGGCTAAGGTCCTGCAACTAGTCAGAAGGTTGCGAAACACCAAATAGGTTTTACCAATAAACCTGGGACATTTTGCACACAAACCGTGTGTTCTGCAACGGAGTTACAGTCCTTTCCCAAACTTCCAGGTCTCTTGCAGTGCAGTAAATTCCAATAATACTGGCTGAAATTACCAGTGGCAACAGCATTTAATTTGAGGCTTCAGTCTATACCGCTGAAAGTTGGGTTGCGACCCAGAGACCACATTCAGGGATCTCGCTGGTTGGTGGTAGTCTTGTTGTTAGCAGATTTTTGGCTTTATTTCAGAATTCTGCTCCTGCAGAGGCACCTGACTTTACGCTATATAAATTATTTATTGTTATTTGCTCTTCAGCCCTTGTTTCACATCCATCTCTTCTCCTCTCCTCTCCTCTCCCGGTTCCCAGGATTTAACTGATCTTTAAAATCATGTCTCTGTGAAAAGGTATTAGGAAGACCTTTGAAATCAGCCAGGAAGCTTTGTGGTGTTCACAAAAAGACAGATGGAAAGGTAGGCAACATCCTTCACTTCGCAGTTTTTGATGTTTGTGTCTTACCAGAAGCACAAAGCTTATGTAGTCATTGTCAATCTGCCAGGATGTGGCGGGGGGCACTCTTCTGTTCTAAACATAATAATAAATAAAAATACTTGGGTTCTCTTCTGTGGGACTTATTAAAACAAAAATATTCAACTTTAAATGATTATTTAAATGTATTGGGCGTTTATTCCTCCCAGTCCCCCATCGAGGATCTGGGGAACATCAGGGTTTTCCAGAGTGGTGGGGTGGGGTGGGGATGGGCTGGCTCTGGAGAACATATGTTCAAGCAGAGAGTCCGCCCCCATTACACTGCCATCGCAGGGGAGAGCAATGACAACCTCTCGGCGTACGGCCAAAGCCTCCCCTCAAAACAACCCCTTTAACGGGGAACCCTGGTATCACCGCCGCAAAGAGAAGGGGGCGTCACCGCTACACGCCCTCCCCCAATTTAGGGAAGACAGACTAAAGGATTCTGCCTAAGGCCTGATACCACCAAAGTTGTGACATTTTGCTACAGGGAAGGCAAACCTGCCAATGCAGGATAATTCCTTTCCGGCCCTTCAACAGTGACCTTGACATAGCAGCGCCCGCATACCTGTGAAGAAAAGGTTAACCTGCAAAAGAAGTCTTAACTGAGAGTGGGTAGGGTGGGAGAAACTCTGGAGCCAACTGACGATTCCCAGGTAAGATCCTCCCCCTATTGTGTGGGCAGGGTGGTCCCTTCCCCTACCTGGCCTGATCACCTTGGCAACGCCTCCCCAGGTGGGATTGGCTGAGGTAGGCAGAGACCTCCAGGTATCCCACCTGGGGAAGGCGAAGCCAAGCCTGTGCTAATGGTGCTGCATAGGGTCCAGGGGGCTGCATGCAACCACATAAAGGGCCACCCCCAATTTCATGTGGGGAGCAGTCATTGCGTGTGGGGAAGATAGAACAGTGTTGGTTTCTTCACAGTGCTTCCATAAAGCTTGAAGTTATACAGAACAGGGTTGGTGTTGCTTCTTCGAATTTAGACATTCAGAGAAAAGGCCCCCTCCTAACCTACGTTGCAATAGCAGGCTTTTACATTTGTCAGTATCTCAGCTCACAGTCAGAGGTAACTGGCCTCCCCCGGGCAATTGAGCTGGATACTTTGTTTACCTTCCTTCCTGCTACTCCCGGCAGGCTAGGTCGTAACTCGGCGATTCTCCTCATTAGACAGACGTGAGAAGAACACACCCTCTGCTTCTCTTTGCTTCTCTCCCTCCCTGCATTCTCCCAGGAAGGGGAAATGAGACAGACAGGAGTCTATTTACATGTTTTATTCCTGTCATTCAGCAGTACATAGAAACGTGACTGCACCCTTCAGACTCCATCAGAAGAGTCACTGCTCCACCCCTGTACTTCCAGCACAGGTCAGATGACACTCTGAGCTAACATCCGGTGCTCAGTACAGAGAATAGACTCCTCCTTTTTGCCAACAGTACAGTTTGAAACAACAACATCCTGTTTTGCATTCCAGCCATCTGGAGCTGGCTTTTGCATTGGTGCTTTTTCCCAACAACGTTTACCTAATCTAATGCTTTGTTGCAATATTTCTGGAAGTGACTCCAAAAATACAATATTATCTTGCATTCTAGGCAAACAGCTGTGCTGTAAGTTTTAAAAAAAGCACGCACCTAAACTGAAGAGGGAATATCAGATTATTCCATCATCATCTTTTTGACATAAACAACGGATCCATCTGTAAAAGTTCCCTTCCGGCTGTATCCCCTTTAGTATGTTCTGCATGATATGATTAGCTCGCACAGGAGACCAAGGAGATTCCTTATGCTCTTTCCTCCTTTGAAGTAATATGGAAAGAAGGTTTAATCTAGGTTTAATTAACTACCATGAACAATGGGTACATTTCCTTTTAACCTACTGTAACTAGCTTTGAAGAAAAGTCCCTTTTTTAAAGAGCACTTTTTATTTGCACTCCCTCAATTTTCCACTAAAAAAAAGATGGCTATTTTTACCTGTCCTGTCTCGACCTTCCGTAGGAGCTCATTGGCACACCAGGTCACCTGAGGGCAATATACACAAGCAGGTAAGCTTGCTTGGCATGTTGCACATGGCTCTCCTCAATATGCCAGTTGTGGTTTGTCCCCCAGAGTAGCTCTGTGTGATGTGTCACTTCCAGTTGTAAGAACACTACAGTGGTACCTCAGGTTAAGAACTTAATTTGTTCTGGAGGTCCGTTCTTAAGCTGAAACTGTTCTTAACCTGAGGTACCACTTTAGCTAATGGGACCTCCTGCTGCCGCCGCGCTGCCACTGTGCGATTTCTGTTCTCATCCTGAAGCAAAGTTCTTAACCTGAGCTACTATTTCTGGGTTAGCGGAGTCTGTAACCTGAAGCGTCTGTAATCCAAGGTACCACTGTACCTTACTCTGTTGCTTGGTATCACAGAGTGCTTCCTAACCCTAGCTAAAGACAAATTACTGAATCAGCGCCGGACATGTAAATGGTGGTGTAGCAGTTCACAGAATCAGTCTGTAAGTCGCATCAGCTGTACATACCTTCACCATTTTGTCCTCAGAATGAAGGAGGCTAGGGGAGAAATTTACTGGCCTAACGCTGCATGGTGAACTACATGGCTAGTAGAAAGGGGAGATTGAAAAGTATGAAATTAAAGAAATATGTAATGCCTGATTGTGCTTAGATATGCATTTTTAACATCATAGACACTTTTTTGCTATTTGCATCTAACTCTCTTATAAAATTCCTTTCTTGTTTTGTTTTAGTGACTTCTCTGCCTCTGTTTTAACAATGATCCTCATAGGAAGTCCTAGGACTTCAGAGGACAAGGTATGAAGTAGACATTTTTTGTTGGGGATTCTTATCATAAAGCTCGGGAGCCCGTGGCCCTCCAGATATTGCTGAGCTCCATTTCCCGCCAGCCCCTGCCAGCATGGCCCATTGATATAGGAAGGTATAATCAGAATTGTGTTCCAGCAACATCCAGAGGGCACCAGGCTTTCTGTCCCTGCTCTGTATGTTCTGACATGCACACAGAGCTTTGGACAAGTTGGGACAGTTCTGTGTTGTATAGTACCAGGGATTGCCCTGCATGCACTAGTGATTCAGATTTCCATGCACACTGAAGCCACCAGATCAAATGAGATATGCTTCATGTAGCCAACGAAGTCCCTGTTTAATTGGGTAATGGGTTCTTCCTAGCTCAGGTAGCTCAACTATGAATTATTTAGAAACAAAAAGCTCCCTCGTGCTCTTGTTTTCCTTACTTTACGAAGCAGTCTGCCGAATAAGTACCTCAGTAACCGAACTGCTTCTTCCCTTCCCTTCGCATAATCCTAAACCCAACAGGCTCATGTGATTAAAATTAAATGGAGCAAGAGACTCCTAAAATAGCAGCAGGAACAAGAAGCAATAATCTTAACAGTTTGCAGTGATCACTCAAAATCATTGTAGTGGCTAATGCGGCTGATTCTTCTGTAAAATAAAAGCAATGGAATTTGTTCACTTGAACTGATAAGACACCCAAAATACTATATCTGTTTTGCTCACCTACATGAAAGTGCCTTTCATTTAAAATCTGGCCAGTAATGTGGATCAGTTTCAAAACGAAGGAGGAACGCAGTAACTAATGCTGATGAAGAAACTAGGAAGCAAAGAAAGAACCACTTTCTCAGAGCTTAATTTCTAAAAATAGCCAACAAAATACAGACAGTGTAGCATAGTGTAGTGGTTAGGGAGCTGGACTAAGAACAAAAGGGTTCAAATCCTCACTCAGCCATCAAGCTCAATGGGTGACCTTCGGCCAGTCACTGTCTCTCAAACTTACCGGTACCTAATTTGCAGGGTTGTTGTGAGGATAAAATGGAGGAAGGGAGAATGATGTAGGGGTTCCAGTAATATACCTTGATGTTCACTAATCTGAATCTGACTTCTGAGCAGAGAGGTTGCTACCTGTTTTTTTCTCCTCTCCCTCTGGTATAGCTTTCACAGATCACAGAATGAAGGACTGAAATCCATCCATCTCTCTCTCTCTCTCTCTCTCTCTCTCTCTCCCCCCCCCCCTCTCTCTCTCAGCCTGAGGCTGGAGGATGAGATGCAATCCAAAGAGCTGTATTTTCAAGGCTGAGATGTGCTGGGCCTATTTCAAACGCCCCCCCCCCCCAGATGTGTGGGATTTACCAGTTACTCAGCAGGAGGGAAATGTCACTCTGATACATGCTTCAAAACTTTTTTATTTTTTTTATTGGCTAAATGTTCTGGTAAGCCAGATTCTGACAGCAAATAATGCTATATCCTGCCTTAAATTAATTTCAGGTATGTAAGATTTACTGGTTAGTAAGCAGTGGGGCAGGGAATACTCTGCATATGCCTGAAAGGTCTTTTTTTTTTTGCCCTTTATTATTGCTCTGAATGTTCTAGTAAACATGTGCCATTGAAACCACATTCTTATAATAAATTAAGCTTTTTCTCAGACCAGCAAGGATTTTAATGAGAGGCTAGTCTGGTACATGATGTGTGGAGAGAAAGGGAGTTCAATTTCTCCCAAACCTTTCTCTCATGGACTCAAGCAATGTATTGAGCACTGCCTAAAGATGGCGTTATATTGCAGGAAGAGGTTTCAGATTTGGAACTCAAGTATGGAGACAGCTCTTCAAACAAGATTGCAAGGGAATGTCAGTTCTTTCTTTGATCTCAACTTTAACAAGCAATCTAAACACACACCACTTTTTTTTTTCTTACAAGAAAGCTTTCAAAAGTTTGCATTCTCAAAAATATCAGTAAGTTGAAGACATACTTTTCCTTCTTTATTGTTTCTGAAATACACGTGCTCCTTTTTCTATAATGAACATGGCTGCACTTCTAAACACATCTGGGAATTAGTCCCATGGAACTAAATGAGGTTTACTTCCAAGTAGACATGTAGTGAACCATGCTGTAAATGTTCTATACTTGAAAATGCAAGCCTTACCATTCCATAAAAGCTATTCTCATCACAGTGGAAGGAAGAGGGTTTCCAGATTCATATCTATATTCATATGCTGTGCACCGGAACACTACAGCATTTCTCAAATGCCTCTAACAATCCATCTGTTTGCTCAGGGCTTCTGATCTGAGAGGCAATACAGAGATACAGAGCACTTAAAGAGATATAAACCACAGATTGAGCCTCTTGTCCTCATTCTGTCCATGCACTTCAAAGAGAGTGAATTCTGAGGTGTCGAATTTAAACAGACTTTCATGTGAATTAGAGGTCATCAAAAGTTCTCCTTTGAGCCTCCCGAGTTTGCACATATTGTTTTATTGCTAGATTAAAGAATCCTGAAGCTGGGACCAGGACTCATTCTGAACTACTTCACTTCATGACTTGTTTTTCATTCCCCCTCACCAAATAATTAGGCCTATAAAAAGATGCCAGCAAAGGGGAACGTGTGATCAGCCCCAGCCAGCATAATAAGGGCTAATGTGAGTTGTAGGCCAGCAAAATCTGGAAAGTCTCACCTTCCTCACCTCTTCTCCAAGCCTTCTTAGCTCCACAGAGAGCTATGTTGAATAAAGTTAGGAGAGCAGCCCAATAGGAAAGTTTCCCAGTAGGAAAGCAGCCAAAAGTCTGGGATAAGGACCACAAGGAATTCAAAACATTGACAAGCCAAAGTGATGTACGTTGCTCTGCCTCAAGAGGTTGCTGTGCCGTGAAGATGGGAGTGTGGTTAAGAATTTATGGAGCCTGGATGCTCAATAGATGGGAAACCAAAGATCTGAATGATGGTTTGCCTATTGTATGTTTGGCAATTTCAAAAGCGTTGTGCTAGAGTTTTCACTATACTTAGCACAGATCATGTTTTGGTATGATGTTCTGTGAGGTTCAATGTTCTGCATTGAGTTCATAACTTGTTACCTGTGCATAATGTACAATGCTCTCAAGTTAATAATAGATAGAAAGAGATGGGTCCTTTAAGAATTGAGTTTTTCCACCCAGCACTAGAACAAAGGTTATATGTATTGCAGCAAATGCTGCTTCAGAGGCTCAGGTTGAAGAGAGCTACCAGGCCCTGGTGTTCACTGTTCCCTCAGGTTTAGCCAAGGATGATGATGTAGATGATGATTTAAATTTGTATGCCGCCCTTCATCTGAAGATCATCCATGAAGTTATGCTAGCTGGGGCTGATGGGAGTTGAAGTCCACAACATCTGGAGGTCAGCATTAGCTACCCTTGAAACAGACTATGAGGACCTGTTCACTGAGACTCTGCAAGGGATAGGTTTCTTGATGCTATACCACACCTGATTTCCACAAGAGAGGGGACAACTTAAAAACATGCCTTCTACTGGAAGCCCTTGTCCTCTGTCCTCAGATGTGTAGCTTGAATTGTTGTTGATCACATGATCTGAGGCACTCTATGCGTTATTCTTCCACAGCTCCATCAAGGAATAAGCCATCGGGTCATATATTCGGCTGTGATTGAGTCTACTGTCTCCAACAACCTATGTATAACAAGGCATGCTTAACTCGCATTGAAATCAGTGCTGTTAGGGCCTGTCAGGATTGTGTACATATGGCACCCAAGCCTATGGCAGCACTGTTGTTTATCGACTTGAAATGTCTTGTTTTGCATGGTTTCTTCCAGTTCTATTAGCAAATTCCCTGTTGTTCTAAAACTGTGATTTGAGATGGCATGCCTAGGCCATAAGAGAGCTAGATGAAAACTTCACCTATCACGCTTTAAACTATTAAGAAGGAAATGTAGCTATTGGTGTTGATTAAGGTTTTATCTGTCACCATGATGTTTCTTGTCTATGAAAGAGAAATGTTTTTATGCTCCATCAGAGCATGTCAATGGAGCCTTCAACCACTAGCAAATGCCACGATGCAGAATGTAACATTCCTGCCCAGTCTGCTCAGAATGCAGCGATAGGAGAGAGAACACAAGCCTAGCCTCTAGCCACTGAAAAGGCAAAGTTCATGATGAAGCAGTTTCCAGAGGGGGGGGCATGTTTGATGTTTTTGTGGCAAGTCTAAGAGTCCAGTGGCACCTTAAAGACTAAAGGAGTTGATCTGAAAAGTGCCACAAGATTCTTGGTTGTTTTTCCATTAAACAGGTTAGGCTAGACTCCTGCAGCAGATGTACTTGCTATCAGTAAGTTGACATGTGGTGAGGATTCATTCATTACTGATATCATTAGTAGTAGTAGTAGTGGTAGTAGTAGTAATTCAATTTCTTACCTATTCTTCAGCATAAGGTCCGATAGTGGGTTACAGAAATTTAAAAATACAATATTAAAAACAGTTCAGTACAAATCACAGTCACGTGGTTATAGTGTGGCTTAAAAATATACATCTCAAGAGGTGTGTCTTCAGCATATAATGGAAACTATATAATGAAGGTGTTCCATCTTATCAATGCATGAGCCATGCCTTTGCCCATGCAAACAAAGTTATATTATTTTCAAATATTTCCTTAGTTGTGCATCACAATTGTTGTGGTCACTGACCATAAGCAGTGACTGGGCATTTCTAAACCTCATTTCCACGCTGTACATGCTAAGAATGGAATAGACATGTTGGAATCCTTATTGCATTCAAACAGTTTAAAAGCAATCCTGAAAATGACATGAAATTTTAAAGTTTTCCTGCCTACTAATATATTAAGGGAAAGACAGCTAATGTATTACTGAAACATAATGGAAAAATCAAGCCACAACTACTCATTTAATCTGAGTGATCAAAAGACTTGCACCTTGCCTTCAGTCTAATCAGTCCTCCTTGATTCCAGTTATTTTAAAACACTATTTACAAAAATAGCACCATAATTGAGTCTAATTATGGTTTTTAAGAATCTAGGCTTAGGATGATGTTCCCAAAGCGCTTTAGGTTTACTCTTGTTTGCCTTTTTTATTTCCTTCCCAAACTTCTAAAGTTAGCATGGGGTAACTGGAAAACTCATCTGATTCTTTTCACAGTATTTGCTTCTACACAAGGCAATAGACTGACTATTCAGCACTGCAGATAAGATGATCTCAGAGAACTGAAAGTGTAGACAGGGCAATCTCAGAGAAGTGGACAAAGTGGAAAGGCAAATGCCAGGCAATTGAAAAATGGCAGTTTAAGTATCAGCAGACTAGGGAGAGAGAAAAGGTGTGATAAGACCTAAAAAGGCCTTTGCAATAGGTATAGAACATCACTAGCAAATTCCAGGAAGTGGTATGAAATGTGATGGGAGAAGCATGTTTCCTACTTCTGTGCTGTTGCCAAAGAAAAATCCAAGGGTCATAGCCAGTGTTGGTGCTATTCAAAATAAACCCATTGAAATTAATGGACATGACTAACTCAGGTCCACTAATTGCAATGGGTGTACTCTGAGTTGTTGACAACAATCCCAAATTCATCAGAAGAAGTTGTGGTCGTGTGTGTGTGTGTGTGTGTGTGTGTGTGCAATTTTCCATTTTTTTCCTTCAAAATTACATTATAAGAGATATCAAAATTCACCAATCTCAATTACCCACCCCCCCCCCGGACTTCCCTCAACTTTATTTTGTGGTTTATTTTAACACAATGTCAATTCCTGCTTCTTTCCTTTCCATTCATTTTTTCTATTTAATCTTATAACTTATATAAATTTTATTATTTGTAAATGTTTCCTCAAAACCTGCTAATGAGTCCAATTCCTTGCATTGTTTCTGTAAATAAGCCATAAATGGTTCCCAGTCTTCTTTAAAGGATTTTTTGTCCTTATTTCGTAATCTGTCAGTTTTGCCATTTCAGCATATTCTGTAAGTTTTTCTTGCCATTCTTCTTTCGTTGGTATTTTATCGCTTTTCCATCTTTGTGCCAACAACATCATTACCGCCCTTGTAGAATACATAAAAAGCCTGTGTTTTCCCCTTAGTAAATCTTGACCTAATATTCCTAACAAAAAGGCTTCTGGGGTTTTTTACAAAAGTTATCTTAAACATTTTTTTCATTTCATTATATATCTTTTCCCAATAATTTTAACTACTTTACAATTCCACCATAAATGATAAAAAGTGTATTCCTTCTCTTTACATTTCCAACACTTATTGGAGCTTGATCTGTACATTTTTGCTATTTTCACTGGTGTGATATGCCACCAGTACATCATTTTCATATAATTCTCTTTTAATAGTATACAATCAGTAAATTTCAAATTTGCTCTTCATAATTTCATCCATAAGGTGTGGTCTTCATCAGCTTGAATAGCTTTAAAAGATAATAGGACAAATTCATGGAGGATCAGGCTGCCAGTGGCTCCTGGCCAAAATGGGTATGTTCACCTTCCACTGTGAGAGGCAAGTGCCCCACCAGTTGCACGAAATTGCAGATGGAGAGATCAAGAGGTCTTGCTTGTGGGTTTTCCATAAGCATCTGACTGGCAACTATGGTAACTGGATTAGTTGGGGCTTTAGGCTGACCCAGCAAGACTCTTTCAAAGGACTATTTCCAAGAGTAATGCATGAGATTGTTGTTGTTGTCGTTCAGTCGTTTAGTCGTGTCCGACTCTTCATGACCCCATGGACCAGAGCACGCCAGGCACTCCTGTCTTCCACTGCCTCCCAGAACTTGATCAAACTCATATTCGTAGCTTCGAGAACACTGTCCAACCATCTCGTCCTCTGTTGTCCCCTTCTCCTTGTGCCCTCCATCTTTCCCAACATCAGGGTCTTTTCCAGGGAGTCTTCTCTTCTCATGAGGTGGCCAAAGTATTGGAGCCTCAGCTTCAGGATCTGTCCTTCCAGTGAGCACTCAGGGCTGATTTCCTTAAGAATGGATAGGTTTGATCATCTTGCAGTCCATGGGACTCTCAAGAGTCTCTTATGCATGAGATAAGTGACCCCAAATCTAGGGAGGCCCCCCAATACATCATTGTTGTGCTGCAAAAATTTTCCACTAACACCTGCACAATAGTTAATGGAATAGCCGTAATGTGTTTTCTTCTCCCAGTCACAATTCTTTGGCTCTGAGCCAAAGTTTTGATTGTCTGCACCAAAGAATGATAGGGGGTGGGATATTCCTTAATTTTCACCACTTCAAACCAATTTTAATTGCATGGCTGTTATCTAATACCTGAGAGTCCTATAATCAAATTTTACAGAGTTATCTTTAGAACATATTTTTGCAACTTGGGCATTTGAACAAGTTTTCAAGTGCATAGATTCAGTACTAGAGGGACACACCATCTTGATTACTGACACATCGGTATAAGCTTATCACCAAAAGCCTTTATTAATAATATGCAGCATTTCTACAACATTTTGGAGTGTTTATTTTCTCAGTAATTGTGACAACAAACCTGTAGGGTGGGGCAGCACGACAGTGGTACCTCTGGTTACGTACTTAATTCGTTCCGGAGGTACATTCTTAACCTGAAACTGTTCTTAACCTGAAGCACCACTTTAGCTAATGGGGCCTCCCACTGCTGCCGCGCCGCCACCGCGCGATTTCTATTCTCATCCTGAAGCAAAGTTCTTAACCCGAGGTACTATTTCTGGGTTAGCGGAGTCTGTAACCTGAAGCGTATGTAACCTGAAGCGTATGTAACCCAAGGTACCACTGTATTATATCCAGGTTGCAAACAGGGAGAGAGCTGAGAGAACAGTGACTTGCTTGATGATGAGACTGAACCCAGATTTTGGTTTACAGCTGAGAATGTCATCCACAATTTTATCGAAGCTCACATAACCTTATTGCATTACTATAAATCATAATGATGCAATTTTCTTGTCAGTAACACAATTTCAAAAAAATAAAATATGTTTTCATTCCAGAGCATTCCTACCCATTGGAGAGTTCTAAGAGGTTTGTTGGGTTATGATGTTATGAGTAGACATGATTACTTATAATATGAAAGTCAGTCAAATGAAAAATGTGAGATTGAACACCACCATTTGTGGCGGGGGAGGAATCTCAGTCATCCAATGAAGCCAAATGGTGGGAAATTCAGGACAGACGAAAAGAAGTTCTTCTTCACATAGAACATGCTTCAACTATGGAACTCACTTGCGCAAGATATGTTGGTAGTCACCAACTGCAACAGATAAAAAGGGGGCTTAGGCAAATTAATGACAGAGAAAGCTATCAATGGCTACTAGTCAGGGTATGTATATACTGCTTCCAGGATCAGAGGCAACATATTATTGGGGAACAGCAGCAGAAGATGACTATAGCCCTCATGTTCTTCTTGAGGACTTATCACAGGCATCTTGCTGACCACTGTGGAAAAGAGGATGCTGAACTAGATAAGCCTTTGATCCAGCAGGGCTCTTGTTATGTTCTTACCGCCATCTCATTTATGTGCTGCTTGCCCATGACCCTTGCCCTCCTCCTCTACTCCCACACAGGCGCTAACTCATATTCATTCCTTCTCTTTGCCATGGCAACCATCTTCTTTCTGCAGGCTGTCATACACTCCGGTGATAGCTCGAAACAGCCCAAACTTTCCTTTCATGTCACCAAATATCATTTTGCCCGTGCTGCACTCTTGCTTTAATCATGTTATCTCCCTTCTAGTCTGCTCGGCGTGATGTCGTTTCAAACGATTCTGCTCCTTTTCTCCTGTTTTGATGTGTGTGTGTGTTTTTCTGGTACAACCTGTAAAGCTATAAATAGGCCAACGTAACTCTTTCTTGGGGACTGATATTGGTCTTACTTGATGGGCGTTTTATATAGAAGGCAAAATATTCTTATGAACATTTTACCTGGGGAGACCTTTTCATTTAGTGGTAATAAAGCATTGCCAGGTTCTTTAGGGCACCATTCCTGCTATTGGCCTGAATAATGTGCTGGTCCATTAGAATACATGTAGAAGGGAAAAAAAAGAGATCCCACTTCAACAGAGCTGAAATTTGGGAGGTAGCTATCCATCACAGACAACACTGATTTTTTAATTTTTCTAAAGACACTTTAGGGAAACTACTGAAGGGAAATACTTGAGCTCTCATTAAAGAAAGACAAATATCAGATTCACACAAAGGGTAGCACAGGTGGCTGGTTGCAATTGTAGCCAAATTGCCGTGTATGGAACAGTGTCATAATTCCCCAACCTAATGCCCTCCATTTTGTGCTGGACATACACATACACACACCCAATCATTCCTTATCTTGGGCCTTGGTGGCTGCAGCTGAGGGGATTTGGAGTCCAACAACACCTGGAAGGCATCAGTCTGGGAAGGCTGTCATAAAACTTTTTAAAAAAAAGAGTTGACATATTTGACAAGAACTGAATGTCACAGGAACCTACTTCTCATGTGATGCAGACCCCCCTCATGGATGTGCTAGAAGCAGCCATGCATATGGGTCACTGTTGTTGTGACTCAGGCCACACAGCACACATGAGGATGCCTTCAGAATGAGGATTTCTGGAGTGTCAGATTTGCTGTTGTAATAAATGCATACATATTTAATGAATAGTCATTGTTATGAGCAATGTATGTAATCCTGGAAATCATGGAATTGTAGAGTTGCAAGGGACCTCAAGAGTCATTAAAAAACTTTATTGAATAAAACACTATATATATATATAATTACAAAGTTTCTTTAAAAAAAAAATCTGCAGAGGGGTCAGTCCTTCCCCTCTGTCACAATAAGAGAAGAGAAGAAACTACCCCAGGTTAGCTTACTTCACAACCCACAGCTACTATTCTGGCATTTATGGAAATTTTCAAATCTAAATGAGCTGTTTGGGTTAGTTTTTAGGCCAGGGCTGACTAACCACTGGTCTAGAAGACTGGAATAGGCCCCAAGCGATTTCTGCACCCTCCTGTAACCCCAGGCAGGGTGGCAAAAGTAGATTGAAGGGCTGTAGGAGAAGCAACAGTCTTTCCCAATGTGAAATGACATATTTTGACAGCACACCAGTTCAGATCATCCAATGAAACATTTTTAAATTATAGTAGGTTTCTCTGGGGCACGCTCTTTTAAGACTCCACTTACATAAGCTACTGTGCTCAATCAAAAATGATTTCTTTATTCCTAAACTTCAAGGCAAGGAGGATTTCTATACGTGCTGTTTCTGACCTGATTTTAGCTCTTCGTCTCCAGTTCCTTGCTCTTTCTTCCTCTGTCTCCTCCTGCATTATTCTGTCTGATTTTCCTCTATGTCGCTTCCTAATTGTAAGACGCTTCGGGGTTTGCAATAGCACTTTTGTTTAGCACATGGAAGGCACTGACCTTTCTGCCTAGTGGTTTTTTTGTGGGAAATCTCCACATGCATTTGCCACAAAAGCTTTAAAAGGGCAGAGACTCATTCACACGTTCAGTTTTCGTTTGTTGAAAAGCTGCAATCCACGACTTACATTTATCCATTACAGAGACTCATATAATATGAAAAGTTCTTATTCGTTGAGAATTTTCAGGGGTTAAGGGCTTGTCAAGGGGGTAGCAGACTTATTGAGGTGGGTTTAGCATTCCTTTCTAGAGACCTGGCAGAGGGGAGCTATGGAGGATGAAGAAAGCCCTGCTTGCCAATGCCTTCCTCTCACTTTCACATTGAGCCTATGAAGCTGCTCTGTACTGAGTCAAATTATGGATCCATCTAGCAAAGCATTGTCTACAGAGCTGGCTCAATCATGATTCACACTGAGCCAGGTGGCTGAGGTGGTGGATTAGAGCTGGGGTGGACTTTTGGAGACACAAAATCTGTTCAACAAACTTCTTTGCAAATGAATTCAAGATATTGTGATTAATAGTTCCCCCCCTCCACGCCAAAAAACCCCCCTATTTTCATTACACAATGTGTACTTAGCTCAATGTGTTAAAATACGCTTGGATTTCTTTCCTATATATTGCCTGTGTCTTGTTTTATTAGGCAACAGCTGCAAAGAGAAGGAAAGGTCTGTGGAAAGAGCCCTCCAACTCCCTGTCAGTCTTTCCTCCCTGGAATGGAAAGCACCAACCACAGCTTGCTGACGAGCCAAATAACTGCTACATTAGAGACTGCCTTGCATCCTTGCAATTAGGTTGATTGTGCGAAGTAGCAAGCATCTGAGCGCAAGCCCAGGAAGGGAGATGAAACTAAAATCCGTTAATGTGAAGTTTTCTGATGTTGAAAACAGCAGCAGCTGCAAGAGTCTGGAGATAGTCGTGTCTGTATGAACCTTTATTCTCCCCCTTCCAACATTTGAAAGGAAGTCTAATGATGAATCATACACTGCTCTATAAATAAAACATGACGATGGATTGCCAGACTCAGAAACATTCTCATTAAAGCCTGTTGTTTTTAAATCCAAAGAGCCTCATTTATTATTTTAATCTCTGAATCATTTGGGGACAATTGCACCATAATGTCAAATACACTTCAGTTGTGCAGTGAAATTTAACTATGTTACATGCAATAGAAATTCATGTCCAGTTTAGAATTCTGTATAAGTAGCTGCCACTGTAGGATGACTCACTGATATGATATATATCCACAAATTTCCGTCTACAGAGTCAGGAGCAAGAAGAAGGACCTGCCAGATTTCCATCTTCATTCCAAAAAAAGCACTTGCTAAGTGGCTATTGAGTTTCCGATACTACTCTTAAAAGAGATCGCATTGCTCATTTTCTTCTTGAATTAAAAACAAAAACTAGCACATGGTGACGAGTGGGAAGCTCACAGTTAAGAAAATATTCTCTTCACTGTTAATGAGTTAGAATAGTCCACAGTGTCTCTCTAGATACATAAATAATAGAAAGCTGCATAAATTGTTAAGAGACACTTGGCCCCAGTAGTGATCATTCTTTTTCTTCTAAATAGGACCTGATTAATACCACGTACAAGCACCTGTGATTACCACTGAAGCAGTTCAGCAGATTGCAGTTGTTACATCATTGCCTCCAGAGCAGCTCTTCAGAACTCAGAGAGGATTATTCCAGCGTCAGAAGAGCAGAGCCTAAAAGGAAGATCCACAAATAATTTAAATGAGAGTGCTTCTTTGTATCTACAGACAACCCACAAAGAAGCCAATTCAGTCTTGAGTGTAAGCCTGAGGGTCCATGATGCATTGTCTCAATATTCATAAAATATATTTTTGTCAAGCGATATCTTGGCAAAAAAAGAAAATAAAAAACCCAACAACACATAGTGGAAAGGTCAGGTCTTCAGCAACCTTGTACTCACTCAAATCTCCATTACCACCTTCAGCTAATGGGCTGACAGTGGGATTGTTCCAACATGGGTATTAAATAGGTCTCTGTTTTATTCTCTATTACAAGTTTGCATTCATTATTTTGGCATTAATTCCCTTGTTTTATTCATCCTGTTCAACTGATTCTACATTAAAATAAAAAAATTCCTTCCAGTAGCACCTTAAAGACCAACTAAGTTAGTTCTTGGTATGAGCTTTCGTGTGCATGCACGCTTCTTCAGATACACTGAAACAGAAGTTGCCAGATCCTTCTATATAGTGAGAAGGTGGGGAGGGGTATTACTCAGAAGGGTGGTGGGAATGGGAGATTGGCAGATAGCTGAGATGAGCCTGTTGACGACTCTTAACAACTGTAATAGGTCTTACAGGAAAAGGCCAGGGGTGAGAAGGTGAGAAATAGCTTAGTCATGTATAATGAGATAATAATCCAATGTCTCTGTTCAGACCAGGTCTCTCCATGGTTTTAAGTTTGGTAATGAGTTGCAATTCAGCAGCTTCTCTTTCCAGTCTATTTCTGAAATTCCTTTGTAGTAAAACAGCTACTTTGAGATCTTGTATAGAATGTCCTGGGAGATTGAAGTGTTCTCCTACTGGTTTCTCTGTTTTGTGATTCTTGATGTCAGATTTATGTCCGTTTATTCTTTGGCGTAAGGTTTGGCCTGTTTGTCCAATATAGAGAGCTGAAGGACACTGTTGGCATTTGGTGGCATACACAATGTTAGACGATGAGCAATTAAATAGTCCCGAGATGGTATGTGTGATGTTGTTGGGGCCAGTAATGGTGTTGTCCGGGTGTATGTGGCAGCAAAGTTGGCATCTGTAACTGATTCTACATTGGTTGCTTTGTCCATCATCCTTTCTCCTAAGTACAGAGTAACTCGAGCTGTTATTTCTTTATTTGCTTATTCATTTGTTGCCTTCTTTTTATGCTATCTTGCCTTCATTTTATGTAATGGGTCTGGTGCCAGAATAAAGTCTTAAATTCATTTCGGTTACATAACTGGTTCTGTGGTCACCTTTGTTGCTTAAGCTTTGTCCATGGGAGATTGATTATAGTTCACCCCCCCCCCCGTGGAAATATGTGAGTTGCAATATGGCCACAACATTTATCCTTAGCCCCATTTATCACTGGGATCAAACCAGCCCAAGTGCATGTCTGCCAATAAGAATATGTTCCCAGGCACTGGTATATCTATCCCCACCAGAAATTTCCACCAGCGTGTATAATGTGTGGAGCTCCACCTTCCAACTAATTGCAGTCAATGTTCCTTGTAAGTATGAAGTATCTCTTCTCTCTCTTTTTCTTTATTCAGGCAGCTTTATATATTCATGTTTCATTACTTCTCTTCATTATGTTTTTTGGGTCGTCTTCTTGCTCAGTATTTGTATCAAATACTTATACCATTACCTCAAAGGACAAATAAATACCTTTTGTTTTTGTTTTGTTTTTTTAAATGATATTTATTAAAGTTTAACAATTACAAAAAAGAAAAGAAAAGCAGGCAGTGATAAAAAAAGAAAAAAGATTACAATACTTCAAAAATAAAAGAAAAGTACAATACTAAGAAAAAAAAGAGAAAAGAAAAAAACCCAAAATCAATACAACAAAGCAATAAGAGTGAAAAAACAAAAACATTTAAAAACACTAACATCCAGTATTTTCATATCTTTATCTTTCATTTACTTGTTTCCTTGACTTCTTCACACCTCCCTTTTTGTATTCTAATTCAATTAGTTGTTTCAGCAAGTCCTTTCCCTCTTTCTCAAACTTTGTTCCATAGTTTATCTTGACAAATTTAACGTTAAATTTTACACTTTGACCCATTAACAATCTATTTTTACTTAATTCTTTATAACCTTTCTGCTAAAACCATGTAAATTCATTCCAGCATCTTTCTAACATTCATTAATTTTACAATGTTTTTGTAAATATACTTTAAATTTTTTCCAATCTTCTTCCACTGACTCTTCTCCCTGGCCTCGGATTCTGCCAGTCATTTCCGCCATTTCCATGTAGTCCATCAGTTTCATCTGCCATAATAAAAACCTTTTGAACTATGTGTTTGCAGTATGAGTTAAATTGTTCTGGTTTTCCTTTACTGGGAGCTCATATAGCATCCAGAAGTTTATCTAGTTGCTTGCCATATGGATAACCCTGCTTAAAGATGGGCCATCTGCCTTGCAGTTCCCTAACATGTGTTCCTATTTTCTATTTTGAGCAGTGTCTCCGGTTTATGAATGTTGTGTCTGTTTAGCTCTTTGGCTGGTCACCTGACATTACTATATTTATGAATTAGTCTCTCTTGCTCTCACATACACACACTACCAATTTTTCTGGTTTCGGATAATGGTGGAAATTCAGTCTTTATGGCATTGACCCTCTCTTTACAAGTGCTCATGAACATTCCAATTATTCTATGCTATGTGCATCCGTGTGAAATCCTGGCAACTTTCTGCTTAAAAAAAGAATACTGTTGCTGAGTTTGCTGAGAGCTTGCAACTTCAAGTCACAACTATCTCCATTAAGATTTGACATCTTTTAGGCAGCAACCAGTGCTATTGTTCTCTTATAATGGCAATAGTATCCACCTTGGAGGTGCTGGAACTGAGTTCAGGTGACTTCCAGCTGAATAAAAGCCCTGGCAATAATACTCAGTTGCTTGACTAATTGAAATTATCAGCAGTCTTCCTATTAATGTATTTATTTAATCCATATTCTGCCATTCATCTGAGGATCATAGAGTAGTTTACATTACAGGAATACTTCCATGAACGTCCGCCTTGTCTAGCGTCCATTCCGGCGAACATCCATGGCAAACCCAGAAGTACTGGAACTGGGTTACTTCCGTGTTTGCCGCTCGTGCATGCGCAGAAGTGCAAACCACTCCATGCGCATGTGCAGATGCGGCGCTTTGCGCTACGTCCTTTTCGGCTAGCGGCCGGGGCTCCAGAACGTATCCCAGCTGCAAAATGAGGTGCGACTGTATAAAAACACAAACATGCAAAACAATACCACCACCACCCAGCTTGGAAGGGCAAAGATTGTTTAATTAAATGAAGGCCTAGGAAATGGCCTTTAGAATGGCACCTAAAGATCTGTAACTAAGGCACCAGGCGAGCCTCGCTAGGAAGAATATTCCGCAAGTTCCACTGCAGAAAAGGTCCATTCTCATGAGCTTTCATGGATGGGGAACATGAAGAAGGTCCTCAGATGGTGATTTCAGGGTCTGTGGACCTGAGCCATTTAAGGCTTTATAGGTCAAAACCAGCACTTTGCATTGGGCCCAGAAACTAATTGGCAGCCAGTGCAGTCGGCCCGGGATCAGTGTAATATGCTCAAACCATCTTGCCCTGGCAAGCAACCTGGCTACGGAATTCTGCACCAGCTGAAGTTTCAGAACCGTCTTCAGAGACAGCCCCGTGTATAACGGGTTGCAGCAATCTAACCCAGAGGTTACCAGAGCATAGACAGCCCTCTGTCCTACTAGTGATTTCAGTTGTCAAAAAGCTTCTAAGGGCCAAACTGTATCCTATGCTTAAGGTGTAGCATGCAGCTACATCTCCACCCAAGTTCAAGAAATGTAGGAGGGAAGAGAGAAAGGGGAGGGGAGGGGATTGAGGAAACTCGAGTCACCTTTACAGATAAAAACAAAAACCACTAAAAGCATAGGGGGCAGTAGCTAAAAACATTGGTAGAATTAAACTATATGAAATTGATTAAAACCATACAAATAATGGCAATAAAAACAGCATGGGATTTAAGGCATCTTCTTTTAAAAAAATAATTATTTGCAGTAGTTACGTACATAAATGTTTAAAAATGGGAGAAATACATGCAGAGTTTAAAGGTCCGCAAAGTTATTCTGAAAGTTACTTTGTCTCATCTCTGAGGCCTTTATATAATACGTATCAATTTAAAATAGGGTTAGGGTTCTCATTGCAATATTACCCCAAATCATAGCCCCACAAACCGAACAAGCAGTTCCAAGATGTATGTGCATGACTGCTTCGCCTGCTTGAGTTCTTTGCCATTTCCATAGCAGTTTGGATTTCACGCATCAGTGATAGCAAATCTCTTTAAAAACAACAGCATACAATCCCCTTATCCTGGATGAAGCAGAGGTAAATCAAGGCCTGATGTTCTTTCCCAGAGGTTATTCCCTGCCTTCCCGTCTGTGCTTCAACCCTGAAACTAACTCAGGGAAGATAATGAATCGAGGCGGATGTTATTCTGGAAGAACTGTGTGTAATTTATCCTGCTGGAAGATAGACACGTATCCTCTTCTCCATATTACATTTTAATGCGGCTTAAGTTATGGGCATGATTTCCAAGAGCACATCAGGGCCTTCTTACAATGACACAAATATGACTCTCTTTTTCTAACTTGGTAGTCTTTGCCTTTCATTAATACCCAGCATTGATTCCAGCAGCTGCATAAGAACAGATCGCAACAACACAATCCAGTATGTGCTTCATCTTTCTGAAGCAGAATGTAAAGTGCCCAAGTTCCTGATGAATGTATTACACAACTTCTTTGATATATGAATCAGCTAGATGTTATGCTCTCAAAATTCATTAAAAGTCCTCAGGCAGTTAAGCTTCACGCTTATTATAAATTATTCTGCCCAGCTGGGCTAATCATAACTTTTTACCCAGCCAAGTCATAATGTAATCAGTTACCTTCCTGAAATGTAACCGGCAGCACACAGTCTTCCGGATGTTCAGAATCTCCAGGTTAGCTAGGTGATAATCTTTCCTGGTATGTTCAAAAATGATACAGAAGGGGACTCCTAATAAATTATAAGCTTCAATACAAACAGTAAGATGACAATAACAGCATAATTCATATGCCTTACATGAAGCCTAACCTAATTCTCACCAATTCAGTTCTGTCCTAATCTGTCCCACATCACTTTTATAAAGGCAGGGAATTCTTTCTCCAAACTGCAGTACAAACACATGCACAAAGTTGTTTCCATTTTCACAGATTACACTTCATTGTGGGACTTGGTATCAAAACAAGGGACTTGTTAGTTTAAGTAACATATATTGTCATATTGTAAAAAGAAAGGGACTTTCTGTTTTTCCACAATTAAAGTCAATATTATTTAATTTTTAAAGTGAGCTTAACGTTTGTGTATCCCGATATAATTTTAATTTTCATCAGGCTATTGTTTTAAAGAAAAACACTTTAAAATGATTAAATCAGATTTTTAGAAATCCAGTTGATAAAAAAATCTGCTATTTATTTAATCTACCCTGAATGCCATATTAAAACCAATGCTCACAATCATATATGAATGCAATGCAGTACATTAATATGCACTGATTCATGCATGTCCCACCCACTTGTCCACATACAGTATGTGTACATCTGCAATGGCTGTGAAGTATACATCTTGTTGGATCCTAAGCACAGTGTGGAATGAAAGTGAAATGTATTTCTGGAGCTGAATTGGTCAGCTACAGTACTGATACGCTTTGGCTTGAAGTACACATATAATTATTACATGTGTACATCAAGATGTCAAATCTACTGCGATACCTCAAGGACCTTCTTCATCGCATATGAACCGACCTGGAACCTGTGATCATCACCTGAGGCCCGTCTTGTGCCTCCTCAAGAGGTCTGGAGGATGGCAACACAAGAACCGGTCTTTTCTCTGGAGGCTTCTCCCTTGTGGAATGGGGAGACCCAATGAGCCTCATTTGGTGTCTTCATTACATACCTTTAGGCACCAGGCAGAACATTCCTCTTCTCCCAGACATTTGGCTAATTAAACAATCCTGTTTAATTAACAATTAACAAACCTGTTGGGGTGCATTGGTTTTATTTGTTATTATGGTATGTATTTTGGTGTTTTTATATTGTAAACTGCCCTGTGATCTTCAGATGAAGGACTGTATAGAAGTTTTGATCATCATACATTCAACAGATTGAGCAGTTGTGAACTTACCAGAACTTCACACCAAGAGCATCTATTTCTGTGGGTCTTGTCTGCTGAGAAGTCAAGACTGCTTAGACTTATTAGAATATGAGCCATAAATGATTCACATTGATTCAAAGATGAATATTCTAATGACAGAGATAACCTCCTATCATGAAGGAGATGGAGATTAAGAAAGGGTTGACAGAGGCAATATCCTCTCTCTAGCTCCCTTGCATAGGATCCTATAAGCTTCTTTGGTCTTCTACTCTGTGGGTGGCAGTACAATTTGGCACACTCTCAATCAGAAACCAACACATATACAGAATGAATGTTCTATCACTTCCTGGATGTCTGAATGAGAAAAGCTTCCAGTAATCCTCAGCCAATATGCACCATTGCTGCCCAAAGTAGCTGAGCATGAGGGACGCACTCAGACAGGAACTATAGAATTTGCTGCCACGAGAAGATGGTGGGCCACCAGCTCAGATGATTTTAAAAGGGGATGAGACAGATTTCTGGAGAATAAAGTTGTCAATGGCTACTAATTGTGGTGGCTATATATCTCCAGGGTCAGCGGCAGCAAGTTTCTGAATATTTGTTGCGGAGGAACAACAGCAGGAGTGTCCTCTAGCACTCATGGTCTACATGTGAGCTTCTCATAGGCATCCAGTTGGGGAAAAAGATGCTGGATGAGACAGGTTTTTTAAAAAAATCTGAGCCAGCAGGACTCGCCTTATGTTTAGATAGATTAGATAGATAGATAGATAGATAGATAGATAGATAGATAGATGATAGCAATTGAAACTGTAAGTGCAGAATGTTTGGTGGTGGTGGCAGCAACCATGGAAGCAACCCAAACTGGATTTGTTCATAAATTTGGTGGAAAGGTTCCCCTTTAATAAAGCTAAGGAAGTTAGCCCTGCCACCCCAAAACTTTACCTACTGTTATGCATAAATATATACATTACGGTTACATCATTTTTTGAACAAAACCTATGATAGGGTACATCACCCCTTGGCATACTGGAGAAACTCATGTCATGTAGCATCGGAATCCCTGTCACAAACAGTCATGCTTCAGGGCTTTGTCAGGCTTATTTGGTAGAATAGGCACCTTCTAAGTGACAGCTCTTAAAAAGACAGAACTTTGCTGATGCTTTTCGCATTAAAACATCTGTAATGAATTGCAACATGTCTGCTTGTCAACAGGCTGGCTCCATTTTTGTGATAGCCAGGAGACTCCTATAACAAACACGCTGAATTTATACAACTTGGGCAGGGTGGAAAGTGTCTCTAACGTGTGTGTGTGTGTGTGTGTGTGTGTGTGTGTGTGTGTAGATAGATAAATAGATATAGATATAGATAGATAGATAGATGATAGATAGATAGATAGATAGATAGATAGATAGATAGATAGATAGATAGATAGATAGATAGATAGATATAGATGATAGATGATAGATAGATAGATAGATAGATGATAGATAGATAGATAGATAGATAGATAGATAGATAGATGATAGATAGATAGATGATAGATAGATAGATAGATAGATAGAAAGAAACTGGGTATTGAATAATGCAACTGAGCATAATTTTGTTATGCAATTTAAACGGCATCTTTCAGAAGTCCTTTGGTATTGCCAAGGAGAGATTAATCAGCTTTAATCAGACTTAGTCTACCTATCTTCCACACCAGAGTTCCACTTCAGATCATGCTCCTCCTGTGCCTGCAGTTTAATTTAATAGTCCATTCAGGCAATTGCTAATTGTGGAAATGGTGTCCTAGGCGGGCTGCAAGCTTTGATAACCAAAATCAGGATATTTTCACAGGTATGATATAATGAAATTACAAAACATCAGACTGTAATGATGAGGGTTTTATTATTTTCTCTGATTCAAAGAATACCATTTCTTGTTTCTGAATTTAAACCATCTTCATGACCTGGCAATAAAGGGTACGTAGCCCCTCCCACCCAAAGAAAACCTCATCAACAAATGGTAGATATGTCTATAGAAGGGAGCATTGCTGTTCACACGAGGCTGGTTAAAGCAGGATACTTTCATTTCAACAAGTCACTGCAAGTTTAGGATTCCTTCAATATCTAGGTGTTTTTGTATTGTTTTGTTTTCTTACATGTAGGATCCTCCTAAATTGAGGGTCCTGCTTGCACTCGAGCCCCTTAAGCCACCCCCTTGGGGTGAGTTGTTACTAGGCATGGCCCAAGCCTTGTCAGTTGGGCCCTGGGATCGTGCCTGGCTGTTTGGGCCAGTTGGGGCAGGTGGCGTGATCCTGGGGTCCTATAAGTGCGGCAGCATGACGTGGGTGGGGCACTTGCTTCGCAGTACCGAACACCTGCCCTCCCTCCCCCCCCAATTTGGTGCTGCTGCTTTGGCCTTGCTTTGGATTGGGTCACCTGCTTTGGAGCAGGGGCTGGGTAGGAATTTTTCCATTTGGCAGATTGGCTTTGGCAGCTTGGTTTTCGCCTACCCCCTTAGCAATCCTCACAACTTTGTAAGGTTTGGCGGTTAGGCATTGGTTTATAGAAATGTGCAGGAGGAGAGGTGTGGCCATCACCTGCCCCTCCAGAATTAGGGTATTCCGGTAAAGGAATCTGGGGGTCCTGGATCTCGTCCGAAGTCCAGTTGAGGGGCTAGGGCCATGCCAGGACCACAGGAACCCCGGGGTGAGCGTCAATCAATCTTCACCGATGTTGCTCCCTCGTTTGTTGTTTACCCTTTCAGACTGCCAGCCAGAGAGGCTGGAGTCAGTTATAGTCTCTGACCAATGCCTAGGCCAATTTGTTTTGTAATCAATAAAGTTGTGGCCAAATGTTGCCCAAAAACTTGGGGCGCAAACTGCTAATGGTTTCAACATTTTACAAGTCAGCAATTGGCCATCCTTGGACAGTCTGGGGCAAATCCTTTTCAAAAATGGAAAGTGGTTCAATAAAATGGAAAGTGGTTCAATATTAACAAACAGTATCACTCCTAAATAAATTTCTAGAATTACTTGAGAATAATATTAGCATTTCTAAGGGCTTTCTGTTCTCACTTCTTAAGTCTGTCCAGAAGCAATGACCTCTTACATGTCCCAGTTAATATGTTGGAGAGCCACTGGTCTCCACAAAATCTTGCTGGAAAAGTTGATAGAACCTTTTCTCATTTTGTAGAATCCCCGTTATCCAGACCGTTATCCTGTAATTGATCTGAAGGCTCTCAATTGCTTCCCTGCAGCTTGCCATACATTTACCACCCCTGAAAGCTTTTCCATGTTAAAAGTCTTACGCTGGTGTCTGAGTTTACAAGTTAAATTTAAGAAAAATGAAAAATGGTGTTCCGATTGCATAATGGCTGGTGAGAAGTATGAATGTACATAATATTAAACTCTATGCAGGGCATTCAGTTGCACTTTATGTTCCACTAGCTGACATAATGAGTGCATGTCCAATCTAATTTCTCTTAGTTGTAAAATACAAAGAGCTGTTATTTGAAACTAGGGTAAGATAGCAGGAGGTTTAATTTATACCAGGGCTGCTAGTATTATTCAATTTAATCATGAGCTTATTTAACTAAAGCTTTAGTTGCCGATTAAAATTTGCTCCAGTTTTGTTAATTACTGAAATTTAAGGGCACAGAGCCACAAAGGCTACACCACCTCCCTTGCTCTGACAAACTTGTGAGAAAGAGATCTAAATATGGATTTTCCTTCTGTTTATTAATAAAATTGTAAAGTCATCAGGCAGACTTCAGTTTTTTAATGTGTTTAGTGCAAGATCAAGGCTTTTTCAGCTGTTTGCAAATAAATAAGTATTGCATATTATCAGATGTTTTTGCATTTCAGGGGGAAACCAATAGGAGTCTTCTTCTAGAACCGGGGTGAGAACCCATTTCAACCCAAATGGCCACGTGATGGTGGAGGGGAGGCCAGAGACAAAAATAGATGGAACAATGAATCCCAATTTTACCTTTCTACAGTAGTCTAGTTTCTATACCTGCAGGCCCCTCCTCTAGGCAAGCAAGAGGTATTATCGAGAACACATTCCTACTAGGCCAAAGCACTCAAGAAGGGTGGCTTGTCTGGAAACCATTGTTTAAGTAAGCACGGTTACCTCAGTTTGGCCATCACATGGAACTGTGAATTGTTTAAGACTGGAAGTGTTCGGCACCAAAGTGAAAGCTTTCAATCTCCTAAATGATGCATATTCTGAAGTGGTTCAATTACTGTTACAGCAGGGAATGACTTTTATGTTTGTCGGTGATCACTGAGTGGTATCCATGCATTTGTGAACCAACCACTCACCAAACAAATCTTTCTGCCTTCTCCCCTTGTATTCTTCAACAATAAGATTCCATTTTATGACCACATTACCGGCAGCATTTTCAGGTAACAAATGGTTACATTTTGCAATGGATACACAGAAAGAAGCTGCCCAGTTTCACAACTAGCTTCCATTGTAGAGAGACAAAGAACACCACATTCATTCCAGCCTACACTTAAATATTATTGAACTAAATCTGGTCATTGCTATTCTACATGAAATCTGAATGAAATATTTAAAAGTCCATTTTATAGAGGTCATGTTTTACTGAGAAGGCCATTGTTCAATGCCTCATGCAAAAACTGCATAATTTGTGGTTGCTGTGGAGATTTTTGAGGTGTAAAATATGGAATTCATTAGGAGAAGAAAAGTGAGCAAAGCTGAACTATTTTAACTTGTTTATTTTGAAGGTCAAATTTTGCACTGCATATCAAATCAAAACAAATGTGCTAAATTTAAAGGATTACACACATTTTTGTACTACAACAATAAGAATGGCTCCTCTTCTCTACCAAACGACTATGATTGTAAGGAGGTAATTATAACGGGAATAAAACTCATTAATGGATAAGTACCAATGGTACCAATGGTACTGTACCATTCCTTTCTAACAATCTGGATGGAAAACTCCACAAAAGTCCTGTTGATTGTTGTTGAAAAGTAGCAGTGTCTGGAAGATTGTGCTCAATATAAACTACTGACATTGCAATAGTTTTCTGAAAATTTTATCTTCTCCCAACAAATCAATCATCAGTAATTACTTTTTTGTTTCTATCTCTTATGTGCTTTTGTTTTCCCTGTCTCTCTCTTTTTTTTCTTCTTTTTTTTTTGGAAACAAGAAATGAAAAGGTCACAGAACTGACTGAATGGCAAGAACAATAAAACAAAAGGGCAACTTCTAAATATTGACTTGATTCTTCAAAATAGCAACCTGAATTCAACTGACAGCTTAAGGGGAAAATATGCTTGGCTAAATTTACTGTTTCACTTAAAAGTCTCTCTCATATTGTGTTTGTACAATTTCCTAAAACAACTTTGGTAAAAATGAAATTGACTTTTATTTTAAACTTTAACATAAATACAGTTCCCCAAAATTTCTTTAGATTTATGTTGATTAACTGCATAGAGATTTTACCAATGGAATCAGATTTTTTGACATTACTTTCAGGCCTGCTACTTTTAAGAAAACAATGCTAAGAACAGAAAAGTACTGCTGCTCTATTTTCTACTGCTCTGCTTTCCTGAATTTTTCTCTCTTTGATTTCCTCGGCTCTCTTTGAAATTTTTTAGTTTGATCTCTGACTATTCTTTTGATCTTTCATATTGATCGCCATAGCCTAGATCCTGTTTCTTCAGCTGAGAATGGAAATTTTGCTGTTATCTCAGTGAGTTCAAATTCAGGCTCATCTCTGTTTGAATATTTCCCCCTGTTTATCTCTTCCTTTTGTTTTTCCTCTGTGGCACAATTCAGCCCTGCTTCTGTTGGGGGAAGCCTTGTGCAATCAAAAGGACCTTACTGGTTTAGTAACTATTGGCACCTTTGGCATTGGGAGTGGGTTGGGAGTACTTTGGCTCAATTGTAATTCCCAGACTGGAGTACTTGGGAGTAAAAAGATTATAGAAATGTAATCACCTAAGCCTAAGGCCAGGAAGGTGCTGAAGATGAACTCTTCATGCACCGTGGCTTCTGTGGAAGTGGTTTCACTTGCAGTTGGGCTCCACACTCCTTATCACCAAATGACTGGGGCTTACTGTTAGTAGTTATCTATAACAGGCATGTCCAACTCCCAAGAGACTGTGAGCTACTCACAGAATAAAAAACTGGCAGCATTGAGCTTTTTTAAGGAAGGAAAGTCAAAGTTGCTGACCTTTTTTTAGAGGGGCAGATCAAAAACGTCAAGCTTTCTTAAGGGGGGAAAGGAAAAACAAAGGAAACAAACAGCTTCACAGCGAAAACTCCGCCTTCCGTTCTAGTGATCATGCGCAAATGGAAGACAGGGCATGGGGCGGATCCTCTTTTTTCCACACAAAGGAAAAAGAGCCCACGATCAACCATGATCGACCCAAATCTCCTGGGGATCGATCGCGGTTGACAGGTTGGACACCCCGATCTATAGGATCTTTGTGGGATTCACCAATGCCTTCGGGGAACTGCAGAGCAGGACATGAAAGCAGCAGCCCTCCCCTTCTGTCCATCCACTGGTATCACTGGTCTTTTCATGTTCCTTATCAAGAGCAGTTGGTACCACTGAAGAACAAAATTCCCATCCATGTTCTCAGCTAATTCATGAACAATCAACACCATCAAAGACTGTTGGAAGGTCTTTGGGGGCGAATAAGTGACAGAACTGTTGGGAGGTTTTTAAGCCGCAGTTGAACTACAGTAGATCTGAAGCTATTCTGCACTCTGGTTTCCCTAATAGAAACATTTGTTGATCCATTCAGAAAAGGAGACTTAGGCTGCATTTAGACATTAGGATTACTGCATTATGTTTTCCTGGTTATGATGATAGCACTGCTGTCCTGGATTCTAACATTCCCCTTTACATGGCATTGGCTGCTACACTGTGGAACTGTAGCCTTCTGAGTGATATACCACCCCATGTCACACTAAATTTTATTTACACCAGTGGGCGTTGTGTGACATCATTGGAACATGCCACCACCCTTTACGCATGTGTTTCTGTTTCCCCATGATAACCAATGAAAATGGAAGGAAAGAACTGTACCCCCAAAATTTCATCACACACCATCATTCATAAAAACGGCAGGAAAATTGCGGTGCAAAACTCTTGTAACTGTCTAGGTTAACAGTGTTGCAAACAGTTGTGTGTTGTTTTTTTCTGGAAGCAATTGACATGGAAATGAGTGCAAAACATCTGCTAGATTTGCAGAAGTGGCATTTACACCATGTGAAAGATTCCATAAAATGTGGAAATTATCAGGTAAGCAAACACTGGGGAAACAGAATAAAAGGGGGTCTGAATGCACCCTCAACTTCTCCCAGCTGGTATGTGACCAACAAGGCTTGACGCAAAAGCAGAGGACTGCTAGCAATAACTTGAATGGGTAATAATAATAATAGTAATTTATTATTTATACCCCACCCATCTGGCTGGGCTTCCCCAGCCACTCCGGACGGCTTCCAAAAAATATATTAAAATACTGTAATACATCAAACATTAAAAGCTTCCCTAAACAGGGCTGCCTTCAGATGTCTTCTAAAAGTCTGGTAATCTTTACCAAGGAAACAGCATGTGGAAGGATGGTCAAACACCCTATAGTAAAATAACCACTCACTTTCCAATCAATAGTTCCAACTGGAATTTTATGGTGCGACATTTTTATTTCACTCTGAGGTAAGCATACACAATAATACAGTAGTGAACGGTAATGGATCACTTCAAATACTTAAAAGTGGACCAGGGAATTCAACATTGTGCTATGATAGTTTTATCAGAACAAGCATTTCTGCTTGCCAGATGGAACAATCTCCCTTCTTGGCCCCCCACCCCACCGTTCTGGAGTGTCTCCCAAACCTCTAGAGTGGATTTAGGGGAGGCACAAGGGGGAGGGAAGAGGGAAAGCCAATTGCACTAGAGGGAGTCATTACTCTGGCTTATGCTAGCACACCGGGTTAGTTGAATCTGGCTGAAGGAGGCAGTAGTTCTCTCAAAATTGTAGCAAACATTTGTACTTTATTTCTGGGTTGTACACAGCAAGCACTAACCTATCGGTTTTAGATCAAAAGTCTTCAGCAAGAATGTTTCAGCTAATTGCTATTCATTAATTTTGATACTGGCTGCTGATTAAAAATACGTCTTTTTAAGTGGTTGAACAATTCGAACTTAATTAAAGCAAAATAAGCCCATTAAATAGCGAGACTTTTGTAGAGAAATAATGCAAATTGTGCAATATCAAAGAAATGTAATGTGAATTTAAGAGTCTCTCTGTTCAACCACCAAGGGAAATATCAAAATACCTTAAGTATTTACACTCTCCTTTTAAATCATTGCTCTGATTTGAGATACAAAACCATTAGAGATTGCTGACTAAAGAACATTCATAGCTGCAAGAGGATTATTGATGCCCTCCACCCTGCTTTATTTATGGCACACTTCATGCTTATCCACTAATACTAAACAAAGAAGTAACAAGTCATGGAATCAGCGATTTGCTTCCTTTCTGCCTTTAATTCAAAGAGTGAATGGAGACTGCCAAGTAATTTTGCAATGGAAATCCAGTTGGAGTACTGCTTTCAGTTATCTCCTTTTGTATCTTCTTTTAAAAATGCCCTAAAAGTTGGTCTGCCCACGTAGCTAAATCACATGAGGCAGGTTTTTATGCCTATATGTATTTTATGTCTATATCTGAAGGCAGCCCTGTTTAGCGAAGTTTAATGACTGATGTTTTAACGTATTTTTAATCTCTTGTTGGAAGCCACCCAGAGTGGCTGGTGAAACCCAGCCAGATGGGCACGGTACGGTGGTACCTCGGGTTAAATACATAATTCGTTCCGGAGGTCCGTTCTTAACCTGAAACTGTTCTTAACCTGAAGCACCACTTTAGCTAATGGGGCCTCCTGCTGCCGCCGCGCCGCCGGAGCCCGATTTCTGTTCTTATCCTGAAGCAAAGTTCTTAACCTGAAGTACTATTTCTGGGTTAGCGGAGTCTGTAACCTGAAGCGTATGTAACCTGAAGCGTATGTAGCCCGAGGTACCACTGTATAAGTAAATAATAATAATAATAATAATAATAATAATAATAATTGTACAGTGGTGCCCCGCAAGACGAATGCCTCGCAAGACGGAAAACTCACTAGACGAAAGAGTTTTCCGTTTTGGAGGTGCTTCGCAAGACGATTTTCCTATGGGCTTGCTTCGCAAGACGACAATGCCTTGCGAGTTCCTGCGGGTTTTTTTTCCTCCCCCCCCCTTTTCCAAGCCGCTAAGCCGCTTATCAGCTGATCCGATCAGCAGATAAGCCGCTAAAAGCCTCTAAAAGCTGCTAATAGCGCTAATAGCGCTAATCCGCTAATCCTTCAATGGGCTTGCTTCGCAAGACGAAAAAACCGCTAGACGAAGAGAATCACAGAACGGATTCTTTCATCTTGCGAGGCACCACTGTATGGATTTCTTGCGTGAATGAGTCCACCATTAAAACAGTTCCCTGCAAAGTCGTATTTAATATTGAAATAAGGGTGTAGTATATCTTCTCATTAGTGTGCTAGTTTCCTGTGCCCTGGAGGGTTTTTTTTGGGGGGGGCATTCAAACATTATACCCATCTACAGTAGAAAGTGAAACTGTCCAGGGAACATTATGCTATTAAGATGTTTGTGTTTATCACTGGTGGTCTAAAACATGATTCAATGGAAGTTGAAGCAACTGCAAGATAATAATAGGTGTGCCTAATAGGAGAGGATGTTTAGGTAACGGGATTACATAGTGGTCTCTGTAGAACCCTGATTTATTCCCATATTATTGTAGAAGGCAATAGCCTAGCTTCAAAACATCCTCGTTCTCACATCTTGAAAAGTCCTTGATAACATAGATTCTCTGTGCAACATGGACCTACTCACCAAACCAAGGCTTCATGCCAACTGCATAAATTATACCACACCAAGGAAAATGATGGGTATCTCAGGCACCATCATCCTAATCTGAGCACATGTGATGCAACTTGAACTCTCTTCTGCTTAACAATGAAATCAAGTACTAACCTTAGGAGGAAATCTTGAAAGGTCAAATGGCTGGAACATAAACATCAAAAGATTATTTCAGATAAATACTCCAAGCAGAAATAACTGCCGTGGAAAATTATTCCCACAGCTTCAAGCTTCAACCTCTAGGACAGTCAGGAGGAAAAAAGCAGCATCTCTGACACTTGAAAATAATGGCCTCAGGCTTACACAAATGACTAGAAAATGTAAATGGAGATCTTTAAAGGACACCAGTGCCTGATGGGCATTTAACCTAACAAAACTGAATATTTCAGTGATAAAGACTCCCAGCAAATGAGAAATATTTATAGACCAGTCACATGAAATCCTGTCTGCTTTCTGAAGGGAACCCCCTTTCACATTCATTGTGCATAATAAGGAGTTTCCTGCAGAGAAACTGAAATGAAAATGCTGTATTCTAAACAAAAAATTGTGACAACAGTTTTATTAGTCTTAAACACCACTCATTAAGTGTTTCACATAGGTTTGATGTAAGAATATAATAGTGTAATGCTGAATTATGCTACTGACCAAAACATTTCACTCTAAGGATGTCTAGGAAGCATTATTCAGAATGCTATCTTTAGAATTGTAGGGATTGAAGAGATGGGCATTTTCAATAGACATCCCCACATTATAGAAATCGTCCCTCCGGGAAGCTTAAGGTTGTGGTTTTTAGTAACAGACTTTGGGGGGGGGGACTTATGATAATTTTTAAATTGCTTTAATGGAATTTTAATACCTTTATGCTTTGTGCTGCTTTGTTGCTTTAAGGATGTGTGTATATGCATCTTCCTATATACATAAAATGTAATGCTGCCATCGCATAGCCCTCTTTCGAGGATTTGTCATGCTACATCACTATCCTAGATTTGCATGAAGTCAAGGGAAGGGAGAAAAAGAGAACGATGGTTTTAAAATGCCACTTTTAAGCAACAAAAGTCTGTACAAAGAGGGGTGGGGGAACAGATGAGCTGTGAGAATATGAGGGATTAGAAGGAGCTATGGAGAGCTGAGGGGCTTAAAGGAGCTGAATGGGGCTTGGTTGAGGTATAAAGGGAGGGGTAAGCAAGGGGGCAGGAGGCACGTTTGGTTGACAAGCAATGCAACAGGCATGGCAGCCCCTAATATATATATACATTTTCATGTGATTGCTATTTTTAGTATATTCTATGTCATGGTGTGGGGACGCGGGTGGCGCTGTGGTCTAAACCACAGAGCCCAGGGCTTGCCGATCAGAAGGTCGGCTGTTCGAATCCCTGCAATGGGGTGCGCTCCCGTTGCTCGGTCCCTGCTCCTGCCCACCTAGCAGTTCGAAAGTACGTCAAGTGCAAGTAGATAAATAGGTACTGCTTTGGTGGGAAGGTAAACAGCATTTACATGTGCTGCTCTGGTTCACCAGAAGTGGCTTAGTCATGCTGGCCACATGACCCGGAAGCTGTACGCCGGCTCCCTCAGCCAATAAAGCGAGATGAGCGCCGCAACCCCAGAGTCGGCCATGACTGGACCTAATGGTAAGGGGTACCTATTACCTATGCCATGGTGTAGGCCTGTGGCAGGGTATAAATATTAAAATAAAGGAATAACAAATAAAGTAGTGGTCCTATGAAAACATTCTCTAGCAGGGATGTCCAACCGGTCTATCGTGGGGCGTTCCTGGTCGATCTCGTGATCCTGATTGATCACCCCCCAAAAAGTGCTCAACAACTTTGCTGAAGCTCCCCCGAAGTAGATCAACAACTGTGACTGTTCCTCCCCAAAAGAAGCTCGACAACTTTGGTCTATCCAATGGGTAGATCACTGCCAGTTTTTATAGTGGGAGTAGATCGCAGTCTCTTGGAAGTTGGACATCCCTGTTCTCTAGCAATCTTAGGGGTGAATGAACAGGCATGAATTCTTACACTTTGGAAAATCAAACACTGCCAGCAGGAAGGCAGCATCAACAACACCATATGAGATTGTTTAGAGCTATGACAATCAAGCTCTGGAATTGCCCAATGGCAGAATCATAGGCAACTTCTGCTGAGAGCCAGTGTGGTGTAGTGGTTAAGAGCGGTAGTCACGTAATCTGGGTAACCGGGTTCGCGTCTCCGCTCCTCCACATGCAGCTGCTGGGTGACCTTGGGCCAGTCACACTTCTGTGAAGTCTCTCAGCCCCACTCACCTCACAGAGTGTTTGTTGTGGGGGAGGAAGGGAAAGGAGAATGTTAGCCGCTTTGAGACTCCTGAAGGGGAGTGAAAGGCGGGATATCAAATCCAAACTCTTCTTCTCTTCTTGGTGTTGCGCTACATTTCAAAAAATTATCAATTTAGCTTACCTTTTTCTCCCCTCCTTTTTTCTGCAAAGATGTTCTCGCTTCCAGTTTCCTTTTCCAGCAGAGCTGATGCCTTCTTCCAAATGTGTGTAACAAAGGAGACTAGCCCTCAGCGAGCATGACCATGTAGCTTGCTGCAATCATTTTAAACCTTTGGGAATGTCACCATTTTCTGAAGGCTCAAGAGAACTTGATGAATTATATTCCCGGCCTGATGATATTTCTGAAGCTCAATTTTAAGGACTGTTAGCTCTTCCAAATGTGTTTTATACTGCTCCATTCAGAGCTGCAGTTCAGTTCCAGCATGTTCAAATGCATTAGTCTCCTTCATTTCACATTTTCCCATCTCTTAGCTTTATGAGACTTGGAGGTTTGATGCAATTTACACTCCAAGAGGGCAAGAAAGAAGGTGCTGATACACCATTTCCTAGAGGAACCAGGAAACCTAGGTAGAGAAATAGGGAAACGTCTCTTGGATACACAATGCTTCCAAAGCAGTGTGGCCTCCTTTCTTGTAGTGTGTATAAAAATATACTGTATAGAGCATGAGACACAGAAACAGGCACATCACTAGTGAAGGAATAGGTAATGCGGTGACTTGAGAACCACAGAGGTAATTGGTGGTAGAGTTGACAGAAATAGGAACTGTTATTTGTCCCATGACAAATACTCCAAAACATTAAGTCCTAAATATTAGTTTTAAGTTTTCATATGGAATTCAATTATCTCCAAAACAACAAGGCTTCTCAAGGGTTTCTGTGCATAGCTGTCAACTTTTCCCTTTTCTTGCAAGGAATCCTATTCGGAATAATGGAATTTCCCCTAAAAAAAGGAAAACATTGACAGCTATGTTTCTGTGGCTTGTCTAGGCCAGTATGGTCAAAGGGGACACAAGCTTTTATTTCCATCCTCAAACTGCCCCCATGTGTTTCTAATATTTCCTAATTTTCATTTAGAAATCCTTGACGTTCTTCCCTTGGGGTCTGTTAGTATTAATGAAATCACTTGCACTACTGCTTTGTATTCAAGCATATTAAGCAACCCATTTTTCCTTCCCTAGTTTCCGTATTCTTTTCCTATTTTCATTATTGGAATCATTATTGAAAATAGGTGCTGCATGATTTATTTAGATAATAACATGCTTTCTCAATCTAATCCATTTGAGACTTGTAAATTCACATCTCTGCATTACAAAACAAAGCCAATTATTTTCAAATCTAATTGTTTTACCCAGCTTTTACTTTAAAAACCTTAGGAATTTTATTTTTTTAAAAAAAACTTTAAAATAATATTTTTAAAAATATAATTTTAATTCCACCCATCTATTTTTGAACCTAAATTGATAGCTATACAATTAGAGTCCATTTTCACACTTGGAAAGGCACCTGCAGTTCAGATGGACATTATTCTACAGTGTTTCTTGGTTATACCAGCTCTCCTACTTTTAGCCTAAGGCTTTTTAATTATATAGAAAATAAAAGTATTTTCTCCTCATTTTTCTTCCCTCCAAAGCCACCACTGTGTGTCAGGCTACTGGGCTTGTAGGATGTCTTTTGAAAGTCATCATAGGATCTCATAACTTTGGGGAAAATTATTTCAGGATTAATGATGTACATGACTTTTTCATGTTAAGAACCCTTAAGCAAGGCTTATGCAGAGTTCAAATTTCTCATAGGTTCAGCAGAGCGAAGTTTCACCAGAAGTAGAATACCAGCACTAGAGTAAAGGGATGAAACAGGCTTACGCAGCCAAGGGCCCAGTAGGTATGAGGAAGGAAATGATGGGAGCAATCAAGGACGTAAGGCTGAGGTTTGGAAGTGGCGGAACCATGTCTGAGAATGGCCAGCAAGAATTTGCTGAGGACTCTGAAACAGGAATGAGGCCGACCGAAATAGAATGTGAAGTGAGGAAATCAGTGATCTATAGAAAGCTTCTGCATCTTCCTTGCTCACTATGACTGCAGACGAGGTCAAAATGAGCCAGGCTACTACAACCTGGCATTAAAAGTGTGCACAGCATTTATGTGGAGTTCCTCTTGCTTTTCTGCTGCCACACGTCCATCTATTCAAAGTCCAAAAGCATATTTGTGGGAAAGTGAGCCTTAGGCTTTGGCCAGCTACAAATGAAGCCAAATCACTTCCACTGCAGTGGTAGTCCATGTCCTCATGCTTCACATAGACTTTAATCTAACATCCCAATCCTAAACATACTTCTATATGTTCTATGCAGACACCATGTTTGCATACAGATGCATGCATAGTGGTGGGCTATTCCTGGTCCCTCTGTCTCATCACACCTGAGTTTAAAGGAAAGTCCAAAGGGGCTTATTTTCAGGCAAGTGTGTACAAAATTTAGTCTGAGGAACACAGTTTGGGGAGCAGAAGGTGAGACAGCTTCCAGAAGAATCATTTGCAAAGGCAGAAGAGCTCAAAACTGAGTAGGAAAGGATATATGATGTGAAACAGCATTCTGTTATAAAAATATAGTGTTCTCTTGTGGACATTTCAAAGTTTCAGTAAGAAGGCACTGTTCCCCCCCCCCAAAAAAAGGATGTAATATAGCTTGGAACAAACTTTTTATCTTATGTTGTGACAGCAAGGGCATGCACAGAGATATCCTTGGTGTGAATGTGAGCGGCCCTACAAGAGTAAATGCTTATCACATGCCCACCTCCTGCTTAACAGCAGATGGGAAGCTCATTCTACTTGATATGTTGCTACTTTATGCAGCTACTTGGAAAAGGGAATGTGGGAACCCATCCCAAAAAAATATGTGGGCCCAAAGAGTGTTGTCTAGAATGGGTAAGATTTGCTGTTGCATAAAGGGGGAGGTGTCTATGTATAATAGATGGTTGTAAGTAACTTCTAGACGTCTATGAATAACTTGAGTAACATCTTGGTTAATGTGTGGCAACAAATTACTAAACTGTTCAAGTAGGAAAAATGAATTATATTCCTTGCTTTTAAAGCATGAAAAATGCTGTCAAAAATGTACAGAACTTCTCACTAGCACTAACCTCCTAACCCCTCGCTTGTTTGAGATCCAGTTTCAAATAACTGAGGAAGCCTTCAAGGTCCCATTCTGAAGAGCTGGGCTGCCTTGGACTTCCACAGCTAAGAATCTGAAAATGCTACATACAGTCGTACCTTGGAAGTTGAACAGAATCCGTTCCGGAAGTCCGTTTGACTTCCAAAATGTTCGGAAACCCAAGTGCAGCTTCTGATTGGCTGCAGGAAGCTCCTGCAGAAGCCGCAGAAACCCCATCAGATGTTCTTCTTCCAAACAGTCACTTCCAGGTTTGTGGCATTCAGGAGCTAAAATGTTTGAGAACTAAGCTGTTCAAAAACCAAGTATGATTGTATATATGGGAATTATACGTGAACAGTATAAAACAGGGCTAAAAGTTAGAGGTGGGCATTAATTTGTTTAAGGGGTAACAATTAGGAGAGGGATGAGCTTCACCCCTCTTCCCCCTTCCATCCGTCTCTCCCCTTTCATTAAACCAAGGGACTTTGGTTTACTCCCAAAATAATTTGTGAGAAAGATGCAAGCAACAGTTAGAATGGCCAAGCACTCTTGAACTAGATAGAAGGAATGAGAAAACAGGAAACTAAAGAAAGATAATAAGCCACATTGTGAGGTATGTTCCAACCTCCTCCCTGGATCTTTTGAATTTTATTCTCCATTTCTGTTAGTTACATGTCCATTGGCTTCTACCAGGCTTGTGCATGCACCTTGACATGTTCACAAAAATGTCTACAATACAGAATTTCAGAGGTGGGAAAGGTCCTTACATTCAAATTACCAGGGTGACACACAGTTTCTGGAGAAGGTCTTATTGAACAGGATGGAGAGAATGTAATTTATTACACAGTACCTGGCTACAAAGTATCATAGACATAGAATAGACTTGAACAATTTACCACAAAAATCACAAAAAGGTAAAGAATATCTCTCTTATGCAAAATATACATTTTTAGGATCTATTTTATATTTTATATTTACTGATGTTGTTTCGGTGATAGTTTCAATAAAAAACCTATAATATTTTTACTGCCAGTATTTTCTTTCTCTCAATACCTAAAGTCTGAGGTAACAATGAACTAAAAAAACACACACGCTTCTATAGAACTCTAGACAAAGACTGTGGTCTCTCTCTCTCTCTCTCTCTCTCTCTCTCTCTTTCTCTCTTTCTCTATTTTTACTGTTTATGTCTGCAGTCACATATTTCTTATCCATTTCAAAAGTAAACCAAAACGTTGGCATGTTCACTAGTATTCATAAAAATATAGATATGGCGAACCGAGAGCATAAAGACTTGTAGCAAAATCCCATGCCAGTAACGTTCATGAGTTACAAACTTTGCAAAAATACAGTTGTTATGAGGAAACCTATGACAGACAGCGTTTACATCACTATTGTTAAACATGTGTGCCTCTGTATGATCCACAGCATAACCTACTGTAGGGACCAGGAAGAATACACAAAGAGGTGTGCCGGCCTTTTTATTTTTCCCGTGGAGTCTCAGAGATGATGTCTTTGAATTCAGCATCTCTTGGCATAGATGACTAAAGCTGATATTCCATGCACACACAACCTATGTACAGCTGATTCATCAATAGTGACTAATAATTGTGTCTGCTGGCGGCAGCAGCAGCCACAGTTGGAATTGGTCCTTAATCCCCATAACAAGCTCCACTTCCATAGGAAATTGGAAGGATCTCTTCAAGGCGGCAGGTGATTATCAGGACCCATTCAGGAGGAGCAGTCTCTTTCCAGTACAGTCCTTGGTATGGCTAAATTCCATTGTCCCTTTTTCAGCAGTCAAAAATCCATGATAAATTCTGTATAACACTGTAGCCAATAACAGCAGCACCAGATATTAATTCCTTTGCTAGAAGCTGTTTGCATATTAAGTATATACATTACATTAATCTATATCTGCCAGCGCTCTTTACCAAAACTAAATCAATGTACATCTCTATGTATCAGAAAGGTAAGTACTGATAAATACATTCTTGTACAAGAAATTTTCACATGCAGTTCATGCTAGGCTATATACAGAATATTATGTTACATGGTCAAATAGACTTCTTTTCCTAACAAAAATAAACATACAAAAATCAGGGATTTTTCAACAATCTCAAGGATTTCTTATGACACTGTTTGATTTTCTTTCTCTCCCTCCCCCCCCCCCCTTATATTTCTAAGGCTTTTACGTTGCTGGGTGTTTTCCTCACCAGCCCAAAACGTCGTAGTTGCGACTGCATTCATGATGCTGCATAAACAAGGCTGTCTTGTTTTATTGTAAAGAAAAAGCTGATGTAGGGGTAAAGTCTCAACACAAGAATGAATGCAGATTGCTAAGGGTGTGGGATTGAAGCAGGAACCCTATTGAAATGGCAGAACTGTTGCTAAATCCCACACTGGGGGGAAATGTCAAAGAAGTGCTCACTAAAAGGATATCAGCTTACACTTGAGATATGCATAGATACATATATCAAAAAGTGGGGGGAAGAAGGAAATGCATTTAGCAGCTAATCTTATATGAAGGGAGCATTTTTGGAAAAGGCAACTGTGCTTTATGGAGACAGATGAAAAATACAGTCAGACAGTCAGCCAGACAGACAAACAGAAACAACATATAAGACAAAGCATCTTTAAAAAAAAAATATGACAGAAACAAAATTGTGAAAGCTTGGGAGTTAGAGGTTTAAGGCTGGTCAAAAAACCCTTTTGAAAACTATTGCCCTCCTAATACCTATAGCAAAAAAAATTAAGACTCCAGTATACTTCTTGCTTTTACATGGCACTCAGCCTCTGAAAATGTTGAAGAACCCTGCAGAAGAGAAATCACTATAGGGCCAAGCAGAACTTGCTATCTTAAAATTGCAAGCCTGGATGGTGTTTACCTTTCTTTCATGTTTTGTGCCTTCCCCAAGCCATTAAGAAAGAGATCTGGCTTCTGCTTGCGTGTAACCAGTAATGACAACCTCTTTGCAGTTATCTGTGTGCAAACAACCGAAAACATTCAGAACTCTGATACATCAGTCCAGTACCAAAATTAATCAATCAAGAAATAGACATTATTGGGGGGAAAGTTATAAATAAATAAAAAGAACTAAAAAGCAGCACAATAAAAACAGCCCAATCCCACATGCGGACCTGTTGGTCATGGTGGTTTTTTTTCTGATTTCAGCAAGATGGTACAATGAATAAAACAACAAACCCACACAATCCAGAGCCATCTGTGGTCTTGGTTAGTCTGCAAGACGGATTTCAAGTGATGGAGACAGTATGGTCCATGCAAATGATCAGACTGAAGTCACATTCTATGCAATCAAGACAAGATTCCAGACATCTTCGAGATGGGTTAGAGTCACAAGAAATGGTCCAATGGAATGGTTATCAATTGGAAGCACATTGGTTTTACTGTATCTCCCTGAAAATATGCTTATTTATTTGTACTGGCCAGTGAAGTCCACTAACTGTCCTTTTATTGCTGTGGTAAGATAGGACAAAATCAGGTACAAGGTGAGAGGGGAATCTACTTTAGAGGATCTTATAAGCAAAATTGGGGTCTTCAGCTACCCAAGTGGCATTGCTTGCTGCTGACAGTTATATCGCACAAGATTTATACTTGTATTAGTGGAAACCACAGCTAATGCTACACTTATTTCCATTAGGTGATAAACAGCACTTCAGTTAAAGCTATGCAGCCAGCTGATGCCATCTGGTTTACAAAATAGATGGGATGGGAGACCGAGAGCGTCTCAGAGGACAAGGTGAGCTGTAGGGTGATGTTACTGGAGACAGTCTCAGGGCAGTGCCTGCCATGCCAGCTATGTTGTTTAAACTTCGGGATTTTTCGTAGCCTTTCACGAGAAAATGCACAGAAATCAGTTGAGTTCAGCCAGAAAGTAGACAAACAATACAATGCAATGTAATCGTTCTTGCTCATTGGGTTCTAAGAGAGTAGGGTGCTAAGACTCTTTACAACAACAGAGAAAAACATAAAATGGTGCTATTCTTACTAATGACATTAAATGAATTCAGACCAACTACATACTTAATTTTGTTAAGGCCAATGAACTGGCGGTGTATACTTAGTACAAGCCCAGTGGTTTCAGTAGAACTGCAATGATAGCACATAGAGAATGTTGTAGTACAATTCAGGGTGATAAGCAAGACAGATGAAGAAAGCATTTGATATATACAGGTATATAGATATTTGGTGTCAATGCCAGTTCTTAATATTTTAAACCACAATCATTTCTTACCTAATTTTATGAAGTTATTTTGCAATCATAAATGCAGAGGAATAAATTATGTATTGTTAAAAAAGCTCCATCTCCAGAAGCACTTTGATTTAGCATCTGACGCTCTGTCTAATACTATTTAAAGTGTGTCTTGTTTGCAATATTTAACTGATTTGCAATTCATTAAAATGTGTTATTTATATGTAGGTTTTTAGTGATCTGTGCAGTACATACTATTTGCAATCCAACCGATATTATAGGAACAAAGCATGACTTCTTTTAAGCCTAAAATAACCAGAATTTACATATTATAGAACAACATTCACCACTAGCGTAGAATTCTGCACCCCCAGACATTTTCATTTCACAGATACTGTACTGTGAAAGTGCTTACTTTTAAAGCAAGATATGGGTGCTTTATTTAAGCAACAGAACAGCATTACTATTTAATGTCACAGAGTGTTGTGCATGGAAAGAGAACCACTGTTCTTACAGCACACTGAAAAACCAAAATTATGTATTGGCCTTAATCTAAACAAGTTTACCTGAGAGTGAAGTCCCATTTATCTTCATGGGGCTTCCCCATACACACAAATCTCTGCTTGACAGAAAAGAGATAGAAGCACATCTTGTTTAGGCTAGTCGTTCTCAAATGGGGGAGCCAACCCCATGTGGAAAGACATCCACAATTTAAGCACACAATTGCTGCAACCACCACCAGTGTTTCCCAAAACAAATACAAGAAAGATGACTGATAAAGCTATATTTTTTAAAACTCATGTATACACAGCTGGCCTGATTGGACTGAAACTCAATAATGCATGTATGCCGTTGTTTCAATAGGCAAATATGCCATTGACCTTTCCATAGCTTGCCATGGGAAACAATTATTTAACACTGGCCTACCTGCAGCAATATTGTGCTGGGTAATTGGGTTCACCTTTAGCCTATTAGCCTTTGGCATCAAAGCCTCACGTTTCTATGTCAATGTTTTCCAAAATACTAAGTGTATTGCACATCAGGGCTCTGGCATTTAGAACTACAGTGGTATCTTGGTTCTCAAACTTAATCCATTCCAGGAGTCTGTTCGACTCCCCAAACCGTTCAAAAACTAAGGCGCAGCTTCCAATTGGCTGCAGGAGTTTCCTGCATTCAAGCGGAAGCTGTGTCAGAAGTTTGGCTTCCGAAAAACGTTTGCAAACTGGTTTTAGAGGCCATGTTAAGGACTCCCAGACTTCTGGTTTTGGGGGATTTCAACATCCAAGCCAAGGCGACTGACTCTGGGGTGGATCGGGACTTCCAGATTTGCGGCATGCGGGAGCCAATTTGTTCAGGAACCAAGCAATTAGAGTGCCAAGGTACCACTGTACAATACATTCTTAACTGAACCAACCTTCTAAAATATTACTAAATTAAACTAGTAAGTCCTTAACTGGAATTTAAAATATCCCAAAGCAATTTCTAAAGAACTGTTATGAAAGTGATTTAATGAACATGACCTAAATTAAATTTATCTATGCACAGGACAGACAAATGAAACCATGAATGATACACCTATCAGAAACAACACGGACATATCTTTGGATGGATTGATGAGCCAAGACCGTTATTTAAGAGGAAGCAAGAAAGGGACAACTGAAGAAGAGGTAGAAGAAGAAGAAATGCATTAGTCTGCATACAATGTTTCCTATATAGCATTTGTTCGCATCTCCTTCATTCCAGGTTTGCTTAGTCAGAAGAACAGTGCTGGATGAACTTTTATAGTCTAATGAAAGAGTCCATACCTTTCCTGATCCCTCCATCAGTAGCACACGCGTAATCACCTGCTGTCAGTAGGAAACATGTTCCCCCTCTTCTGTTTTTGTCTCTGGTACTAGAGCGTCTGATTGGTGGGAGCCTTTCCACAGGTGACAGTGGCTGCTCACTTTCTGTACTGTCTTCACCTGATAACACTGGTTAAAGCACCATGCCCATTTACATAATATAGCCAGAGAGGAAACGAAACATCACAAACAACTTGCCTGACAACCTGTTACTTAAGTTAATATTTATTTATTTATTTATTTATTTACTTACTTACTTACTTACTTACTTACTTACTTACTACTATTTCTTGAATTGGGGGATGGGGAGAGATGGCCCTTCATGGTCATTCATTAATATAGAAATAGAACAAAGTTGCACATCTGTATTATTTGGTTACGGGAAAAAATATTTTGATGTTGATTTTTGGCTTTTTAAACGGTTGCCATCTTCAACATTCTACTCATTGCTTCAGTGTCTTCAGTACTTAAAAACAAGTCAGATTTTGCTGCCAAATAATAATAGTAAGTACTAAATCTTGAAATACAGATGGCACACTCATATCCACTACTAAAATAAATTCGCATATAACCATAGAATAGCTTATTCGGATCTACTGCTAACTAATATATGGGCACTTACACAAGAGTAAGAGACCGTGCTTGAGTCATGACTTCACATTAGGCAAGCCCAACTTGAACGCAGTTGACAAACCATGTCCTATGGCCTGCTAAAAGCTCAATAAACCTCTTTTCTTCTGTCTTCCTGGGACTGTTTTGCAAACCACAGTACGCAGCTTGCTGGGTCACAAGTCATGCAGGTTTGCTGAACATTATTATATGAGTATCACATGACTACTGGGACGCAGGTGGCGCTGTGGGTAAAACCTCAGTGCCTAGGGCTCGCCGATCGCATGATCGGCGGTTCAAATCCCCGCGGCGGGGTGAGCTCCCGTCTTTCGGTCCCAGCTCCTGCCCACCTAGCAGTTCAATAGCACTCCTAGGTGCAAGTAGATAAATAGGTACCGCTTTCTAGCGGGAAGGTAAACGGCATTTCCGTGTGGTGCGCTGGTGCTGGCTCGCCAGAGCAGCTTCGTCACGCTGGCCACGTGACCCGGAAGTGTCTTCGGACAGCGCTGGCCCCCACCCATGAGATGGGTGCACAACCCTAGAGTCGGACACGACTGGCCTGTACGGGCAGGGGTACCTTTACCTTTATCACATGACTAAGTGGTCCTTCACTAAGAAGCACACAGGGTGCCATGTTGAGTTAAGGGTAAAGACAATGGCTCTCCCTTCCACATGGCACCAAGTTTAGGGAGGAATCTTCTTGCTTCTCTAACAGTGCGCGCGCACACAGAGGTAGGCATGGATCAGTCTGTCAATTGTGGGTTCTCTCGGTTTCTCCTTTTTCCCGTTTTAAAGTTCTCCACATTTCTGCAGCCATTTGCATTTTTAAAAAACAAAATCCTCATGGAAATTCATCAGCATTTTAGCACACATTTCTACTAAAATGCACAAAATACTGCTTTGACCAAAGTGCAATTTTTTTGCAAGCAGATTCCCCTTATATAATGCATTTAGGTATGCTGTTTTATGTGTGCAATTTTATGCACAATTCCCCCTAATAAAAGCATGCTTGTACATTGTTTGGTAGGAGAACTGAGCTGCAAAAGTGGGAGAGGTGTGAGTGAGTGAGTCAGTGATTGATTGATTGATTGATTGATTGTCTGACTACTAAATTTATATCCCACTTTTCCTTCAAGGAGCTCAATATGGCATACATGCTTCCCACCCACCCCTCTGTTTTACCCTCACAATAGCCCTGTGAAGCAGAGAGGCAGTGACTGACTTCATGGCTGACTGGGGATTTTAACCCTGGCCTCTTCCAGGTCTTAGCCCGCCACTACACCACACTGAATATTTGGAAGGGTAATTGTGCTTTGGGCTGTGTATTGGTTTGAGAGCGTATTGGTTTGAAGGTGATCTGAAGAGCCCTAATCCCTTCATGTGGTCTGGCTGGCTGCAGCCTAGGCAAGGATTAGCAAACCAAACATGGTGTGTTTTACTTTCCCTTCAGTTACACTCATGGTGCCTAGGCACATCCCTGTGTCCGTCTTAAAAGCTAACTGTGGCAATACCTAATAAAGCTTGGGGAGAGGGAAGTAAAAGTCCCTGCTGTAGAGCAGTTAATAGTTATTAAAATGCCTAATCCCTCTTTAAACATCTGCAGTTTTTGATTAATAGGCTCTTTTATCATGATAATAGGGCTTTTAATATTTCAGAACAGTGATCTATTTTATTACTTTGAAAATGCTAACCATAATGATTCTAGAATTTAAAATGGGGATGGGAAACCTGTGGCCCTCCAGACACTTCTGTCATCTGTGGCCATTAGTTATGCAAACTGGGGCTGCTGGGAATTGGTCTGTCAACATCTGGAGAGCCAGATGTTAAAGGCACTGGAAAGGGAAAAGACACATTTTATTATCTTATTGTATATATATTTTTCCTTCTCAAGATTTCTCTTTTTATAACCTTTCCCTACTACTGCCATGTAATTGAACACTGTGGACTTCATCTTGACCTGTAAACAGAGTGGCCCTTATCACTTTGGGGGTTGTTATGGTATGTACCAATCAAGCACAGCATAGTCCAACCACTGTATCTAATCTCTTCCAAGATTTTTCCATACTTTCCCAAATGTTCAAATTTAGTATCCCCACCCCAAACCCCAGGGAAACCCCCAGTATAAACACTTTTGATTCATGATCTCCAAGGGAGTTTAAAATTAGCTGTGATAGCTGTGGAGTCATAAGAGCACCTATTTTCATTGATATCCTTAAAAGACAAATCACTGGGACCATAAATCCAGAAAGCAGCAGTTTTCTCTCTCTCTACAGCTCCATTATTACTTTGATTTATTTATTTTTAGGTGGGGGGAGAAGCATTGTGAATCATTACAGTAATTGATCATTTAAACGGCTGGCAACCAAAATGATAAAGGAGGGTGATGCAACTCTTCTATGGAGGGTTACAATATTTGAGGATCCTTAGTTTGGAAAAAATGCAGGTAAAAAAGGGGGAAACCACAGAGATATATACAATTATGCATCCTACAGAGAAAGTGGGAAAAGATGGATTTTTCTCTGTTTCATAATACTAGAATGTGGGGCCATCTAATGAGGCTGAATGCTGAAAGATTTGGGACAGAAAAAATGCATTTCTTCACAATGTGCATAGTTAAATTCTGGGATTCACTACCACAACCTGTAGTAATGGCTTTACAAGGAATTAAAACAGATTAATGGAAGGTACGTCTATCAATGGCAGCCAGCCATGATGGTAACATACTATGTCCAGGGTTGGAGGCAGTATACATCTCAACACTAGTTACAGTCGTACCTTGGAAGTTGAACGGAATCCGTTCCGGAAGTCTGTTTGACATCCAAAACATTTGAAAACCAAATAGCAGCTTCTGATTGGCTGCAGGAGCTTCCTGCAGCCAATCAGAAGCCACGGTAGCCCCATCGGCCGTTCGGGTTCCAAAAGAACATTCCTAAACTGGAACAATCACTTCTGGGTTTGCGGCGTTCAGGAGCCAAAACATCCGAGTTCCAGGGCGTTCAGGATCGAAGGTACGACCGTACTGGGAATCACAAGGGGAACGTTTCTGCTGTGTTCATGCCCTGCTTGTGGAAATCCCATTTGCATCTGGCTGAACAGGACACTGGATTAGAAGGGCCTTTGGTCTGATCCAGGAGAAATTTTATGCTTCTATATATTAAATATAATTATGAAAAGTCTCTAAGATTACAGCACCATGGCTGCAATGCTATACGTACTTACCTGGGAATAAGCTCCACTGAACTCAGTGGGACTTACTTCTTAGTAGGCATTTATAGAATTGCACGGTTAGTTAAAATCTTGTCCATGTTGTAACCTCTGCCTACAAGATGTGAGGTTCTAAGCATCCTAACGGGGGAAAGCTTCAAATGAAATTTAATGGACCTCTTGCTTCTAAGTAAGAAAATTTGAGTCTAAGCTTAAATGTAATTTCATGAGCATCACCTGTTCCCTTAGGTCGGGGGGTGGGGTGTCATTCCAATCTATGAAAAAAGAAATGCTCTCCTTGAAATCTAGAGAACCCCCTTCTGTGTTACTTGTTGCACTGAATGTAGGCCCAGATTAATCATCCATGTTTAAATGAATGTTTCTTTATACCACTTCTAGTATTTCATGCCACCAGTGTGGCACAGGCAAAGCAAACAAAAGAGACAAGCAGACAGAAGAGACAAACACCACGCAAAACGCCATGAAGTTCAACAAAATGGAGGCATAGCTGTACAGGAATAGGCATGCAGGAAACAAAACAAAACATTGTACAGTGCAACAGGCAAAAGAAACAGTAGATGCCGCCAGTAAAACAAAAGAATTATGAAGAAATAAGGAAAATTAAAGGTAGCTCAGCATTCACAATCAGTGCTTTTTTTTGAAATAAATAAATAAATAAAAATGAGGTGTTGGTACTTCGATCTTGATAAAAGTGCTGGGGGTGCCAGCACAAAATGGCTGCTATGGGCAGCAAAAAAAGGGGGTGATTGTACTCGGTACCATTGAGTACTGTCACAAAAAAGCACTGTTCACGAAACACCTAGCGAACACTACAGATCAGCAATGCACAGATCTGGGAACATCATTCTTATGCTGTAACTATTTTGCCACCTACAAGACTGACATATACAAACAGTGAGTGAAGGGAGAGGTGTGTCAACTACCTCCTCTAGCTGCAGAAAGATTCGATGCTTTCTGACGCCTTGTACTGCCAAACATACCAGACATGCGTTTCGGACGGTGTCCTACCTGATTTATTGTGTTCCATCAGCCGGTTGTCTCTGCCCAGACAGACTTCCCCCTGTGTGCTATTGCAGGCTGTGTTCAAGTCTGTCTTGCAAAATGTAGGGGAGCTTGCCTGAGGAGCAGGTGGGATGTGCTTCTTTCTCTTTCTCGGAAGCTTCTGTTTCGCCATGGCCAGAGAATAGTACATTCCAAAGTTGTTGACAATAACAGGCACAGGCATGGCTATGGTCAGCACCCCAGCTAAAGCACACAGAGCACCCACTAACATCCCTGACCATGTCTTTGGATACATGTCTCCATACCCAAGAGTGGTCATGGTGACCACAGCCCACCAGAAGCCAATGGGGATGTTTTTGAACTCTGTGTGTTCGCTAGCAGAAGGGTCGTTGGGCCTGGCTCCTATTCGCTCAGCATAGTAGATCATGGTGGCAAATATCAATACTCCTAATGCCAAAAATATTATCAGCAGCAAAAACTCATTGGTGCTTGCTCGGAGCGTGTGACCCAGCACCCTGAGGCCCACGAAATGTCGGGTGAGCTTGAAGATTCGCAGGATTCTCACAAACCTCACTACCCTGAGGAAACCAAGCACATCCTTAGCAGCTTTGGAGGACAGCCCACTGAGGCCCACCTCGAGATAGAAGGGCAAAATTGCCACAAAGTCAATGATATTCAAGAGGTTTTTGATGAATTCAAGTTTGTTGGGTGAAAAAACAACGCGGACTAAAAATTCAAATGTAAACCACACCACGCATACTCCTTCAACATACGTCAGAGCAGGGTCCGTCTCTATTTCATACTGCAGAACCACCTCGGAGCCATTGATGGTTGGCTCTGTTTTGTTTTTGATGGTGTTGAATGCTTCGTGGGTTTCCAGGCAAAAGGTTGTGATTGAAAGTAGGATGAAGAATAAAGAGGCAAACGCAATGAACTGCAAAGAAAAATAAATTAGACACTTATCAGAATCAGAGAGTTAAAAAAAACACCAACATAATGAGAAGTATCATATAGCTTAACTTATAGCACGCTTGAGTGCAAAGACTCCCCATGGGGTTGCTTCCAATAAGATTGATATCAAGAATTCACCTGCTGATCTCCCCAGCTGGAACTACAAAACAAGCATGGTGGGTAATGATCTGGACAAAAATACTTTTTGGAAGTAGCTTTTATTGAGTAACTATAGTCAAGGCTTAAATTAAGCCAGAAGTACCGACTCCATTCATAAACTCACTAGGAAGTAACTGAAAATTATTGCCAATGTCAAGGCTCGTCCATATTATGTCTAGTTTGCACAGTGTCCCCACACACACCCTCCATATATGGGATTAGAAGAAATAACTTCTGGGACAGAGGATGTGACAACTATTAGTCATAATTGATAAGCAAAATGAAGGTTCCTGAATAAAATGTAACATTGTTTATGCAAATCCTCTGGATTGTGTTCATTTTGGCTCTTGTGTATGCAGTATAGAGTCCTTACAAGGTTTCCAGAATGGTCTAATGAAGCATCAGTAAGGAAAGTTGCTGTTTTGGCTTCATCTTCTCAGAAAAAAATATATTAAAACCTTTTTAGTGAACTAAAACATTTCCTTATTAAGTACACATCTAGCATTCCTGCAACAGAGATGGCAGCTAAGAAACATGTTGTAATACCACTGATGAATATCATGTGCTCAGCTTCTACCACATACCTTAGCCAGCATTGATTTTATGAACTTCAGGATGCTATGAACTGCCTGAAGGGCTTAATTACAGATGGCAATTAGACCAAAGGCCTATCTAGTCCAGTATATAGCTGCCACAGCTGCCAAGCAGATGTCAATACACAGGATGTCAGCAATCAAATATTATTTCTAAAGTATCCTGAAGGCTCATGTTTCTTTATAATGTGCATATAACACTCTGGAGAACTCTAGTAAATGTAGAGATGTCCTGAATTTGAATGATGCATGTTGGTGAGAATTCTCAGCAGACTTCAGGTACGATGCTAAGCCTTTCATTCCTTACTACTTTTTCACTGAAGCTGTGTATTTCTTCACACACTGCACATCTGCTGTGACAGTGGGTGGCAGTGCTCACTTGGCCTCCTACATCACCTCAGGGCATGAAAATGTCCTTAATCCCTAATTAAATAAAGATGTGTAGGGCAATATCCAGTGAAATAGTGCCAGAACAAGGATTTCCACTGTACAAAGGAACATCCCTTGCCTTCCCTTCCCCTGTGCATCTGCTACAGAGGTTTGGGAGAAAACCCATCACAGATTTAGTGGTGTACAGGGAATGAAGAGCAAGAGGAAGTTGGGTTGGTTGACCCAAAGTCCTTATGCTAGTGGAACAAGTTCATAGGATACCACCCATAGACTATGTTGGGAGAGCAGAAAGTTAATTCTCCAGTGAACCCATTTGCATTGTTACCCCTCCAGGTAATATAAAAAGGAAGCACCTTGGAAGAGGCAGCTGTGTGAAGAATATTGACCTGGTTATTTATTGTAGGTTATTCCACCTTTCAGAGGGACGCGGGTGGCGCTGTGGTCTAAATCACTGAGCCTCTTGGGTTTGCCAATCAGAAGGTCAGCAGTTCGTATCTGCACAATGGGGTGAGCTCCTGTTTCTCTGTCCCAGCTCCTGCCAACCTAGGAGTTTGAAAGCATGCCAGTGCAAGTAGATAAATAGGTACCGCTGTGGCAGGAAAGTAAACAGCATGTCCGTGCACTCTGGTTTATGTCATGGTGTTCTGTTACGCCAGTTTAGTCATGCTGGCCACCTAACCTGGAAAGCTGTCTGTGAACAAATGCCGGCTCCCTCGGCCTGAAAGCGAGGTGAGCGCCATAAACCCATAGTCACCTTTGACTGGACTTAACCGTCCAGGAGTCATTTCCTTTTCCTTTTTACCTATTCCACCCTTATATAGACAAAGTCCTAGGCTGTAAAATGTTTCCCAGAACCCGCTTCACAGAACAGATTGACGTAAACCCTTCAAAGCTCAACTGTCACCTGTACCTGGACTAAACTTCAACCTGGAAGTCAGAGACAACTATGACTTGTTCTTAATTTCAAAGACTTGGCAGATAAAGAACTATAACAATGGCAGACTATAAACTTTGTATATAATTAGATTGCACAAGAAGAAAAATAATAATATTACTATTTCTGTACAACATCTTAAAGGATGCATTTATCTCTGTTTCTTTAAATACATTTTTGACATTTCATTTTAATTATTGCAGAATGCAGACCTAAAATTAGCTTGCTTAAGCTGTTATCACAAAGGGCACAGAGTAATAGATAATCACTATAAAATCCACAGAGCATTATTAGTAATTACATTAAAAACCCTCCCCAAAATCTGCTTAGAGCACTCCTAATTTTAACACAATCAAGTAATCACAACCATAAATCCAGGCCACACTTCATAAATGCTTAAAATAAAAATAAAACTCCAGAGCATTTCTTCATTCCTAATTTTCACCTCAGGGTGTTTTAAAATTCAAAGCGTCTCTTAGTCCCTGCTGAACTGGGACCATTGCATTCAAGTGCTGCAAAATACTGAACTGGTCAATGCAGGAAGCTCATAAAGATCAAGTCACAATTAAGTTGCAGGAAATTAGAGCCTCACTGCTTATTAGGGAAGTCTTTTCTGTATAGTTAGCTGCTTTCTTGAATATATACTGCTGTAATCTTGACAGAACAACAGACTATAAAAGTGCATATGGAAGCAACAATGCAACTCTTTGTAATATTGAAAGGACATCAGTGTAATCAACATTCCACATATTTTGCTGAACTAAAATGGAATCCAATGTGTATTTTAGCTCACCCAGGTGAAACTGGGCTATTAGGGGCAAAGGGGGGGGAATATGGAAACTTCCACAAATTGTAGGCTGATCCCATGGTTCCGCTAGATTCTTCTGGCATAATGCCAATGTCACCACAATCCTGTTCACTCCTGACAGCAAAGCCAAACAACACCAAAAGAAGCGAGAGAAAATGTAAATCATCAACAGACTGTTTTTAGGGCAGAAGGTCAGCAGTTCGAATCCCTGCGACGGGGTGAGCTCCCGTTGCTCAGTCCCTGCTCCTGCCAACCTAGCATTCTGAAAGCACGTCAAAGTACAAGTAGATAAATAGATACCAATGGTTCGCCAGAAGCGGCTTAGTCACGCTGGCCATATGACCCGGAAACTGTACGCCGGCTCCCTCGGCCAGTAAAGCGAGATGAGCGCCGCAACCCCAGAGTTGGTCATAACTGGACCTAATGGTCGGGGTCCCTTTCTCTTTACCTATTCCCCACACCGAGGCACAGAGGACTCCTAACAACTCTCAGCACCCTTAATGAGCTACAGTTCCCAGTTCCCATGGCCTAAGCCATGAATTTAGCATCATATGATACTCCTTTAAGAGTACAGAACAAACGAGGCATATATCTGTTGCCCTTGCAAAAGAAATTCAAAGGAGCTCAGTATATCACTATCACCATCACCATCAAAGTGACTGCACTTCCTGTTCCACAGTCTACCAAGTGACATCCTGAGAACAGAAGGAAGAAAGGAAGGCCATAGGGATGAGATGTTCCTAATTTTGGTAACAGAACGGTCGATAACCTTGCAATCTTATCCAAACCAAGCTACATTCTTGGCATGCATATATGGGATAGGAAGGGAGGAAGGACAACACAGTTTCTTACTAGAAGCAAATATACACATTATGTTTGTAAGCCCTTCATTCTGGCATCACAAAAGCACTAATATTTTATTGGACTTTCCTAATTTATGGTTTTTCTGTTTATTGTAGTTTTTTATTGTACTGTGAACTGCTTTGGTATCCTCTGAATGAAACCTGGTATACAAATGATTTCAATAAATAAGCAATCACAATTATGTGCTGTTGTTTAAGCACGTTACATGTGTCTTTTTCCTGGTTCCCTCCCACCCCCTTATGGACAAGCAACCTTGGAGGCTGATATCAGGAGTGGAAGTACAGCAGGAAAAACTGCATCCTCAGCCCCACCCCACCCCCCAAAAAAACCTAACCAAAGGTGTTTTTCTCCTGTGGGTGGAAAAGTGATGGCAATTCCATTTCTCTTCCCCATGGGTGTGAAAGCAGCTCTGGGTACGTGCTAATGAACACAAAAGGGCAGAAAAGAAAGGTGTAAGGGTTAAGCAAGCCCATCCCTCTTGCACACTTAATTACAGCCTCTGAGAATGCTTTTCAGCTATTTAAAAGCACACACACACACACACTAGGGGAAAGAGGCATGAGTGGCTTTTGAAGTAAGCATAGCCAGCTTGGGGGGGGGGTGACAGCTCAATTTCAAACTGCTCCTGGAAGTCAACATAAAGGTAAAGGTAAAGGGACCCCTGACCATTAGGTCCAGAGTCAGGTCCCTGACTCTGAGGTTGCGGCACTCATCTCGCTTTATTGGCCGAGGGAGCCGGCATACTGCTTCCGGGTCATGTGGCCAGCATGACTAAGCCACTTCTGGCGAACCAGAGCAGTGCACTGAAATGCCATTTACCTGGCAGGAGCAGGGACCGAGCAACAGGAGCTCACCCCGTCACGGGGATTCAAACTGCCGACCTTCTGATTGGCAAGTCCTAGGCTCTGCGGTTTAACCCACAGCGCCACCCGCGTCCCTAGAAAGTCAGCATAGATGGACTAAAAACTAAAACGGCCACATGCTGAGAAAGTAGTAAGAATGTGGCCACATGTGCACTCGAGCGGCTTCCGTTGTGCTAATACTGGGATGGAATCTACACACATATATAAAAACGCTGTGAAAATGCTTTTAAAAAAACCGTTTTGAAAAATACATTGAAATTGCCATAGCTCACTGTCGCCATCCAGTGTCACGTTTGTACATTGCACTTCACAACACACTTAAAATGTTCTATTTGCAGCTGTATAGCTGAGTCTTGGGTCAAAGCAAAGTCGCTTTGTTAATTTAACTGGGATGTGTGTCCCACGACATTGCAACCATCACCTTCCATCACCTTTTTGTTTTGAAATGTGTGCCACTTCAATCGACTCAATAAGATGTTTTTTATTAAGGATGATGATTTAGGATGGATGACACATCGTCTTTCATTTGGGTCATTCATCCAGTGTGATGCTGCTTGCCCATCTATTCCCATCTGTGCCTGTTCTGAAGGCAATGAACCTTGAACATGAGTCATCCATGTTTGTTTGCATCATTCAGCAATAGGGCACAGGTGGAGTTGGCGCAGCTGCTTGCCCATTGTTCGCAGATACTCACAAATTATCCTCTTGTTTCAGGCTACAAATGATAGCGCTCCCCAACAATAGTAATGGTAGCAGAAATAACTACTTGGGATTTATTTATACTCCTACGTAGGATCTCCATGAACCCTAGAACAACCTTGCAAGGTTGTATTGTAACCCTGAACGCAGATGCAGGGCTTACGCAAAGGCCATCCATGAAGGTTATGGCTCCAGTGAAATCTGAACAAGAGACTGCTGGAATCGTGCCTCATAGCCTTGCACAGCCTTGCCTCCCAGAAGAACTCCCAACAAAAACTGGAATGATATTTCCAGGAAACACTTAAATGCTAGACAAAAACTTATTTTTAGTTAAGAAGCAGATATATTTTAACTGACGTACAATGTCCCTATGCAATTTACCCTGACCATTTATGACGACATTGGCAGAAACCCAAACTGCTCTATGGAAATCAATGTAGCTAGCTTTTATAGAAGAGGTCTGACTGGTGGGATATAGAATCCAACAGCATTCTTAATACAGGAACAAAAGTCATGTAAATTCCAGTGGCAGAAATCATTCTACCATTATGGGGGGTGGGGCTTGAGAACAGCATGAGAGGAAACACAGGGGCCTGCTGGGTTAGAGGGGATTCAGCAAAAACTGACTCCTTTTCCTTCCACTGGTGGGATCCTGCACTGAATCAGGATCCCTTCTATCAACAGGTAAGAGTTTTTCTGCTTGCAGATGCTTAGCTATAAGCAACCCTGTATAAATAATGTATAAACTCTGAAGTGCAAAAGCCTTGTGGGCTACATGACAATTGCTATTCGATTATTCTCCTGCATGACCACTGGTTTTATATTATTATATAGCAATTAGAAAACAGACTTTTTCAATAAATATGAGAATTAAAAAAATTAGAGCATTGATTTAAACCTGTAAAGTATAAACCGTATGAGATCCATTGATGAATTAAGTGCATTTTAACAGATCTGCAAATTGACCTGTTGACACCTTTCTGTAATACCAGTAGTAACATTGCCAAAGACTGCTTACCATTTTCGGCAGTGGCAATGTGTTGGATCCCTTACAAGGCAATGGTAATGATGAACTAACTGCTCATCTAAACTCCTTGTCTCCTTACCTACTATGAATATTCTGTTTAGTATCCTACCCAAAAAAAGCGAAACTGAATTATCGTAGGGTATACAAGTGTAGAGTCTCAGAATCACATATTTTGTTCTACATATGATGGGGATGTGTCAGCAAGGCTCAAAACACAAACCTCAAAAAGTGTTCCAAGAAAATTGCTTCATTTATTTGCAAAGCACCCCAGCTTCTCACCATGCCTCACACATTTTTAGTCCCTGTACGGCAAATAGCCCAAAATGCTATCCTTCATCTCACCATTTATGGGCCATCTGTGAACTGCTCCCAATTCCCTCAACTACTTGGATTCACTGACTGCAGTGTTGAAAAATCCCTGGTCACTGAGAAATGTGATGCTGACAATCAGAAGTGTGATATATTCTTCTGGCCCTCATTCACAATTTCCCACATATCCCCATCCCAACCAAATCTAGGTAAATCTTCCCTGTTTGTATCTGATTACTCATTCATTTTAGCTACCCCAGAGTATTAAGAAAACTTCACTGCTTGTTCAAGAAATTATCAGTTTTAATATTCTGAAGGGACACAGTGGAGCTAGCAAAAGTTTACTCCTATTTGTTTCATGCTGCTATAAAAATGTCTTCTTTACCTTGTCAGCAACCTTTGAAAAATATGCTGCTTTTTATTCTCATCACCTACTTTACCACTTCCCCTTGCTATGTAATATAATGCTATGTAAAGTACAGCGTCTAACCAGAGGGTTCAATAGCAGATTTTAAGGTTCAGTTAGCTTATTTGCATTGATTTCAGGACTTACAAGACTGCCCTTGATACAGTGACTACAGAAAAAGGCTTAAATATTTAATAGGCTCTTGAAAATACAACATTTAATATTCTCTGATAAGAGGCCCAAGATGGACATAAAAAGAAAACAGAAGCATCTCTTAAAAAACAAAACAAAACTGGAGGCACATTGTTTGCAAGGACACCGAAAACTGAAAATGTAGGTGTCATATACCCAGGCAGTTCACTGTCTCAAGTTCAGTCAAATGCAGATTGTTGTTGTTTAATCGTTTAGTCGTGTCCGACTCTTCGTGACCCCATGGACCAGAGCACGCCAGGCACTCCTGTCTTCCACTGCCTCCCGCAGTTTGGTCAAACTCATGCTGGTAGCTTCAAGAACACTGTCCAGCCATCTCATCCTCTGTCGTCCCCTTCTCCTTGTGCCCTCCATCTTTCCCAACATCAGGGTCTTTTCCAGGGAGTCTTCTCTTCTCATGAGGTGGCCAAAGTATTGGAGCCTCAGCTTCAAAATCTGTCCTTCCAGGGAGCACTCAGGGCTGATTTCCTTAAGAATGGATACATTTGATCTTCTTGCAGTCCATGGGACTCTCAAGAGTCTCCTCCAGCACCATAATTCAAAAGCATCAGTTCTTCGGCGATCAGCCTTCTTTATGGTCCAGCTCTCACTTCCTTACATCACTACTGGGAAATCCATAGCTTTAACTATACGGACCTTTGTTGGCAAGGTGATGTCTTCTTTTTAAGATGCTGTCTAGGTTTGTCATTGCTTTTCTCCTAAGAAGCAGGCGTCTTTTAATTTCATGACTGCTGTCACCATCTGCAGTGATCATGGAGCCCAAAAAAGTAAAATCTCTCACTGCCTCCATTTCTTCCCCTTCTATTTGCCAGGATGTGATGGGCCCAGTGGCCATGATCTTCGTTTTTTTGATGTTGAGCTTCAGACCATATTTTGCACTCTCCTCTTTCACCCTCATTAAAAGGTTATTTAATTCCTCCTCACTTTCTGCCATCAAGGTTGTGTCATCTGCATATCTGAGGTTGTTGCTATTTCTTCCGGCAATCTTAATTCCGGTTTGGGATTCATCCAGCCCAGCTTTTCGCATGATGAATTCTGCATATAAGTTAAATAAACAGGGAGACAATATACAGCCTTGTTGTACTCCTTCCCCAATTTTGAACCAATCAGTTGTTCCATATCCAGTTCTAACTGTAGCTTCTTGTCCCACATAGAGATTTCTCAGGAGACAGATAAGGTGATCAGGCACTCCCATTTCTTTAAGAACTTGCCATAGTTTGCTGTGGTCGACACAGTCAAAGGCTTTTGCATAGTCAATGAAGCAGAAGTAGATATATTTCTGGAACTCTCTAGCTTTCTCCATAATCCAGCGCATGTTTGCAATTTGGTCTCTGGTTCCTCTGCTCCTTCAAAATCCAGCTTGCACTTCTGAGAGTTCTTGGTCCACATACTGCTTTGTAGCCTGCCTTGTAGAATTTTGAGCATAACCTTGCTAGGGTGTGAAATGAGCCCAATTGTGCGGTAGTTGGCGCATTCTTTCGTACTGCCCTTCTTTGGTATTGGGATGTAGACTGATCTTCTCCAGTCCTCTGGCCACTGCTGAGTTTTCCAAACTTGCTGGCATATTGAGTGGCATATTGCATATTCAAGCCCCTTCGCCACGACAAGGCAGTGATCCATGAAGGAGCAAATGCAGCCTAGTGGACATAAATTGTGGCCTGCCAGTTGCTTGACAATCACCATACAGGTATTTGCAATCTCAGGAAGGCAACAAAGCCAAGACAATGAGACACTGATGGGCAACCACTTTGTGGCTTGATGACTATGTCATGGCAAAGGATGCAACTTGGGTAGATCCGCTCACCAAACACATTCAATCTGCAGGTTACTCTAAAAAGTGATAGGAACTGTTTGTAACCAATGAAAGGCCAAAGGGGAAAGCAACTCTGGACAGATCCGCACCAGGATTCTTCGGGTGGGTGGGTGGGTGTGCTCTAAGTGTGTGTTGGATGCACTTATTTAATATGGTGTGGCTCTGCCCCCAATCTCACCTAGCTTCAACCCCACCAGGACCATCCACTGTTCCCACATCAGTCTCAGATCCTCAGACTATACTTGCCTCCACTACTGAGCCACAAGACAATGCACACAGACTCGGTTGTTTCAAGCAAGCCAAGCTTCTGGCATCCCTGAGACAAAACCATTAGCAGGAATCAGGGGAACAAGTAGCATTGACCCTCACATTTCCTAGGAGATTCCTAAGGTCTTCTGTAATTGTTTGGCAGTCCATAGTTATAGCACCACACATTGTTTATATTTTGAAACATTTTTTGGAATGAGTTTGTTGGAAGCATCCTTTCATTATCAGAATGTAGCTTAAGGTATTGTTTTAATTATCTGATTTTTACCTAAACTAGTATTTTAACAAGAAAACAAGTTCTGGATAGAACTAAAAACCTAAAAGCTGAGTTTCTTTTTGTTTTTGAAACAGACCAGATTACTATAGTTTATACATCCCTAGATCAAAGATGGTCTAGACAGTAATTGATCCTTTTCCCCAAGGTAACATTAAATGAGTGCAGAGTTGCTCTTATTAAACAGAGCCAGGACAAATTTATGTAACCTTATTTAAATGCATAATGATTATCCTTTTAAATCGAAATTCTGAAACACAGTCATATAGCTCTCAACTTCAGTTACAGAGTAATCAGTGACTTCTAACCAACCAATTGGTTTAAAACTCTTTTTTTCTAGAATCAGATAAATTAAACAAGTATTTTTTAATAATAATAATAGGTGTCTCCTATGGATGAACACCTGTTCTGCAACTGTAAAGGGGATCTTTACTGTATCTACTGAACTTCAGCAAAACAAAAAGGGTAAGGAGGGCAAAGTTTCTAACTTTTAGAAGTGAATCTCCCATACTGAATTTCTGGTAACTGAGATTACTTTTGATGTCCCTCTGACAGAGAAGTCAGTTTCACTCAGTAGTTTTGTCAGGTATTTTGGTCAGGGAAAGTTTGACAAAGTGACTACCTAGAGCACAACAAGCTAAAGAAATTCTCTGCTGCATGACAACAGACAAGGCTGGAAAGAAACAAAACATATATTCAATCATATGCATAAATAGCACTTTTGGGGTGGACATCACAAAGCACTTCTGTAGCAGCCTCAGGTATCAAGGAGAGTACCGTATTTTTTGCACCATAACACTCACTTTTTTCCTCCTTGAAAGTAAGGGGAAATGTCTGTGCGTGTTATGGAGGAAATGCCTACGGGTGGCATGCCTACGGATTTTCCTCCCCTAAAAACTATGTGCGTGTTATGGTCGGGTGCGTGTTATAGAGCGAAAAATACGGTATTTCATAAAGATTGACTCCGTCAAAAAAGAAGAGAAAAATTAAAACTGAACTACAGGAATCTACACATTTGGCCCATGACTTCAGCAGTCACATGCTATTGTGATAGAGATTTCCTTATTGTTCATCCCATCCTTTACTTTCCATTGGGCACCCAAACTATGTGATCTAAAAGTGAAATTGGTGACCATGCTTATAAGTAGGGCAGCTAAACAGAGCCACCCAGTCAAAAATGGAATTTCTACACACTTGGGGGACTCCTCAGATGACCCAAAAATATGTTGTTGTTGTTGTTGTTGTTCATCATCATCATCATCATTTATTATTTCTACCCTATCCATTTGGCTAGGTTTCCCCAGCCACTCTGGGTGGCTTCCAACAAAATCTTTAAACCACATTAAAACATCAGTCATTAAAAACTTCCCTAAGCAGGGCTGCCTTCAGATGTCTTCTAAATGTCATATAGTTGTTTATTTCCATGACATCTGATGGAGGGGCGTTCCACAGGGTGGGCGCCATTACCAAGAATGCCCTCCGCCTGGTTCCCTGTAACTTAGCTTTTCGCAGTGAGGGAACCACCAGAAGGTCCTTGGAGCTGGACCTCAGTGTCCAGGCTGAACGATGGGGGTGGAGACGCTCCTTCAGGTCTACTGGGCCGAGGCAGTCAATCGCTGCGTTCATATGGAATGTATGAAGTGCCCCCTCATAAGTCTTTCGTTTGACTGTATGATTGTGTGGTGACAGTACTGTATAGTTCTCTAACACAGACTCCTGTGTTCTAGGCTTGCTGTTTCTCCTTTTTCTCCAAACTCAGTGCTGCTGGTGGGACCCCTCTTGTGGTTTCAATAAACCATACTCAGTGGAGGGACTCAAGTCCACATATTCTACTTCCCATTGCCTTGCACCTTTCCTCTGAGAAACCAGACACCTTACAAGGTTACATCCTATGAGCTCACTGTTGCAATTGCTATTCTTCCTTGTCTTTAGATTCATGAAACAAACATTGACATTTCAACTGACATCTCTAGTTACGAGTATCATTATTTGTGGAAGTGATTGGATAGTTTCCATCTTTAAAAAAATGTATTTTCAGACTGCTTGTGGGCCAAGAAAAGTGATGTTGTTAAAGTTCTTCAAGATGCAGAGGTCAGAAACATTTCTTTCATGAAAACTTTAGAGTACGGACTATAATTATCCCAGCTGTAAATGCTGTGAAAAATCCAGCCGTTGCATAATTGGTTGATAAATATGAGCAAAGAGTGCTGCTGTTTATTATGCAAAGCCATGCAGAGAACCTTTGGAGTATGATATTATAATCAACCCCAGAAACAGCCATATTGTACACATCAAAGATGCATCATCAGCTTACCCTTCAAAGGCAGAAATGTGCAATATTGTGCAAAGTACTAAAGAAATCACAACATTACATTTCATTTCTGAATACTGTATGCTGAAATTGTTGGGCTGTATACAAAAGAGTCGTCCCACTTGCACAAGGACTTCCATTTGTGCAACAGAACCTCCCTTCCTCTCAAATCCCCATACTCTCCCAAGTCTGTTTTGGGGTTCCCCAACTTTCCAGAGCATTTTGTGGGGAGGTGGGGGGGACTTCTGTTGTGCCACCATAAGTCCTTGCACAGACAGAACAACTTCAGAGGGCATAGCTCACTGTATTCAGAAATAGAGTGCATGTTCATGTTTAACCCTGTATGTAGAAAAGGACTACTATATTAGCATTATTGTACCTGCAATGTGAATGGCACAGACCAAAAAAGGCAAAAATAGGTTTCTAGATGTGGTTGTCCTCCCTACCGTATAAAAAGAAGCAACTGTTCTATGTGGGAGAAAAAATAATTTCCCAGAACAAGACTCTGAGGTTATATAGGATTTTTTTTAAAAAAGCACATATGTTTTCTGTGAACTCCCCTGAGACTCCAGGTACAGGATGGTATATAAATTCTATAAAAAAACATACATACATGCATACATTTTTCTACTACTAAACTGTGAATGGACAAGTAGTTTGTTTTAGTCACAGGTTTATTTGGGAATTATACTGTGTAGAATGAACATGCATGGGGAGGTGTTGTCCAGTGCTGGACTTAGGCCCAAGCTAAGTAAGCTTATAATGAAATAATGAATTTCAAGACTTTAGTCTCAGATAATAATGCAAGTGTTTTGCATGTTATGTTATGGCTCTCTCTCACACACACAGTGCATGTTGCATTGCTTCTTCCATTTAGTAAGTGCTGAACTGTACATACTCCTTTGTTGCTAGACATTAAGTTTTCTTACATCCTAAGAAATCATACAGTATTTTCATTTAAAGGTATTTCATATGCAAACAGACATATTGCTATATTTATTGCTATATCTTAAGCTAAGACCAGACCATGTCATTACAGAGGAGGCAGGTTTAGTCGTTCTTTGAGGACTATCCCTGCCTCCGGGTCTGGCCATGACCGGATGGATACTGGAATCAACAGGGGAAACCCACATGACCTGAAGGTGTTGCTGTGTAATGCCAGGTCAATGATGAATAAGACCACTGCCATCCACGACCTGATTGTGGATGGAGGATTTTACCTGGCATGTGTGACAGAGACCTGGTTGGAGGAAGCAGATGGGCCTGTCCTTGCCACTGCTTGCCCACCAGGTTTCTCTTACGCACAGCAACCCAGGTCATGTGGGCGGGGAGGGGGGGTTGCAGTGATTTTTAGGAAGTCATTAGCTTGCATAAGGCGTCCTATTGGGAAGACCCAGTTTTCTGAGTGCATGTTCTGGAAGTTGGGCAATAGGGGCAGAACAGGATTCCTTTTGGTGTACCGACCTCCCCGCTGCACCAAGGATTCCCTGTCCGAGCTGCTTCAAGAGACACCTAGTTTGGTTGTCCTAGGGGATTTTAACATCCATGCTGACACGACCTTACAAGGGGCCACTTGGGACTTCGTGGAAAGCATGGCCTCCATGGGGTGGTCCCTGAATAAGTTGGGCCCAACTCATAGTCATGGGCATGCCTTAGACCTGGTGTTCACCTCTAGTGATGTGGGTGAGCTGACACTAAGTAAACGTGAAACAAAAGAAGTGCCATGGTCAGATCACTTCCTGGTGCAACTGGACTTCTCCACGACCCTTCCCCTCTGCAGGAAGGTGGGACCAATTCGGATGGTCTGCCCCCACCACTTAATGGATCCAAATGGTTTCCAGAGAGTGGTAGGGGATGCTTTATCCCATGTTGATGGCCTTTCAGCTGATTCCCTGGTGGCCCACTGGAATGCGGAGTTAACCAGGGCTATCAACTGTCTGGCTCTGAAGCGCCCTCTCCGATTGCATGGAGCCCGGACAGCCCCGTGGTTTTCTTCAGAGCTGAGGGCGATGAAACAATCGCTGAGACGGCAAGAGCGTCAGTGGCAGAAAACTCACTCCGAATCTGACTGGACACAGGTTAGAGCTCAACGTCGAGCCTACCAAGTGGTGATAGCAACGGCGAAGAAGACTTTCTTCACCGCCTCTATTGCATCTGAAGAAAATAGTAGCAGGAGACTCTTTCAGGTGGTCCACAATTTAACGGAACCACCTTTACCACCGGGGCCTTGTAAAGACCCCAAGATCTCCTGCAACGATTTTGCAAAGTTTTTTGCAGATAAAATCACTCATATTCGGAAGAAGATAGACACCACCGTGGGAGCAGGGCTGGGGCGGGAGAGCTAGAGCTCTGTCTGGTCAAGTTGCATGGAATCAATTTCAATCTGTTACCCCCGAGGATGTGGACAGGCTGCTTGGACGCGTGAAACCAACCACCTGTCTCCTTGATCCTTGCCCATCCTGGCTAATAAAAGCAAGCCGGGAAGGGCTGGGCAATGGGCTCTGCGGGGTGGTGAATGCTTCCCTCTGTGAGGGAACATTCCCAGATCCGCTGAAAGAGGCAGTCATTAAACCGCTTCTTAAAAAAACATCTTTAGACCCGGCCAGTATGGCCAACTATCGTCCAGTCTCAAATCTTCCATTCTTGGGCAAGGTGATTGAGTGTGTGGTTGCTGAACAACTCCAGGCACGCCTGGAGGATGCGGACCATTTGGATCCCTTCGAATCGGGATTCAGGCCTCATCATGGGACTGAAACTGCCTTGGTCGCGCTGGTTGATGATCTCCGGCGAGCTAGGGACAAAGGTGAGAGTTGTTTCCTAGTTCTGCTGAACCTCTCAGCGGCCTTTGATACAATCAACCATAACATCCTTCTGGACCGTCTAGAGGGGCTGGGAGCTGGGGGCACTGTTATACAGTGGTTTCGCTCCTTCCTCCTGGGCCGTGTTCAGAAAGTGGTGGTGGGGGATGAATGTTCAGACCCCTGGGCCCTCACTTGTGGGGTGCCTCAGGGTTCCGTCCTCTCCCCCATGCTTTTTAACATCTATATGAAGCCACTGGGAGAGATCATCAGGAGGTTTGGACTGGGTGTTCATCAGTATGCGGATGATACCCAGCTCTACCTCTCTTTTAAATCAGAACCAGTGAAGGCGGTGAAGGTCCTGGGTGAGTGCCTGGAGGCGGTTGGAGGCTGGATGGCGGCTAATGGATTGAAGTTGAATCCTGACAAGACAGAAGTACTGTTTTGGGGGGACAGGGGGCGGGCTGGTATGGAGGACTCCCTGGTCCTGAATAGGGTAACTGTGCCCCTGAAGGACCAGGTGCGCAGCCTGGGAGTCATTTTGGACTCACAGCTATCCACGGAGGCGCAGGTCAATTCTGTATCCAGGGCAGCTGTCTACCAACTCCACCTGGTACGCAGGCTGAGACCCTACCTGCCCGTGGACTGTCTCGCCAGAGTGGTGCATGCTCTAGTTATCTCCCGCTTGGACTACTGCAACGCGCTCTACGTGGGGCTACCTTTGAAGGTGACTCGGAAACTACAACTAATCCAGAATGCGGCAGCTAGACTGGTGACTGGGGGCGGCCGCCGAGACCACATAACACTGGTCTTGAAAGATCTACATTGGCTCCCAGTACGTTTCCGAGCACAATTCAAAGTGCTGGTGTTGACCTTTAAAGCCCTAAATGGCCTCGGCCCAGTATACCTGAAGGAGCGTCTCCTCCCCCATCGTCCTGCCCGGACGCTGAGGTCCAGCGCCGAGGGCCTTCTGGCGGTTCCCTCATTGCGAGAAGCAAAGCTACAGGGAACCAGGCAGAGGGCCTTCTCAGTAGTGGCGCCCGCCCTGTGGAACGCCCTCCCATCAGATGTCAAAGTGATAAACAACTACCTGATATTCAGAAGACATCTTAAGGCACCCCTGTTCAGGGAAGTTTTTAACGTGTGATATTTTAGTGTATTTTTGGTTTCTATGGAAGCCGCCCAGAGTGGCTGGGGAAACCCAGCCAGATGGGCGGGGTACAAATAATAAATTATTATATTATTATTATAGTTAGATTGTTAGCCTTTAGTTGCACCCTTGCCTATGTACCAGTATATAAGCAAATATAAAACTTTATTAGCTCTCTTTCCCCCCCTGTCTTTTAGAATACGACACTTTTTTGTGTGTGTAATGCTTTGGGGGCCTCTAAAACCTGACATAGTTTAGGGCCTCAGCATGTCTTAATCTGGCCCTGGAGGTAGTGTAGAGGCAGCAGGCTCCATCCCCAGAAACCAGCTGAGAGATTAAAAATACAAAACATGTACCTGAGAAGCACACCTTGAAGCTTGGTCAAGTCTCAGCATCCATCTATTTACCTCATCAGCACAATGGGAATGTGAGTAATGAGTACATGCAAAAAAAAAAATGCTGCCAGACAGTTTGCAACTTTTAAGAAACAGATGAAATGATTAATAACACCAGACTTGCAGCCAAATGTTCTCCTCCACACTACTGTGTTGGCTCTAATGACCACTCTGGCTCCTTGCCTTACTGTTTCTGAGACCCCAAAGCTCTTAAGTCTACAAAAACCCAATGCCTGGGTTTATATTTTTGTCTAAATCCTCTTTTTCCTTGGCTCTCTCTTTTCCTCTTCTCATCAACCCATTCCTTCCCGCAGGTTTCTGGTTCTAGTTGTCCAGTGCCTACTCTATCCTTTCTGACTTCTTGTCTCTGCCCTTCCTTATAGTACATGCTTCCTCTTATTCTTCCTCTGGAGAAGTATTCAGCTAAGTTTTGATCAGAGGAGATCCACTGAAATTAATGCACATTACAAAGTTACTAACATTACTGCCGCCCCCCCCCTTGGTTCCCAAGCCAATATGTCTCTCTATCCCTACAAAAGCTGCTGTTTTTCAACATTGCGCTCCTGATATTTTCACCCTGGGCATCAAGAACGTTTATGAGCATTCAATATATCACCGCAGTCAAGTCAATAGCTGGAACAGGAAATAGGCAAGTGGCAAATACAGTTCAACTCAGTGGTTTGGAGGAATTCTACGGAGACATTGGCATATTCTATCTTCCTCTGGCAATTACTCATTTCAGGTTTCATATTGCATTCAGTATCAGACTGTTCATCAGTGAACCAATTATATGCACATGATTTTCCTCTCAATACCTTGTTGACCTTGGTGAAATTCTCAACTACAGTCTCCTCTCCTCAATAAACTTGCTTATTTCTCGATCACGTCATGCTGGGCAATATGCCACCCTTGGTGTCTCTAAGTGTGTGCTTTCCAGACTACACTTAAAGGTCCTCATGCTCACTGTATCTTTGCAGAAGGGATACTGACAAGCTGAAAGCATCCAAAATATGGCAGAAGCCCTTCCAGTGTAGGACGTTCATCCTTGAGCTACAGTAGGTTTGCTCAGGAAGAAGAGAGTATGGCATGGAAGATGAGGCATGAAGCATATTCTGAGAATTCTATGCAAAAAGCTGGCAGAGTTTGCCCATCATCAATGGCACAGCTCATCAGCATAGAGAGAAAGTTAATGTTGATATCAGTGTATGTTTGAAAGGGATTGTATGCAATGCAATGAATGAGTCCTGCTCTTAAAACTCAACTGGGGGAGAAAGTGACTGTGTAACTCAACCCCTGTGCAAGGATAGGCTTAAGCAGTAGCAATAACTGCACAAACATTTCATGTTTGGCAATCAGGAACCATCTCCATATTAGCAATAGTCCTAAAGGGACACAGGTGGCGCTGTAGTCTAAACCACTGAGCCTCTTGGGCTTGCCCATCAGAAGGTGGGTGGTTCGAATCCCTGTGACGGGGTGAGCTCCCATTGCTCTGTCTCAGCTCCTGCCAACCTAGCAATTTGAAAGCATGCCAGTGCAAGTAGTTAAATAGGTACCGCTGCGGCAGGAAGGTAAACGGCGTTTCCGTGCGCTCTGGCACTCGTCACGGACCTCCGTGCACCAGTAGCGGTTTAGTCATGCTGGCCACATGACCCGGAAAACTGTCTGTGGACAAGTGCTAGCTCCCTCGGTCTGAAAGCCAGATGAGTGCCACAACCCCATAGTCACCTTTGACTGGACTTAAGCATCCAGGGGTCCTTTACCTTTACCTTTTACCTTTAATATTCATAAAGAGAAAGTGCAGCAAAGTTAACATCATGTTAGGAAAATAGGAAATATGGACCTAAAGAAAAATGCAATCAATAAGAACAGGCATCAAGTCTGCCTTGATAGATTAACCTAATCACATTCTGAAATAAGAAAATAGCTTTGGTTGGGTTCCTAGCATTTAAAAAATGCAACAAGAGGAAGGATGAAAAAATTAAATAAGTCAATGGAACTTTAGAGCAGATGCCACAAATGTGCATAACATTTCTTAAACAATAACTGCCCAGAAAAATATCTGTACAGAAGGTATTTTATTTGAAGTTAAGCATCTGGGAAAGTCATGTATTAAGACAGGCAAGAAAGTGGCTGCTTTAATGTGCTGCACTGGATAGCAAGAGTCTTGATATTTAAGACTAGATGGGTATAATTTCAAGCAAAATTTCAGTCTGCTTCATCATTAAATTTAAATAGCATTCACAGCAGTACAAAAAGCAAGGTATGGTCTCCAATTTCATACCTGACATTCTCACCCAGAAAGCACATTTTTCAAATTAGGTCACCTTAAAATCAACAATACTTAAACGTGTGATTAAGCTAGATTCTATAAGCTTCACTCAAAAGTTTCTAACTAGCCTATTATGTCAAAACGCCAGAATCGCTTAAGCTTTTAAAATTTCCATAACAGCAAGACGCCCTCTTGATCTCACCATAATTTTCAAATGTCTTGCACTGTAGGATATATTGGAACGATTCTGCATTTTCAGTATAAAACCGAGTTATTATTACACATATGCAAAGGTGACAAAGAATATACTGTAACTGATTTATGAATAGGGATGAGGTTTCTTGGTACCTGCTAATTTAGTGATCATGGCACTTGTAACTCAAGCTCAAATCATACCAGTTCACAGTTGGTAACATCTGTATGGACCCAAGACGCCAAAATATCATAACTGATCTTGACTGACCTGTCCCAAGCCTGTCTATTTAGAAGAAAACTCCATTTAATTAAATGCAGCTGACTCCCAGGCAAGTGGTATAAAACAAATAGGCATATTTGTTTAATAACAGAGATACTCTGAGTCTTGACCAAGCAGCCAGATAAAAGTGAGCAGATTTTTAAATTTGAAGGTTTGGGATTCTTTTCTTTTCTTGTTTTGGAACAGCAAAACGTGCTCTAAACAGTCGCGCCCCCCCCCCATATGATACTACTGGGTTGCACTCCTAGACAAAATGAATCCATTGGGTTTTACTTCTGAATAGACATGTATAGGAATGCGCTGCGCCGTAATATGAGAAAAGGAACTTCATATCATCAATCCAACCATGCAATGAAGCTTTTCTTCCTAAAACTTTGGCTGAAAATTGTAATCCTTACTGTTTTATTCAAAATTAGTACAGAGTATGATTAGAGATGAGTAATTTTTCCCCTGCCCACACACCAGAACCACAGACTAACACAAATATAGCCAGCTGCCAGCAACCTTTGCTGCTTGGATCCTTGAAGTTCATCCCAGTTCACATAGCTTTTTATCATTCCAATCTTAAATTCAGTTTTCCTAGCTCAACAATTTTGGGGTCTTCCTAAATAAGCTCGACCCTAGTTTTCCACATTTTGCTGCAAATTGCATTCTGGGGGGGGGGACATCAATAATTTAGTATGAATTTCTCATAATAAACACTTTTTAATATGACGTTTTGACTAACGTATACATTTTAGCAAGCAATGTCCTCTAGTAGAATGCATATTTGAGTGTTATTTCACCAATATATTCATTTTTGTGCACACTTTCCCCTAATAGATGCATTTTGTAAACATTGGCAAGTGAATCGCCTGGCAATAAAATTCAGTTGTGCAAATTTAGAAAGATAACTGTGTTTCGATTGGCATATTGATTCAGAAAGTGCAAATTTTGATAGATTTGGCTTCAAATAAGATTTGAACTGAATATCTCCTCCACCCTTACCTAAAAGACCTGTCCCAGAATTGCTTAATAATTCGGGTCATTTTGTCCATTATCACCAAAGGAACAGAAACAATTTTATCGGGTCAAGAAAAAACTAAGCAGTAGAATTCTGACCATATTCTCTAGAATAACTGGGCACATCTGTGTCCTTGTCAATACAGATGAAAAGAGCTTCAGAACACAAAAAGAGCAGAGCAAAATGGTATAACAATGCATTAAAGAAGAAGATCCTCCGGTGGGGCGGGAAGTCCAACACCACTGTCGTCATTATCAAACATTGCAAAAGCAGTACTATTCTTGCTGAAAACTTGAGGAACACTGGAGGGGAAATAAGAGAATTCACCCTTAAAAATCTAAGTATAGAGTTTCTTTAAGATTCATGGCATATGACTCTTGCCAAAGCTGCCAGCTTTCTTTTTATAGCACTTGGCTTGAAATCATTTTATAGATCGTCTCACGAAAGTCTAAAACATGGCAGATGATTACTTCATTCAGGGGTGGATGTGGCTTGGCTGCAACTAGGCCACAAACATCCTTCAGGCATCATTATTGATCCCATTAGAATCTGCCCATGGAATGAGAAAAAAGTAAGAACCACCTTCTCAACATAGGCTAAAGCTTTCTGTACTCCTCAGTCACATGGAAAGCGGTCATGTTCAGGATATGATGCTCAGATTGGGTCAAATCCTGTTTCATGTTCATTACATGAATAAGTATTGGATCAACACTCATTTAACAAGTGTACATGGCTGAATATAAAATAAAAGGGTTGAATCCAGATTGGTTTAATTAGTGGCACTTAATAAACCAATGGGTTGCATTCAATGTTAGTCATACCCACTGCAGATTCATTTAAATCACTGTAATTAAGTCTAATGGTTTCAGTATGTCTAGTCTGACTAAAATTGTACGCACCAATGGGATTTAAGTTAGGATTAATTTGTCCCACTGATGTAAATGCAATTTAAGTTAGTATGGATATACCCCATCACCAACTTATATGCCACCCCCCCCCCCAAATATAATGGAATTTTTTCATTCATTTTGCACAGCGTGGGATTTAAAAACACATGGGGGTGGAGTAGGAATAAATCAAGGATGTTTCAGAAAGTAAAGATTTCACTTCTATAAAAACTGGATTACTCCAGTAATACATAAGATGTGGAATTCTAAAATACTTTTTTATGTAGGGGTTCTGCAAACACTGCATTACAATGTTCTCCAGAATGCAAAAAATTAATAATTGACTATTATTGTAAGGCAGCTTCCTGCCTACAACTGCAAAACAGAGAAAGCTGTCAAGTATCTGGCCGACCAGAAATAATGTCTGGTAAGCAGAGTTCATCTTAGAAGGTCACAATTTGTGGAGGTCTGGTTTTCATTGTTCTGAAAATGCAAAGAGTAATGTGGCACTCTTCCTGCTGAACATTTTGGGGGAAAACACAGCCACCCGATACATTTTAAAAACATAAATAGTCAGTCACAAATTATTACACAGCCAAATAACAACTTCATTAAATTGATGTACAAAGAATAATGGCAAATCTTTCAAAATAGATTGTCTGGTAAAGTGACAGGAAGAGTGATATGTCTAATAAGTCAAACTAACCTTAAAATGGACTTTTATTGTGGTTTATTCTTACAAGGCATACTGTTAATTTAATTATGCTAATATAATTCATTTCAATTAGGTGAGATGACAGTCCATTTGTTAAAAGGATGATCTATAGCACCAATGTATATTCGAGAAAGAAGACATTTGGCTGAATTCACAATTATAATAGCCAATTATACCCATTCTAGAAAGCAGGCATATTTGAATGCTGTTTAATTTTCCTTTGAACGGTCAAAGCATTTTAGAGGACAGATTTACTGACAGGTTCTGATTTGACTCAGCTAACTCGGAAGAGGCCTTCATATCTATTGCCTCAAAATGTCATATGGAAATACTTCTGACACCGGTCACAGAAGTTACATCTGGAGCACCTCACATTTACGAGGCTGCAACCTAGCAAAATGCTTTTATGGGTATGCAATTTATGTATCTGTCGCTCTTCTTTCCATTCAGACAGGTGCTACAGATGGGCACTATTGATGCAAATATCTAACATCAAACTCAACTCTATAAGCAGCCCCGTCATTTTTATAACGCTGTCTCAATAGAGTAATTGAAAATTATTATGAAGTACTGTAAAAATAGCATGTGCTTCCATTCTACTCTGAAGTTTCATTCAGAGGGGATGCCCTTCCTTTTAAAGCTTTTAAAGGCTTGCAAGGTCCCAGGATAAAAACCACAGCTGTCCTCTGATATTTTGCCTCATTATGTTCTGCCAACATACCCTCCCTCTCTGCCTATTTCAATGATACGAAGAAAGCAAAGAGAGAATGCTGGGGAGATTCTCTCTTACATCAATGTCTTAAAGGTAAAGGGTAAAGGGACCCCTGACCATTAGGTCCAGTCGTGACCGACTCTGGGCTTGCGCGCTCATCTCGCTCTATAGGCTGAGGGAGCCGGCGTTTGTCCGCAGACAGCTTCCGGGTCATGTGGCCAGCATGACTAAGCCGCTTCTGGCAAACCAGAGCAGCGCACGGAAACGCCGTTTACCTTCCTGCCGGAGTGGTACCTATTTATCTACTTGCACTTTGGCGTGCTTTCAAACTGCTAGGTTAGCAGGAGCTGGGACCAAGCAATGGGAGCTCACCCCGTCGCGGGGAATGTCTTAGGCCATCTTTTTTAATTTATTCATTTATTAAATTTATATCCTGCCACTCTTCACAAAGGACATCAGAATAATGTGAGGAGGAGGTATGGTAGAATGGTTTAAGGTAACCATCCCCTCACCACCAACACATATGGCTCACAGATACAGTCAGGATTACGTTATATGCCAAATGGTGAGAGACTACACCCAACTCCAGCTTCTGAGCATATGCCTCTGTATAATATACAATTTTGCAATCATTCGCTTTTTCTAGATACATGTGAAAACGTTAATGTGTCAAATGTCTAGAAAAATGCCGCAATTCACAGAGAAAAGAATCTGCAGAAAGACTTCAAATCCTTCAAGAGGAAAAATTAAATTGCTCATCTCCATGTGCTAATATACACTGAAACTACCCGTTGCGGAAGCTGAACAACAAAACGACAGCTATCAAGGTGATATGATGGCACAACCCCTCCCCTTCCTACTTCCAATTGAACTGCTGAGGTGATAATACCCTATTAGAGGCCATAAGGACCATCTGGGGCCATCTGGCAATGCAGATGGTTCTACCTAGCATCAATGAGCCGCATGCGCCTTCAAATGGTGTAGAATCCTCGTGACAAAACTCTTTAAACAGGAGCTACTGATGGCAAGGTGAGTTTCCCCAGCTAGACTTAGGAGTGGCTCCAAGCCGAAAGAGTAACATTAAAATATTTCTAACCCAGGAAAACAGAAAAGGAAACTTTTTTGCAACTCAGTACAGTGGGACCTCAGGTTACAGATGCTTCAGGTTACAGACTCCGCTAACCCAGAAATAGTACCTTGGGTTAAGAACATTGCTTCAGGATGAGAACAGAAATCACACGGCAGCAGTGGGAGGCCCCATTAGCTAAAGTGGTCTTCAGGTTAAGAACAGTTTCAGGTTAAGAACAGACCTCCGGAACGAATTAAGTATGTAACCAGAGGTACCACTGTATTTTGACAGCTTATTATGTACCCAACGAATGACTTTCATCAGCCGTCTTCATGGGTTCCTTGTGTTTAGAAAGAAAGTGGAAGGTATTTGGAGGCTGCACATTTAACCATCACCACCACCCCCCAAGTTGCTGACATTTTCCCCACTGAGGATAATGTCTGCAATGGGGAGTCATCTCTGTATGTGGACTTAGAACCCTGGTTGCCCAGGACAGGATTCTGAATCATCCAGGGTTCTGCAAGGTGAGGTATTTTGGGCATTCTTGTAGAAAAAAACCTCAACAACTTTTGGGGTGTCCTGGTTTTTACTTTTTGAAATATGGCAACCCTAGTATGTCCCTGCAGGGGACAATAGTTTCAGCACAACAATGGCAAGAAGTGTCAGGTGGGAGTAGGGCTAAACATACAACCCCAGGCTCATTTAGACACACTTTCCCTCTACATGTAAGTAATGTGTAAAGAGGGAAACTGACACCAAGAGTCTATCAATTTAATGTATGCATGGTCCTAGCCACTGTGCATCTAAATATATAGGTAGCTTGTAATTTACATGCATTTAACATCCATGCAGGGACGCGGGTTGCACTGTGGTCTAAACTACAGAGCCTAGGGCTTGCCAATCAGAAGGTTGGCGGTTTGAATTCCCACGACGGGGTGAGCCCCCTTGCTCGGTCCTTACTCCTGTAAACCTAGCAGTTCAAAAGCACGTCAAAGTGCAAGTAGATAAATAGGTACCACTCTGGCGGGAAGGTAAATGGTGTTTCCATGCGCTGCTCTGGTTTCACCAGAAGCGGCTTAGTCATGCTGGCCACATGACCCGGAAGCTGTACGCCTGCTCCCTCGGCCTATAAAGCGAGATGAGCACGCAACCCCAGAGTCATCCACGACTGGACCTAATGGTCAGGGGTACCTATACCTTTAGCTTTTTAACATCCATGCATTAAACAGTTGAAGACCAATCAGTTGAAATTTTTTTTTAAATGAAATGCACAGAAGTCAAAGAGATTAAAAGCTCTTTTTGTCAAGGGTGTTCCCAGCACGGAAAGAGCTTTTAAGCTCTCATGTTTGCTTACTGGGCTCTGGAAGGCTCTTGCAAAATCTCATGGGAACTCGGAAGGCCCTGTGAGACCCTAATAAAATAACCACTAACTCTTCAGTAGCCCTCCAGACCCATTCAGAACAACTATGGGCTACCATCGCTCCTCCTCAGAGGACAGTAGACATAGAAGATCCCAGGTGATAGCATGTTGTGCAATAAAACAGAGAGAAATAGCACACAGATGCTGAAATGTTACAAATTTAAAAATACACAAACCAATAGCTGCAACAGAACAAACCATTCATGCCTAGGGCTACCTGACTCTCTAAAAGCATCCAAGAAATCTACAAGGCATAAACTGTCATACATGAATGCACATGCAAATAACAGGGCATTCTGTGAAAAAGTTTATTATTATTTCCTCTAGTAATGTTGTTTCTTTAGATCTCTTGGTAGATTCATGATCACCTTTCATTCCATTCAGGGGTATGCATGTTAACATTGCTGAAAAGGTTGTACAACAAGTTTATCGCACATCTGTTCCTGAGGGAAGGCTGGTGCAGGCTCCCAGAAGTTGCTCTATTGATCAGGCTTCTTGTCCAAAGAACAAACGTTTCTCACGTTTTTAACCAGCATTCTGCTTCCTGGGCCCCAGTGATAAGCATAGCTAATAGCTATACATGCAAAGGCAAACAAACAATGATCGTGCATTTTCTTTTGAAAGAACACTGAAAAGCTGATTGATTTAAAAAGAAACCCAAATAACTCTACCAAATCATCCTGCACTGCAGCCTAATATTATGCTACTAACACTCCTACTATTTCCATAACCACTACTACACTGCTCCTCATATCATCCATTTTACTTAGTGCTAACATGTGATATATTCTAGGAACAAACCACTACGTTTCTCTGTTCTAGACGTCTACACCATTTTTTTTCATTTGCTCTAATAGCAGTGGTCTGGTAGTGATATACTTCAAAGCAGGTACCCCCAAAAATAGGAAGCCACGACAATTGAACTGCAATTGTCTCCATTAATATAACTTTTGCCATGGGCTGTAAAATATTTATTCATGTATTTAGTATATTCATATTGGGCTGGATCCGGACAGACAGGGCAGTCCTAAACCGTATACAACATGCATGTCTATTCAGAAGTAGCCCTGTTGCATTTAATGCAATTTACTCTCCGGTAAGTGGGTATAGGGTTGCATCCTAAGTTAAATCATTTAAATCAACAGGACTTAAGTCATGACTAACTTATCTCATTGATTTAAATGGGAATTGAGTTCAGTTTCAAAAGCAAACAATATAGAAATGCAACTCAGTTTTCAAACAAGTGCTTTCAGCGCCATCTTGAACCTCCTTTTGACCACCACATAACTTATGAAGTGGTCTTGAGTAATATTCAGTTCCTTCTGCTTTGTTTTAAACTTTGGATAGTGCTTTCTAATACTGTTTGAAGAAACTGAAGGAGTTGGCTTGAATTTTAGATGTTAACCAGACGGGACAGCCAAAGACTCAAAATTGCCCTTTCGTCCACATTCACTATGTCCAAGAAACACAGCCAGGCCCCACTGTGAACTCTTCCATCCTTACCCGCCAATCTTTAGTTCCAGTGCTGGAGACAGGTGAGGGGAAAGCAGAAAATTGCTTTCATTTGCCGCTCAAATTCAATAAGCTTTGAAATCACACTAGTACAACATTTCACTTTGGAAGAAATAAGGCAATATTTCTAAAGAAAAATAATCGAGTTCAAATTGCTCATTCCTACAATGGAAAGTGACAGCATATGCACACACATAATCACATGGGAAGTAATAATAGTACGTTCCAATACACTGCAGAGCCCCAGAAATCCTGCTGCCCAAGGGATGTGTCGAGAGTGATTTATTTGTATACAGTTTTCTTTCCCCCTTGTGTCACTAGCTGATTTCATCAATAGAAATCTCTACAGCCTCTGCTGAAACAGAGCTATATTTTGCACCTCTGCCTTTCAGTTGACCCTGTTACTCAGCAACTGAGTGAATTTCCTCTGGAAATCGGTTCCTTTCCCTAATAGCATTTCAGAAAATTATCAAGGCTAAAATTCCTACAGAGCTCCTATTTCAGCAGCTAAAGGATTCAGAATCAAACAGAAGCTTCAGAAGATGTTAATACATCAAGATATGCTAGACACAAACAAAGTATTGTGGCCCTCGATGGCCCTTGTGGTCTCTTCCAACTCTATGATTCTATTCTAAGTTGTCCTAAGGAAAGTCTTGCTAAGGAGGCAATCCATTCTGCCCTTGGGCAGAGAGTTGAACCACAGCACCATTTTTCTTCCAAGTTCTATAATTTTATGATCAAATTATCTGTGTGGGAACAGCTAAATCCTAAATATATTAATCCCCTGTTGTTGAACGACAGTGTGCTGAATTATAAACTTATAAAAGGTACGGTACTTTGAACTCTCCAGCAATGTCCAGTATGTGACACTAAAAAAACAACAACGAAGTGTCCTAGATCTTATCAGCTGAATGAAATTACCTTGAGATGAACTGAATTCTTCGCAAGAACTGGGTTCTTATGGCTGCAGAAGCTTTGTGACTGTGTCATCATGTTTTAAATGCAAAAATCTTAGAACTAGTTATTCACACACACAACATTTTGTGGTTCACTAAACAGGGCATGGAAATCACAGCTTCTTTGTTTAGCTCCAAGACTCAGCCTCCGGGCAGATTTCCAGAAATAAAGATCATTGTTCTGCCAATCCTTGTTTCCTCCTCAGCAAGGCGATTTTCTAGCTTGCTACAATAGAGGACACTTAAATGAAATGCTTTTGCATAAGCCCAGATGTTCACATGTGGTGTGCGGCTTTCTTCAGCCAAGAGTTAGGTTCTGTGCCAGTCTTCCACTTCACAGCAGTAGTGCCACTGACAACTGGTTCCCTTCAGGTTATTATTCTCATCAAAAATGGACAATTGGGTCACTGCTTCAGGGTATTTTAGCAAAGGCATGTTTGGCTGCCCTGCTTCTTAACTGGTCGTCTTGCATGAATCATTACTATCTAACAGAAAAATATAGGCATCCTCTTTTTTTATCTAGTTAGGAGCTGAAGGTTATTATCTGCAGGTGTGCATTAGGGGCCCATACTGGAAACTGAAGGTGTTCACACTTGCCATTAATGTTTAAAGAAACAATAGCAGGCTTCCCAGTGCTCCATTTCCAGGACTAAGTCTGGAAGGTGAAGGTGCTTAGGACCAAGATATCTGACAGGCTATCTCCTTCTAAATGAACCTGCCCATAGGTTAAGATGGTCTTTCAAGGCCCTGTTGCATGCCATACCATGAAAAGAGATCTATTTGATGGAGACATGAGACAGGGCCTTTTCTGTGGCAGCCCTTCTTATGGAATTTTCTCTCCTGGGAGCTTAGATTGGCATGTCCTGATAACCTTTAGGTAGGCAGTAAAAACATTTTTATTTTGCTTGGTTTCTAGTGATTGTTATGCAAGATTAAGATCAGAGGTTTTAACTGCTCTTTTTGGTCCTGTTCTCTCTCTCTCTCTCTCTCTCTCTCTGTGTGTGTGTGTGTGTGTGTGTGTGTGTAAAAACCACTTTTGAGTTTTTATAAGGGCTGAAAGGTGGTACAACAATCTTTTTAATACACAAAATGCATAAATAAAATTTAGCTCCACTTCTAGTTTGGCAGTTGGAAAGCAGAGAGATGCCTGGTTTCTTTCTCAGATCTCAAAAACTCAGCACAGGCTTCATTAATTAAAAATGCATTTAATTAAAAATGCATTGGCCAGCAACATGCTGGCAAACACATTTGTGGACTCCAGCATAAGAAGAAAAATTTCTACACATTTTCAGTAGTATATCCATAAAAGCACCTAAACAGACATTTTTGGCAGACATCCCATCTGGAGGTTATCCTGAGAGGATTTGCATCTGAAACTGAATGTGGTACTTGAAGAAGACTTTGTATATACAAAATATGAACAAATGTGTATGTTTTTATTTGAGTAACTCAAATATGTATGTGGCACTTCAGCTGAGCTTCCAGGGCACTAAATACATATGTATTTACATTCATAGCGGAACAGAGTAATTCTTTTTTAAAAAAAAAATTATTCAAAGTTATAACAAAACATATTTTCCAAAAACATATCCTTATTCCCTCCCCATTTTTCCTCCCCCCACAAAACCCATCCCCCCACCCCACCCCCTGAACAGAGTAATTCAATCGGATATGGTGATGATGACAACATGTTTATTTATATATATTTACTTGGCATACAACACAACACATTTTCTTATCATAACTCGAATAATGTACCATAATCAAATATCAACGTGGCACATAAATTGATAAATGTTGGAATAATTGCTTGAGAACTTGGCGTTTGTGCAGTGGGTGGGAGAAACGGAGCAGGGCAGAATGGTGTCTGCAGGATCAGGCCCTTCCCGAGGGCCCAAAAGTTCAGAAGGACCCATTGCCGCCTTGCTACCATCTGGCTCCCCACCATCTGCCATCCTGGTGACCCCACTGCCACACGTCACTGCACTGCTGCTGCTTGTCACTGCCAGTCACTCACCTTACCGCCCGCTCCTCGCAGGAGATGGCATTCCCTATGAGAGACAGCAGCTGTCCCATAGTGTCATGAACTGACAGGACGATGGGGAGGAGGAAATCCACCACACCCTGTATTCACCCAAACTGGCGGAGCAGTTATAAAATCATGTTTTTCAACTAAAATCATGTTCTTCCACAAATTGCTTGTATTTATCATATTGCCATCTTTTTTATCTTTCATCATTCTAAGAGAAATCCCCCAGTGTGCTGTTAAGTGTTGCAAAGTAAGGGGCTGCAAAACACTGTGAATGCTTTGTGAATTATGAAATAACTCAAGAGGCATCCTGCTTCCACCCAGATTTCAACATTGTATAAAAAGTGTGGCATGGCCCAGGAAACAGATTATTAAATGGTTTTAATTTAGCACCTAAAAAGCAGATTAGGTGCTAAACAAATGAATTGGAGAAGACTTTTCATAGTCAAGAGTGCCACCTCAGTAGTCACCTGCCTCCCCACTGAAGATGGGGGTCCCAGGAGCATGGCCTCAGGTAATTACCTCAAAGAACACACAGTTCGTAAGTAAAGCAGTATTTCAGATTTCCTCAGCTTTCTGAGTCCCAGCTATTTAGACCATTTTAGGTCAAGACCAGTTCTTTGCAAGCAAGTTCAGATCTTTAAGTGATGACACTTTAAACCAACCCTAGGTCACAACCTAGCACCGCACTTTGAGCTAGTTGAAGTTTCCAAATGCTCCTCAAACATAATCCCACATATAATTTTATACATTTATTTATTATTAAATGTATATAGTGCCCTTCATCCGAAGATCGCAGGGTGGTTCACAACATACTACAGTGGTACCTCGGGTTACGTACGCTTCAGGTTACATACGCTTCAGGTTACAGACTCTACTAACCCAGAAATAGTACCTCGGGTTAAGAACTTTGCTTCAGGATGAAAACAGAAATTGTGCTCTGGCAGCACAACAGCAGCGGGAGGCCCCATTAGCTAAAGTGGTGCTTCAGGTTAAGAACAGTTTCAGATTAAGAACGGACCTCCAGAATGAATTAAGTTCTTAACCCGAGGTACCACTGTACTGCATTGCATTCATCCAACCTGGCTGTCACCCAAAGCATGGATAATGACCGCTCCCCGCATAAAACGGGGGGCGACCTTTACGTGGACGTGCGCAGTCCCTGGATCTGGAGCGGCTCCATCAGCAAAGGCTTGGCTTTGCCTTCCCTCAGGTGGGATACCTGGAGGTCTCCGCCTATCCCAGTCAGTTATCCAATCCCACCTGGGGGAAGCGTTGCCAAGGAGATCTGGCCAGGTAGGGGAGGGATTACAGTGGTGCCTCGCAAGACGAAATTAATCCGTTCCGCGAGTCTCTTCGTCTTGCGGTTTTTTCGTCTTGCGAAGCACGGCTATTAGCGGCTATTAGCGGCTTAGCGGCTATTAACGGCTTAGCGGCTTTAAGAAAAAGGAAACAAACTCACAAGAACTCGCAAGACGTTTCGTCTTGCGAAGCAAGCCCATAGGGAAATTCGTCTTGCGGAATGACTCAAAAAACGGAAAACTCTTTCGTCTTGCGCGTTTTTCGTCTTGCGGGGCATTCGTCTTGCGAGGTACCACTGTACCTGCCCACACAATATCTTACCTGGGAATCCTCACTTGGCTCCAGAGCTTCTCCCACCCTACCCACCCTCAGTTAATGCCTTATTTTGCAGTTTAACTTTTCTTCACAAGTTTTGCAGGTTAACTTTTCTTACAGGTATGCGGGCGCTGCTACGTTAAGGTCTCTGTCAAAGGGCCGGAAAGGAATTTCCCTGCATTGGCAGGTTTCACCTTTCCCGTAGCAAAACATCACAACTTTGGCGGTATCAGGCCTTGGGCGGAATCCTTTAGTCTATCTTCCTCTTTGCAGCAGCAATACCAGGGTTCCCCGTTAAAGGGGTTTCTGAAAGGAGGCTTTGACCGTATGCCAAAAGGTTGTCATTGCTCTCTCCTGCGGCGGCAGCGTAACGGGGGCGGCTATCTCTGCTTGAACATATGTTCTCCAGAGCCGGCCCATCCCCCCCACACACACACACACTGGATAACCCTGATGCTCCCTAGGTCCCCGGCTGAGGACTGGGGAGGGAGAACGCCCAATGCTTGAGCCAAGGTCTACCCACATTTGAAATTTAATAGAGTTGTGGCCAATTTAATCCCATAGCACGTTGTTTTGAGTTGTTATTCCACATGACGGGGGGGGACCGCTCGGGATCTGGGGACTCCACCTGTCCACGCAATGGAAAAAGCTATCCCTTTCCAAGGAGCATGCACTTGAAGCACCAATCACAGTTGGTGAATGACTCTCCATGTCAAAGATGCCACAGGTGCCCATATGCAGGGACAGATCCAAACCATGGGGCTGATTCTTAATGGGAAATGCAACCTCCATCCCTTAATAGGTGGAGCTATGCCTCAGCTATGCCACCTATCAACAAAACCTACCATCTGATATGGACACCCATTGAGCACACCCACTGCTCCATCTAGATAGTTTGTCTGTTTCTCATTTGGGCTAGACCTCTGCAAGTGACCATCCAAAATGATAAGCCAAACTTTTAACTGCAGAGACATATTATTTGGCTATTACCAATAAAAGCTACTGATAACGATCGATGCAAAGAGCCTAGTGTGGTCTGGTCTTCATTCAGAAAGCACAGCACATGTATTAAAAGCCAACACCTAATATATCTAAAAATACTTTTTGACACATGCATCTTCTTCATACACTGACAACAGCCAGAAATGCGGAAATTTATGGGGCCTCAGAAAGACAAATTGGCTGTTTAACAGAGGAAAATGGAACACTATGCCTGGAATGTAAGGCTGAAGGATCAGAAAATAAACAAAGGCCAGGGAAAGTGAGAGGATAAATGATAAGACTGAAATCAACTAGATGAATATCTAGATGAATTGTATTTTAATATTCTGCTGGAAGCTGCCCAGAGTGGCTGGGGAAACCCAGCCAGATGTGCGGGGTATAAATAAAAAAATTATTATTATAATATATGGGGGGGTGCGTTCCACTTGCCTGTTGAAACAACCAACATGACTTACAGTGAAAATATATTTTTTAAAAAAACATTAAAACCAATACTTCCATTAATACAATAAAACAATTGCAGCTGAAACATTAAAATACAGCAGGGCTAAAACTTCCAGGAAATAGCCAATTTAAAATAATAAAACAGCAGACTATACATTAAAAGTAATCTGGAATAACTCTTAATGCCAACGCTCTGAATACTGAAAGACAGGTTCCTGAGATTCTCGCCAGAAGGGAGTTTCATTATGTCAGCAGCACCAGCCATCTCTCATACCCACCCACCTGATCTCGTAGATGGGTGGGACAGAAAATAAGGACTCCAGAATGGATGTTTAAAGGCTGCACAAGTCCCTATGCGTTCTGGCACTTTCTGAGGTCATCTGGTGCTAAGCAGTTTGGGGCTTTAGAATTAAAGGCACAGCCTGATTTACAACAGTGGCCGGCTTTTAAATCCATAAACGTGTGTTTTCATTCCCACCATCATTTACAACATTATTATTCACTGTGGCAAAGTTAAGCACACATATTAGTGTTTAGAGGATCTGGCCCATAAAAACCTGGTACAGTGGTACCTCAGGTTAAGTACTTAATTCATTCCAGAGGTCCGTACTTAACCTGAAACTGTTCTTAACCTGAAGCACCACTTTAGCTAATGGGGCCTCCTCCTGCTGCTGTGCCGCCGGAGCCCGATTTCTGTTCTCATCCTGAAGCAAAGTTCTTAACCTGAAACACTATTTCTGGGTTAGCAGAGTCTGTAACCTGAAGCGTATGTAACCTGAAGTGTATGTAACCCGAGGTACCACTGTAATTCTCTAGAGAACACTGAAATGTCTGCTTCAGCCTGTAGATAACATTATGTTTCCCAGTACTGCTTCATAATTGATTAAGTCAATTGCATATGACAAATAGATGTTAAATTCCTAAGGTACCTTATGAAGGACTCACTGACTGATAGTTTTACATAACACATCATAATGAATTCCACTAGACAGATACATGCAATTTTTTCTATTCATGTTTCAGGGGAGACTTTTTTCTAAAGATGTCTGCTGATGCAGGAAGCTCATTTGGGTCGTTTACTACAGTCCCAATACACCAACTGATATTGACACACATACATTTTTACTAATCAGATACCTGCCGACACAATTATCCTTACTATTGTAGGACGATTATATCATGCACTGAAAATCAAATCTAGAAAGCTGAACTGATGGGAATTCAGGATGGGTAAGAAGATACATAATTTGGAGCAAACTATGTAAGTACATATAACTGTTCCCTTGTTTTCAAATAAAGAGATTAAGCCCAATAGTTGCCTAATTTAACTTCCGTAAGTCATTATTTTAAATGTGTTCAGAACTTAGCACAGATGGTTGGTGTTTTACACAGGACTGTTCCACTGTTAAGTTTCTTCCTGACAGACTGTATTTTACATAATGATGACAAATGCAAGTAAGCAGATGTCAGCAGTGTTCAATACGACAATGTCGTTCAATCTGGTAGTAACATATTTGCCCTTACAGGGGACAAAATGTTTTCAAACCGCCACCATCAGTGTCTTAAACAAACATCCAGCACCAGTTAATGGCTACAGCTAGACATTAGGCAGCATTAAATATCTGAGAGCAAGGTTTGCTTGTGAATTATCTGTTGGGAAACCAAAATCCACTGTCCATGGAAAGACAGCACAGCTGCCCTGTAGTAATATTAACAGCAAAATCCTAAACACAATCACTTAGAATGTCCTAACTTTCATGATAAGTGTGCACAGAATTGCAGCATTATAGCCTTAGTCATACCATAGGCTCAAAGCAAAAGGGTAGGAAGAGGAATATAAAAAAAATCAGAAACCTTCATTGAGCCATAACCAAATTAAGCCACTGAAGAATTCTCTAAATTCTGATATGTATTCCCAAATTCCTTGACTTGCTCTATAAATAACTGTTTTTGCTGTGGCCGCGGGTGGCACTGTGGGTTAAACCACAGAGCCTAGGACTTGCCGATCAGAAGGTCGGCGGTTCGAATCCCTGCAATGGGGTGAGCTCCCGTTGCTCGGTCCCTGTTCCTGCCCACCTAGCAGTTCGAAAGCATGTCAAAGTGCAAGTAGATAAATAGGTACCGCTCCAGCCGGAAGGTAAACGGCATTTCTGTGCGCTGCTCTGGTTCGCCAGAAGCAGCTTAGTCATGCTGGCCACATGACCCGGAAGCTGTACGCCGGCTCCCTTGGCCAATAAAGCGAGATGAGCACCGCAACCCCAGAATCGGCCACGACTAGACCTAATGGTCAGGGGTTCGTATGAAATAATAGGTTCTGTTTTTTAAAAAAAACCAAAGGCTTTAAAGACAAAACACCAATGGGTGTGTTCCTCTTGTCAGAAGCAACTAATTTCAGTGATCTTTCTCCAAGTATTTAATGGAAAGGTCAATATGTAAATGAATGACAGGTTGACTGTAAGTTCTTGGTTTTGCCTTACATTCTGCTTACTTTCTCTGAAAGTTGGTTAAATGTCCATTTTGACAGATTCAGAAAAACCAGTTGGTATGGGAGCTGATTATAAAAGCAAAGAAAAATAACAGGAGCCCACTCCAACCATTGAAACCATTAGGCTACAGGTAGCAAGGAGATTTAACATGACTACAGGCATGACATTTCCACAACCTATAATTCAATTAGTTAGTAGATTTGTATCAATCTTCTGCAGAACTTGATGAGTTTCTAAACCATTGCACCGCCTGTGTCCCTATCACAAAAACAGTTGAGACATCAGATGATTTGGACAGCTCTGAGAGTTAGAAAGCACAGCTCAAGAGATGCACACTAAGGATGGGGAGAAATGTAGATAGGAATCTACTAGTAGATGTGTAAATCATCAAATGTTCACTCCCAGTTCTTTAGGAATAGCAACGTCAAACACCTGTCACGCATAGGAATATGGAGGGGCTACTCTATGAAAATGAATTCCTAGTCTCCGAACATATAGCTCACTGCTATTTAATTCTAAGTATAGATATTTTGCTGATTGGTGGGTCTTGAGATTCTCGTAAAATAATTAGGAGTAACAAACATGAACTCTGCCTGCTCCTGATGCACAGTTTTCTGAAATGATAAAGTCGAACTGTGCCTGGTTCTAAAGAGAGTGAGATGGTTAACTAGCAGTGCACTGCAGAGCTCTGTTCAGTGACAAAAATAGTGAACATCAGTAAAAAATCAACACTGGATTCAAGCCATAACTATTCAGTCTTAACACTGGGTGGGTGATGTAACAATTATCCTCTTTCTGTACTTCTGGAAGGAAACCTACAAGTCACTCCTTCCTGTATTACTGTGGAACTGAACAAATTATAATCAATGAGTGAAAAAGAAAAAGGAAACCTAATATTTTGAACTACAGGGAGTCAACAAGTGTGACAGAAAGAATGTAAGAGCCACAGACTTTACAGCAACCCAAACTGGGAGTCTTTATTAATATGTTCTTTATCAATTTAGCACAATTTGCATACATTATCACCATGCACCCTTATTCTAGTGCCAGTTCTTATGCACTGTCAATGCAGAACTTTGATACCAGGCACACATTAGAGATGCCTGAAATCAGCCCAGATCTTTGGAAAACTACTATTTCAGGCAAGATCTTCCCAGGAAATCACCAGCCGCACTATTTTCAACGGAACGGCTACTACAAAATGATGACAATCGTTTAAGGATCAGAGTCAAGCATTCTGTGATATGCCACCTAACAAATGTGGGCTCGTCTGTTTCTGATTTCAAAAGACAGATACCCAACCCAACATTTTGCTAATGGCCAGGCTGGTGGTGAGTTTAATAATGCCTGTTCCATGCAGATGTAGGACTGTTTGAACCACTTTTTCTTGGGCTAAGTAGGAAGTAAACACATTAGCATGACCAGCATCCAATGAAGTACAACACAGCTGTAGTTTTCCAAATTGATATTGCATACCACATGCTACTGAAATTTTTATGCTCTCTTATGCCATCCAACACAATAGGAGGCCCCAACATGTGGATGCATGTGGAATCATAGAATTGCAGAGATGGAAGGTATCTGGTGGGTCATCTAGTCCAAGCCCCCGAAATGCAGGAATCTCAATTCTGCAATGTCCATGTTACTAACAGATGGTTTGTGCTGTGTCTACTTTTTGCATAAAGAGGAACAGGTAAGCCAACATAGATATTGTCAGGTGGTATGTACTGCCATCCACTGGTTCATTCCTTGGTTCTTTAGCATCTTACCATCTTTTTTCTGCAATGTTCCTCTCTTTTGGCCCTCACTTTAAAAGCTGGGAGAGGGAAGAGAGGGTTAGCTGAGAAGCTATCAGAAAATTCAACTTAAAGCATTTAGCCGACGCACTTATTTTCAGCCATATGAAATTAGATTGCTCTTATTTGTCTGCTGATTTTTCTTTCTAAGCAAAGTTTTTTGTCATTTGATTCCTTGCAGAAACAGACTAGTCCTTCATTAGCTGAAAAAGCCTATTTTAACCTAAATTTAAATCCATTCATTTTCCCCCCCACTCCCCATTTCAAAGGGCTCGTGCCAATCCAGATGGTAGCTTCTCCAGCTGAAAATCACAGATGGAGACCAGGTGTACATTAAAGCAGAGATAAAGAATCAAAACAATCACAGCCCATCTTTAGCATACAGCCTACACACATGGCTATTAGCTCAATTGCAAATCAAAACGAAGAAACATAATAAGTTATCAATCTGTGTAATAAGCATACAAGTAAATTCCATGCCTTTAACATTGCAATTTAGTATTGATTAGAGGGGCACAAAAGCAAAATGCAAACCATATTCTGTGGTATTGTATTAGTATAAGCAAGTGGGGAAGACCATCAGGAACATTAAGAGCTGTTTTAAAGATTACAGTTAAATCCTAATAGATAGCAGGTGTTAAATAGTAACAAGTCAAAGACTAAATGTAAGACAGGGCAGAGGTCTTGTACCTTAAAATTTTGATTTTGTTCAAAGGTTTTGCATGGTTGCAATGCAGCCATTGTTGAGGTCAGAAATGCGTTCCAATCAGATTCACCTGTTCTTCAAAATTGGGGTGCTCGTTAGGAAATGAGGATCTCGGATCACAGAGAATCTAAAGGCGATTTTAGTACTTTGGTTGCATTTTTACTGCTGTATTCCAATATCCAAAAATTTTAGAGGCTTTCCTATACACTGCTGCCAATTTAAACCAAGGGCCAAGCTGGTAAGTTTTCTGGAGATACTGTTGGGTGATTAAGCTGAGCATCCTGGTCTTGGAAAAGTGAGCGGTAGTACTGTGTCCATTCTTGGGGTCCGGCAGTACAAATTGGCCCACTACGCTCATGCTCCAGTAGGCCTGATATGGTATGCCAGAAACAGGATGTGTCCTTGTTGTGCGAGGCCTTTATTAGGCTGTACCAGGCGTTTCTTTCAGCTCTCTGTCTTTTCCATTTAAGGGAATAATTTCCTCCCCATTTAGCTATGTAAAATCCCATTTAAATTAACTTTTCTCACCTCTATAGATAGTGAGTAGACTCCTCCAATCATACAGGAAATGAAAAACAAAACAAAAAATCCAGACGTTAAAAGAAAGTTTGTGAGATTTAGGAAGGGAATGAATTTTATTCTTGGTTAGCTCTAGTAATGTTTTGAATGGCAGATACTTTTTAAAAAGCTAAGTGAAATTACAAATTGTTCTTAACCTATGAATTCACTTCCTAGGTCAGGCAAGAGGCACGTTATGTATCCTCTCAGCAATCTGGCTCCAGCAATGACCAGAAACCTCTGAAAAGCTCACAAGCCAGGCATGATACATAAAGACAATCCAAGGCTTGGCTTGTTTGTTTTTTTGCCAGCATTTGATAATCTGTAGGTATGAAGGTTACATTGTCAGTGGAAAGCCAGTAGAGAAAAAACAATAATATTTAGGCACAGAAATATTTTGTTCACAAAAAAATGATGCTGGGTGACCTTACAGGCCAGTTATACAAAAGTGTGAAGGTCATAGTTTTGTTGTGTTCATAGTTTACTTGTCTTTTTCGTATAGCCCTTCCCATGGAATACACCTTGCTCATTCTTGTTCCTTTGTGATCACTTGCAATATGGTAAATTCCTCTACTCACATCCCTTTGTAAAGAAATACTTGACTACAGGGGCTCTCCTCCCATTACAAACACAGTGGAACCTCGGTTTTCGAACTTAATCCATTCCGGAAGACCGTTTGGCTTCTGAAAAGTTCGAAAACCGAAAATGAATGGGTTGTTGGCAAAGCCAATGGGGAAAAAATGAAAAACACAGCTTGGAAGTTGTTTGGCTTCCGAAAATCATTTGAAAACCAGAGCAGTTACTTCTGGGTTTTCAGCGTTTGGGAGCCAAAACATTCCAAAACTGAGGCATTTGGGAACCGAGGTTTGACTGTAGCAAGTATGTGGGTGGAATTCCCATAATGTCACAGGGCTAAAATCCCTCTTCTCCCTTTTCATGGCATTGTCCTGATCCAGGTTTTCCACCCCCACTTTCTTTTTAACAGCTTCACAGGACCAAATCATGTGACAACCATTGTGTCAGGTTTGACCAACAGGTTATCACTGGAAGATTCTAATGTCACTGTGATCCACCCTTGGCAGAAGTGTTAGCGATAGCTTGATCTGATGCAGAGTTAGGCATACAAATGGGCTCGGTGAAGCCTAAATCTACATTCGACTCGGCTGCAAATCAATGATAATAATTTCAGAAAGTTCAAAGGAAATAAACAGCTGATTCATCTAGACAAAAACTGAAAAGCAAAAAAAAAAGTGGGGGTAGAATAAGCAAAATAAAAAATGCAGGAGGTTGTATTTTTGCCACACGGTTACTTTTCATATCCACTAATGAAATATTCATGATTTTTGCAGCTTGGAACTGTTCGGTGACTTTAAAAAAAAACGGTGAACTCTGTAGCAGGATGATGTGCTGTGTGGGTTTTATACATTTGGAGATTCAATTTTTCATGTGGCACTTTGAGGATTTTAATGTATTTCACAGTTTTATGAATTCAACAGTTCACCGCAAAAGCCTTTCTCGAAAGGCTCGGCATCACAAGGGAACAGGCCAAACAGATCTGGAGAATATTCTTCTGTGTCAACCCACTCGGAGCCAAACTGCATGCTATGCTGGCAGGTGCAGGATTGATTTCCAGTGTTTGTTACCAAAGCCAGGGCTCAGGCCCCTAAGCTGAAACAATGCTGGGTGGTGGGAGATCCCTTTCTCTCAATCTAAACTGTTCCTCACAAGCTGCTATATATTTTAAAAACAAAACGCGATTTTTTTTTGTAAACTGCTTTCAGTTTCTTTTTTCTACAACCAAGTGGTATATAATTTTTATAAGATATTACACTGCAACAAATAGTTTGGCCTGCCAAAGAACTACTAGAAAGTTTGATCTGGCATGTTGTCCAAATCCAAGGTCATGGATTTGGCTCTCTCTCCAGACTAATCACAATCTGTAACCATGGTTTGTTCTTGGTTTGCGGCTAGTGGTTAGTCTGGAGAGAGTTAAACTACAACCCTGGGTTTGGATGGCATGCTAAGCAAAACTTTGACTTAGGTGCAACCTATGTTTCAGTCTAAACATTGTGTTATAAGAAATGCTGTTGTAATGAAACAAATAAAGAAATAGGGCTCAACATTTTTACTACAAGCTACATGCCCATAGAGTAGGGGTCTCAAAACAGGAAAATGAGAATTCATTTGCAAGAGAGAGGGCAAATCCCCCCAACTCTATTCATATGCATACCTAATGTCACTTTCTAGGCCGTTTTTCTGACCTTCCACACTGTATCGCTGAAAATCTAGAACTATCTTTGAGCACTGAACAGAGAAGAAGGCACATCAGGAATGGGTGGGTGGTACTTGCATATGCTCCTCAACCACAACCTACCTTTCCCCTTCACCACACAGTTCTCAAAATCACAATTTCCTAGTTACCATGGCTCAAGAGAAAGTCTCATGGCAATTGATATGCTTTTTGGCTTCTGTAATGTCACCAGTATATAAAGCATCAATCTTTAGCCTACCTGTCTGGCAGCTCCACAATGTCTGCAGGCTTTGAATGGAATGAGGAAGCTACAGTACTACTTCATTGGGAAATCTCCTTACTTGAGCTTAGAATATGTTAGAGCAGGGTGTGCCACTGTTGAGCTGGCAGACACACATGTGCTCACAAAGGCCTTCCCTGGTGGCCACAGACTCACCCTCCACTGAAATTAGACATGGAAGAGGGATTCTCTTGTAGCCAATGGAATAGGTTGGGAGTGCTTGATAGTGGGGTGGGAGTGCTTGATAGTGGGGTGGGGTGCCCATGACAGTTTTTCCCATTTGCAGGTGGGCCCATGGGCCCCAAAGGGTGGTAGCCTGTGTGGGAAACTGCCTAGTAGGATTTCAGTTGAGATACAGACAGATGGGCAGGGCTTCAATTCCTGGCTGTGATGGAAGGAATGGTCTCAATCATCTTTCCCTATCATGTTTGAACTCTACTGAAGGCCCACCATGGAAGAAAAAAGAACTGCAATTCCCACAGCCTTTTCAACATAATGGGGATAAAGTCTTGTTTATCTTATTAGATTTTTATTGTGAAATATGTACTCAAGCAACATTTAAAACATCAGAGGATACATAGTAGAATTAAGAAACAGAATTCCATTGTTATGCTTCTCTGAAATCTACTGTGTTCTGCATAATTCAAAACACCACTGACATTTTCTCTGGGTTAAGAAAATTGCCTTAAGATTCAAGGAACTGGAAATAAAAGCTCCAGATCAATGTATACTGGATTCCTCTCACCTGTAAGCAGGTTGATTCAAGCGTTTTAACACAGAGAGAAATGTATTGACACTTCAGGTCCATTTCACACACAAAAATTGAAGCAATTATGCAGGAATAAAAGTTGCATACACATTAACTTGAATTTTGTTCCACTGGAGCACCATACGAATCTGTCTTTTATGGCATGGGAAACATCAGAATATTTTCTAGGATAAAAATTATTCCTGCCTGAGAAGTGAAAAATACAAAACAAAAACAATTCATTGATGGAGAACTGGAGCCATGTGCTTGTCTTGGAAGACCCATGAGTTATAATTATTAGCTAATAGCTGAAATGCACACTTATCACAATGTACACTGCCAAATCCTGACTTTTTCATCAACATACAGCAGTGGCTAGTGGAGTGCCACTACGGGATCCTACATTAATGATGCCTCTGTCGTTTATAAATTAAAGAGGTCTGTTATCCAGCTACAGAGAAGTTAAGCTCCATCAGATTTTGCTAGTCTACTCACTTAAATATACTCACTTTAAGCAGATTTATTGTCTATTCTTCAACAGAAACTAATGAAGCACCTCTTAGATCTCTGCACTTTCCTCCTGTTGGGATCTACTTCCCTGACACAAAGAATGTTGGCTGAAGTGCAAGTATGTCAGAGATATGCACACACCCATTTAACAAACTGAGTCTTAGAGTGAACTGCTCAAAAATACATCTCCCTGTGTGAAATACTCCCACAAGAACTGCATTACAAGCTCCAGGGATCCTTCGTTCCAGCTGGCATTTTCCATGGATGAGAAGGCCCAACAAGGGAGGGGAGAGGGGTCCATTAGGGCAAGTGGAGCACTGCCCCCAACCAGCCCCCAGCTGCCTACCTCCCTAATTACAACTAGTCCAAGGGATAGCACTATTTGTCTGCTTCATCCCCTCCTTGGTCTCAGTGTTGCCCCTGTAGAATTCAGGAGGAAGGTGGATGGGGACAAAACTAGATATTAGTTGGCTCTGCCTGACAGTGCCTCTGGCCTCGCATACTGTTGGGCTTCCTGCCTTCTCCCCTACCAGTCACAATGGGCACAACTGGGCAAACACCATCATAACAAGGACGCTGAGGTGTTTTACAAATGCCAGAACATATTTCAGTAAATAGATCATAGGAAACAGTTCGAAAGCACAGTCCTTATGTAACTGACACACAAAATGCCATATTTCCAGCTATAAACACAAATCAGGTAGCCAGGTTTTCAAGAAGCTTAGATGAAAGCAAGCAAAAACAAAAACTGAAGAATTACCCATCAATGGACCATTTTTTCAAAACTGTCTAGGCACTCTGTGCCGGGTGTGTGTGCATCTTTGTGACAGATCTGAGCGGGGCCCAGAAAGAGTATGCTTCTGCCCCGTAAGGGCAGCTGTTGCCAACAGGAAGATTATATCTAAACATCTTCCAAAATGAAGCACAAGATTCAAATTATGCTTAGGTCTGAAATGCCACTTTTAAGAAGCTACATAAATCTGCTGCTTTCACAGACAGTAACATGACATCATTCTTTTAGTCGTACCTTGGTTCTCGAACAGAATGCATTCTGCAAGTCCGTTCAATTCTGGGCATGAACTATAGCATACACTTTTTCCATTTCCATCTACTGTAAATGCAGAAAAACACTGTATCAGCTGTACTAAAGGAAACACCATAGACTTGATGAAGCTCAGGTGTCCTACTTACAATGGGAGTGCCCTCTTGGAAGAACATAAGAATTTCCCAGTGGCTAGAAATTGCAGAGAAAGTCTAGTAGAAGTGAGCTATCCACCATGACTTACCTTCTTACTGAGTAACCCCTGAAACATTTCCATTGAAACCCCAAGATTCCCCAGAACCACTAGCTCATTCTCTCTACAGGGTTCCAAAAGGCAAATCTCTGTTCTGGATCAGTTTTCAATAATACCTGCCCTAACGTCAGCTGTCATTAAAAAGAATGTTCCAGCCAAAATGATCAGTCCATATCTAAGCCATAGAAGCCATCATGTGAGAAATGGGGCATCACATTGAAGTATTAATTGGGATGATAAAGCACAAGTCCAAAAATACAGCACATACTCTAGCAGCAGAATTCAAACAAGAGGCATCAAGCCAGCAAGAAGCTTACATAATTGGAAACCTAATCAGGTCAAGGGAATGTTTTCATCATGTATTGGACTGACCTTTGATGGAAGCTCTGCATGCAGCTTACAGTATTGTTCACAGTTGTGCTGAATATGCTTGCACATCCACAGTCATTCCAAACTAAATTAATTTTGCAGGTTTCACAAACCTACTAATCCATTCTTATTGCCAAACTATCAAGCACTTTCCTGTAATTGAGAATGATAGAACTGTGGTAGAGTAATCTGAAATAGTTTAAGAAATGACACGTCTAAATTTGCCAGCTAGTACACAACTTCTACCACTTATTCCTCGGGGATGTAAAATGTTCTCTACTGCCAAGACAAAACATAAAACAGATATGGAAATTTTCCACTGAAAGGTTGGGAGGAAGCAATTACCTGCAATACTCTGATTCATGCTTAAGGAAATGAATGAGATAATAAAATGGGGTAAAAATTTTTGACAAGAATAGCGGGATTTCCTTCTCAATGTAGGCACGGCCATGGAAAACAAACTGAACCACTGCATTGTGTACAACTTCCCCTTTAATTAGGCAGGTTTGATCCAGATTGATCAATTTCTGTCTTCCCTGTTTACCCCTAGAGCCGCTTCAGTTGATGGGCCGTTGGCCATGGTCACCCAAAAGTGTAGATCATACCATTCCCATTCATGTAACATGAATTCCAGTTAAGCTTGGCCCCTTCAAACCTCCCACTCACCCAATCAACATTCAACTTTGCTATCAGGATAGAAAGATGTGAATATAAAACCTGGAACATTCTGCAACTTAAAAGGGCAGCAATAAACAAATAGAGTAGAAGGAATGTACTCAACCGCCACATGAGCACCCTAATGCTGGTGACAGGTTTTCAGAAACCCATTTATGAATTAATGTTATAAATATCAACATGTGAAGCTCAGGAATTTTTCCGTCCAACCAACCCTTTGTCCACCTTTGCTCCACTGAGGGTGATATCCAGGCTTGAGGGGATTCCAGTATCTTTATATAATACATAAGCAGGAGGTTTTGTTAAATGGGCCTTTCAGAGAATGAAACACTCAAAGAAGATGCATTCAACTTACTTTTCCCTTCTCTGCATTCTAAAAGATATATGACTTCTTCTATAGACTGAATTTGGAAACCCAATCCCTAAACCCATTTGACTCACAGAGCCAGTGTTAGAAATGGAAATATGAAAGCTAGGAGCTAAATGGCACCTTAATCCGAGGTTATGGGCACAACAACAGAATGTCTAGGCACAATTTTTTAATAACAAGAATACAAAGCTAAAAATGAATAAACTGCAGCTAAAATACTATGTTCCTTTTTCACATGGTCTACTCCTTTCCCTGCCCACCCCCCTAATATTCTTAAGAGGGTCTCGTAAGTCAGTAGCTGGAAGTGGGGAGGCAGAAAAAGGTCCTCCTTTCCTTCCACTCTGTAGTTTTAATCTGAAATCTTAGGCGCAGTACTGTGCCCAGAGCTCAGAAGCCACTCGTGCTAATGAAATTCCCTGTCGCAAAATGCGCCTAGAACAATGGGAGTTTCGAACACTGCACAGAGCAACTCAGATTTCAGAAGTTCCTTTTGCTTGCTCGCTCCTTTCCTTTCAACCATTTCAGCTCTGTTTTTCCCCCTAGGCTTTCCCCATCAAAAGCATATACTATTTAGGACTTCCGGGGGCGGCGCGAATGGCAATGGAGGTCTCCTTCCATCGGTGAAGGGGAAGCTCCGCAGAAACGGGTCGTCCGCTACGGCGAAGCGGAGACCCTTGCTGGAAAACCACAGGCAGAGACATCCTGTGGCCATGGGACTCGGCGGGCACCATCAGCGCCCCCTGAAACGTTGAAGGGACCCCGTAAGGGGATCCGGAGCGTGAAAGGGCTGGCGCGGTGCTGTGAGTCGATCGCTCTTTCTGTGGAGTGAAGCCGCAAAGCTGCTGTCGGTGAGCGCTGACCCTTTTCCTGGGAACATTCGGCTAAAAAGCAACAACCCGTGAGTATATAGTATTTGTCCCTGCCCAAAAGCATATAGTATTTGTCCCTGCCCATATGCCAACCATTTTAAAGCATTGACACGAAGAGTAAATGTTTATCTTACTGAGATCTGTGTGACTATAGTGAAGTCTTTCTTCAGGTACAGGCAATGCTGGCACACCAGCGTAATTAAAAGTGTTGCTGGATACAATTGCTATCTGGACATCCATTTCACACAGTGCACCTGATTTTTCAAGAGGAGTGCAACTAACAACAGCTAGCATAAAATGCAGCAACTACTTATCAGTCTTGACTGGATCTGGTTACTTGTAGCATATGACTTCAGTATTGTACAACCCTGCTTTCACTGCCCAATTCAGAGTGCTGGTTATTCTCTATAAAGCCCAGTAAGGCCCCAAAGGACCATAAGATTACATCCTTGACATCTTATTTAATTTTAAATTTTCTAAAATGCCCTTCACCCAAATGGATTCTGGGGCAGGGTACAATACTAAATATGCAAGATAACAGCATAATAGCATTTATGCAAGCAATAAAACAAAACTGCAGAACTACTGAGCAAGCAAAGCTGTTATCAGCCATGGGCATCTAAGATACGGGATGGAAATCAGGACATAAATAAAGACATTTTAAATAAGAGATTTATCTATATAGGATAGATGTATACATGTCCACCCATTGTACTATACCCAGTGTAATGTAAGAACGTTGCTCTACTAGAAAACCACATGACTGCCACTATTTTACTAATTTGGGAAGAAATGAAGAGGGTGACTGTGCACACAATCTGCCCTAATAGCGAACTCTTTTATTATTATTCTCAAATAGTTAACATTATGTAGTTCAGCTTTCCCTTAAAACAAAGCCATCTGGAAAATCTTAACAAATATCTGTTGTGATAGAAGATTAATAGAAAACTAATGTGAAAATCTTTCTATAGTTCATTTAGATATAATCCATCTAATGAACAAAATGGCAAATTAAGTGATGCAATTATCACTGGAGATTTTTTTTTTTACTGCAATTCATAAAGACGTGTACTGACAACGCAGTAATAACTATAATAGTTATCAGTCTGGTATATGTTAAGATTGCAGATAAAGCTGTGATAGCATAAAATAAGAGAACCTTATAGATATAAAAGCCACAGGAACCAATTACAATTGCTCTTTGGACATTGCAGTTCTTCTTATCGGTCATCAGTTTGCTTTCATGCCAACCAGCCCTGCAAAAAAAAAAAAAAACCTAAAAGGAAAGAGAAAAGCAGCACAATGTTGTCCTTCTCAGGACCATAGAATACTAACTAAGCTACCTGGACTGCTAAATTTGAAGGTATTCCTACGTCAGAAACTCCACACCAGTGTAACACCAGAGTTACACCAGCATAACAAATGCCAGAATCTGCTAACTCAGGGTGCAGAAATAGGCAGCACTGAGGCAAATCAGTAGAGGAGCAGGATTTAGCTGAGATCCTAAGCTCCTTCAGACCTGAGTTTCACCTCCCGCGGCAGCATAAGGAAATTAGGGGTTAAGCAGGGTAAAAAAGGAGTTCTGGTGCTGAAAAGGCAGTTTACGCTCTTGTAGAAACAACCGCACCCATTATACCCTGAATTAAGAGAGTATCCATGCTCTGAGGAGTTTCTGGGGGTTGGCAGCTGGTAGATAAACACAGAGTAAATATAAAATACTGTTATATAAAATCCTGATGAATGTGCAGATCAAAAGGTAAGTAAGGACAAATCTAGCAACGAATTTAGACAGTGGAAAGTTAGGGTATGGCTTTTTATTTGCTGGAGAGAAAAACTAGGTAATGGGAAGGAAAACTAGGGGAGGAGAATCAAAGTGACCGGCTTGGGGGCGGGGAATGCTGTACAGCACAATGGAAGGGACTCTACTGCCCAAGTGATGATTGAAGCAAAGATGGCAGCAGCATCCAAAACAGTGCTACAGTGACCTGCCTCCTAAACATGTGGAATGCCTCTCCCAATAGGAACATACCCAGACCATTAGCTCTTCTTCTGAGGCCCTTCTCCAGGCCCTCCCTCTGAGAGAGGCTCAAACAGTGGTGGCAAGAAAGAAAGCCTTTCCAGTTGTGGCTCCCCATCTGTGAAATGCTCTCCCCAGCCAGGTCCACCTGACACTGTCATTTGACATCTTTTCGGTGCTGCCAAAGCTTTTCTGTAGCTGCTTTCATTCTGTTTTTATGGTACAATGTATTTTTATTTAACATGTGTTGTGAGTCACTTGGAAACCTTTGGGTAACAAGCTAACAGGTCTAATAAATCATCATTATCACCTATCCCATTCTCTGTACGGAGAGTGCCCTATACCGAAGGGATTCTTTTCAAAACAGGGTGTCCTGAATAGACCATATACCAAAGTCATCTTCCATGTTACTCCTATTCTTCCAATACCTTTGCATTGCTCTCGCCAGCTTCTTACCTACCAACCTGTAACTTTCAGCTTTAGCCATGTAATTTTCCTACTAGGTTGTCCTATCTCAGCTTCCTAAATACAGGAAATATATGCAAATATGAGTGTGAGTTTTAATCATGCATATTAAGTAAACTAAAATTAGAACACCTCACGTGTATGACTTTCAGCATGTGCTGCATCAAAAATATCAGTGTGTGGAAACTGCCAAGGACGCACCTCTTTCACATTAAAGATTTGGTTTCCAGAACCTGTCTTGAGACAGGTTTTTGTTTCCTTATTTCTAACCAGTGCTGGTTTTCTTGGGGGGGGGGGTGTGCCAGTACTCACCGTAAAGTTGTTACAGTGAGTGCCATACTTTTAACATTTTTGTGGGGTGCCAGTACTGCGTACTCTAGAGTACCCCCAGAAAAAAGCACTGTTTCTAACCTAAGAGAACAGCAGCATCTGTGGTTCCTTGAATAGAATGTTGATGGAAGAAATATTTAGTCACATTCTCCTGAACAGCAGTATAGAAAAGAGGCAAATGGTTTCTTTTTGGGAGCTGAGTGACAATCATCTTAGAGAAACCACATCCATCTCTAATTCCTAACTATACAGGCATTTCACTGCAGGCTTACAGTTGGCTTGGTGGTCCACTGCTGCAGCTAGAATTATCACCTGACCTGGGTCAGGGAAAATAAATCTGGACGGCTCCTTCTCACAGAGTTATACAAAAACTTGGTCACGCAAAGTACAGGGTGTGCTTTACCTGATTGCATCAGAGAACTGCAGGAACACAGCTTTTAACCTGCACTTCATTACAGAGGTATGAATGGGGCAGGTGGAAGGAACGGAACATAGCAAAAAGAGTGCGATGGACTGTTTAAATGTGCGGAAGTTAGCTGATCACATTGATGTGAAAACACCAGCTTTCAGTATAACAGGCTGTAATAAAATTGGCAGTTCTAAAAATAAGGAAATTGTGAGAAACTCTAATGAGTGGTTTCTATGTTCAACCGATCCTTTCCTTGCAAAATGACATTCATGTGTGCTTTTCACTTTCTCAGCACAAGTCACTTCAGTTCACAACCCTCAGCCTTCAAGATTATATGCTTTCATTATTTCGTCATTTTCTGTCCATTTATAGCAAGGTCACTTATTTGTTCTAAGTGGGGAAAGTGTCCTGTGACATTTGGAATGCCAGGGAAAAATGCACAGTGGCAAGCTGCAAGATCAAGCTTTCACTCATCAGGAATTTAACACTCCTGCTGAAATATCTGCTACAGCCAGTTAACCTTGACAGTGCTCTGGGCAAGACTTTAATAAGAAAACAACCCCTACACGACGGGCAGATGACTTCCCTGATTGTTCCTTTCCAAAAGGCTCTCACCTGTCTCTTTCAATATTCATTTACTTTTTCAGTATCGAGCAGGCAACCAAAATGAGTCAGCAAAATTTTAGCTCTTTATTTGAGCACTCTGAGGACGGTAATAATAGTGCAGCTGCCATTTCAGATGAATATTCATCTGGTATTTTGATAACATCAGAGGGAGATTGCACTCTACCCACACCCACAAAATGTGTCAAGGTTGAAAAGACAAGTTTTCTGTAGGGAAATAACAGGTCTTGAGAGTTTACTTTACTCAACATCCACGCCAGGAGGTTCCCAAGTGAAACAGCAGACAGCTTCACCACCATTGCTGAGCCGTGTTGGGAAGCCCACAAATCCTAAAACCTCCTCATTCTGCAATCACCTCCTCAAAAAACCCCTATTTGACTCAGTGGGAAGAGGTAAAGACTAAATGAAGGCGGAAACCCCATCCCATCTTCCAACCTGGTCAGAGCAAGTTGGCAGCTTCTCCAGTCACAGATTTTCAGTGCCTTAGGAATGTTCAGTTAGTCTCAAAGGGCCATAGACATAACTTTTTCAGCTGGAAAAAAAACCCGAATTCAAATTGTAAAATTACACTCCATTACTTCTTCCTAATTTTGAGACATAATAATAGCTGCAGAAAAAAAGGGCTTTTGGAAATTATCTAAAAGATGAAAAAGAGATGTTATCTATGGCTTATTTGAACTGAGAAATGCTAGCCATAAGCCTATATATAAGGCAAACTAGACAGTGTGCTTGTGCTGTCAGGTTGGATAAATTGATTTTGACATAATACATTTAATTCTAGCTTTTAAAGTGTACCGATCACTTCAAGGAAGGGTCAGTATGTACTTTGGGGCCAAAAATAGGAGACTGAAAATAACTCTTCTTCACGCCTGTTTATTTGGTCGAAATGGCAAACAAAGGTCAGCTGCTCACAAGACAGTAGACAGGTCAAAGCAGGTTGCACTTATTTTTATCTCTCCTTGCTCTATTGTCTCTCTGTATATGAAGGTCCTGTAACAGGCTGGTCCTTTTGCAGAACCAGGGTGCTGCGATAGATCATCTAGGGATGCTGGCATAGGCAAAGCCCTCTGTTCTGAAACCTGTCTGTGCACCTGCCTGAACACCAAACAAGACTCAAAGGCAGAGAAAGCAACATTGGGATTGCTGTCAGGTTGCAGCATCCAATGTTTGCTTTAACTTGGCCTGGCCCAAGGGAAGCTTTTGGTAACTGCTTTCCAAATGAAACAGTGTCCAGTGCTCCTCCCCATCTAGTCTTTCAAAAGGAAAAGGCTGAGTGGAGGAGAGCATGCACTTTTGGACTGCTGGACACCACTTACTAAAGTGGTGGAGCTGCCAGAGCCGGCTGATGTCACAGGCTGGGTGATATTCAGGCATGCGCTGAATGTAGACCAACCCTGGTCTACATTGATTGCCAGCAGTTCTTCAGGGCTTTAGTCTTTTCCAGACCTATCTGGAAATGGCAGAGAGTAAACCTGAAGCTTTGGCAAGCGAAGTATGTGCTCTGTCAGTGAACTAATATCCTGTCTTCCAAGGCGGCTTAATAGTCTCCCTGCTTGAGGAAACTGGGGTTGTCTGAGGTGCAGTGTTAAAGTCCACCAGCCTAATTGTTCTGGGTGGCTTCAACATTTGTGCTGTGGCCCCCACATGTGATGCAACTCAGGATCTGATGGCCTTCACGATAACCATGGATTTATCTCAATTTATATCAAGGCCCACTCATTTGACAGATCACGTGCTCAAGATAGTGTTTTGTAGCGGCAAGAAAAGCTAGGAGCCAAATGGCTCCTGGGACCTGGGCGCCTAAACAGAATCCCTAGTTGTCATTTGGAGAGGGGGTCGGCAACACTTTTTAATTATTATTTTGAACTAATACGCAATTCACATAAGTGACACACTGTTAAGATCACATTTTTAGCAGAAATTGTTAATACATGTTTAATTTGGTGCTTGCAATAAAAATATTGGTAACAACCATACTTCAGTTTTCAAAACGCGCTACTCTTGACTTAAACTCCTTAACATATTGTCTACCTTTAACATTTACTTTGAGACTTCAGAGCACATACATTTCAGTAATCCTTGAGTGTCAGCCAGGTGCAAAAAAATGGCACCCAGGTTTTTGGAGGTGCTCGCAAATGGAGAACCTTTAGGCGCAAAATGCACCTGGCGCCCTGCTAATTTCAAACCCTGGCAGCAAGATGGTAGTAGTCTGAAGGTGGTCTTATGAGTTTGGGGTAGTACCTTTGTAATCATGTTGTTAAAAGGTTGAGGCTTATGGGAATCTCTAAGCTCTGCTGGGCTGGAAGGATATATCAGAATATCCCATTCATAATATTTAAAACCTTTGTGTGCTTACAGTCTGAAAAGTAAGCTGATACCACTTTATCCAAGTGACAACAAACTTTCAAGAAGTAGGTCTGAAGACAATTTAATGAGAATAAACAACAAACCTTGTGTTCTGAACCTGAACACTTTTCATCTGTAGGTAGTATATATCACTCTCTCTGTATGCCTTATGCAACTAAGAAATCAAACTACACAATTCTTTTTATATTCCCTGTTGAAGAGGGTTTGGACTTGAAATGTGCCAGGATTTGGCTTTTTTTTAACTCTCATTAAATTTCTTCCATATCCACTTCTAGAATGTCTGCTGTGTGATAAAAGAATAAATATTTAATAACAAATCAGTACATATTTGCTTTAGTAAGATGGCTGAAACAGTACTATTAATAAAATTTATAGCCTGCTGTTCCTCCAAAAGGAGTCCAAGGTAATAAACAAGTGATAAAACAATAAAAACATCTCAAAACAATTCCAGTACAGATGCACACTGGGAAAGATGCCTACTTAAAAGCCACCGAAAAGACAAGTTGGATCCTCCTAACAGAGGGTCCATGTTGCGCGCAGCCCTGGGACTCCCCCCAACCGGCTTGGAGGTGGGGCTTTGCCCCGCTCCAGCCGGTGGTGCCATAATCATGCCACTGTCCTTTAGCCAATTGGTGACTTGGCAGGGGGCTAGGGGTTGTGGGGTACTTAATCGGCAGCGCAACGTGGGGACCTCCTCTTGCTTTGCGTTGCCGAACACCCACACACACACCCGTTGGTTAGGTCATGTCTGATCTTGCTTTGGACTTCTGTTGGTTGCCTGCTTTGGAACGGGGGCCGGGTAGGAATTTTTCCCAATGGGACAAATTGGCAGTGGCCACTTGATTTTTGCCTACCTTTTAGCAATGGTCACAACTTTGTAAGGTTTGGCGGTTGTTGTTGTTGTTATTTAGTCGTTTAGTCGTGTCCGACTCTTTGTGACCCCATGGACCAGAGCATGCCAGGCATTCCTGTCTTCCACTGCCTCCCGCAGTTTGGTCAAACTCATGCTGGTAGCTTCGAGAACACTGTCCAACCATCTCGTCCTCTGTCGTCCCCTTCTCCTTATGCCCTCCATCTTTCCCAGCATCAGGGTCTTTTCCAGGGAGTCTTCTCTTCTCATGAGATGGCCAAAGTATTGGAGCCTCAGCTTCACGATTTGTCCTTTCAGTAAGCACTCAGGGCTGATTTCCTTAAGAATGGATACATTTGATCTTCTTGCAGTCCATGGGACTCTCAATAGTCTCCTCCAGCACCATAACTCAAAAGCATCAATTCTTCGGCGATCAGCCTTCTTTATGGTCCAGCTCTCACTTCCATACATCACTACTGGGAATACCATGGCTTTAACTATACGGACCTTTGTTGGTAAGGTGATATCTCTGCTTTTTAAGATGCTGTCTAGGTTTGCCATTGCCTTTCTCCTAAGGAGCAGGCGTCTTTTAATTTCGTTACTGCTGTCACCATCTGCAGTGATCATGGAGCCCAAGAAAGTAAAATCTCTCACTGCCTCCATTTCTTCCCCTTCTATTTGCCAGGAGGTGATGGGCCCAGTGGCCATGATCTTCGTTTTTTTGATGTTGAGCTTCAGACCATATTTTGCGCTCTCCTCTTTCACCCTCATTAAAAGGTTATTTAATTCCTCCTCACTTTCTGCCATCAAGGTTGTGTCATCTGCATATCTGAGGTTGTTGATATTTCTTCCAGCGATCTTAATTCCGGCTTGGGATTCATCCAGCCCAGCCTTTCGCATGATGAATTCGGCATATAAGTTAAATAAGCAGGGAGACAATATACAGCCTTGCCGTACTCCTTTCCCAATTTTGAACCAATCAGTTGTTCCATATCCAGTTCTAACTGTAGCTTCTTGTCCCACATAGAGATTTCTCAGTAGACAGATGAGGTGATCAGGCACTCCCATTTCTTTAAGAACTTGCCATAGTTTGCTGTGGTCGACACAGTCAAAGACTTTTGCATAGTCAATGAAGCAGAAGTAGATGTATTTCTGGAACTCTCTAGCTTTCTCCATAATCCAGCACATGTTTGCAATTTGGTCTCTGGTTCCTCTGCCTCTTCTAAATCCAGCTTGCACTTCTGGGAGTTCTCAGTCTACATACTGCTTAAGCCTGCCTTGTAGAATTTTAAGCATAACCTTGCTAGCGTATGAAATGAGTGCAATTGTGCGGTAGTTGGAGCATTCTTTGGCACTGCCCTTTTTTGGGATTGGGATGTAGACTGATCTTCTCCAATCCTCTGGCCACTGCTGAGTTTTCCAAATTTGCTGGCATATTGAGTGTAGCACCTTAACAGCATCATATTTTAAAATTTTAAATAGTTCAGCTGGAATATCATCACTTCCACTGGCCTTGTTATTAGCAATGCTTTCTAAGGCCCATTTGACTTCACTCTCCAGGATGTCTGGCTCAAGGTCAGCAACCACACTACCTGGGGTATACGAGACATCCATTTCTTTCTGGTATAGTTCCTCTGTGTATTCTTGCCACCTCTTCTTGATGTCTTCTGCTTCTGTTAGGTCCTTTCCACTTTTGTCTTTTATTATGGAAATCTTTGTACGAAATGTTCCTTTCATATCTCCAATTTTCTTGAACAGATCTCTGGTTTTTCCCATTCTATTGTTTTCCTCTATTTCTTTTCATTGCTCGTTTAAGAAGGCCTCCTTGTCTCTCCTTGCTATTCTTTGGAAATCTGCATTCAGTTTCCTGTATCTTTCACTATCTCCCTCGCATTTTGCTTGCCTTCTCTCCCCCTCTATTTGTAAGGCCTCGTTGGACAGCCACTTTGCTTTCTTGCATTTCCTTTTCACTGGGATGGTTTTCGTTGCTGCCTCTTGTATAATGTTACGAGCCTCCATCCATAGTTCTTCAGGCACTCTGTCCAGCAAATCTAAATCCTTAAACCTGTTCCTCACTTCCACTGTGTATTCATAAGGGATTTGACTTAGATTGTATCTTGCTGGCCCAGTGGTTTTTCCTACTTTCTTCAGTTTAAGCTTGAATTTTGCTATAAGAAGCTGATGATCTGAGCCACAGTCAGCTCCAGGTCTTGTTTTTGCTGACTGTATAGAGCTTCTCCATCTTTGGCTGCAGAGAATATAATCAATCTGATTTTGATGCTGCCCATCTGGTGATGTCCATGTGTAGAGTCGTCTCTTGTGTTGTTGGAAAAGGGTGTTTGTGATGACCAGCTTGTTCTCTTGGCAGAACTCTATTAGCCTTTGCCCTGCTTCGTTTTGAACTCCAAGGCCAAACTTGCCAGTTGTTCCTTTTATCTCTTGACTCCCTACTTTAGCATTCCAATCCCCTATAATGAGAAGAATATCCTTCTTTGGTGTCATTTCTATAAGGTGTTGTAAGTCTTCATAGAAATGGTCAATTTCAGTTTCTTCAGCACCAGTGGTTGGTGCATAAACTTGGATTACTGTGATGTTAAAAGGTCTGCCTTGTATTCGTATCGAGATCATTCTATCATTTTTGAGATTGCATCCCAGTACAGCTCTCACCACTCTTTTGTTGACTATGAGGGCCACTCCATTTCTTTTACGGGATTCTTGCCCACAGTAGTAGATGTGATGGTCATCTGAACTGAATTCGCCCATTCCCGTCCATTTTAGTTCACTGATGCCCAGGATGTCAATATTTATTCTTGCCATCTCATTTTTGACCACATCCAACTTACCAAAGTTCATGGTTCTTACATTCCAGGTTGCTATGAAATATTTTTCTTTACAGCATTGGACTTTCCTTTCACTTGGTTTGGCGGTTAGGCATTGGTTTTAGGGGGATGCAGGGAGGGGAGGTGCGGCCATCACCTGCCCCTCCATTTGATAGGGTATTCCGTTAAAGGAATCTGGGGGTCTGGATCTCATCCGAAGCCCAGGGAGGGGCTTAAGGCCATGCCAGGACCCAGGGGTGAGCTCCAGTCAATATGCATTGATGGAGCTCCCTCTGCTGGTAGTTTACCCTTACAGGCTCCCTGCTGGGTGGGCAGGAGCCAGTATAGTCATTAGATACCAATGCCTAAGCCAATACCAGTCACACTTGTGTATTCAATAGAGTTGTGGCCTAAATTTGCCCATTAACCTTTAAACTAAAATTCTGTCTCCACTGTGTCTTATTTTCATGGGGTGGGTTTCAGGGCTTGACGTGCAACTGATACGGCATCTACCTATTATCCAAGGGGAGGGAATTAAAAAAGGGAGGTGCCATCACACCGAAAGCCCGATTTCTATACAGGGCAGAACACACCTCCTGAAAAGATGGTATTTGCCAAACGTCATCATGTACACAATGCAGTGACAAACTGGGTATATAAGAGACGAGACAATCTTTCATGTGTCCTGGTCACCAGCTGTATAGAACTTTAGAAACCAAAACTAGCACCTTGAGTTTAGCCCAGTACCAAGTGTATTTGCACACTGGCACTTAACACATTTGCAAATATACCATACTTCTTCGTCAACATCCCCTTAAGATTAACGGGAAAGTTCCTGACACTGTTTTCTATCCCTTTGGATTCAAGTTCCATGATATCACCTTATTGTGTCTGTGGTCCTTACTCACTTGGGAAAAGATCAGTCTTTCATACCACCCAACATTTTGGAAGGGCAAAGCAAGACCCACCCACCAGCCTGCATGGCTGCTGCATTGTTTGAGAGATGTTCAGTTATTTTCTCTTTTGTTTTGTTAGGAATGACTCAATAAAACCTCAACAAAATCTACTTCTTCAGTTTCCTGTATATCCTTCTCTGAGGCTAAAAAAACAAAGATCCTGAAGAGACATAAATATTTAAAAATGTTTGATAATATTGATAGACTGATAACCAATTAAATGTAAAGAGCTACTGAATATAAGAAAACCTATCCAATTAGGATGCATGTGGAATTTGATTGATCTGGCGCGACCCCCGCTAATTGATTTGCGATCCTCAATTAGCTCTTTACTGCCCGGCACACTTCTCCTGCCGCACGCTCTGCTCCGAGCTCTCAGTCACGCCGTAGCAGAGATAACACAGCGGTGTAAAACTGTCACGTAGCTTGGCTTCCAGACAAACACACACAGTCCAGGTTTGTCTATTTACAGCTTTTATTCCAACATTTCTCAGGAATTTCCAGGACTATTTGCAGCCATGACAAAACTGCATCCTTTCCCCACAAAGTACAGAGTGGGACTGGCATACTCTTCCCAAGCTCCTCCCAAGCTTCCAAAATTGACGTCAGAATGGTGTGGCATCATGGGAAGAACTTAACCCGTTAAGTTCCAACCTCAACACCCCCCCTTGCTGCACCTTCTGACAAGACCCTTTTGAGCTCAACACCTTACCCTTTGCCTTGTGCTCCTTCCCAGCATCTTTCCCTGGCACCTGTTGAACCCTTTCAACACTTCCAGAATCACACTGTGCGAATTTCGCCCACGCACATGTTGCCTGGTACCTTTCAGGTGGAATGCCCTTTGTTGTGCGACTAGACCTTCTGGGCATAAACTCAGATGTTACCTCTGACTCACTGCCACCAGGAAATGTGTCCTCAGCATCACGGGATTCCCCCTCTGACTTAAAACGTTTTCGAATCCTCTCCATTACACTCACAGGGGAACTGGGCTCGCTTTTGGGTGTTCTCCTAACATCTTGTGGAGAAACTACCGATACCTCCTCCTGTTCCTGACTTTGGTCAGTTACCAGATCGTCATCATCAGACTCAGCTTCTCCTTCCTCCCCCTCAGAATCTTCCTGTTCTGAATCAGAGAGACACTCTGAAAGAACATCACGCTTGACAGCAGCTTGTGTCTTTTTATCCTGCTCATAGAACTCAGCGTGTTTACTGATCAGTAACTTACTCTGATCACCTGATGGAAATGCAAATCTCCATGCACTCGCTGTTGGCTCATACCCACAGAAGATCATTTTTCGGAACTTGGATCCATCTGGCCCCTGCAAAGCAGCAGGTACCGGCACAGACGCACATGACCCGAACATACGCAAAAAATGAATCTGGGGTTTCCTGCCATGCAACAAACCAAATGGTGTGTCCCCTACCATGGAATTGTAGGTGCGATTCCAGGTGAAGCTTACATACTTGATTGCCTCCAGCCAAAACCTTGGAGGTAACCCAGAATCTTCCAGCAACACCTGTGCAGTTTTAACCAGAGCCTGACACTTCCGCCCTGCCACCCCCCACTGATTGGGTGAAGTCACTGTGTGACGCATCCCTTTCTTGCGAAAGTACTTCTGCAAAGCAGAACCTGTAAACTCAGCTCCTCTGTCACTTGTGACAGCTTGCACTTTGGTGGAAAACCTTTGTTCCACCCCCTCAATCCACCCTTTGATCAGCTGTGCTGCATCATCCTTGGATTTGAGACCATGTATCCAGGAATTCTGCGTAAAATCCTCCTGCATCGTAAGCAGAAACCTTGACCCTCCCAGACTTGGTTCTTTTACAGGACCCAACAGATCTATGTGAATCAGTTCAAAAGGTTTTGTTGTTATCCTCTCCACTTTTGGATAACTGCAACCTTTTACCTTTGCCAGTTTGCATGTTTCACAATTTACAGCATGTCCACATTCTGAGATATTACAACCATTGGAAACCTCTGGCAGCACCTGTAGTTCTTCTAGAGAATTATGAGCTGTTCGTGTATGCCAAGCATGTACGCATGAATCATGATTGGGAATTGTAGCACGCAGTGCTTGTGCTTTCTCAACCTTCCCACCACCCTCCAGAGACATTTTAAGAATGAAGAGATCATTCTGCCCCTTTTTAACCTTGGCAAGCATCCTCCCTCCTTTGGAGATCGTGCACACATCACCCTGAAAACAAACCGTAAATCCCTTTTTCAGTAAATAAGGCACAGATAAAAGACAGTGGTGCATCCCAGGAACAGTACAACACTCCAACGTTTCCTGTAAAATACAAAAATGCAAATTTACAGCATTAGTCATATTTCTTTTCTGTCCATTTGCAAACAGTACAGTTTTCCCGGCAGGAATTGCCGTGCAGTTCCACCTCTCGACAGTAGGTGTCTCTGGAATCAAATTGCGATTAGCTGCAGAGTCAATAACAAAACTTAGCTCTGGGCTTGCCCCACAGCTGTCTTCAGCCAACGCCAGACTAGCCGTGATTTGATAAATGTCCTCACGTTGTTTTCCACGTCCTTCTCTTGCGTTCCCACGCTGGCCTCCTCTTCCAGACTGGTTCCCATGGAAACCCGACTGATTCCCATGGAAGGTGTCCTTGAAGCCTTCCTGTGCAGCTGCTCTCGCTTTCTGTGGGCAGTCTCTTTTGAAATGACTGTGAGATCCACACACGTAGCACCGAAGAAATCCAGTGGAAAAACACTGCCTGGTGCTCCTCACAGCTGGCCTCCTTCTCCTTCTTCCGGAAAAGCACTCCTTGCCAGATCCGCCCCCCCTGAACTGCCGCTCCATTCCAGCAGGTTCAGTGGAAAACTTTTCAAACTTGCCTTTGGAACTTTCCACCCCCCCGACTTGCTCACTAGCACTCCTTGAGGCTAAATCATCAGGAACAGGGGCTCCAGCCATCTCTAGGCTTTCAGCTTCCATCTGCCCTAGGCCTCCTGCTGAGCCTTCACACAGACGTTTCAGCACACTCCAGGCCTCACACGCAGATTCAACGCCATCCAGGTGATGTTGCAAATTAGCATGAACACCTGCTCTCAACATGCAGACCTCAGCTCTCATAGCTTTCTCCCTCTGCATTTTCTCCTCCAGAGAAACAGACTTCAGCTTTCCTGCATCTCTGTCCACCAGTTGCACTGGTTCCCTCTGGGAAATGTCCCAAACTTCCGTGGCTATGAACCACGCTCTCACCCATCTTGCCCAGGTATTCCACGCTTGGGCGGTGAGTTCCTCAAGCTGTTCAAACGGAGCTTGAATCACCTCCTGGCCATCTGCCATGTTCTCCCGTTCTCCCAAGTGGGCCCCAAGCTGTACTTACAAAAGCACCAGCTCCTCTGGCGTGGAGAAACGATTCTTGGCAACACAGGCACTTTCTGCGTCTTTCAGCTTGCTTGCTTGCTTGCTTCCGCCTCCGCCTCCTGCCATGCGTCTCTGCTCGACACCACAGATTTCACAGCTCCCGGCAGCTCTCCCGTGACGGTTTTACGATAGGTGATTTAGGTTGCCCATAACCTGTGGAATTTGATTGATCTGGCGCGACCCCCGCTAATTGATTTGCGATCCTCAATTAGCTCTTTACTGCCCGGCACACTTCTCCTGCCGCACGCTCTGCTCCGAGCTCTCAGTCACGCCGTAGCAGAGATAACACAGTGGTGTAAAACTGTCACGTAGCTTGGCTTCCAGACAAACACACACAGTCCAGGTTTGTCTATTTACAGCTTTTATTCCAACATTTCTCAGGAATTTCCAGGACTATTTGCAGCCATGACAAAACTGCATCCTTTCCCCACAAAGTACAGAGTGGGACTGGCATACTCTTCCCAAGCTCCTCCCAAGCTTCCAAAATTGACGTCAGAATGGTGTGGCATCATGGGAAGAACTTAACCCGTTAAGTTCCAACCTCAACATGCACGTCTGTGATTGACGGAGAAGATATAACCTTCATGCTATTTCTTATCTGACAATGAATATTGTTATAGGTCAAAATTAAATAACTCCACATTTATCAACATCTTTACATGATGTGTCCTTGGATAGATTCTTCACTAGCATGACCGGATGCTTTGAAATCTAAATCAAGTTATTTTCAACTTTATGACATTTCCTGCGGCATTTAGTCAACCAATCAATCTGGTTCTGAAGCTCTGGAAACAGTATCCATAAACAGAGGGAGCTGTTATGTTCAGTCAAGCAAGCAGAGTTAGCTTATGGCTTCAATGAAGGTCTTTAGGGGTGGTAGAGTAAATAGGGGCAGCTTCTCTCGCGAAGCAAAAGGATGCTGTGCTTCATTTTCCATTTCCTCCCCCTCCTCCCCATGATGTCTTTGTGAAGGAGTGTGGCTAACAATGCACATAAATTTTATCTGTTCTCCTTGGCAGCTCACTGTATATCACTGCTCATTTTAGTGCACCGCCCAAGCATGTGCAACAGGAAAACTATGTGCTAAAATTCCTATATCCAAGAAAGCAGAACAGGATTCAAGGTAGCAAAATATTATTGAAACAATGAAGCACCACACACCCAAGTAAAACCATGGTGAGTCTTAACTATGGTTTATTAGTACAAGTGACCTCCCAACTTGTGGTTCGCAAAGTTTATTTTACTAAACTGCAGATAAGTTCAGATTTCAGATGTAACACTAAACTGTGATTAATCAAATACAGAAGCTTCCAATCTGTTCCTTGTTACCGTACTGGAGAAAAGACCAGGGGGGGGGGGTATGCAAGCCTGAACTTTGCACAAGCTCATCCTTACAGTGCTAAATAAAGGATGGAAATCTATGGCCCTCCAAAGGGTGTTGGATTCCAACTCCAATCAGCATGGGCAATGCAAAATCTGGAAGACCACAGGTTCACTATCCCTGTGCTAAACTATGGTTTAGCACTATGTATGGACACAGCCCATCACTTTTGCTTTTAGCCTCTCCTACCTTTATTCCTTTTGTACTATTTTTCCTATTGCTATCATTATTATTTAGAAGATTTATAAACTGCATTAAGCATGCTAGCTAGCAAAGCAGCATACACAAAAACTAAAGAGGGCAGTGTGGAGGCATGAGGCTCCAACTTCAGCATTGCACCAGGCACTGACATTATCATCCAGCGGTTATATTATTATTGTTAGCATCTTAGGGGGGTTGAGATGGTGGCCCTGAAAAACAGCACAACTGAACTCAACTTAGAAATACATAAAAGCAAAATGACAGATGAAATATGACATCCCAAAAGATTGGCTGGAAAGATCAGGAACATACAATTAGGGGAAAGAAAAGCAATATGTGACCAGACTGAGGATGACAAGGAAATGAGAAGTTCACAAAATGTCACTTAAACAAATGAGGGAAGAACAATAAATGGTAAACTAAAATTGATCTAACTAGAATCAGTTAAAGAATTAATTTTTGTATAGCCAGACAGATTTACATTTTAAAAAAATAAACAGCAAAGTCTCTCCAGAACATCTCAAGATAAAGGTGCTATTAAATCACCATCACGTAAGACCTCAGGCTTTTATCTTTGCACCTCTTCAGTTTTCAAAAGACTTCCATTTTTACAATATGGTTTAACAGTGAGTGAGAGAGAGACATTTTAAATTGTGTATGACAGTTTTAATATAGATCACTAAGATTATTAGAATGTAAAGGGGTATTTTAAAACTCAGGCATCGGTTCCAATTGTGACTTTTCTCTGTATTACATTTTGTATTTTCAGATGTGTCTTCTCAGTTGGAACCAAATCACACAACCTAATATGAAAAATAATCTATAGAGCAGCTAGTCAACATGATATGTCCATTACTTCAGCCAATCATTCTTTTCCCAATTCTGTGTATCTGCTTCTATAACAAATTCAGTTACTGCTGAAGCTGTGCTCTTTGAAGAAGAATGAAGGCTCCTTTAAGAGGGCAAAAATCCTGCTTTCGCTTTATGCTTGTATTTCATAACAGAAATAATCCTCTGTGGAATTCCCTTTTTTAAAATCAAGGAGTCCACAGGTAAAACTACTCAGCTCACATATGGATATGACTCATTCAAACAGCCATTTGATTTATGGAGAGTTAAATGGCCCTGTGGTTAAAACAAGGCTGCTATTTTAAGGGAGATTTTTCTTTTCACATTGCTAGATTTCACAAGACTTTATTTGCAGTTTTTAACTTTAGCACACTAAACTCAGGACACTCTGGCTCAGGCGGTATAGAAAAGGAAAGTTTTCTTGTTTTCAGATGGTTCAGTTGTTCTTAAATTGCCATTTTTTAAATTAAAAAAATAACAGTGATCAAGAGACTAGACCGTATTTCTGGAATCTATGGGTTCAGGTCCCAGTTTTTAAAAAGTAGAAGAAATTGAAATGAAATTGTGGTACTCTTGAAGTAATTTTTTCCACGTTAAGACATTTATAGCTTTTTAGTGCTTTTCTTCTAAGAAGTTATTTTCTGTCCCTTACTAAATCTCAATCCCTTATTTACAGTTTGTGGAAGTGATTTGTCTAGACTGGGATCTCTAGCAGATAGCCTGCATTACTGGAGTCAACAGAGTCTGCAGGTGAGGATAAATTGAGGAAACTTCTTGTGAACTGAATGGGTTTCTCCCCTGAATTTAGGAGTTGTTGCACTAAACTCTACAGTCCCACCACTCAATTATGATGAGTCCATAGTGACATGAGTTCTGGCTGTTCTCTGAAATGAGGAAATGGGCCAGACAGTTGACACTATCACTCCCAAGTACCCTCTATCAATCAGTGTACCTCAGGCTCCTAGGTTTTCTGAGGTGATTTGAGGTGATGAAACAAGTGGATGGACAGCTAAAGTGATGGTGGAGACAGACTCAGGATGAAGCCACCTAAGCACACACCAAACTGGGTGCCACTGAAATTTGAAAGGCCAAAGTCCACCACTGCATCCCAAACACTGTTTGATGAGACATAGGGGCTGCTGCTGGAAGGGTGAAACTTCTGAAAATCAGACTGGTTTTGGGTGATTCCTTCCTCTCCCAGAAACCTCCTCACCCCATTCCATTTTGTTCAGGGAGGGTCACAGTCCTCCAAGATGCTTTTCAGTGGGTGTTGTTGTCTACAGTGAGGTACACTAGACTTTCCTTTCATTAACTTCTTTCCACTCAGTTACCACAGGATCCAAACCATTATCTTAAAATATTTTTAAATACAGTGGTACCTCGGCTTAAGAACTTAATTTGTTCTGGAGGTCCATTCTTAACCTGAGGTACCACTTTAGCTAATGGGACCTCCCACTGCCGCCGCACTGCTGCCGTGCAATTTCTGTTCTCATCCTGAAGCAAAGTTCTTAACCCGAGGTAATATTTCTAGATTAGCGGAGTCTGTAACCTGAAGCGTCTGTAACCTAAAGCGTCTGTAACACGAGGTACCACTGTACTGTAAACAGAAAAAAAGACGAATATAATTGGCTAACTCGTTCAGTTCAGCGCCACAGTTATTAAATGAATAAAAGATTTTTGTGGGGTTTTTGCCTGTTCTTTTTATAGTTCATTTAGTTTCCAGGAAGTAATAATCATATTACAATTGATGTGCTTAGTTGTCACTGCAGACTTACCAATCAAACATTTATCTAATTAGCCTCTTCGCTATGTCTAAAATGGCCTATTTTTCAGTTGCTTGTTTGCTACAAACAGGTTGTGAAAAATCTGTCTGGAACTTGTATTCTTGAAAATGTCTCTTTCTCTGAATAAATCAATATACTGAACATTTAGTGTATCTAAATGTGGGGTTGAGGGCAGCCTATAAACTAATGATGATGGTGATGATGATGATGATGATAAGCATTATTGGCCCAGGCTTTATTAATACAACCACACATTGATATTTCTACATAGTAAAGTGGTTACTAAATGTCTTATAAAATAAAAGGAATTTATTTCTCATTAGCACCCTATGAATTAAAAACATATGAAGGACCTGCTGGATCAGGCAAACAGCCCATCCATTCCAGCAACCTGTTCTCACAGTGGCGAACTGGATGCCCATGGGATGCCTAGAAGCAGGACCCAAGAGCCATAGCACTCTCTGCACCTGTGATTCCCAGCAACTGGGATTCAATGGCATATCGCCTCTGGCAGTAGCAGCAGAACCTACCCCAGGGCTGGCAGTCATTGATAGCCTTCTCCTCTGTAAATCTGCCTAATCCTCTTTTAACGTCATCCAAGTTGGCGGCCATCTTGTGGGAGAGAATTCTATAGCTGAACAATGCGCCAATGTAAAAATAAGTACTTTCTTTTGTGAGTCCTGAATCTTCCAACATTCGGTTTCATTGAATGGCGCCAACAGCTATCAAGGTGAGATCAAGGTGGGAGATCAGGTATGGTTGTCCTCCAAGGACTTGCCTCAAAAAGGGAGGCGCAGGAAGTTGGGGCCATGAAGGTTGGGGCCGTTTGAGGTAGCGGAACAAATTAACCCTGTGTCATTCTGGATCAAGCTACCAGATTCTATGAAGATAATCCGGTATTTCATAGGGCTCTCCTATCACCAGTCACACCACCACATAGGTATCAGGAACCGAGGCAACCTCCTCCACCCCTGAGGAGAAGTCTTGGCAAAAGGCTGAGGATGTGCATGCCCCATTATTGCAGAGGGATTTCCATTGCCCTTTCCCATACAAGCCCAAACCAAGAGGGTGGAGGGAGGAGGTTACTAGTAGCAAGGAAGCAGACGAAGAGACTGAGGAGTTGTGGCGACCAGCCCAAGAAAGGTCCTCCTTCATCAGCAGCGAGTCAGACACATGGCCCACAGAGAGGAATCAGCAGAGGGGGAGGAAGAGGCAGAGGAAAACAGAAGGCTGCCTATCACTTCTCAAAGCAGCCCCGAGATGCAGGAGCAGGAGGCAGGTGGTAGTAGCGGGTCGGATTCAACTCTGGAGGAGGAGGAATTGGCTGCACCTGAGTCTCCAAGAAGTAGGAGGTGAAGCAAGTGATTACAGCAAAGGAAGACCAGCTGGAAGTGAGGGTGGGGTCGGCATATATCTGGCCTTAGAAGGGGCTGGAGGCCAGTCGAGTCAACTGACTCTGATAGTGAAGAATGAGTTGTGGGAGGCTCTGTTTGCTCTAAGCCTGTAATTGCCAAATAAAGCTAAAGGAGTTAAACTGCCAGCTTGCTGTGTCATGTGTGAGAGATGTGCTAAACCTAACAGGATAATATTTTGATCCACTTCCCCCACAACGTGCATAATTCTCTACATATCTATCATGTCTACTCTTCCTCAACACTGAATGGAATAGGTAAGCTTACTAGTTAGTATGCGTATTAGAGGCGCTATGTACACCAGTACATAAGGGCTGTTTTATATGTCACAAGAACAAGATTGTTCTAAAGATTCTCTAAGTCATTCCTCCATTTTGGGAAACGATTGACTCTTTTGAGGAGGGTAGGGTCTGGTTTACATAGCAGGCTATAAATTAAATGTACAAGCACATATACATATGCATACATATACCTAACGTTCTGCAAAATTCTATCCTTGTGGTCTTCTTTAGGGATCATGCATTAGATTAGGACCTCCATACACAGTGCCCAGGTTTGTGCCCCAAGGAGATCACTTTGGTGCTGCTAACACAGGAATTTGACTTCACCTCCAGAGGTGCACTCTGTAGTCCCTTGAGACAGATGAACGCCAAAAACCAAACATTTGATGTAGCAGATTGTCAGATATTGTGGTCTAGGGTCAGACAGGCGGCCACGAATGGACAATCTAAACAACACCTCAGGCGAAGGAACAAGCCAGATTTGGCAGCTTTATAGGGCCAGGTAGAATCTATTGACCAATTGATTAACTGCTGGCTGGAAGCAGGTAGTTATCGCTCTCAACCCTTTGTAGTAGTAACATTTCAGCGCAAAGATGCCAAGGCAGCAGCTCCTTCTTCTTTCAAGCTGTCTTAGTGGCATGCAAAGAAAGGAAAGAAATTAAGATTTCTGCTTAATGTAAAACTCCACTAACAAAACAATTCGGAAAGTCCATTGCAGGCAGCGGGATCCTCTTTACTGAATCACAAGCCTACAAAGGATAAAAAGCACAAAGCCCCTCTCTCTCTCTTTCCATGTACATAATTATGTCCAAGAACACTTTACGGATCTAAGATCAGTATGAATTAAATATCCACCCCCCTTATTGCCACACAATAATCAGTTCAAGAATTCCCAAGGTCTGTGATAAATGCAAATAATTTTACTCTACAAAATTGTTAACATGCATTTTCTCTTCCCTAGGCAGCAAAATAAAAGGGATCAAGAAGACACTACAACCAAATGCAGCCTGTATTTCAAGGCAATGGCATTATCTAGTTCTCCCAGTCTGCCTCCTGCCTTTCTGTCTTCCAAAGCTTTTGCCCACAATCTTTTCCAGCGGTTTTATTTCCTGGCCTTTCATCCTAATTAATTGTCATTTCATGGGCATCAGCTTTTTTCTGGCAGCTCCCGGGTTATCCATCCACAAGGTCTTAATATGTTTTTCACATTGATATCCTAACTGTAGCTATTTATAGACACTTTAGAAGCTCTAGCGTGCCAGTCCGTCAGTAAGTGTGTCAGCTCACTTGCCTTGGATTCCCTGCATGTTAAAATAAATCCACAGCCAATTTAGAAAACCCTCACAACCATGCAGGAAGCAGGAAAGAGGGAGATACCAGGGAGTTTCCCAAGGCACACATATTCAATTAATTTTACCAACACAGTGATTTTTGAAAATACCCTTAGGATCCCATGTTCAGATACATTGCTAATCCTTGATATGGGAATGAGGGTGCATGGACTTGGGTTCACGTCCTCTTTTCCCTTCATTTCAATGTATGAGATCTACCCACAATTCCCCCATGACATAAAACTCTAAAACTCTGGTTTGTTCTAACTACGGCTACTTAAAACAAACCAGACTTTGATATCCTTGTTTGTTACTTAATTATAATTAGGGTGGGGAAAATATGCCAGTCTAGACTTGTGCAAGCTCATTCCTACAATTCTAAACAATGTTTTATAGTATTATTTATTTATAAAAGTATTTATAAACTGCAATATCAGGGCAGTACACAGCAATAACACATCGTTTAAAACAGGGGGTTGTGTTCAACTAAGTGCAGTGTAGACCCATTGAAATTAATTAACCTAAGGTAATTAACCTAAGGCAATAATAATAATAATAATAATAATAATAATAATAATAATAATAATAATAATTTTTTATTTATACCCCGCCCTCCCCAGCCAAGGCCGGGCTCAGGTAGTCATGGCAATAGGTCTATTCTGAATAGGACAAATGTTGAAAACCACCCAACACAATCAATAAAATGACTGGCCAGCATAGGTGCTGGTTCCAGGGGGCCGAGGCACTGTGGGTCCCTCAATATATATTTTTAGGGATCTGGGACTCCCTATTGTTGGAGCTGGGCACAGAGGGACACTGCGCAACATCGCATGTGTGTGGTGTCAGGACATCACATTGGGGCCCCTCAATATGCTTCAGAAGATGGTGCCTCTGTTGACCAGTCAAAAAAAGTTTCAAACAGCTATGCAGACCTGTCAGCATAAAAAAAAAAAAATCCTGAAGAGATTCCTGAATATAAAAAGCTATTACAGTGGTACCTCAGGTTACATACGCTTCAGGTTACATACGCTTCAGGTTACAGACTCCGCTAACCCAGAAATAGTACCTCAGGTTAAGAACTTTGCTTTAGGATGAGAACAGAAATCGTGCTCCGGCGGCACAGCAACAGCAGGAGGCCCCATTAGCTAAAGTAGTGCATCAGGTTAAGAACAGTTTCAAGTTAAGAACAGACCTCTGGAACGAATTAAGTACTTGACCCGAGGTACCACTGTATGACTTCCGAATCACTGCTAGAAGTGTGTTCTGTAGCATGGGACCAATGGCAATAAATGCTCAACTATTAATGGATGCCTGTTGGGCTTCTGTAACACTAGTTGGGAGACAACTAACACTGTTCCTTTGCTTGGTCTCAGTGAACAAGCTGGGATATAAAGGCTTCTGTGGGCTTTAAGGCATCCTGAGCCCATGTTGTTCGGGGCTTTGTATATCAGCCTTAAGCCTAGCTAAGTAGCATATGGGCACACAATGTTTTAGCTGATGTGTTGCATTGGCCATCTGCTCCAATTAGTCATTTAGCACTGCATTCCGCTGTTGGTGCCAAAGGACAGCATCAAGAGGCGTATCGTCAGTCAAAAGCTGTATAGTGAAGAAATCTCTGTGGGGAGGGAATTCCACAACTTAGGGGCTTCCACAGAGAATGCCTTGAGATGGCAACCACCACCCAAACTTCTGAGATGGAATTATCAAGAGAACCGCCTTTGCTGATCTTAACACCTAGGAGAGTTGGTAGGGAAGGATATTTTTCAGATATTTGGGGCCTCCTAAGTCGTTTGGGGTTTCAAACATTACCATGAGCATCTTGACTTGGGCCCAGAAATGAACTGGAAGCCAACACAGTTGGGTTTAAAGCAGGTTATACAAGTTCTAAAGTCAACCCAAGACAGTAATAGAGACCAGTTGAAGTTCCCAAGTTGGCAGTTTACATTGCAGTAATCCAATCTGGAAGTCACCAGAGCATGGAGTACCATGCCAAGTCATCTCTGTCCAAAAAGGGCCATACGAGCTGGTAAATAAGCCATAGCTAGAAACAGACACACCTAGCCACCAAGGCAACCTGGGCTTCAAGTGACAGTGTTGGACCCCGGAGTACCTGAAAGCTATGAGCCTGCTCCAAAAGTGATCTTACAAGGTGTAATTCAATGGTGTTCAAGGAGCCTCCAATGGATCAGAACCAATTGTAGCATCAACAATATATGGCACTTTGAAGACAATACCCTGGTCAGCAGCTTTAAAAATACAGTGGTCCTGCAATTTATGTGTAATTTACTGTAATTTACGACTGCAGCTTGAGGTTGGTGGTAGGGAAATGGAGAATGGGAGGGGAGCCAGAAGGGGCTGTCTGAGATCTCTCGCGACCTTCCCAGAGCCCAGTAAACAAGGCAGAGGGCTTAAAATCTCTTTCTGTGGCAGTTTGTGCTTTCTGAGGCCCCCGCCTTGCTTACTAGGCTCTGGGAAAGGCATGCAAGGAGCCCTGGGAGCATCTCAGGACCTTCGCACAACCTTTCCATTAAGCAAGCAGAGGCCAAGGCCCACTCCAGACAGGAGTTGCATGGAGGGGCAGCTTCAAAGGTTTTCTGGCTTTCCTTGATTTTGCTTTGTGCATGAACCCCCAGAACTGAACCTTCACGTGGGTTGGGGACCCACTGCACACACAAACTGGAAGTATTCACAACAGCAGAAGAATAAGGATAATTTCTAGAGAGCTGTATCCACCCCCACCATTTTTATAATTACAGTCAACTTGATTATTAGCGTACATTCAAAAGGAAAGATGTGAATGACATACATACTGTTTTTGTAGAACCACGTATGCTTCATTTCAACTACTTGGAGGAAAGGCAGGAAGGTATGATAAATTTAAAAAACACATTTTCACTTCTGGTATACGAGGTTTTGCAGAAGTGGTAGAAAAAGCAATGAATCATAATGAAAAGCTGTTTCTTTCCCCCAATTCAAATGACAGCAGTTTAATGCATGTAATATCTGCCTTAGGGACGCGGGTGGCGCTGTGGGCTAAAGCCTCAGCGCCTAGGGCTTGCCGATCGAAAGGTCGGCGGTTCGAATCCCCGCAGCGGGGTGCGCTCCCGCTGCTCGGTCCCAGCGCCTGCCCACCTAGCAGTTCGAAAGCACCCCCGGGGGCAAGTAGATAAATAGGTACCGCTTACCAGCGGGAAGGTAAACGGCGTTCCGTGTGCGGCTCTGGCTCGCCAGAGCAGCGTTGTCACGCTGGCCACGTGACCCGGAAGTGTCTTCGGACAGCGCTGGCCCCCGGCCAATAGATGTGAGATGGGCGCACAAACCCCAGAGTCTGTCAAGACTGGCCCGTTCGGGCAGGGGTACCTTTACCTTTACCTTTAATATCTGCCTTATACACAAAAACAAGTCAGAGTGTTATTATTTATTATTAGAATTCTAGAAGTAACTGACTCTTTCAATTATATTTTTACTCAGCACATCATTTCATATGAATCCTATTCTTAAAATGCTTAACGAAAACCAAAGCAAACCAAGTGACAAAAGCGAGTGTTTCTGCGGCAATCACCAAGTTTGATCTTGGACACAGATATTATTGTGCTGGTTCAGGCAACTATTTCAGACTACCTGCTTATGCCCAATTTAAAAAGAATATAGATATATATATTGGCAGCTGGATGTGCCAGCTCCTTTCCATGCTGCTCAGGGGAAAGAAATATTGGGCAGATAGCTGTGCAGCATATTGTACAAACATGAAAGTAATATGTACAAAGTCTGCACAGTAAAATGGTGACACTGCCAGCTTCTTCCCAACCCCACCCCTCCTTAGACAAGTCTGGAGACACTGATTCACTGTAGTAGTCATTGCCAAGGAGTTTTAAACTCTTCATCTGAATCTACCCAGGAGACCACAACCATAGGCATTCTGAGGGAGATGGCGAATCAATGCCCTTGAAAGCAAAAACGTAGAACAAGGATCCCTGGATTTGACCAAGTGCAAGGTTTTCAGTGGAAGGAACAAAGAAAAACCCAAGCCCTGCCATCCATCCATCTACTGTGATTAGTCTGGCTACATAAATAATCAAACATGCCTGAAGACAACTGTTCCCAGCTGTCTAAGATCATGACTTGTCTCACATGGACTATAATGCGAGGTAGGAAGAACTTCCACTCCACAGCCAATTCTGCATGTGTGTGTTGAACTTCTACAGGCGCCCACATCCTTACACCTTCCCTTGCCTTTTGCTTCTGCTAGCTCTTGGCATCTGCTTTTTCTTCATCTGTGGAGCTCTTAGGACAGCCATTTGTTAGAAATGAGTATCTTAGCCTTTCTGCCATGCAGATATGGAGCCCTATGAATTTCAGCATGGAAAAGAGATACCCTTCGCCAATTAGCATTACAACATGGTGGACACATTTTTAATAGCACCGACCACCATGGTTGTGAGGGCAGAATTATAATGGCTGCAGAGGACTGTAGAATACATCAGACGAAACACCAGAAAACAGGAAAGAAGAAATTGAAAGATAAATCAAACATTTGTCCATTGCTTGAAATCAGTGGCCTTCATGGTCTCCCATGAATAAGCTTATGAGAACTGTAGGAATTACTGTAAAGCAGGCGATATTATAAAAATGACTCCATATTTTCCCAGTTCCTTTGGGTCAATTTTTTGTTTTGTGTAAACACCGTTTACTGTGTTCAGCAACACAGACACATAGCCTTCCATGCTGAAAGCTAGATATGATCCTGCTGCTTTGAAAGCCCCAAGGATGATTGCAAACAGGCTAATTAGAATGCTCAAAGGATAGTGCTTCCCAAGAATAATGACTTCCAGCAGTAATGTAAAAGGAATGATAAACTTCCTAAGGACTGTAAACATTGGCAAACTTATCCTTGCTTGTGCTTGATAATCCACTTAAATGATTTCCAACCTAAATCAGAGGAAGTAGAAACAGCTTCATGGGGGTAACCTTACCAAAATCAGGGAAGTGAATGATTTTATTTTTTACATTAGAATAGTGCTGTCCTGCTCCAAGTCACACTGGAGATGGGAATCTGCAATCAATCAGCCCCACCTTGTTTACCAGAAGGCTGAAGAAAGGGCAGATTCCAAAGAAGAGGGCAGAAAGTAGCTTGAACAGAGAGGAAGGGGTGGCAGTGGCAGCAGAAGTGAGTGACTCCTCTTCCTCTTGTCTGCCTTTCATTTCTTGGCATGTGTGGCAACATGCCCCAATCTGTTGGCCATACCAGATGGCATCCCCGCCACTCTGGCAAGCCATCACAGCCCCTCCTCACTGAAGGGGCTGGTTAACATTTCTGCTTAACAGAGAAAATTCTCAAAACCTGAGGCATTTCACCTGAAGATCTACAAGAGGGGTTGTAGGAGAATAAAAACCAAGACCGAGAATCAAAAACAACATGAAATCAAGGGAGCATGACTTCCATGGAATTCCATTTAATACGGAACCAACAAAATACTTCAGATCCTTGAATGGGCTGGACTCATCATACAACCTGTTTCCAGCAGATGTGTAGTCCCCCTTGAAGTACCAGGCAGGGTTGCATCCTGCGTTTACTGATCGATCCAGCTTTGTTCCGGGATCTTCCAATGGTGGTTGTCACTAGGGACACTTTTGCATGCACCAGCTGAACCTTTTCCTGGTAAAGGACACTACACATGCCTGATTAACATCCTGGTTGGAATGCTACAGTATGCTCCACATTGGGCTGCCACAAGCTGGTACACAGTGCCTCAGCAAGAATTTTGACTGGTACATGCACATGCAACTCCAATATTACAGCATCTTCACTGCCTGTTTCCAAACCCAGTTCAAATGGCCTAAGAGGAACATGATATTTCAAGGACCATCTTCTCCCACAGCATCCTGACTGCCTAGTCAGGTCTTCTAAACTTTCTCGCCTCATGCAGAAATAAGGAGAAAAGGGGAGAGCTCAAGGTTTGGTGCAGCACATCCTTGGTTTGTTGTGACAGCTGGACCAGACTAAATAGTTGAGTGTGTGGTCATCATGTTATGCATCCTTTGATATTTGTTGCTTAAATGGCTTACAAATTGGCTCATCTTGCAATTAGTGTTCATTAAGGAACAAAATGAGGTTAATAGTCAGATCCTGTCCTCTGCTGTATTTGTATTTGAGCAAAAAGGCATGTAGCATTTGGAAATGTTCAGCAAAATTTAACTGAATCAATGCACAAGCAGTACAACTTCCACTTGCACAACATACTTTTTCACCCTCTCCTTTCCCTGTACACACATCCCACAGTGCCCAAAATTGCTCCAGAGGATTGGAAGGAAACCCAGCATGGATTTTGGGGGATCGCAGTGGGGGAACAATAGCAGAGCACATTGGCTGAGCACACAGGAGGTCCCAGATTCCATTTGAAGGAATGGGTTTCCCAAACCCCAAACTGATTGTGCAGGCAGTTTGAAAACTGCACCAAAATCCCTATTTTTCCTTAGCTAAAATCCATTAACTTGAGCTATGAGTCAATGTATAAACAAAAACCCGGTCGTGCTCAGAGCCCTCTCCTTTATCAGTTTGTGATGCAGGGATGACCCTGACTGCACCAGTAGAACAGAGAAGACACACAGCACCTTATCTTATGTGCTGACCACAAAAGACGCGCAGACCAGAGTCCGGGAGCAACACCAGAAGCGTGTTCCCGGAGATGATGACCTCTGGCTCCAAGATAGGAGTAGGAACAGAAATATCCTTTTATGGTCAGGAGTGCAGGAAGGAAATCCCTTTTATGGTTAAGAGTGCCGGAGCAGGAACATCTGTGATGTCAACCTGCGTATACAAGCTGACGTGGCTAGGGAAGGGGGAGAGGGTGTCTGGAGGATATATACACTGCATGAAACTTGTCATTTCTTTGGATGTCCCAGAGCAACGCAGACCCAATCGGTGAACTCCAATAAGGCTACACATTCACTGCCACTCAAAGCAGGCAATACTTGGCTAGATGGATAAATAGTCTGATCTAGTAAAATGCAGTTTCCCATGAAGCTGCTATTTGTCCCTCTGGAGAAAACAGCTAGATACCAATACTGTCCTCATCTCTCCCCCCTGCACCTAATAGAAACTTGAAGTAGGGGAATGTCATCTGGGGAAAGAGCAAAGAGGTGAAAATGACACACCTTCTCCCCCAAGGCTACTTACCTTAATCCAATATTCTTCCTTCCCTTCCACCCCTGACTCCCAGCTGCTTAGTTTTTTTAAAAAAAAAAATGTTGAGATTCAAGTGTTGGGTACACCATGTTGAAAATCCTGTAGCTTTATGCTCTCCTCAATGCATACGTGTAGTCAGCAGAAACCCTACATTGCCTGATCTCAACAAGACATGGGAGTGAAAGGAATCCTAACCATGCACATGTGCCCAAGCCTATAAAAAGTAGTATCTTTTTAAACAGAATTGCTGGCTAAAGCCACCCCCTTCAGCCAAAGTCACTTGCATGTCCTCCAGTCATAAAATTGTGAATTTGGTCATTCACCTCATCTGGTATGTCCACCTTCCAACTGGAAAATGGTTCTCTCAGGGCAGCTTTCCTCAGAGAACATCCTAGGTATCTCTTGGTGGGCAAATCTATCTTATAAAGAAGTTGAGGTGACTCCACTCTAGACATGGCCAGTAGCAGCACTGGTTTAAAGAGCAGTTCCCACTCCTGGCTAGCCCTGGGAACAGATTGTAGGTAAGGCAGTAATTATAACATGCCCTATAGTTTCCAGAATCATTCCCCAAAAACTAAACAGTAGACTTATATGATTGGAGAGGAATCCCTGTTGAGAGCATGCAGAAGTTTCTGTCAGTGAAAAGACAAGGCAGTGAATTAACCTGTCAATCTGAAAACTAAATGCAGAGAGATACTGTGGAGTACTTCAGACAGAAAAGGGGGAAGCATGCAGTAATAGTGTCTAGGTTGAGAATCTGGTTACCACACAGAATGTACAATCATGTTTTTATTTTACATGACTATAGCTTTTGTCAAAAGTAGCTCACCAAAACAAGAAGTAAATAGCTTCACCATTGTTGTTGTTGTTGTTTAGTCGTGTCCAACTCTTTGTGACCCCATGGACCAGAGCACGCCAGGCACTCCTGTCTTCCACTGCCTCCCACAGTTTGGTCAAACTCATGCTGGTAGCTTCAAGAACACTGTCCAACCATCTCATCCTCTGTCGTCTCCTTCTCCTTGTGCCCTCCATCTTTCCCAACATCAGGGTCTTTTCTGGGGAGTCTTCTCTTCTCATGAGGTGGCCAACGTATTGGAGCCTCAGCTTCAGGATCTGTCCTTCCAGTGAACACTCAGGGCTGATTTCCTTCACCATAGAAGTATTCTATTCTGGATTGTTGAGAAACCTGAGGATGGTAGCTTACCATCTAAACATAGCTTTCAATATGCTGGTTATAAAAGCTGGAAAAATATTTAGAATTCTAGGTCCCAGAATTACCCTTCTACACACCTGAGCAGTGAAGCAGGTAGAATTTTCCCAGCCCCCACCCATCATCTCCTCTTTGCTGTATGTATCCCAATATTCCAAGTCAGTGCAATATCAAGATGTTTTGCAACAGACTGTAATTTCTCCAAGCAATCTTTGTAGCCATCCATTTCAGAGACCCCATTCCCAGATATGCTTTCTTATTTATTTATTTTTGATTTAAAAATATTTAAGTATAAACAAGTGTTGAAACATGAACAGTAAAAGTATAAACAGTGTTGAAACATTTTTTTAAAAAAAGAACATAATGTTGTCAGTGAAGCTTTCCAAACGAAAAGGAAGCCCACACTTTATTTATCAGTTGCTGCATATGTGAGCATTATAATTTGGAGCCAACTTCCGCTCGCAGCTACATTAATGCAGATTATGACTGAATAGTGACTTTGAAGGTGTTCTCTGGGTTATTCCACCCCAGCGGAATGTGCACATATGTACATGCATTCACACGCAACCATCATCTGAAATGGCAGCAGATATCATCTATGTGATGTTTATGTCAGAACAATGCGGAAATGTTTAAATAAATGGCAGAGGGATGCTGTTTTCAATTAAAAAGAAGAAGCCAGAAGCTGACCTGTTTCCATGGAAACAAGAGGAGGACTAGACAGTGCTGCTCTAGAAGGGAGAATTGCAGATGCTGGGCAGGGGGTGGGGGACTGAAATATCTCTCATGTTACCTTTTTCACATATCTTTTTCACACAGTTACCATCAAAATATTAGGCTGACTGACTCCATTTTTCTTGCATTTCTAAACTTATTAAGCAACAGGTGTCAGCCAGTCCTCCAGCTGCCATCCTCTCACACTACTGCAGGATTGTTCCAAAAGGCAACTATTACAGACCTCTCACAATTATTCATACCACCTTTGGAAAATGGATAAAACAGAATAGAAATGTCAGCAAAAGAGCTTTATTGCCATGCTTGATGTTTAATCAAAAACCTTTTCACTTCTCTTTCATGTAGCAAACTGTCCCTAAAGAGCCATTATTTTCAAATAGCGTGGCTGGAACTTGATAGCTTATGCTAATATATTGTTTTCTAAATAAGTAGAGCGAGCTTCTCTTACCATAGCGACAAAGTAGTTCTCCATATTTATTTACTAGAGGCAGTTTAGTAATAAGTTCCTGGTAGAAGACATCTGTATCATCAGTAGCTGAGGACACACTGAGCACAATGCACTCACACTGAGGACTCTGCATCCCAGTAGCAAACATAGCTTGGTTTATTTCCATCCATCCATCCATGTGTGCAGACAGGCAAACATAGAGGTCACACAACAGGATGTTAGAGGGAAAGGGAGGTCTGTGTGTGCTGTCCGTAGCCTCATGCAGTTGGAGCATTTACAAGGCATAGAGAGAGATGGCCAGATGGGAACACAAGAGGCACATATGTGTCTCCTACTCAGCCTAACATCCTGTTGCACTTGTGAACATAAGTAGTGGTGGGAGGGGAATTGGGTCCTATTGAGTCCTATCAAGTACTCTGAGCATGGGCGCTGTACTCATGGTGCAAGAAAGTGGATCGTGCTTCTTGTACAGGTGAAATAAAGTAACTAAATAGTAATATGCTGAGGGATCTGCTTTAAAAAAACTTAAGAGGTGGGTGGGTGTTACCAGTGCAACCAACTATGTCCTGGCCAAATGAAACCAGTAGTATTGTGCTTGCTGCTATAGGAGGAAGTGATTCTGAAAGTCCTGCTTTCAACAGCGGTTCTCTTTTACTTATTTCCATCTATAAAAGGCACACAGTCACATAGTATGGGTTGCCAGAGCCCGGGACCGCATGGAGGGAGGAGTGGGAGGGAAACAGAGTACATATGTGCATTCAACTGCCTAATGGCATCAGTGTCACCCAGGAAATCACAACCACAGTGATAGGCAAAGAAGAGTTGTTCCGTTGTCTGGAGAGATCACTTCCTGGTTCACATGGAGAAACCATTTTCAACCAAGCCTAGCAACAGAAGCATGCAACTGTATTGAGGCACCACTAGGTGTGGAAATTTTGTGTCCCTAACAATTTTTTGCCTGCAACAACCACCCCGTGCCCCCCCCACACACACAATGTTATGTCACTGTAGGCCCATAACCATCTTTATAGGATGCCCCTAAAAAGCTACTGTAAGCCAAACACAGCACTGGGACTTTGTGCTGTCATTTTGCTGCTGCTTTTATCTTCCTGTAGCAACTGCCCACAATTCACCAACATCCATTCAAACAGCTGATCCATTTGAGGTCCAGCTGCCTGCATATATTGATCTTTGGAAACCTTATGTATTATAACAAAAGGACTATTGTTGTTGTTGTTGTTGTTGTTGTTGTTGTTGTTGTTGTTGTTGTTGTTATGCTTCCTACCCAGTAAACCTACAGGTGAGGAGGCAGTAACTGAAGCCATGTGAAAAACCACCAACGATGAAGCGCTAAAAGACTTTAGACCTAGATAATTCTATCAGGTTATCCATGGACTAAAACAACACAGATTGCGTAACACAGTATGCAGTTCTGAGTTTACTCTACTAACCTACTTTCTCATACTTCTAGACTTCTCATACTGCCAAGCACCATACTGACAGCTCTTTAGGACAACCATCTCAGGATAAGAACCTCCTAAAGTACTTGAGCTTTTCTCCTGAAAATCCCACTATTGATGCATTTCACAGCTTACAATGCGGGCAATACCCAGTACAAAAGCAATACTCTCCTAATGTTGTTGGATTCCAGTTCTGACCAGGCTCAGCCAGCATGGCCAATGGTCACAGATTATGATAGTTGTATTCCAACATCTGGAAAGCACCATAAGAAAAGCAGTGTTGCTTTACATGTTTACTCAGAAATAAGTCACACTGTGTTCAACATGGTTTCCTTTCAGGTAAGAGGTACAAGACTTTTAACCTAATCTGGTTTATGGAATGGGACTTTAACGTGAAAAGTCCTTCACAGTTCTTATTTCTAACAGTTCTCTGAATATTTTTAATACTCTGCTTTTTCCTTGGTTGGTGCTCCAGGTAACTATCAATAAAATAGTAATGCAATACAAAAAGAAATGTGATAAATATCAGATAAGTGTATCCTGTCTCTCCTCCAAGGGCCTCAGATACACTTTCTACGATTGCAACAACTCTCTGAGAAAGGTCAGGCAAAGAGACTGCAGCAAGGTCACCCACAGAACTTTGTGTCTGCGGAGATATTACAGCCTTCATCTCAGCAGCCCAAATCCAATGCTACCTATTCCTTTATGCCACCACATCATTTTAAAGATGGAAAATAAGCTTTTTGATACACAGTTCAATGCAGTATCAGTGGACAAACCCTGCATTTCAATATGAGGCACTATAAACTGAGTTAACATTCAAGCAAACAACCGTACAGCAGGATGAAGAGCATGATTTCAAAGATACATGCTGATCAAGTGAAGAACAAGTCAATATATATAGTCTCAGTCTGAAGGGCTGCATGCATTCCTTTTCTTCTTCGGCCATGATCACTGCTCACGTCATCAAATAACAACATATGTATTCCCCACTAGACAAAGATGTCCAAGCATCTATTCTTTAACAGAAATATGTTTGTTATACTCTATATATACACTACACTGTGTGATTATACTGGGCGGTATTCAGCTAAGTTTAATAATAATAAAAACATGGCTAAGTTAGGTCCATTAATTTCTGTAGATCAACTCTTGAGTAAAACTTCATTGAATACCACCCACTATATCCTCCTTGTACATGTGGACAAGGATATATAAAATATCATTTTCCTCCACAGAAGGAAGAGCAGCATAGATGGGGAAACATCCATTTTGCGTAGATTTTGAGTGAAGAGAAAGGGTTAAGCAGCTCTTCTTCCATCCCCTGCTGTTTGCCCACTAAAATGGGCTGCTTTTGGTTTAACAAATGTGGTTTTGAAAATTGGGAAATGTACTTTGACCCTTATACAGACAAGGGAAGTTATGGACAATGGCCTCATTCACAAAGCACGGTAAGCCATGCTATGGTTTACTGGGAACGCATAAAGGTGCTGGCTGCTGGAGAGTAGCTTGTAGCTGCTTGACTCCCTCCGGGTCCTTTTTGCTTCTTGGTTACAGTGCATGGCTATTGAGGAGGAATTAACCACAAGTCCTCCTAGTTCAGATGACACGCTAAGACCAACCTTGGGTTAACTCACTGGGATGCAACAGTAAACAGGACCAGGGAGGAGGAAAGCAGCTGCAAGCTCATCTTCAGGAGCCCCCATGGTCCCAATAAGCCATACTTTGCTTGACTGTGTCAGATGAACCAGGCCATTAAGGAGCGGAGCATGTATCCTGCTGTAAAAATTCCAGCTCCGTACAGGTGCCACTGTTTTTCACTACCTATCAGCCTCAGTTTCTTATCTACAAAACAGACAAGTTAAGACACAGGAGCTGTAAAATAAGATTTCAGTTAAAAATCTAAAAAATGACACAAGCATTGAATAAAACCAATGAAAGCCTACTCGTATTGCAGAGAAGCTAGGCAAATGTAACCTCAGACATTTATTCTACATTCATTCAAATAAGGCCAGATCCAAAACAGATTTTTTTAGATGGACCCCAAAGATGTGACAGGTATACATATACTTTGTCCCCAAGGCACACCCTGACAGCCTTAGTTTTAGGAACTGAGAGCACTGTTTCAGTATTTCCAGTCCTTGCCGTTCAGTGGTTTAGTGTACTTCATTCTGCCTTGAGCTCAAGTGATCCAAACAGCAGACAATGACCAAGCCAAGACCAATGTAGAAGAAGAGTTTGGATTTGATATCCCGCCTTTCACTCCCTTTAAGGATTCTCAAAGCGGCTAACATTCTCCTTTCCCTTCCTCCCCCACAACAAACACTCTGTGAGGTGAGTGGGGCTGAGAGACTTCAAAGAAGTGTGACTGGCCCAAGGTCACCCAGCAGCTGCAGGTGGAGGAGCGGAGACGCGAACCCGGTTCCCCAGATTACGAGTGTACCGCTCTTAACCACTACACCACACTGGCTCTCTGGTTGTAGGCAACCCTGACTATCTGTACCAAAATCAGGAGTTCGCATCTGCTTTTTCAGGAGACTTTCCCCAAGCAAACCCTATAAGCTAAAGTGTCCTGCTCCATTGATATGGCTTATTGGATCACAGAAACATAAGGCAACTTCAGACATGCACATAGCATCCTGTTGCTTCCATACAGCTGCTCTTAAATGGTATACGATCTTTATGATGGGCATTTCAAGAGTGTGCTCATGCATAATAGAAAGAATCACACAATAGGGGGGAGGCAGATTTAGCATTAAGCTGGCAATTATATTCAACCGAGGTTAGTTTTTATGAGAAAGTTGGATAGAAACTCTATTCTGATTAAACTTCTCTCACAGGTGTATCAGAGCCATTCAGGAAACCATCTTATAGATGACTGACCCTCATTATAGAGAACTGACCCTCATTTTCATGCCTCTCCCTTTGAGGCTGCTAAGGCCTGCTAGTATTGGAGACAGTAGCGGCTGCATGCTCTCAGTTTGCGTGGAAGACTTGCCTTCCAGGCTCCCTTCCTGCTTTGTCAGTTACTACAAGACATTCTTCCATCCAAGATCACCATCAAGCCCATTCAGCTGGTGAACCATGAGCAGGCCTTCCATGTGGAAGACTTGGGTTCACATCTCATGGTACTGACAGAACCCCAGGGCCTTCAATAAGTAAAGGAGTGGGGGAAGATGTGACACACTCTATGAATAAAGCATTCATGCACCAGCCCTTTCCATATAGTGTTAACAGGGCAACTGATGCCATTCACCACTAGCATGCTAACACTCCATACTAATACGCCGCTGCCCATGGCAAGTACATCTATTCATGTCAATTATTGCTCTCCACGGACCAATTCTCTCCCCCCACCCCATATGAGGGAGTTCACCTAAAACACATGCTTGAGAAGGCCCCTTACCTGTGGCCTGTGACCCGCCTCATTTCAGCCCCCTTAATGCCACTGTGTGAAATGGGAACAATAAGGCATCTCACATGGTTAAGAGCACTAAGAAAGGTGGCAGTCTCACACACACCTGGGAATGTGTGAGAACCCAATGGGACCCACCTACACATAACTGCTCTTAAAAAAATAATAATGAAGAAGTTACAAGAATAGGAGTAGCAACAAGTATTCGATCCTATGCATGTTAACCCTGAAGGAAGCTCTCCCCGGGTTACTGCTAGGAAGAGGAGCCAACTTCTAGGGGCCAAGGCCCCCATTAAAATATATGAGTGGATGCGGCACCCCAAAGTTGATGGACATTGCCATTAAAATGGTGCGATTGCACCCCATCACGTGATTATGCGGGGCGGGACTCCCCCCCCCCCAATATTTTATTCAAGTTGGCAACCCTGTTCCCAGGTCACTGGTTGCAGGTTGGAACTGCCTTGGTTTCTGTCACCCCCCTTCCTCTCACAGCAGCCTCCTTCGAAGGGTTGGTGGGTGAGTTTTTAAGGTGGGGCACCAGGGGGCAGAGAGGTTGGACCTTCCCCTCCCCCCCACCTCACCCCCTGCCTCGGCCTCGCTCTCCTTACCCTGGCGGCGCGGGAAGAGTAGGGGTCCTCGAAGAGCGCCCACATGCGCGGCTGGAGCCTCTTCCAGCGGCCGCCCTTGCCGTCGAGCGGGGCTCCGAGGGCGGCGGCAGCGGCGGCGGCGGCGCCCACGTCGTCGATGCCCAGTCGCTTGGCGGCCAGCTCGTCGTCGTCGGGCTCGGCGGGCGGCTCTCCGGTGATGAGGTCGGGAGCCTCGAAGATGTCGAGCGCCTCCTCGGCGTCGCGGTGCTGCCGGTAGGTCATCCAGCAGCAGGGCTCCACGTCCGTCTCGTCGATGCCCCAGAAGGCCAGCTCCTCCTCGAAGAGCGGCCCGCACACGTCGGCGGGGCAATGCAGCTTGCCCGTGCGGTAGTAGTTGAGCACGTAGGCGAAGACGCCCGGGTGCCGGTCGAAGAAGAACTCGCAGCACGTGGCGCCATTGCTGCGCGGGCTCCAGGCACTGCCGCCCGCGCCGTCCAGGGGGCCGCCCGCGCCGCCGCCGCCGCTGCCTCCGCCCGGGTTGGGTCCCGGGTTGGGGGCGGGCAGGGGCGGCGGGGGAGCCGGCAGGGGCGGCGCTTGGTGCTCTTCCCCGCCGCCGGGGGACTCGCAGGCCAGCAGAGCCAGGCGGGTGCCCGGCAACGTCTTGAGGGTGCTCCGGTAGGTCTCGTGCCTCGTGCCCCCGACGTTGAGGATCACCCTCTCGTGGTCCTCGAGCTTCCCCATCTCTGTGGCTCAGACATGACTGCGGGAGAGAAAAGGAGAAGAAGAAGGAGAGAGGCGCCCAGAGGCAACAGAGCCGGGTGGCTATTTTTAGGCCGCCTGGGGAAAGGAAGACGTCGATTGCCAGGGGAGAGTGGGGGAGGGGCCACGGCCACCACCACGTGATAATTGCCCCCAAATATGAATGGGAGGTAGCAGGGAGGGGGGAGCAGCTTCCTAGAGGTTGCACCTTGCATGGAAGGGAAGGGTAGCTAGTCGCATCTTCAGGGGAAGGGGAGAAGCCCTTCGAGAAGGGACGTACAACCAGGCGTCGCCTACAGCCCCCTGCTGGTCTTGTCCAAAAGAGGGAGCTCTTCCCACCTACACCGTTTCCTGCTGGAACCCAGAGCCAGGTCACCAGAGGGACTTCCCCATGTTGTTGTCTCCGTTTCCCTAGTCCCGCGTTTGCCTCCCCCACTCCCAATATCCGCCGTTCTCCTTAACAAAACCCAACCCCATGTCCCATCCCTTTTGGCCGCCCTAGACTCTGAACCCTCAAGTTTCCCGTCTAAGTTCCTCGCAAGCAGTGGCAAAGAACGCAGCTCAAGGGAAAAGTTGCTCCGCCAACGACCCTGGAACCAACCTGGCGCTCCTTCCAGCTCTTCCCTGGGCACAATCCGGAGCAGCCCCCTTGCCCCACACTCCTTCCGCCGTCGCCTCTCCTGCTTTCAGATGGCTGCTCTTCCTCATCCTTCCATCTCCTCGCCCTCCCTCCGCTTGAGATGATCCGGACTCTGCCTCAAAGCGCCCCCTCCCTCCACACACACACACAAACACCCCAATACAGCCAAGGCTCACACCGGAATAGAGCCGCTTCTCCTTGCTAGCAATCAGTAGTCACCTTCGTCAACCCTCTTCATCCCTCCTCTCTGAATTCTTTCGTTCAAGTTGTCTGGACAAACATGAGGAATTAAAACGAGGTGCTCTTTGTCCATCTTCTGTCTATTAGGAGACAGGAGACATCTGGGGTTGACTAGTGATAACCAAACACACTTTGCGCCCCCCCTTCCCCAAATCCAGCAGCGGGCACACCCTATAGGATCTGTTGTCGTGTAACCTTAGCAGCAGATTTCTACGTTCCTCATCCTCGCCAGATTATACGTGCATGTTAATTTCAGGACCGAGAAGCAGATGTAATCAGAAATGCGCTGCTATGGTTATCCCCCTCCCCATGCCATCCTTCCCCATACCTTGGTGACACGAGAGAAAGAGGCTGCTCTTCACATTGCAAACGCTCTTTCCTTCGCAGCTGCCTCCAGACTCGGTTGTGTTGGTGTCAAACGAAGAACTACTTGTTGTAGCCAGGAAGAGGGGGCGCTCCTCCCATCTTCAGGTGGCCATGCCAGCGCCCTTGACTGCCAACCCCGAAAGCAAGGGAAGCAGCCCCCACCTGCTGCTAGGAAACCTCTCTTCAGTCATTGTGCCAGATCGAGGAGACGCTTTAGCTTCGCGGAGGAGAAAAAATCATCACAAAAACATGGGGGGGGGTAGGCGAGGGTGTCCTCCGCAGGGTGGGCTCAAAGCGTCTGAAGAAGTCGGCGCTGCTCCATCCAAGCGCCTCTCCACTCGCTCCAGCTCCAAGGTGAAAGGAGCGCTGCTGCCAAGGCTTCCCCTGCTTTTCAAGAGAGGCGAGGTGGGAGCTGTCCCTTCAGCACCATTCTCCAGCAATTACGTGGCAGGCGACCCCGTTAGCCTTGTTTTCTCGGGTTGCGCGATTGCTTCGATCGCTGAAAGCAGACCAAACGCGACGCAAAAGCCATCTCTGAGGAATGCACCTCCGCTCCTTTCACACGCTGATTTCACTTCGGGGGAAACAGAGCATCCGGTTGGGGAAGAGTTGTTTACCTGACAGGAGCAGTGAGGATGGCACCTAGCTACAGGTGAAAGTGAGACGGAGTAGGCTTTAGAAGAATTCTGGATGTAGGAGGTGCAACGGCAGTCAACAGCAAGGATAAGGGGAAAGACACAAGGATGTGGCTGAACGTTGTTGTTTCGTGTCTATGGACCTCTGTTTCTAGTCCTGCCTCCTTATTCACTGCACTCACAGGAGCATTTTTAAGGTTTGCTGTGTGTGTCACTACTATATCCCATCTCCACCGAATGTTCCTTCACAACCTCACCACAACCTCTGGGAGCTCAGCATGAACAGAATGGTTCCAAAACCTTTCTTTATAAAACAACAACACCACATTGAAAAGTATCTGGAACAGAAAGATATAGTGGCTAGCTCTGCTTCCCATTAGGTAGCCATTGTGTCACCATGATCCACGAAAAAAATGAATCTGTTCAAGGGTTATGAGACTGCTTTCAGATGTAATCATAAATACACTTGCACACACCTCATCCGACTAATCCTGTAGTCCTTTCCTTGGTGGTAGAAAAGCTCACCTAGATCATCTGACATCAGGAAGAGCCACTATCCAGAAAGCAGAGGACCAACCCCACATTACCTAATATGATGTTTTGCCCTAAGGGTCCAAGGAGGCTGAAGGACAACAAAGAGGTGTGATTTTTCATTCAGTGTAAAAATAGGTAGAGATCACTTGATAATAAGTTAGAATCAAGTAGGGAATCTGAAGTCCCTTCTCAGTGCAAGTAAGCCTGAAAATCTTTAAATCCACCGTTACAAATGCATACACAAGATTTCAAAAGCAAATGCAATTTTTCACTGGATTGCTCTACATACAATTGTAGGCAGACTACATCCCAAGAGAAGCAGCCACATATTCCTGATATCTATAAAGAATGCTAGCCCTCAACAGACCATAACTGCATTGCGGGTTACAGCTTATCTGCATGTTTTTGTATTTCTGTGCATCTTCACTCCTCCCAATTTGCTAGTATTAGAAACACCTCCTGTATCTGTGTAACAAAGTTTTAAGCTTTTGGGGTGCAACCAATCTGCTCCTAGAAATATATAGCTATAGTTTTATTTCTATGATCTTGCAGGTCCTTGTCTTTTAAAAATCTCCCTTATGAGAATTTCACAATTATGCTAATTATTATTATTATTATTATTTATTTATTTATTTATTTATTTATTTATACCCCGCCCATCTGGCTGAGTTTCCCCAGCCACTCTGGGCGGCTCCCAATCAGTGTTAAAAACAGTACAGCTTTACATATTAAAAACTTCCCTGAACAGGGCTGCCTTAGGATGTCTTCTAAATGTCAGGTAATTATTTATCTCTTTGACATCTGATGGGAAGGCGTTCCACAGGGCGGGCGCCACTACCAAGAAGGCCCTCTGTCTGGTTCCCTGTAGCCTCACTTCTCGCAATGAGGGAACCACCAGAAGGCCCTCAGCGCTGGATCTCAGTGTCCGGGCTGAACAATGGGGGTGGAGACGCTCCTTCAGGTATACAGGACTGAGGCCGTTTAGGGCTTTAAAGGTCAGCACCAACACTTTGAATCGTGCTCGGAAACGTACACTATAATCACACTTACTGGTAAAGTATCTTTGTCTTATTATGGCCTGGATAGGGAAGATGCTGATTGTTCACCAAGAAACAAAAGAAATCTCAGTGATCAGCTTGAACTATCCTTGAAGAGTTACCAAACAAAGAGGTACAACAAGACAAAACATAAGAAGCTCCATTGACAGATAACGGGGGGGGGGGATCAATGATTAAATGTCTGCCTACATTTCTTGCAGCAAGGAAACTGAAATATGGAGACTAGCAGCTCCTAAAAGTTTTTAGATGATGGTGAGCTGCTTCTACATGAAACCAATATTGACCAGGTTAACTGTTACGTATATTCATACTCAGTCCATCTTCCTTCACAGGACAATCTACATGCTAAGGAATGAATGCAGGCAAGAGAAGATAGTTTAGTAGAAAAGAAGTCAAAAGGCAATGTGTGCAAATACCACAGGCATCCCCTAAGATGTTACAAAGCCCGAACTTCACATTATTTCTTGAGCTCTGTTTTGTACATTTGAAGGAGATCACCTGCTAGGGATAAAGTGTCAGCATGCAGAGGGTCGAAAGGCCAGCTGGCTAACCCCAGCCGGGTCGTTTCCTTCCAGCCGTCCCACTGCAAAGACCCATCGGCCTCTGCTCCGACATAAATCAGCGACCCGGGCTTCAAAGCCAGGGCACACTATATCAGCAGAGCAAACTGCGCACACAGAATAGGTGTGAGGCTTGTGGAAGCATACTACAACCACGGATTTATTAATCATAAATCAGGTCAAAAAAACCATGTCGTCTCTCTCTTTGTCTTCTTGGAGAGAGAGGCAAAAGCAAAAGCAATAACACAGCGGAAGTTCCGCTAACACAAGCAAAACAATGCTGGAATGTAAACAGGCATGTGACACGTAACACAGTTCCATGTCCGCTCCTTAAGGTGTAATGGAAATTTCCCAACATAAAGAACCGCTCCCCCCCCCCCATAGAACGCCACTGACACATCGCAAAAGTCAACCAGGGGGCTCAGTCAATGGTGGGAGAATTAAGATCCAAAAGCATTACCTAGCTATTCCTCTGTGCCACTCTCTTTTCTCTACCTCACATATACACATGGGGCATAAGAGGAATCAATTGCAATCTGGTAAGCAAGAACAGGCCTGCAGCACCTGCAGAGTTGGATGGTGGTTCAAGCTGTGTGTCATCAGGCCAATAGCCACAAGTTTCCCATTCCAGGGCAGGAACATCAAAGATTCAAGAATACCTTGGATATTAGGTCTCCTTGTGATCAATGCTGGTAATTGTCCGTAAGAAGGGGCTGTCTTTCTCAATGCCTTCTAGTGTCTGTGCCACAGCTGCTGAATCCATAAAAAACTATCTGCAACATCTGAAGCATGGCACAAGGTATTATTTTGTACCATTGCTCAAATGGTGTGCTCATAGCAAAAAGAAAAGTTGCTTACCTAAAAGCTGTATTTGTTTTGTATCTTTGTGCAAGAACACAGTAACATATAGAGTGACCTTTAAATGGGTCACCATTCCCCTAATTAATTTCGTTAGTGTCTACATCTTTCTTTTTTTGGTTCCCACTTCTGGGAGAAACTCTGGCTTTTTGTAGGCCTTTGACTTTGTTATATCCCTCTTCTAGGGACATTTAAATATATTTTTGGTCCATTTGGCCTCATTCTTTCTTTCCTTTTTTGTGATTTGCTTCTCTCCAAGCTAAGGGATTCACTTGTATTTTTAATTTAGGCTAGCTTGAACAGCATTTGACCTCAGAGGTCATCTATGCCTATTATCAAAATCCTACACACATCCAACATAGTCAAGGAATCAAAATCATTTAGATTCGGCGCCACCCCCTCCCAATCCTGCAGATCTCTCTAAATCATCTAATCTGTTTTTTCCACTTTTGTTTTCTTAAGTGGCTTTAAGGACATTTATAACTTTTCCCTCTGGCAACAATTTTAAGTTACTTAAGTATTAGAAGAATGGCAACATATATGCTTTTCTGCTAAAAGAAAAACAGAAAAATAATATTTCCCCTTGTTTTTAGAAGTATTTGCACATTTATTGTGTCCAAATTTGTTTCTGTGTAGAAGAATGCAATATAGATTGCATAAATATTATAACATCTCCTTAAATCAGTCCCAACTGAATTTCACATACAGTGTGATAGCATCTTAAATTCATTTAACTTGTGTGATTTCAAACTTACATGGTTGAAGACTGACGGGTTGAAAACACACAAATTAAATGCATGGAAGGTGGAGAGCTTAAAAGCTCTTTGCCTTGCTTGGGGGACAAGGCCTGCACAGTGCACCGTCCAGAAAAGTAAGAATGTGTGCACAGGAGCTGTTCCAAGCAGGTGGTTCAAGTATACACATTTCTGTGTCTATGTGCCATCCCCATGCATGATGTGATCATACTGCATATTGTTCAGTGGAAACTGGTTTATAGTTGAGGTTTTGTTGAAGCAGACATCCTCAGCTTTAAACAAAAGAAATCTTCTTTTGAAAGGAATTATAAAAGATTCATCTTAAATCAGCAGAAAGTAACTTCCTTGAAGAGAGATCTTACTAGAAGACAACAAACACTTCCTTGCAAGCTCTCTTAAATATGTAACACTTTAATGAAAAGATTTTTGACATGATGTGAAACCAATGATACTGGGAACTGCAAACAAACAGAAAAAAGGAGAAACACGACCAATGAGTGACATGAGAAGGAAGCATAGTCTGAGGGAAGTCCAAAGGGGCATATAGAGAGACCTAGAGGGCCACATTCAGCCTCTAGAACTGAGGTTCTCCACTTCCATATTAAACCAATTTGTATTTTTGAAAGAGCATAAAAGTGCTTAAGGGGAACAGGGTTTTTTATTTAATTTTTTTGCACTGGGCTAAACAGAAAAAAGCTATTCTCAAGGAAACATGAAACCAACTTATTTACTAGTGCAAATAGCTTTAATCATCTCAGAGATATAGTGATCCATATAAGCAGCCAGGGAGGAGATCACAACTGCAGCAACATGCTGAGCTAGGAAGCCATAGCTTGGTGTGGTGTCTGAACCTGGGTCTATGGTTTAGCAATGTCCAGGCTAACCATGAGTTGTAGACCAATAACAAACCTTAGTAACAGCTTGTGGTGAGACTCTGGAGCGTTAACCTCGAGGCTTGTGTTTGGATGACACACTAAACCAAGGATAGGGAACCCGTGGTATCCAGAGGGTACTGGTCTGTAAGTCCCATCATCTCTGACCTTGGCTATGCTGGCTGAAGCTGATGGGATTGTAGTCCAACACATCTGGAGGATTACAGGTTCCCCATCCCTGCACTAAGCCAAGCCAGGCTTCACTGAGCATAGCAAAGATGCAAAACAACTAGAGATGCAAATCAGCTGCAATCTGCTCTCTGGGATATCACACGCCCATGTTAGCATGATGTGTGAAAGGGCCAAAGAGAATAGAAAGTATAAAACAGGTTAAACCACAGACCTTTTGAGAATGTTGTTAGAAATTTCTTCCTGCCTCTCATTTGTATGAGTTTCAAGTGGATTGAACTGGGCTTTCATTCTCGCCCACAAGTAAGAGCACCTTCTGATGCAGTGAGCAAGATACTGGTGTGTTGAAACAGCTAAGTGATGCTGCTAGTGTGGATCCCTGTGTGGCAGTGAAAGCTTCTCTCTCTTTTCAAGAATCATGGGGCAGGGAAAGGGATCAGCAAGTCCTGGAAGTAGCTGCTGCTGGAGACACCCTATTGCTTTCTTCTAGATTCCAAGGCAGACAGAGGGATACCATAATAAATATATTTCTTTTAACAGGCTAATGTGTAAATCAACTACAATGGATGCCATTCTCAAAGTTGCAGCCACATATGTGGAGACAGGAAAAACTTTCTTATTCCCATTTCAGAATTTACAAAAGATCACAGTAGAAGTGATATGCTTACTTGTAGATCAGATGCTTTCCACCTTCATTTGGGTTGCGTTTTCCCCTCCCCCATGTAACTTTTGCAGAGAAAACTCCTTCTGTTTGGATGGAGCTGTCTACTGCCATGGAAACAGAACAATCTTCTGCAAAGGACCAATGCTGAGATTGCTCTGCCTATTTTCCGGCAGCATTTCCCACTAAAGTCTCTAGGAAGAGCTTCAGTGGCTTCCTGTTATAGCTTGTAAATTGAATGTGTTGCTTCCCTACATAGAAAGGGGTAATGGTCAAGTACTATTATTAATTGTTTCTATCTATATAGTAAAAAAATGGGAATGTCACTGTGCAGCCTCCATTCAGGAGTCATAGTGCCACATCATATTCCTGGATTTGTACATGAAACCAGTCCCTCAAACCAGTATTTGCTTCCTGGATCAAATTGTATGATGGATAGTAAGACTACTCCAAGTCAAGTATGCTTTAAATCAGGCATAGGCAAACTCGGCCCTCCGGATGTTTTGGGACTACAACTCCCATCATCCCTAGCTATGGGGACAAGTGGTCAGGGATGATGGGAGTTGTAGTCCCAAAACATCTGGAGGGCTGAGTTTGTCTATGCCTGCTTTAAATGCTTCTGGTCTTCTTCCTCGTTGCCTTGTAGCTTTGAAGCACAGAAGCTCAATAGTTCGGGCTCTCACTTCTGCTGTTTTTGTTTCTCTTTTCAATCTACAAAGATAAATGACACTCTAAAATAACTAACACAGGGTGACATTGAACCATAATAAATATAAGGATCAGCCATTCTAGCAGAGTAGACCCAAAGGCACATGAAGCCACTATGCTGTAGTAGATTACAAAACTGTTCTTAGGTTATGGAATAATTTGCATATTTCTGACTTAGTGTGCTAATTAAAAAGAAGCCAATAGTTTGTCCCTGTAGCAATTCTGAACCTTTTAACTCCAAGATTCATTTGTAAACCTTGATTAACCAGCCAAATAGCTTTAGTGCAAAAGACATCTGGCTTGGTAGCCCTTTAATGCTTTCCTTTAATCCTATTTAGAGTACCTTTAATTTATACCATGAAAAATAAGTATTATATTTTGTCTCCATTGTAAGGTTATGCTACAACTGTCCATATCCTTGTTTCTTTGCGACTGAATGTCATCCTAAGAGACTGAAAAGTCTAAAGCTTATGCAGAATGCCATGCTTTGCAGATTAATTAGAGCACCAGTTCAGGAGCATGTTGCAGGATCTGAATTAGCTTCTGATAAGTTTCCAGCTGGAATTCAAAGTGGTGGTTTTATAGCTTTCTCAGTTGTAAATGACATGGGATTAGTCAGATGGAAAGCCACCTCAATCTTATTTTCCTATCTGGGTGCAGCTGCAGTAGGGATGGATTTGCAGTTGATACAAACTGAAGGGGGCTGTTTTGTGTCACAAGGCTTTTTCCTCCTGAAAGAAGAGTCATTAGTTTCCTTTTTAAACAACTGCAAATATATGTTAAGACAGGCTTTACAACACAATCACATGTCCCTCCCCCCTCCCCCATCTCTAGAGTTGTATAGGTTGAAAGCTTTCAGGCCATTCCAAAATGTTATTTTTAAAAGAGTGAAATTGGAGCACTGGCTTGACATTCAAGCACCTTAAATCCTCTTATCCTTAGAACACTACGTGAAGTCAGCCATTTAAGCTTCAAGTTTCCAAATCACAGGTACTTTTTTCTGGTTTCTGAAACACTGTGGGAAGGGGTAGGGATTAATTGAACCCCAGTGCGGGCATGTTTACTGGATTCACATATACCACATGCAGTTGTCTCTAGTGCTCCTATGTAAACATGGTCACAAAACAAAAATAATTCAGTAGCAAAAACCTTTGTATCAGCTTGATTACAGGATTTAATTTGTGTCGAGGAAAATAGCAGGATCTCAGAATTAGATTGAGCTCTAAAGAGTATTAAGGATTCACTTAATAAAGTTTGAAACAGAATAAAATATCGCTGCCTCAGCCAATTAAGTACAGCTATTTAACTCACACTTTACTACAATGGAATCTTCTCCTCACATCACAATGGATATTTGTTGAAAAGTGACCAAGCTGTGCCATGTGATGGGGTCCTTCAGATAGTCCTTATCCCTCTCTGTACCGTTCCACACCCTATGGGTCACAAGGTAAGAAAACTAGCACATGTCTTCACCATTTTCACTGGAATTAAACTAAACATGGATTGGCAGCTGCCATCACCCACTGATTTCTGAGTAGCAAGACCGTCCAATATTGCTGGGAGGAAAGAAAACATCTGAATAGAAAACAGAGTCACAGAATCATAGAATCTTAGGAGTTGGAAGGGACCACGAAAGTCATCTAGTCCAATCCCCTGCAATGCAGGAATCTCAACGAAAGCATCCATGACAGATGGCCATTCATCTGCTTAAGAATCTGCTTAAGAATCTCCAAAGAAGGACACTCCACAACCTCGGTTCCACTGTCAAACAGCTCTTACTGTCAGAAAGCTCTTCCTGATGTTTAGTCGGAATCTCATTTCTTGCAACTCAAATCCATTGCTTTGAGCCATACTCCCCAGAGCAGGAGAAAACAGGCTTGCTCCATCTTCTATGTGCCAGCCCTTTAGATATTTGAAGGTGGCTATCATAGCTCATCTCATCAGTCTCCTCTTTTCCAGCTAAACTTACCCAGCTCTCAACTGTTCCTTATAAGGCTTGGTTTCCAGACCCTTTATCATCTTGGTTGCTCTCCTCTGCAAAATGCTGAAGGGGCTGCACTTCAATCGGAACATATTTCCACATGTGGTGGGACTGTAAGGAACCAGAGGATTTCTGGAACATAACTTTCTTGGAAATTGAAAAAAACTAAATTTGTTTATGGACCAAAATGTGGATTTAATGAATGAGGACCTAATGGTAATAATATATTTTATCACTGCAGTTGGGGTAATCATAGCCAGGACCTGGAAAGAGCTATCAGGAGGCACATTAGAGGCATGGTACCACCAAGTGTGGCATATAGTGTTTAGGAAAATAGTTCCCAGATCTCCTGAATTGAATATCCTGCTTTCATTTTAGTTTTAATGGTTTTTAACTGTTTTAACTGTTATGCTGTTTTAATGAGCTTCTGTATTTTATATTTTAATTATGGATATTTTAATGTAGTTGTATTTTAATTACAGGTAACTGTATTCTTGGTTTTATTCTTGTTATTTTGTTCTTGGATTTTATTTGTTTGTGAACCGCCTTGATATTTGTTCTTGAAATGAAAGGTGGGATAACATAATAAAACAGGCCAACACTTGCATGCATAGTAAACATCCATAGTTTAATGCTATAGTTTAATATATAATAGTTTAATACTACATAATTAAAAATGAAATTTGGTTATGAAAAGTCCCTAACATTAAATTGCATATTTCACATAACAAGCTTACCAAGGTTTTTTACTGCATAAAAATAATAAATCTCTTCAGCATCAATATAATCTGTATTTCAAATGCACAATTTAAAGACATAATATTAGTGGGATGATTAAAAAAATGTGCACATTAATCTCAAATAAGCTGTTCTCTACCTTTTTAGTAAAAGCAAACCAACACCCAACCAAAATAATGGCAGATCATAACAATGGAATATATGAAAACCATATACCCATCAACCAAGGCATTTATTTATTTATTTTAAAGCATTTTTATAACCTCTTTCTTTCTTTCTTTCTTTCTTTCTTTCTTTCTTTCTTTCTTTCTCTCCCTCTGTATATATAAAATCTCAAAGTGGTATACAACTCAGTTAAAACATAACAGATGAGATCATATAAAATTACAACAATTTCCAGTAATCACAATAAAACAAATCTTCAGTAGGTTTGTCATGTGCTGTCAATGTAACAACCACTACCACAATTAGGAAAGCACATGGATGAAGAAGTAAAATATACAATGAGTTCTAGAAATAGCTAAGAAATCGATGTGTTTTCAAAACGTCATTTTATAAAAGTACAATGCTTCAATTAGAACTCACTTTTCAGATAAAATTTGCAGTTAACAAGAAATGTAGCTGCTGCTATGAGATGCATGTCAGTCTTGCCATGGGCAACTTCTAAAATGTTGTGAGAGCACATCTGCATATAACTTCCCATGCTATTGGGTTTGTACTTAAGGAAAAACATAGGAAACACCTGGGAAAACCACTGAAAGAGTTGTTGATACATTTTGTAGTGTGATCTGTCAGAAACTGGTAGGGAATTGCAACAGTATCAGCCTTTCTGGTAATAAGCCTTTAAGAGCACTTCTAAATCTATAGAGACTTACTAGAAGCAGTCATTGTATAGTGGTTGCATACAATCACTTAAAAAAATTAACTATATTGATCAAACCTGTAACTTCCTCTCTCATATCTCCTTTTACTCAGTTCCGATTTAGCAAAACACACAGTTTCCTTATCTAGGATGCAGTCTTAATAAGAGTTTTCAGAGGCAGGAAAATATTCTGAATTTGTACCAAAACACAGCTTCATATTAAGAATATTCAGAGTGTAAAAGTGTAAAGAGATGAACAAACAACATTCTAAAAAATTACTGATATATCTTCAGACTATTCAGGCTAATTTGAGACACTTTCATGCAAGACGTTAACATGTTTCAAATTCTGGTAGTGCTTCCCACCTAGACGTTTACACTAAATACCCCAGGGGTTCCTTAATGTGTTAACAAAATCTTCATCATCCAAAATTCCAATACTTAATCCTTCATAATAGTCCTCAAACTCACAGAATGACACTTCATTAGCATTGCTGCAGGCATCCTCCAGAGTTTCTAGAAATGAAGATCTAATTTCTTCTTCTGTTGCATCACCTGTTAAAATATTGCTTATTATTAAAAACATTAGCAGGGATGCCAAGAGAACAGAAAAATAGACAAAATCGAAATCCATGTGTCATTGTTATTAAAAGTACGATAAGAATTTAACATACAGTAAAGGGATTTCTTAAGTGAAAATTGCAGGAGGCAAACCAAGGCAGGAGAAGGTCAAAGGGAATTTTATCTCAGATTCTTTAGTCTTTCATTATCCCAATCTGTAGATATGAATGAGGAAATTAACCAAAGCAATCTTGTTCTATAGCATGGATTTGAACAATTATTAATAAATATACACAGAATAGTGGCTTGAAAGTTACCAGCCATCATTGCTATGTCCATGATATAACCATTTTTCAAACCCATTTTACACCATATTTTTTATAAATTAAATAAACCAAGAAAGTAAGAATCACTACCCTGTTTTCAATATCACAATGATTATAATCAATACTCATATTCATATTTCAGACAATATTTTCAAGTTCAGTTAACACAAATTAAACCTTAGTTGCTGTTAAAAGAACTGGAGCAGGATAGTCCATTTTTTGAGTCAGTTGGTAACTTTATTATCAAAATGTAATGCAAGCCATTCAAATAAGATGTGAATTTTTGACAAGAAGATGCTAGCTCCCCTCTTTCCCACATTCCCAAAGTGTGACTAAAATGGGTCAGAAACCAATGTGCAAGGCATCTACTCCTTTCAATCACTATCAACCCAAAGCAAAAAGCTTTGAGCCCTTCTGAGTTGCTACATCAGTATTGAGGGGGCTGGAAATTCGATCACAGAGTTTCTGTATATTTTGTGAGCCTTCTTCATACCTTTTCAGACTATACGATGGACACAGCATTGACCACTCGCATTGGGATGAATGAGCACATGTTAATTTTTTGTCACATGTTCAGCAGAGTTCATTACAGATTATTGTGGTACCAAAAGGTTGTAATGGTATCTGTTCAAAGATATGTACGTTGAAATCTGGTACTTAATCAAAACAATTTTTTCCCCTAATGGACAGACTTAGGCATCCACAAATAGCCTTTGTGACCAGTCATTCATTGTTGTAACTTCAGTCCCACCCATCCTGTGGCACATCTTAGAAGTCCTAAAGGAGCACCAGCCTCTTATTCCAGTTAGGCCAAGAGAATGCAGTTGTGGCCATTTACACCAAAACGGGGCACACAATATGAGTGGCTCGCCCTGCCTTCCCCACAAGTTCAGAGAAGTCAGAATAGACATCGTCCTTTCACTTTGTGCTGTTGGGCTAGTCAGAAGAAGTGGGATAGATAATATGATGTTGATAACAAGACAAATCAACAATTACTTTCTTGTACATTAATTACCTGCTATGACTTGAGGATGTTTTATAGCACAATAACATTTCTTGATATCTGTCATAGGAACACTGCCAGTTTTGTTATAATCCAGCTTCATATAAGCCTGAAATGAAGACAACGGTCAGAAAAGAGCAAGGAAGAGAAACACAAATTATGCTCACATACACCTGGCATCTTGAATGATAAGAATTGGTTGGTCTGACCTTAAAAAGACAGAATGTGCATTTTTTTAAAAAAACAAAACCCGTAAGTAAAGAAATCATCTTAGTTGTGAACCTACACCCCCATGTTGGGTTTGGAGAAAGATAAAAAATGGAATAGTAAAGTAAATAGCTGGGTGTGCTTAACTACACACACTTCACTGGAAGCAAGCATTTTATTTTATTTATTTATTAAAATATTTATATACCACTTTTTAAAAAAATGTATTGTAGTGGCATACAATTTAAAACAGTAACTTTTGTAACTGGTATCAGGAAAGCAGGCTGTTTAATGACTTTTACGTCAAAATATAAATTATTGTCTCCAATGTTATTCCTACTCAAAGACTAGGCCCATTGAAATTAATAGACCTGACTAACTTAAGTACATCAGTTTCATACTGTGAGTGTAACTTACTTGGATCCAAGTCAGGTATTTCACGCCCACAAGTCTGTTTAGGGTGAAGGGTTTTGTTTTGTTTTTTAGATTTCTTTTGGTCAACACCGGCAATTCATTAACACTTTTTTCTGCCTGATGCATAAAGCATTTTCTCACTGACTCACTCATTTTCTCACCAACTGACAAATTTTATTCAAATGACCTAGAAAGAAAATTCCTCTCTCTTTCTGCACATCCGTTGCCAAAGGGGGAAAAAAAGATTGGTACTGTTCAAAACAGGAGTTATATTTTCACAAAGTGAAATGGGACCATAGGATTAAATACCAGGAATGATACCTTTATTGTAGCATGCAAAACAGACCTGCAGGTGAAATACTATTTTGCAGTGCATGCCTTTAATCTGTTTTGATATTTGCAGTGCATTATTGTGGCACGCATATCGTGGCCTTAAGGAGTCACATTTTGTGGGGTTATGCATGCAAAAAGTGCAAAAGAGAGGAAGAGGGACTGAAAGAGAGCGAAGACAGAGAAACAAATTACAAACTGAAATGCTTATAATAAATATTAAGAAGGGTGGTATAGAAATGCTTTAAGTAAATGAAATCATGATTAGTTTTTTAATAATGACACAATCTGGAAATATTTATCAGAAAACTTACACAGTATTCCTCTTTTACAGATGGTAAGAAACAAATTTTAGTAACTTGTCCAGGCTCAATCCCCCATCCCTGCCCCCAAAAGGAGTACAAAATAAAATCATATGAGTAAAATTTGTATCAACACTTGCAGAATTCTGGTCGCAGTTTCAAAGGTACAGTGGTACCTCAGGTTAAGTACTTAATCCGTTCCGGATGTCTGTACTTAACCTGAAACTGTTCTTAACCTGAAGCACCACTTTAGCTAATGGAGCCTCCTGCTGCTGCCGCGCCGCTGGAGCACAATTTCTGTTCTCATCCTGAAGCAAAGTTCTTAACCTGAAGCACTATTTCTGGGTTAGCGGAGTCTGTAACCTGAAGCGTATGTAACCCGAGGTACCACTGTATTGATTTGTTGTTCCAGAAAAGTCAACGGGGCAAGTCAATTATTATATAGGCAACAAGAACTGTTAAATGACAAACCAGAGAAAGCAAACTTTTCTTCAAAACATATAGTGATTAATGATCTTAAAGTATAAATATTGGATACTAGATAGCATTTAACAATAAAGCATTAAGCAGATCAGCACTTCTTAGTTATCGGTAGATAAGCTTGTTGTTTAGTTGTGTCCAACTCTTCGTGACCCCATGGACCAGAGCATGCCAGGCACTCCTGTCTTCCACTGCCTCCTGCAGTTTGGTCAAACTCATGCTGGTAGCATCGAGAACACTATCCAACCATCTCGTCCTCTGTCGTCCCCTTCTCCTTGTGCCCTCCATCTTTCCCAACATCAGGGTCTTTTCCAGGGAGTCCTCTCTTTTCATGAGGTGGCCAAAGTACTGGAGCCTCAGCTTCAGGATCTGTCCTTCCAGTGAGCACTCAGGGCTGATTTCCTTCAGGATGGATAGGTTTGATCTTCTTGCAGTCCATGGGACTCTCAAGAGTCTCCGCCAGCACCACAATTCAAAAGCATCAATTCTTCGGCGATCAGCCTTTTTTATGGTCCAGCTCTCACTTCCAAACATAACTACTAGGAAAACCAAAGGTGATGTCTCTCCTTTTTAGCTGTCTAGGTTTGTCATCGCTTTTCTCCCAAGAAGCAGGCGTCTTTAAATTTTGTGGCTGCTGTTATCAACTGCAATGATCATGGAACCCAAGAAGGTAAAATCTCTCACTACTTCCATTTCTTCCCCTTCTATTTGCCAGGAGGTGATGGGACCAGTGGTCATGATCTTTGTTTTTTTTATATTGAGCTTCAGACCATATTTTGCATTCTCCTCTTTCACTCTCATTAAGAGCTTCTTTAATTCCTCCTCACTTTCTGCCATCAAAGTTGTGTCATCTGCATATCTGAGGTTGTTGATATTTCTTCCAGCAATCTTAATTCCGGCTTGGGATTCATCCAGTCCAGCCTTTCGCATGATGTATTCTGAATATAAGTTAAATTAGCAGGGAGACAATATACAGCCTTGTTGTACCCCATTCCCAATTTTGAACCAAACAGTTGTTCCATATCCAGTTCTAACTGCAGCTTCTTGTCCCACATAGAGATTTCTCAGGAGACAGATAAGGTGGTCAGGCATTCCCATTTCTTTAAGAACCCCCCATAGTCTGCTGTGATCCACAGAGATATGTAGATAAACTACATATATGTATATATTTAAAACCCACTTACTTTTCTCACAAATGCTTTCCTATATTCATTCATTTCACCAAGGATGGCACGAGTAAACTCAGCATAATCAACTTCATCATTTTTGTTGTCATTAAGCATTAACCACAAAGATTCAAACTCCTAAAATTAAAGAATTTTGTGTCAAATAAGTTGCAATTCAGCACATAGCCTAACACTACCACATAACGCAACAATGGCAGAGGCCAAGCTTTTATTTATTAAACTTCTATCCTACTCCTCATCCCAAAGAAGTACAGGGCAGCAAACAGGTGACAAAACAATAAAAAACATATTTAAAACAATTTCAATATAGATGCAGACTTCAAGATTAAGTGTTTTAATTTTAACATGGCACAGTAGAAGCAAATTGTATTTTCCAAGTAAACCAGATGTAAGGTGCAGACTATTTGTCCTAGGTTATAATGGAAGATATATTTTCACCTTAACATGCATGATGAAAAAGCCCTTTTGGCTGCAGTTTTGTTAACCTAATGGTATTTAAATTAAAATCTGACCCCAAGTTTGACATGAGAGCAAGTTAACATAATCTCGTGTCAGGAAATAGTAAATGGTATTTTAGGAAGAGATCTCACAACTATTGCCTCTGACATCCCTTGGGAATGTCCTTCTTAAGTGACAGCCACTTTCCTAAAAAAAATAGGTCTTTCATTAAGTACCACAACCTCTAGATAATGATAATATTCATTTCTAAATCGCATCTGCTTTCAGCCAGTATCTCCACCATGGAAGGTACACATCAGAATACTATTTTCCCATTGTCTGGTCTAGTCCAAATTTACAAGTGGCAACTAATGACCTACAGCAATGTTCCAGGTATCAGTGACATGGAGAAATGTAGTTTCCCCACTGTGCTTATGTCTTTCTTAGTACGGCTATCAGGCCCTTGGAAACTAAAATGTTCAAAGTTCCTGGTACCAGAAGCTCTGAAAAATGTGTTTTCCTTGGAATCTGGCATCCACATTAATGATGTCAAGCATATTAGTGATGTCCAGGCAACAGCGCTGTTGGGGTGGGAGAGAGAAGAGACCAACCAGTCTCTCTGTCACCTTAGAAGCCTCTACAGTAGCAATGAGGGAAGTGAGTGGGAGGGAGATTGTCTCTGACTTGTCTTGAGCTAGATAAACTATGAGGTTTGGAAGATTACTACTGACAACCAGCCTGACCTCTCATACTTGCTTGAAACAAGAACTCTGCCTCCCAGAAGTAAAATTTTGAAAAGGAGGGTGTGTATGTCAGCATAAAAATCAAAGTCCATGTTCCATAAAAATATGTTAAATGTTGATTCCAAGCAACTGATTTTATACAGAGCTAGAGAAGGCAAGCTTTTATATTTTCCTTTTGCTTTCTACGTTACCTGTTCTGCTGATGCCAACTCCATGTTCTCTAAATAAAAATACATTTAACTGTTCTAGACTGGTACAGGGAAGCTGCTTTCTACCCTGGGAAAGAAACAATCCATAGAGGGTTGGTGGCAGCAATTTACCTCTGAGATATACCCAGCATAGTTTTTTAGATGGAACATACTAGGCTGTTTGCAGATGGGGATCAGTAGATTCCTTCAGAAGAGTGGGTTCATGACAGCATACCTTTTCAGAAATGTCTAAATGAAACACTTTCAGTGCTTGTTTGAAGTCTGCTTTTGTAAGAATTCCATGTTGTTTCTTTTCTAGCTCCCGGAAGTACTTTCCTAATCTTGTAATTGTACGAACTCCTCTTTTACTTAGCTTTTCTCTTAGCCTGTCTGGAAAAAAAAGGTAAAAGCAGGGAACATTTTAATATTGTCTATTCTGACTTATAATTATTTTCCAAGGTCTTAGGCAGAGGACTTTGAAAGTCCTGCTACATGAGATATTTTTCACTGAAGTTGCTGCGTATTTAACCCCTGACCTTGTGCATGCAAAAATATTTTCTTCCACTGTGCTAAGAGAGAACCTTAAATAAAGTAAAGAAATAAATGGATACATAACGGTTTTGCTTTGCATCAGTAAATAACTATATTTCTTAGTAACAACCTAAAGTCCATTTCTTCTGGATTTGTAATAATGTTAATAAAATATTAACATTATTACATCTCGCAGAATAAAAGGACTTTAGGTTGTAACTAATAATTATAGTTATTCACTGACACAAATGGAATAAAATGAAACAAATATCACTAGAAACATTTTTTTTAAATCCAAGAACATGGAGAACATTATGAAATTAAAGTTACATAAGTAAATGTCGTTACGTTATAAAAACTGTTTGAATTGTAAATAGTTTGCTGAATGTGATGGTCAATTTACTTCTAACAGAGGCCTGGCAGATATAATGTATACAAAACCAATAGACAGCTATGTTTGTATAGTTACTAAAGAGGTGATTGTGTCTTGTGAAATTTTCCATTATGTCTGCTAGCACCAGAGACTGTTACATTTACATGGGTCAACAGAATCAAAAAGGCCAAGCTGTAACAGACCATTTAATGGACGTTCCATTTGAACTCACTGGTCCTTAATTAAAGGCCAGTGGCATGTCAGAGAGACCCTTTTGATTGGTTAAAGGAGTCTGACAGGAAAGGATAAAATGGCAGACACAGCACTACTGTGGGAGAGTCTGGAATCAAAGTCTGAGAGAAGACAAAAAAGAGAGTATGAAAAGAATGGGAGCTGAAGAAGCCCCTGCTGTCAAGAGGAAGCAGCTGGAGGCGTGAGAGGTCCTAGTGGCAGCATGTAGTTGTCCAGGGAGAAGCAGCCAGGACACCATGGCTGAAATTCTTAGAAAGTCTGCAGAGAAAGAAAGAGTAAACAGCAGCTCTAAAATAACAGAACCCAGATTTGTCAGCTGTGGACAATTGTCTGTGTTGGATACACTGGGTTTCCACAGCTTCACTTGTATATAAACACAGAGGTTTAGCTATCAACGCCTTTAAAGACTGAATGCCACCCATTCAGTCAGAATGCTTTCAAAATCTTCTAAGAGCATGTACTGTAGGCTTAGGCATGAGAAGGGACAGCACCACTAGATGAACTTTAAACTAAGATTGTTGGTTTATTCAAGGGATGCTATTTGCAGAAAGGGATACACTGGGGTCTTAAAGGAATTTGTTAACAGTTTCTGAAGACTCAAGAGACGCCGTTGTTGACAACAATCTCCAAGCGCCTTTCACTGGAGACAAAATTCCTTAAGATTCCACCCCAATCAAATACGCACACAACCCAGCCCAGGTATTGGGAACAATCTACATCTACAACCAAAAGCTCCTCTGGTTGTACAATCAACTAGCAATTTACACACATTTAACTTGTGCAAATTCATCTTTATGTGCTTGGCTGGAAAAAAATTAAAGGGTATGGACATCTGGGTGGAGAAAAACGTTGGCAATTGTACCTACCATTGCACTCACCTTGGGAGAGCATTTGGCGGTGTAGAGAGAGGGTGTTTTGACTAAACATGATTTTGGCTTTATGCACCAACCCCAGCACAAGTTGAGAGTCAGTTGTATTTCTAGCTGTTTGGACAGTTTGGCCAACTTTACAAATTCACCTTGTGCAACCTTCCTCTGGTAAAATCTATATACAGGACAGCGTCTTAGAACTCCTCCGCACCTAGCTTACTACTGCTGATCTTTATTGGATAAGCATAACAACACACTTGAGTATTACATTATGAGCTTCCGTTTCCTCTCTGTTATTTATTGTCTGGTCTTATACCTCACACTGCCCTCATCAAATCACTATCGCCCCACTCCTCAACTGTCAAAACCTAGTTAAAACCCATATGAGTGGAACCTCAATCATTCTGCTGTCACCTAGATCAATCAGACTGGATTTACCTGGTCATGGCCCCACTTAATAAAATCTTGGAAGCAATAGGTCTCTTATCTCCTCTGCTAGAATCTGTCACCAAGATCTACTGTTACACAGGCTTACAACATCGTAACAGTACAAGGCCTCAAATCAGTTAAAAACTATTTTCATTTCAAAACATGAACATAAACAAACATATATACAGCTTTTCTCCACATTGCTCAAGACACAGTGATTCCTGACCAGGCTGAATCCTTTATAAAGCCCATGAGTTAACTAAGGAAAAGAACCTTGACCAAAGAGAAGACTTCAGGCAAAGTCCTCTGTAAAGCCTGAGTTAGCTAGAGAGAAAAGAAGATAAGGGTAATTGGCCACTGGCTTAGAATACAGAAGAGAACCAGGACAAAAAAAGAGATACCTCTTTAAAGCTAATATCTTTTAAATCTAGCATCTGACCTACAAATAACTTATATAATTCTATATAATATAATACTATAAACAAGTTTTAATAAGTAATTGCTTGACTTTTAAAATTAAGTCTCCGGCCTTTTCATCCCATGACTAAATCCAGTATTGTGTGTTATATGAATAGGAACTTTTTAATAATTTAATGGTGGCAGCCAGTGCTTTTTTTTCAGGGGGTACTCAAGGGTATGTAGTACCAGCACCTCTTTTGTTGTTGTTGTTAAAAAGTGTGGCACTTACTATAACAACTTCACGCTGAGTACCAGCACGTTTTTCTAGAAAAAAATCAGTGGTGGCAGCATAAATAAAAGAGATAAGATAAGCAGGTACATTCAGTTTATATGTAAAAGCAGTAGCGATTCAAGCTGGCATGCTGCTCTTAATTGCTGTTTCCACTTTAGTTGGGTGGGGTAGAAAGTATCCTTTTTATGTTATTGCAGGATGAGAACTTTAAGTCAATAACTTTTTGATATATTTTAATTTGGAATTATATGCTTTTTGAAAGAAATTGTAAGTTGCTATGAGACAAGTTTTTTTTTAGCAAGCAGCAAATAAATATTAATAATCAGGGCTTTTTCTGTGAAAACACTCACTGGTACAAAGTACCAGCACCTCCTTTTTTAATGGAAAACATAATAATAGTAATAATAATAACAGTAATAAAGGTGGGATTTTACGCTTATATATTTTAATATAGTTAAAAAGCAAAAACCATCCTTCCATGAAGGCACATGGTATGGGATATACAAACCTTGAACATTCCGTAAAATAATATTGTCTTCACCTTCTTGTTTGATAGCATGTTCCTCATTTTCCACATTAAAATTCCTATAATATATTAATTCATTAGAACCACGTTACACATAACAGAAGTTAACTTTCATAGATCTATTCAAATTATCACCTGCTAGGAAAAGGCAGTTATTTGTAATTTATAAAATGCTTTATAGTAACTGATCAAAATTCAGTATTCTTTGAAACCAATTTATTTAAATGCCCTAAAGCACCCTTTCTTAGGTTGGCAAACCAGCCAAAGCTAGTATAAGTGCTCTTAAGGTGAAGACACAACCTGGTCAACCAGAGCTTGATTCTTCAGAGGGAGTTCAACCCAATTCAAAATAAGTTGCATATTTCTACCCAGTTTAGAAGATTATCCAACAACCACCCATCTTGTCATTTTAGCATCTTTACAATCCTTGCTTCTAATTACTACCTCTCTTCTAATTTGTCTTGCTAAAGAGTTCTTTCCCTCACTCACCTTCAAAAAATCCCACTATGATTTTACTGATGATCTCTAAACCTTAGGCCTGCTATGCTATCAGGGAAGTCCTAGAAGTACAGATCAAGGATTATAGGAATGCAAGTGGCATTTGTGGCAGCAGAAACCCTGGGTGGATCTACACTCGTGGTTTATAACATTAATAATGTGTTATTAAAATGTGACACCAGAGGGCACTGCAGAGCAACGAGCCACCAGCCATAGGGAAACAGTATGTTAAAGGTAAAGTGATGTTTTATAACAATGTATCTACTATTGTTACAGTAATGTTTAAAAGATCAATGTAGATCCAGCCCCTAATATTTTCTCCGTTCTTGTTCTGCTCCCTACTTCAGGGTTCCCTTTATCTTCAACAGAATAACTGCTGATTAATTCCCACCTTTTGAGGATATAATGCATTGCTTTTTTTTTTTACAGAAAGTGTTTTGTTTTAAAAAATGGATATGCTACAGCTGCAGTTTGAAGAGAAATTTGTGCTGTTTCTTTTCTCTTGCAGGGTCCAAGCAGCTAAGGGAGGGAAATGGCCTGAGGAGAAAGTATTAAGGAGCCCCTCACCACCCACCCACAACACTAGATTCCCCCTTCAGATAAAATTTCACAGTTGCATTTTCTGAAAGAAAACATAATAATGTATAATGTAATATAGTGCTGCCTGTATGTTTCCTCCATTTATCTGGAGCTTCATAAAGGGAAGGATTATGACCCTCCCACTTCCCCATCTTAGTAATTTCAGCTTCACAGTATCTGTCTAATCAGATATAACACTTATGCCCATTGAGATCCAGCAAAAACCCCAAATCTCCCAAGTCAACATAAACCTTTGTTTGTGAACATATTTTCAAAACAAGAAATAAAATCTGACCCCTGAGGCTAAATTCACTTACTTTAGAAAAGCTCTAGCAGTTTCGTCAATATTTGTGACACGGATTGTAAATACTGGTTTCTGTTTCATACTTTCTGGAAGGGCAGGGTGTTGCACACTCAAAAAAGTTAGGTCTGCTCCCTGTCGGCAATAAAAGTGATTTACAAGCATGCCCTATTATTTTTTCCTTACAATATTCCATAAAATATAACTCACTCATCACTACTATCTTCATAAAGATGAACAATTTCACATATGTTTGTCTTATGCAAGCACAGACACCATTTGGTTCCTATACTCAGTCTTCTCCTTTCTTCTAAGCAGTTTATCTAATGTTCTCTAGCAATACTAGCAACAATAGCTGCTATTCAGTTAGAACTCTCAATCTTCAGCTGTCCTTGCTCATTCTGCCAACCAGCCACCCACAAGCTCCATTCCACCCAAATACCTTGTCTATTCCCACAATGCCCCAAGTGCCTGCAGTAAGTTAGCTCTATTTCCTAACAATGCCCTCATTTAGTAACATGATTTTATCTGCTCCCTGCCTTTGTTGATTGCTCCCATTGTCATAGAACCTCTCTACTTGCACAGCCTGGAAAGGTTCTAGTCACTAGAACAATTACAAGTACAGTGACATGAACAAATGCATTCAAAGTGGTGCACTCAATTAAAGACGTGTCTAGTTATGGGAATTGGATGGGGGAAGAGAAAAGCAGTATTTAGTGATTCATAGCAATATGAATTAAGAGTGTTCACCTGTTCAAGGTGATGTGCCCCCCATGATGTGACATCTTTAACAATGAGTAGTTATGAAGAATATATCTAAACTTAAGAGCTTCAATTGTTTATTTCCAAAATGTACTACAGAAATCTCGTTCAATACATGTACTGAGGAACAGAGGAGCAGCTAAAAAAACTATCCTGACTGCTGTGATAGCCCAATGACCACGGAGGAAATACAGAGGAGCTTGCAATACCCTTTTATCCAGCTAGAAACTTGTTACTAGAGACTCAATTGTGGCAGAATCAAAGACTGCTCCAAATAATATGGGTCACAGATTCTCAAAAGCCCAAGTTTGTTTATCCCTCTGTTCATAGAATGATTGCAAAAACCTCACAATAGGAGTATTCTCTTTGTATTAACTGCCCGGTATAATTTGGCACCTCTTCAAATTAATTTACATATTTAGTTCACACCCAAGGTTCTGGACCATATAATAAAAAATGAACACAATTCTTCTGTCACCTATTATTCAGCAATCTGTTGTTTTCCTTGAATGCTAAAAAGAATAGCAATATCTAAAACAATACACCTAAAAATGACCGCTGTGGTGTCTTAAAATTTTGCAGTAAATCCTTTTAGATTCTAATAAATTATGATCAATTTGCAAAAAGTGTGCCATTGCATTTTGCAGTTAGTCAATAAAAGGAAATGCCCATTAAGAAACAAAGCTGTTGTAATTTGATTATAAAAGTTAGCAATTAATAACCCCTTCCTGACTGCTACTGATTGCCCTCTTGTGGGAAAAGTAAGACATGCAGTCTTATTCCACTAATACAGTACTATTGACAATTGATATACTGTATTCAACAGAACAATTCATAAAACCAAGATTTAGGCACAGAATGCAAATCCACTGACATGTGACAAGTGGAGGGTCACACTCCCAAGTCCGTACTCTGGAAAGTGCCTACACAAATGCCTTTGTTAAAACTATCTTTATTATTAATGAGGGAAGGAATAGCTTTACCCTTTCTTGTATGATGAACAGACACTGCACCACTTTTCCCCAGTCGAGTCCCTTATGGTAGTGTGGTGTTCCTGAGAAGGGACACTCATACTTTGCTCCAGACTGCTGTGGATAACCAGTCCTGTTCCCCAACACTGCTTCGTTCTGTCTCAATCCCCACAGCTGCTTTCAGCACTTGATCATTCTCCCCCCACCAGATGCTCACAACACTTTTTCCTTCCTCACTAGCCCTCCATTCCTTCTCTTCCTCTCCCTGGTCTAACAGTTCAAACAGTTACTTTCCCAATATTCTGATTCCTTTAGCAGCAGCTGCGAAGCTGGCCCAGGCTGCCGCAGCATCCCCCATTTCTCACATTAGTACTTATCCCTGTTTTTCCTAGGCAACTGGCCTTATGAAATATATTAAAACCAAAATAGGAACATTAAACTAACATCTCATCACAAAACTACACAAATATACATATATCATCTGCCACATTACATACCCTTAATCTCCTGATTAAGTAGATTTTTACTGTTTACTTACATTTTTGCACTGAGGTGTTATGGAAGCCCCCACCTCCACCCATGAATTCAACAACAGACTTCAGATTATTCAGTTTGCAAATGTATGTCTCCTTTCCATAATACTCCCAGATTAACATTCTTCAAACCACCTTTGTAGTGACACAGCTTTGTTCCAACTTAAGAGAAATTTACTGTGCTTGTGGAACCAATATTTCATCCAACCAACTTTGGATAAAATTCAATTCAATTCATAGGGCTGCTGAGCAGTCTTCGTCCCTGCTTGCCAACTTGTGCCGCTATCTTCCAACCTCTGAGCCCAATCTTGCAAAACTTCCTGTGGTGCACATTCAGTCTTTCTCCAAAATGTCAAAACACCTCCCTGCAAATTTGGCAGATCCCATTGTGCCCACTAAATAACACCCCCCCCCAAGCCGCCCCAATTTTGGGATGTTGTTCCTGGCTCATTTTTCATTGGCTACAGAAATCAAGATAACTTAATTTGTCTAGTTTAGTACTGAGGAACTAGAGTAAAATATTATAGAAAGATCAAATCACCACGCCTAAAAAATGCAGAACCACAAGCCCTTAGGTAAGCATTGTCATAGAGGTTCACCATACTTACAACATAGACATCACTTAGACAGTATTGCTTTCCTTTTCTCTGTCCACGCTGATGAGTATAAACTCCCTTCTGAATGAAAGGTAGAGCATTTGTTCTGTGCAAAATTAAAAAGCAAAACCAAACCTTTAAGTTCATTTCCTGAGCAGTAATGGTTTGATAAAATTCTGAAGTTATTCCTTGTTCTACATACCTATTTTTACCAAACTGCCGATATTCGTATACAGTTAGAGATTTGTCATATGCAAAGAAAAATCCAATCAGTTCTCGACAGGCATCGCGACCATTTCTATAATGGTAACAAAAGCCATCGTAAGTTTTTTTAAAAAATAGTGGAAACCCTATCAACCGAACAGACCAGAACTTGGCACGTTAGGTACATCAACATCTACCATATGAATAATTTTCTAGATACAAAGTAAATGAACAAATGAATTACTTCCTATGCTTGCAGGCATACCCCTACCTCTTACCTCCTCTAAGCAAATGAAAGAGTTTTGTCAACAATTTGGGGCTACATTCACAAAACTCTTATTTATTAATTTATTTCAGTCCATTAAAATGTGCAAACAGCAGCCCACTGTTTTGTTCATGTAATGTTAGATTAAGGCCACAGTACACAGGTTGTGAAATATTTTACACGAGGCTTTTTTAGTTTCTTATTATCCTGTCCTTCCTCCGAACTGCAGCTCAGGGTGGTTAACAACCAACAGATAAACAATCATACAAAGTAACACATAAGTCATCATCAGCAATTCAACAGTGAATAACCTCAATAAAAGAACATCTAAAGATAATTACCCCAGGGCAGTGTGATATATATATATATATATATATATATATATATATATATATATATATATATAGCCTCCTTGCAAAAAATAGTATTCCGTGCCTCCTCTCCTCTATCTACCACTGCCCAGATGCATATTGTCTCAAGTAAACAATTGAAACCTTACAAAGCACAATACTTAATACGTCAAACAATAATTTTTAACCAATCAGTAACGGTCTAGCTAGCTAGCTGGATCCTCAGACAATAACAAAGCAGTAAAATAATCATCAATAGCAGCAGCAGTTTGATTTTACACAGAGAGCGCGCGCAAAGGAGCTAAACTATCACCATTTCCACAGTGGCTTACGGTGACTCCAATCTTACCCACTGTATCTCAGTGATCAGATAATCTTCCAATGACACCAAGGGCTGCCCTTCCTTCCATCCCTCCCAGCTCTTATACAGAAGGATTCCTCACCTAGTCTGCCACCCTGGGTTGCCTTTCTTCCAAGACTTCCTCAGGGAAAAACATGCAATATTCTTTCATTATCTTATTAGAAACTATTGGAGTAAGATATAGACATGAAAGGAGCATCCTCAGTTAAAACATACTTGCGTTACAAAATACTTAAAAAGTTTTAGACATACCTTGACAGTATTCTACCATCAAAGCGTAATTTGTTGGAAAGCACATTTTCAGTTAATGCTGACCTTGTCCTTATTCTGTAAAAATAATTCACAGTATTAATTAAACATTCCTCATGCAAGCTACTTTTGAACCTAAAAACGCTCATGAATTGCGAGGAGAACAAATCATGAAAGCAGTGGGCAAAGTCAACATGTGAATTCCAATTGCTAACAAACCAACAACAAATACAACAGGAAATATGTTCTCACTATTTATGCTATCAGCCACATTCCTTTTTCACAGCTCTCTAGTGGAGATCAACACTGTGAAGAAATTCCTTAATGATCTAAACTGCCCACTTCAGTTCAGCGTTACAATGATGTAGGTAACACTATCTATTTATCAAAATATTTATATCCCATTGTTCTGCAAAACACTTAAGGCAGCTTACAATTACGTAAATGGAAACTATGTAATAAATAAAAAAAACCAATTGTAACATTGATTGATGTTCAATCAAGTCATACACAGGGTAGGCCCAATGAGTAGAGAGTGGAGCTGCACTGCTGGCCCTGGCATCAGGCACACAGCTGGCTCACCCCAAATGTTCAAGAGTTGGCATGGATGTCTGCACTAAAAAAGCCTAGGGATGAATAGCTGCTGCTTGTGCACAGGCTTCAATGCATTAGGCTTCCACATGGTTAGTAATCCCTATGTGTGAGCACACATACAGACTTCTTAAGTGCAGATAGGGCCCACAGTCACTGGCAGAGGAAGGGGGGTGCAGTGGGTGCGGTCCGTACCAGGTGTCATCCCTGAGGGGGGGTGACATCACCACACCCCCGCCCGCGGGACACTCACCCCGCCCCCTTGCAGCTAGCCTGACCCCCAGGTGCACAGCATGTACACCGCTCTAGGTATTGGAGCAGCTAGCTCCACCTCTGCCGACTGCATGTAAGACACTGGTCTTTCCATGATGCCTCCATGAGATTTACACATGAAAGGGGCTACAATTTCCATTTTATCTAGATTATTGACATATGGTAAGACACACCAAGCACTAGATAGGACAACACCGGGGATGTTACCAAACTGGCTGACGGTTATGAAACTGTAGTAAAATGTTATTATGCACCCTTCACTCTAAGGCCCCAGTATGGTTTTCATACGAAACACAATTTAAAGCAGTTTTTAAAAACTTAAAATAAAAAATACAATTAAAAATAAGGTGGGTCCTAAAAATATATATCTCATTTGCCAATGGGCAGGTCAAAGAGGCACATCTTCAGCATTCATCAAGGACTGTATAATAAGGTTGCCAGATGCGCCTCTGTGGAGCAGGAGTTCCACACAATTTAGGGACTGCCATAGAGCATGCCCTCTCCTGGGCTGCCACTCCTTAGCTTCTGAACAACCAAAAGGGCCCCCTCTGCTGATCTTAGCACCCTAGAGGGTCTGTAGGGAAAGAGGTGGTCTTTCAGATATTTGGGGACTAAGTGATTTATGGCTTTAAACACTAAAGTGAACACCTTGAATTGGACCTGCAGGTAAACTGGCAACTAATGCAGATATTTTAAAACTGGAGTTATATGTGATCCAAAGGGAACCGCAGTTAGTAATCTTACTACTGTATACTGGACCAATTGAAGTTTCCAAGTCATCTTCAAGGGCAACCCCACATTGCAATAATCCCAGGAAAGACCCAGGGAAGAACAGTTGCTATGTGAGGTCCAACAAGCTGTGCTCCAATTCAACAGCTTTGTTTACTAGAATGAAATCAACCAGAATACTGCTGTCTGGTTGGACACCTAATAATGAACGGTATCTTTATGTTCATTAATTTTAATGGGTCTAGTCTTAGAAAAAAATAGTTGAATATCACCCTTAGTCTCAATCTATAGTGAAGATTGTTGGATTGGTCCCATCAAAATATATGGGCATATAATATGTTCCTGTCAAAATATACTGATGAAATCTTTTAGGGTCCTGTCTCCAAAGCAGAGTTTTTGTAAGGAGCATAGTACAACTGATCAGTGATCTGTTTTGAATAATCTTATTTAAAAGTGTAATTAGAAATGATCATCCAAGGGTGTATATTGCATTTGTTGATCTTTCATCTGCTTAATTCCATTTGTGGAAAAAAGCTAGCTGTTACTTTGTTACAAAAAATAAGTCATGTTTCTTATACCTGGGCTCTTTCAGATTTAATGATCCAGTTAAAACATCACAATAAGGAACAGTTTGTCTTAAACCATAACTAAACTGTGAATATGAAGAAAAAACAAAACATTTATTTCAAAGACAAAACAGGTCTGAGTGATTGGCTCTCTTTTACATGAAACAAAGAAACGCAGATACACTGTCTAAGATCAACCAAAGCTTCATCTTGAAATAATTTTAAGGCTATATTCAGTAAGACAAGCAAACACAACAGCATATACTTACCTTGTTTCATGTAATGTTCTTTTTCTAAAGCGCAGAGGTGCTGTCCTTAATCCTGGAAGCATAAGATCCTTCTCATAAGTATGAGCATTCCCATTTTGTTCTGGATCACTTATCACAGCTCTAACAAACAAACAAACAAAACCCCCAAAACCCCACATGATTTCATGGAACTAGTTTTATAGAATTAAAATATAAAGTCAAATTCTTACACTGGAACTAGCTACTACATAGAAGACATCAAGAGACAGCCGCAGAATCTATGCATTCAAATTTATGCATACAATTTTAAAATAATGAATGTTTTATCTAAATTACACAGTATAACTAAGTTATGCTTTCATCATTTAACCCTATTCACAACAAAAGATTTGGTCACATTTCTGTCGCAGAGGCAGGATGCACTGGAAACAAGCACAGGGACTGATGAGCGGAGGAGGAAGTGGGAGAGAGAAAGGACAGGCACACCTGGTGTATTCTACCTCCTCCCTAAACTCTTTCTCCCATCCTTCTTGCCGCTCAGCTCACAGTGCCTCACAACATGATTCTCTTCTGGGTTCTTTTAAATACATGCAACTCCCCATTTACACAGGGACTACGTTCAGAGGCACCTTGTGTTTAAGTGAAATCGCATGTATTGGGAACACCATTGCAAAAACCCCTAAACCTCTGGCAACCCTTGAAAAACACTTTTTAAAAAACCAAAAATCCACCAAACTCCACCACAATTCTTCCCTCCAAACATCCTTGCTTAAACTCCAACTCTTCACAGGCCTCAAAGGATTCTGGGATTTCACTTGCAAAGCTTCATGGGATTGCTAGACACTATTTTCACACCATTTTTGCCATTTACACACTCTTTTAGGGCTGGTTTTGCATTGTTTTGTGCCACTTACGGGTTTGTAGAAGTGTGTGTGTGTGTGTGTGTGTGTGTGTGTGTGTGTGTGTGCGATTGCACATGCCTAGAATATGTGTAAATGGGGAGTTGCCTGTCCTCCTTCCCTAACACCAGAAATAGGAATACTGTAGCTCCATGTGCAGGCCTGAGATGATGGATGTGAACAAGAAAGGAGTATTCTGTCAGCCACAAAGAGGAAAAGTAAGGTGGCAGTCCTATCTTGTTCCACATTAGACCTTGCTTGCCAGATTCTTTTATATTTGTTCTACATCCTGTTCAGAGGTAATAAATAATGACCATTGCATATTTACAAAATCAATTTCAATAGATCTTATGCACAAATCAGTATGCCTAGCATAATAATCTTATGGCGTAATCTTATATTTACTCAGCAGTATGCCACTGAACATAAGGAGACCTTCTAAGTATGCATGCTTAATAAGAGTAGGTTAAGTTTATCATTATCAATATCTTTTTTGTTTTCATGTTTTATGATGCAAATTACTATGTGGATATAGGAAAGTTGGGTTATAGAATCAATAATAAACAGTGACATAATCCAATTGAATTTAGAAATTTCGGCTGCAATCCTGATCCCATTTACTTGGGAATAACTTCATTGAATTCAATAGGACTTAATTCACAGTAGACGTGGTTAGCATTGGAACCTTAGGCACTTTGAATTAATTTGCATCCATTTTTCTGGAAAAAATACATATATCTACATTGTATTTATTATCTTTTACATACGTCAACATTTATATATCAACATTTGTATTTATTATCTTACCTAGATAACTGATCTATCATTACTTGTTCCACTACAGTTTGTTTTTTTCTTTCTGCTGCTACATCCTCCTGCAAGCAAACATTAAAGAGAAAAATATGTAATTACAGCAGTTAAGAAAATATTGTTAAAATGTTAGGATCATTTGGATCTCTTAAAAATTAACAGTGGATTTGGGTTGTAAAACTAGGACACACATAAAATGTCACCCACTAAAAAGCTTACACAGATGATTCATAAACTCAGTTATGGTTATTAGAGACACATTTTTATTCAACTAGAGAAGAAAAGATAATTTGAGTGTCTGTCATATGTGCAAATTTCATTCTAACAGAAAGAAAAACTGTTTCCATTACTTCTGCTTCCATTCAGAGCATCACAGCATAATAGACTAGTTGAAGCTATGTGACTACAGTGATATGAATTAATTTTAATACGTTTTGTACGCTGCTCAGAAATGAAACACAGTCAGTCATATGAATCTTGAATCCTATGTCACTGAGATAAAGCTAAACCCAAGTAAGTAGGAAATCCTCCTTATTTAAAAATGCTTGGAACAGAAACTAGTATATAGAGAATTTTATAACAAGTTTACATTTCCCAGAAGACTTACAGCTTCCAATTTTCTTATGCTGTGCTGTATTGTGTAGGGTTTGCTTGTATAGCATTGCTGCAGAAGGGCCTTTTCATCAAAAACTGTCAATTCATCATATGTTTTGTTTTCAGGCTGTAAATCCTATGTGGGAATAAAATATGTTATCTAGATATTATCACTGATAATCAGTGGCCAAGACCAGCACTTGTTGCATTTGATTTGTGTTCCTCACCATCCAGAATGTGCAAGAAATATTTGTAGGTTCTAACCTATGCTAGTGTCCTGCACATAACTCTTTTTTTTAACTTCCCAGAATTATGAGCTGGTTTAAACTTGCACTGTTCACCTATATATATGCTGATAAATTGAAATGATGTAGATTTTGAGCACCTGGTGATCCACCTATGAGAACTTATTTCCGCAGTGCTAATTCTGTTCTCTGAATCAAGGCAGTATGCAACTTATAAAAATAGTATGTTAAATTCTATATACCATCACTTGTCTGAACACAGTACTTTCACATAAAGATAAGTAGAGTTCCAAGTGTCAAATGAAGTATGAATGTTACCTTTTCCTCAGCCATTCTTTCTGCAGGTTTGTGTTGTTGGTTATCCTTTGCTTTTTTTTCTGCAACTCTTTGAGAATACTGTTTATATCCCTCTTTCATTTCTGCTTCATACTGCTGATACTTGAGTTTGTATTTATCTGTTGGGGGTGGCAGATTTTCTGGTACTGTCTTTTGCTCCCACAAAGAAAGCTGAGAATGAATCATTGGGAGCAGTCAAAACAGCAACTGCAATTGTGAAAGTTTAATAGCAAACACTTCGTTTTTTAAAAATTGCCAAAAACTATCATGGTACAATTGTAAAATGAAAGTCGAGTTATTTGTCAATAGGGCAGTTTATTATTATACCAATTAACTACAAAATGGGTGAAATGGACAAAGATTTCTACAAACTTCCATTATTATCTTGAATATAGCAATCCACATTTCACACGCAAATCATAAATGGGAAATATGAAACTATAAACTGGCAAACTTTTTCTAAAATAGTTTTCAGCATCTGGATGATTTATTTTTCTATTATTGGACCAAAGCAGAAATATTAATGATTTCATTATTATCTTGAAACACACACACAGTTTTGTTTAATATGTTTCTTTAACTATATTACCTCAGCTTTCTCCAGCTCTGTTTTTCTTGCTGTCTGGGTAAGAGAAAGAGCAGAAACATAAATAAAATATTTTTAAAAAAAGATTTATTGTTAATCAATATAATTCAAACAGAAATTAATTTCAGATATTACTTAAGGGGGAAAATAAATTAGTTATAAATATTTAAGTGCAACCCAATGCTTAATCAGAAGTTGCCTCTAATGAACTCTGTAAGTCTTACTCCCATCTACACCAACAGTCCTTATACATAACCCAGAGGCACACATGCATATTCTATACACTTTGGTGTTATCAGACAGGACATGCATGAAACGGTCTTCTACAGACCCTTTAATCATGGCCATTCAGTTGAATGTTCCACTGAAACAACTGACTGCTGTAATTAGTAATGTCATGCAAATGGCTGATGCAGCTACATGAATGAATAAGACTCTTTTCCTCTATAAATGGGTATGGTAGAGCCATACTGAATACAATCATGACCAGTGTATTTAGGGCAGTGATGCATGTTAAACAGTGAACAAGATCACAACATAAAAATATAATATACGGCCTAGGACCCTCGTACCTACGGGACCGCCTCTCCTGGTATGTCCCACAGAGAAATTTACGGTCTGCAAATAAAAACACCCTAAAGATCCCAGGCCTCAGAGAGGTTAGGCTGGCCTCAACTAGAGCCAGGGCCTTCTCGGCCGCGGCTCCAAGCTGGTGGAACGCTCTGTCACAAGAGACTAGAGCCCTGCAGGACCTGGCATCCTTCCGCAGGGCCTGCAAGACAGAGCTGTTCCACCAGGCCTTTTGTCAGGGCGCAGCCTGACCCCCTCCTCTGGCAATCTGCACAAAAATTTGCTTGATGGTTGCCATTAATTTGATTTTAATTTGATTTAATTAATGTTATAATGAATGTTTTAGAATGTTGAACTATTTTTATTGTTGTTAGCCGCCCTGAGCCCGGCTTCGGCTGGGGAGGGCGGGATATAAATAAAATTTATTATTATTATTATTATTATTATTATTATTATTATTATATGTACTTAAAAGTAGAAGTCAAACAGTTACCCTTTTGCACTTTTCCAACACATTTTACGTGCTATAAAATATTTGATTTCTTTTGAGAAATATGGGCATTTACTAAAGTACAAATAACATTTTTTCCAAAATTAGGACACTGAAATATCTGCTATTAATACCCTAAAAATAAACATTATTTCATCAAAATGTTAGACACCAGCAAGGTTGTACTGTACCTAATGACCAGAGTAATCCTACTGGGGGCGGGAAGAGAAGAGTGTCCACGATAAACGAACTGCCACATCCAATCCATCCTGAGCTTGCACCAGTTGGGACAGAAGCTGCGTAGGAGCAGCTCTTTTCCTGGTGATTCTGGTGCTTTTCCACCCCTCCAGATTCCCTCCCATTGGTTCCCATGGAAGGGTAATTCACTAAAGCAGCTTCAGGACTGGCATAGTTTTATTTCTGGTTTGGGGGTTTAACAAGAGAAAAATTTGGATCATGGGGATTCAATGCCTCCCTCTGTCTGCTCTGGCACTCCCTGCTGCAGCACTCACCTATCCAATGCATCTCTGAATTCAGTTGCGGTACATTGGCCCTCATTCAGTCCACCACTTGGTCATGCACCGCTTATGAATGATCATGCCATGGATGAGTGATGCTTTATTATGGACTGCCATGGCATTCACCAGAAGCAGCAGGTGAGTAGGTCCACATAGCCACCCTAGCCTTGCTGGATGAGAAGAGGAGGCTTTGCTTATACTTTATGTTCTTCCTTCCAAGATAGTACACCCCACTCCTTGTGCCTCATCTCCTATAACCCTGAAGATGATATAGCTTGAAAATACTCCTGTTAACAAACTAACCTGTTGAATATCATAATGTTGTGCATAAGGGCTCTGTAATGGAGTACCCCAGCTGATATTCGAAGATGAAAGTAGTAGACCAGTATGAGGCTGTCCACCACTGTATGGAGTGTAGGGATCACCATCCTAAAATAAAAGGACTTTTTAAAAAGGCAAAGTGTTATGCTTTGTTAAACTGTTGCAGAATACCAATTGCCCAAGAATTCAGGAAGCAAATTCATAAAATTTATGGACACTGGAACTACACAAGGATGAGCTATCTGACCACATTAGTCAGCCACAAGTATCATGTGTGTTGTGGCAAGAGTTTTATCACACACAAGTAACAATACGAATTTCAGAGAAAAGTGTTGTTTTTTACATGAACCTAATCCAAATAATGCCAATTAGGAGCTGCAAAACAGTTTTCTATCCTGAAATATAACACACAGCTGCATATTCTACCCAACTTGTTAAAAGAATGTTCTAATGAATTCAGAAAATTAGTTAAGATGACTGGTAAGTGACAACTAGGGCAGCATATTCAAGCTAGCACTATATGATCTAGATATTATATTGTTTTTTACTTCCAGCAACTGCCACATCTAAAAGTTGGTTAATTTTCTGAAATTAATAGATAATTGTTACCTCATCCTCTGAATCTCCCAGCTTTCCCAAATCAAGGCATGGAACTCTGTAGAAAATCAGAAATTAGAAAATGTAGCAAGCTTTCAAAACTTCCTTTGGTCTTCAGATGCCACAATGTTTTCTTTTCAAGAAGTTTCATTGATTTCTAAAGGGGTCTAATTAAAAAGTTCCAACCCTCCTTTTCCTTATGGAATTAGGTAAAAGAAGAAAATAAAGAAAATAAATGCACTTCAGACTATTTCCATCCCCATTTGCAAAGGACCCTTGAAGTTCTGTGAGGAAGTTCTGGAAGGCAATTTGTTGTTACCATCTCATAAAGCTTGAGCCAGTGAAGATTAATTCTTTTTCACTCTTCACTCAGATAAGTAGCAATTCAACATTGCATTTCTATTACCTTTCTTAATAAATTTATTGTAATTATTTCTCTTATAACTATCCAGTAATCAAGTGAATCATAGTGAAAGTGGGTAATGCATTTGTGAATATTTATGATTTAGAAAGAGGCATTTGGTCTGCTATTAATATTTAGCATCTGAGACCACTCTAGTTCTCAGTGAAATAATTGAAATGTGTAAAGATTTGCAAGAAGAAAACAGTGCTCAGCAAGGCTCCACTGCCACTAAATGTTATCTATAATAACACTTCTATTTACTTCACCCAGTGTACATAGATGCATGGCTAGTTTTTCTCCTTTGTCTACGTCTTTCATTCCTGAACCCAACAGCCCTCTGTACCTAGATAACTCTAATCCCTATGTAAAAATTAATTTTCAAGTACAAAACTTGTTTAAAAAGCACATGAAACTCTGGAATAATTGTAGTAAAAAGAATGATACATTTCTCACTACATAGTTTTCTTCAACATATGAACTTGTTCATTGAGAAATATGTGAAAGCAAAGTAACAAAGTAACATATAAAAACAAGAACACGGACCCTATAGATACATACACGCATGCACACACACACACAATAAATAAAATTTCATGAGAATTACTATTTCTCTTTGTAGAATTATGTAAGAAAAGTCTGGTACTAAGCAATTCTTATTTTCAGAGAGTTAGAGCTAGAGATCCTAAGGCTGAAGATCTACTCACGAAAGCAGAAGGTAGGATTTTGGGGGGATTCCCCCTTCCCCTGCAAATCTGCTCTGGAGGACTGGAATGCCCTCAAGAGCAATGTGGGAGGTGGGGAAGGAAGAGACAGGAGGAATCTGAGAAAATAGCCATTCTCCTTCCAAAAGGAACAGCATCCACTGGACCAGCTGAACTTCCATTAACAGAAGGAAGGGCTGCATTGGATTCATATGAAATGAAAAATGTGACAGTGCTGTGAAGGGGTGGGAGGGGGGGAGACAGTAAACAAAACATAGACAGTAAAAAAAATGAAAACATTGACTTACTCAGCTGGTCGAGGGCCATGTTTTGTTTTTGTATGTGGCCTCCATCCCTAAGGGAAGAAAAAAATAGAACCATGTTTAATTCCAGGGTTTTTTCCATATTTCTAAACTCTTAAGATTTGAAATCTTTCAAATCAGGGTCGAAACACATTTAAATGATGGGCACAGTAGGGGAGAAACCAAGGTTTGTTCTTGGGTTTACAGCATGTGATTTGTCTGGAGGAGACAAACCATAGCCCCAGGATTGGATGACACTTTAAACCTTGCAGCAGCACAGCAGCAGGAAGACCAGGGTTGCAGTGCAGCAACTGAAATCTCCTCTCCGGGAACCCTCGTGTTTCCACGATGGCTAAACAATGATTTGACTTAGTGTTACACACTAAGCAGCTCTTACAGTATTTAGTGACATTTCATTTTAGTGACATGGTATTTTTCATACCACAACAGGATAGGACAGATGTGGTGTCTGATAGTATGTTGTAACAAGGGATTGTTTTGAAAAATTATAACATGAGCAATGAGAGGAAAATATGAAAAAGGATCCAGTACTGAACTTCACCTACCGTATGTACCAAGGACTTTCCAGAGAATGGTTAATGATATACATATATATATATATATATATATATATATATATATATATATATATGCAGGTTTTGGTGTCTTCGGGTGTCTTCCCGTGTAAGAGTCGGGGTGTCTGTGCGACGTTTCGACGAGGTCTCACTCGTCATCTTCAGGCTGGTGCTTTCGGCTTCTTGTTACTGGAACAGAGCAGAGTCTGGTGTTTGAGTTCCTATAAATACTGTTGAGGGGTGTGGTGTATAGCCTCCAACGTTCTGGGCAGTTCTGGAGGCTATACACCACACCCCTCAACAGTATTTATAGGAACTCAAACACCAGACTCTGCTCTGTTCCAGTAACAAGAAGCCGAAAGCACCAGCCTGAAGATGACGAGTGAGACCTCGTTGAAACGTCGCACAGACACCCCGACTCTTACACGGGAAGACACCCGAAGACACCAAAACCTGCATTCCTGTACCCGTGAAAATCTACGAAAGCAGCTTTCGTAGATTTTCACGGGTACAGGAATGCAGGTTTTGGTGTCTTCGGGTGTCTTCCCGTGTAAGAGTCGGGGTGTCTGTGCGACGTTTCGACGAGGTCTCACTCGTCATCTTCAGGCTGGTGCTTTCGGCTTCTTGTTACTGGAACAAGATATGTTCCATAACAAAATATATGTTACTGGATTAACATATATATATATGTTAATCTTTAATATGCTCAACTTACTTGAGCAAGTTTGTAGTTCCTTGAGGACAGAGCTACTTGCTTTCTTGGAGATGCAGCAACTCCTTTAATCTCTAAATCCATTTGAATTCAGGTATTAACTACCTGTAAAAAAAGGGAGGAGGAAAAAAAGGTTATTCTCACAGGATGGGAGAAAGAATGACTTGTGCTAAGAAGGATATTAACAAAACAGTATTTCCCATAATAATTAATTCCCTCCTGAACTGCAGTTCTCTCCATAAGCATCCAATTCAGTTATTGCAGGGCTCGATTTATTGTTTAAAATGAGAGCATCTATCAGCCTTAAAAAATGTCATACTTCAGGCTCAACCAGATGCAGCTTAAAATCAGGGTTTCAAAGTCCAACCTTGGATACTGTAAGTTCTAGATTTTCATACAGTACAAGCACAAATTAGTCATTACACTAAGGTTACCATATTGTTTTCAATGAATCCGGGGACACTTTTCAACTTCAATGGATTTTGTATGGGGACTGGTTTGTAAATCCAGGGACTGTCCCAGGGAAACGGGGACTTCTGGTAACCTTACATTACACTATGAAGGACTTTTCTGTAGTTTTATTCAATTTTGTCATATTCATGCAACAAATAAATTAACTCAGGGATACATGATCAATACATAGAACAAACCAGTTAAATGTACTAAAAATAATGGAACCTCTATTTATATGGGTACCAGTGCAAAGTAGGCACCCAGTCAGAAGGGTAGAAATATATTTTTAAAAATTAAAAAATTGTCCAGTAGCACCATAGAGACCAACTAAGTTTGTTCTTGGTATGAGCTTTCGTGTGCATGCACACTTCTTCAGATACGAAAGCTCATACCAAGAACAAACTTAGTTGGTCTCTAAGGTACTACTGGACAATTTTTTAATTTTTTTATATATTTTTCTACTGCGTCAGACCAACACAGCTACCTACCTGAGTCAGAAGGGTGACTTGTTTCAACTATGATGTAGTACGCTTGCAAGCATGCATATAACAGAAGACAAGAGGGAGTGTGACATTTGAAAATAAGAAATATTGTATGGGGAGGTGCCAAATATTGTCCTCTCTCAGGGCACCATACTATATTACCAAAGTCCACCCTGAGCATAGTTTCCATGATGGCCAATAGCCACTGATTCACTTGGAAGACTCAGTTAGGGTCAAGGTTGTGCTGTCCTTTGAGCACAATGACTCTTCTCTCATTACTGGTGGCAGAGCCATTAACTATGGGAGGGCTAGCCAGGCTTTTTGTCCCGAGGTTAAGTTTCCCGAGGGGTGCCATTGAGGCTCCTAGCCTCTCTCTGTGTACATGTGTATGCAAAACAGCATTTGGGTGGTTTTTTTTGCCAAACTGGGTCTTTGACTGGGGTGAAATAAAGCCTAGTTTTGCCCCTGCTGGTGAGAAACGCTGTCACCCTGCCTGAGTCCATAGAACAGGGCGGGTAATAAAATATATTGACTAAATCGTCAATTTAAACCAGCAGACCTGTTTACAGAACCACAGAATGGCAGAGTTGGAAGGGACCCTCCTCTAATAATCTACTTCCCTCCTGCAACAACATTAATATCTGCAAATAAATGTTTGGGGGTGGGCTGCCCTGCAGGACAGTTTTTAAAGTAACTTGGAGGTTAAAAGTGACCTAAAGCTATGGATTTCCCAGTAGTGATGTATGGAAGTGAGAGCTGGACCATAAAGAAGGCTGATCGCCGAAGAATTGATGCTTTTGAATTATGGTGCTGGAGGAGACTCTTGAGAGTCCCATGGACTGCAAGAAGATCAAACCTCTCCATTCTGAAGGAAATCAGCCCTGAGTACTCACTGGAAGGACAGATCGTGAACCTGAGGCTCCAATACTTTGGCCATCTCATGAGAAGAGAAGACTCCCTGGAAAAGACCCTGATACTGGGAAAGATGGAGGGCACAAGGAGAAGGGGACGACAGAGGACGAGATGGCTGGATAGTGTTCTCGAAGCTACGAATATGAGTTTGATCAAGTTCTGGGAGGCAGTGGAAGACAGGAGTGCCTGGCGTGCTCTGGTCCATGGGGTCACAAAGAGTCGGGCACGACTAAACGACTAAACAACAACAACAAAGGCGGGGGGCCCCTGGGACTTCCTTTGGGCTCTACTACATATTTAGCTAGCCTAGGTGGCGGCGCCTTCCGGCACGCAAGGGATCCCTCGGGACTCCTTCGCGCACGGTCCCGTTTCCTCGCCCCCAGAAGCGCGCGCGGCCGCGGAGCTCTCACCGCCGCCTGCCGCCGGGCTGGGGATCCGCGGCCAAGCGCGGCGGCCGCCTCTCGGTTAACGCGGCTCCGTCCATGGCTCCTCGCCCTCCCTTTTTCTCTCACACACGCGCGCGCGAACTCTGTGGAGGTCCGACTTTGAAGCTAAGCGCGGCGGAGCAACGGCGGTTGGAATTTGAAAGGCCCCGCTAGTTTCTCCGTTAACGGCTCCCGGGAGGGAAGCGTTGGGCGCGCGCGGTTGCCTAGGCGACCGGTAAACAAGACGGAACGCCTCCCCGCTCCCTTCAACCGCCACTTGGGCGCGTTAAGTTCCAAAGACGCCCCGAGAGGCGAACGGGGAGGCCGGGCGAGCGCCCCGATGGTCTGCGGCTCTCACCTCAGCGACGACGTCCCTTCCTTCCTCGGCCTATTCCCGCCTGGGCGCTTCCTTGTCCAGCCTCCTTCCCAGCCCCACCTCTGCTCTGTCTTCTGGGCTTGTTCCGAGGGAACAGTCCGCGAGCTCCTCCCTAGGAAGCGAGCCTGGAGCTGCTGGTGCTGCCCTAGGAGGGGCGCATAGAGACGGGGGGGGGGTATGTAGGGAAGCGGGCACCCACCCACCCATCTACCTTCCCCTGAAATCGCAGAGACAGCGTTGCATTTGTCAAAATGCGGCAGCTCCTCACCTGGAGCTTGCGCTCTTTTTTTTTAACCAGGCATACCTACAAGCGGGAAGGAGGGGCGACTACTAAAGGCCACCGTTGCAACAACCTCTCTACTCCATACGCTGCTGCCATAACAGCATCGCGGTGCTCAGGACAAGTTCCGGGGGGCAATTCCACAAATCGGATTGCGAGGTATATATGAGCCAACTTTTGCTCCTATGATTGCCGTCAGCTGCCCACCTGTTTCAGCGAGCGGCCCTGGTTTGTGTGTTTTTATAAAGTTCCTGCACCGGCCAGCTTTCTCGTAATGCAAGAAGCCACTATTTCGCTCATGATCCCAAGCAAGTGTGATGTTGTAAGATGGAACCATGTTGTTGTTTTTCCCCACACCCAGGCTGCAGGGCAATCGTGTCAGGTTTTTCTATCCTGACAAAAGTTTCCCCCCTCATAATGTATTTTATGCTGCTCTTGGTAATGGATACAGTAATTTGAAATTATGTTTACTGTATGTAGAATACACAAGTGTGAATTCAAAGATAGCTTTATTTCTGTTAAATAAATCATGACACAGTGTAATATGTCATGTTTGGTTGCTCATCTGAGGATGCATTTATCTGATTTTAAGACCTGCTAAGGAAAAGATTATTATTATTGTGTCCTCATATGTAAAACCACCTATGATTAATACTTCTTCAATCCTACTGAAGCCCTATTTAAAAAAACATTTCATAGAATTCTGTCTTCATAGTATTGGCAGGGATAAAATAAGTAAGAAATATTTGTCCTCAAATTTCAAACTTAGGGAACATTTTTCATCTGTTTTTGTCCACTTACACCTAAATATGGGTTATATGACACCCCATCAGGTAAGTTACTACATTTCACTGTTGTTAGCTAGTCAGTTTTTCAATACTTCTGCTGCTCTATACAATTTTCAGGAAGCCTGGCAAAAATTATTAAGATTGAGGTAACAGAATCATAGAATTGTACAGTTGGAAGGGACCAACTCCCTGCAATGCAGGAATCTTTCACCGAACATGAGGCTCATGCTCTACCAACTAAGCTATCCCAGTACAGTACCTTTCCACAGTGAATTGTATAAACTTTCCAGAGTATTTCAATTGTTTCAGAACAAAAGTAAAACAAAAAACAAAAAAAAAACAGGACTCACTGCTTGTCAGTACACAGTATTTGCTCCAAATCCTTTCTGTGGAGACATTCATGTGAAACATGTAGACTTTAAAAGTAAGAAATTGGGGAAAAAATGTATACAACATAATCTGTTACCATTCCTTGACTTTAATAGTTGTAAAAAATACATTGCATCTTTACAGTGTAGTGGAATACTATATAGAGCTTTTAGGGTAATATATTCAGAAATACCTTTATATAGAATAAATAGAAAAGTTTCATAAATATATTGTTTTAATGCATATTGCAGCAAATGTGAACCTGTTCCATAATAATTTAAAAGTGCATTATAATATGTGCAATAATTCATCTCATTTTTAAATATAACTTATCTTATCTACCTAATTCATTTTTAATACGTCGTCTTAACCCAGTCTCTGGTTCTGCTGTTTCTTGATCAATTACTTCATCATCTTCTATCTTTTTTGGGTCTTCCGTTGGACTAAGCAAGAACTCATGATCATAGTGCATATGCACCTCTTCATCACAGTGTTCCTCAATATCTGCAAACAGCTCTTTATGCCCACAGTTTTCATTATCACCCTCACACATCTCTGCCTCAGGATGTGAACTGAATGACTGAATAAGATCTTCAAGCCTCTCTTGGCACGTGTGGCTAACATCTGAATTTCAAAAAAAAAAAAAAAAAAGAGGGGAGGGAAGAAAATGGGAGATTTAAAATTATAATTAAGTCCACTGTCTGTATAATAATTAAAACAAAACTGCTATCAGAAACTTGCAAATGAGCAACCAGCTTTATTAGAGATGGCAGTATACACTACATTAAAGTATACAGTTCTGTAACTTGTCTATTAAATCATAAGTAATATTTCTTTTGTTCTGTAGCTTAAACAAATATATAGATAATTCACAGGCCCACCTTCCTCTATAAAAATGAGTGAAGAACACCATAGAAGCCGCAGATTTGCATCCACTAATAATGTAATGAAAGGGTGGGCAATCTTTGGTCAGTTCTCCCCTGTTTTCCCCAAACTACACCTATCTCCCCTACACCTTATGTCAGAGCTTTCCAAACTTTTCATGCTGGTGACACACTTTTTAGACATGCATCATTTCATGACAGTAATTCAGTTTTACTAGCAAACCAGAGGTTAAACTAACCTCTTTCCAGTGCTGAGAGGAGCGCAGGGAGTGTTCATGCAATACCCCTACACATGACAGCTGACACACATGTCGCAACACAGTTTGGAAAGTTCTGCCTTATGTCATATATGGTCAGGTAGCAGTGCAGCTGGTTCAGCTGCATGCCTAAGTATTCCATGGCAAACTCAATAGCACCACTGATTCATGCACAAAGCAGGTTTGAAGTCACAGCCTATCAGCCAATGGGCAGTGAGTTCAAGCCTGTTAGATTAGCTATGACTGTGCTCCCAGCCCTATGCTCAGCACTGTGGTTCCCAAGTGTCCAACAAACAGCTGAGTGTTAGACACTTGGAAACTACTGGACAAGGACTTGGGACAGGTTGGCAGGACTGCCTGCAAAACAGCAGAACCAACATAGGTGGAGACAAATAGCAATTTGGCCCGCTGGGCTAAAATTTTTCCCCACCCCTGATCTAATGGGAAGGTATGCTGTGCCCTCTAATTGCTTAGAAAGAACAATACCACACTATACCACCAAGTCATACAAATATGTCAAGACCCGCAAAATCGTATGCAAAACCTTCAGCCAGAGTCTCAAGCAGGGTTATTACAGTGTGATTTTAACATACTAAAGATGTAAGTACCTTCTGGTTTCATTGTCGATTTGTCCAATCCACTTTCTTTCATCAGCTTCCTAATGGACTCAAGCTGTACCATAATTTCATCTTTCTGTTCCGAAGCCAAGGCATTAATGCTGACATGAAATTAATTGAAAAGTCAGCAGGTAGTAATAGAGAGCAACTGTTAATGTGCCACCAAAATACTTTTCCTAGCCCTCTTATAAGAAAACTCTCAGTGATATGTTCTTATGTAAGAATTATTCACTTAAGAATCAGACAGGCTGTGGAACCATCTTTCAACTATGCCAGTCACTAGGGACCACCTTTCATCACATCAAGGAAGCAATAGGAATTCTCCTGCTGTCAGGATTCTGCAATCCAGATTAAAACTACAGGACACAAACTGGCAAGTGCAAAGAAGCAAACAACACTGTATTGATAATACAGGCACAAAACTTAACTGCATCTGCCATGATGTGTGCAGAAGCCGATAAATGGATCTATGTAATATTGCTCAAGACACATGCAAAAGAAGAGATCCAAGATATACTCAAACTCTCATCTACCTATCTACCACTATTAGTCTAATAAATGTTTAAATGGGTCATTCAAGTGATACTGGTGTAATTTATTTTTCAATCGTAAAATATTCAGACCTATAAATACTCCAAATGGATGAAAAGCCTGTATGAAGAAAACTTAATACTGGCACCTTGAAATCTGAATTACTCATCCAGTCTTGTGTAGCCTACATTACCAAAATGCTATTTAGGGTCTAGGAAGGGAGTGTAAAGATTGTTCCAGTAATTTTTTAATATATTGTCAATTATTGTTGATGCAGAAAATATGGAGACAGCAAAACAAATCACATGCTAATATTCTTGTGATGTTTAATCACATTTACCAACTCACAACTGTCTCAAGAGCTGAAATATTACTAAATCAAATCCCCACCAAAATACTCACCAGCTTGAAAGTGGATCTAACTGATTCAATAAAGAATTTAACATTTTCTCTGTCTGTGCTAGATGCTGTTCCAACTCCATAAGCTGGCGTTCTACAAGTGAGAACAAATACTTTTAAAGCAGTGTTAATAGGTATTTAAAAACCAATAATCTATTTTTTCTACTTTTCCAGAGGAGCTATGGAACTGGACTAAAGCATTCAAGGGCTATAATCCTAAACCTATTTTTATATTAAAAAAACCAAGTTTCACTGAATTTACTTCAGGATAAACATGATTGGGATTGCATTATAAATAATACAATGCAGAGAAAATTTGAAAATGTCATTTTACCAGCAAAATTGGCTAGGAAAAAACAGCTTCACTTATTTGATTAAATGAGCAGCATTTGATCTGACAGACATTTTTTCCTAAAAACCAATTACATACTTTATCAATACTTGGAAGAATTCTGTTCTCCAAAGTAGATTGCTGTAGTCTGTGCTAAGGAATAATGATACAAAGTAGCTTTGCCATAACTATCAGTAAGCAGTGTGTGGAATGCATTTTCATGAATGCACTCATCTCATAAAACAGCAGCCCAAAAAGCAATTAAGATTATACAATTCCACCAATTTGATTGCTGCTCACACAAACAGGGGAACAGAAGGACTGTAGAAAAAATATATCAAGCTTCTTAAGCTGAGGTGTGATTGCCTGAACTACTATGTGCAAACTGTATGATAAAGATTTCTAGGCCAGAGATTTCTGAATCGACTTTTACCTGTTTCTTTCGTCTTAACTTCTGTCGTTTTTTCTTGCTTGGATAAGCTTTCCTCTTGAGATTTCATCTATGAAAGAGTAAACAAAATTTACCACAAAAGCTTTTAATATTGAAAATAACTAAACCTTAAGAAAATGTTTAGATTAATGTGAAGACACGAGGCAGGTAATAATACTTTATCTTGGAAATATAGTGTAATCCAAAACATATTTCCCCATCTGCTTAATTTATGTTTCAGCCTCTTTATTCTCACTGACTTCACAATGACAAAACCAGCATCAATCCAAAATTTCCTGTTGAACTAGGCTGAAAACTAGCCCCTTCCTAGTCATAATGCTTTAACTTACAATTCAGTTTTCCTGATTTAGTCATACCGATTTTAGTATAATTTATTTCAGATACAATCCTAAGAACGATTAAAATTCCCACTACTGCCTTTTGTCATCTGAATTCTGTATACAACACAGATATTTCTGTAATATCACAAAAGCCTTTCTAATAGAAGAACCTTTGGGAGACACAATTGTTGCTTATACTCCTAACCACATTTATTGGACTGTAAAAGCATTTACAAGTCCAGCCTAAGGCATTTATATTTCATTCTTTCCTGAGAAATCAAAGGGCTTCAATACTGGAAATACATATATTTATGACCAGGTTGCAAACTTGTTGTGGAGAACCTAGTATGCCAGTGCATATTTCAAGTGTTGCTGGAGAAATACACTTCTCCACTTGGTTATCATTTCCACTTCCACTATCAGACTAGGTGACTGCCTATCTGTAAACACCCTTTCCTGTGATGCAGGCCCAACCACCTCCAACTCCAATTGGCTTTGCTGTTGACTTCTCCTCTCCTTTTGGAGTCAATCATTTGTCTAGGCAGGGGTTGTGTTTGCTGCTATGTTTGTTTTGCTGCCTGCTGGAGCATAGAGCAGGAAGCTACTTGAGGGTCTCAGCTGAATATGATGGTGAGGGGAGGATGTGTCATCCTAATAATAATAATAATAATAATAATAATAATATTTTATTTCTACCCTGCCCATCTGGCTGGGATTCCCCAGCCACTCTGGGTGGCTTTCCAACAAAAGATTAAAAATACATTAAAACATCAGTCATTAAAAACTTCCTTAAACAGGGCTGCCTTCAGATGTCTTCTAAACGTCAGATAGTTGTTAATTCCTTTGACATCTGATGGGAGGATGTTCCACAGGGTGGATGCCACTACCGAGAGGGCCCTCTGCCTTGTTCCCTGTAACTTCACCTCTCGCAGTGAGCGAATCTTGTCTTGTTTCTGCTTTGAGTCAGAACAGAGACTGTTCTAAAAGCTATGTGCAGAGGCATCATTATCATCACCTTTTCCTGCATTGTTCCAGTTGTTTGGGAGTGGGGCATGGTAGTGGCATTATCATTACACACGACTGAACAAATCCCAGTTCTGTACAACTACGTGGATCATAAATTATCTTGCTTACTAATAGTTACCTTTAAGAACTTGTATAAAGCAAATACACCCACACCAACAGCATACAAGGGCATGAGTGTTAAAGCAAAGTCTTTGCCATTCCCTCTAGTCCGCTCAGTCTTCATCTCCTTCTCCATTGCATTTCTCATTTGTTGGATGCTTTGGTATGTTTTGCTTTCAGAACCCTCTGAATTCATCTGTGACTGCAAGATTCTCTCAGATCCACCTGAAAAACAAATAATACATACATGTAATACATACATACATGTGTAATGCATACATGCACATACATACAAACAGACTGAAATAAAAAAAGAGAAGCACTCAAGTCTGTGAAGAAGAGAATTGTTCTGCAGCATGGAGAAATCAGCTTCACTGTGGAAAGCAATTCTAGGTACAGTCTCAGTGTGATAGTGTGAAATTGGCTGACGCTAATGAACATGACAAGAGGCTTCTCCACTCCACACTTAAAATTAGCCCCTCTTAAAAACTCTTAAGAGTCTCCTCTTTGCAGATGGAGCTCTGCGGTCAAAGTCACATCAGACACAGGAATTGGCTGGGAATGTTTTAATTTTATTTTGTGCTATATGTTGACATTTTGTTTGATTTTATGTTGTGCTGGAGCTTGAAAGACTGCTATACTTTAGCCATCTTACAATGGAAAAGCAACATTGAAGTATAAACAAATAAAGCAAGTTATGAGCAACATACAGTTAAAGCACAAAACACATTTCCCATTCCCCACAGCTTTGACACACTGGCAGAGTAACAAGAGAAGTATGGAGCCTACTAGTATATTAAAGGGATGCGGGTGGCGCTGTGGGTAAAACCTCAGCGCCTAGGGCTTGCCGATCGCATGATCGGCGGTTCGAATTCCCACGGCGGGGTGAGCTCCCGTCTTCGGTCCCAGCTCCTGCCCACCTAGCAGTTCGAAAGCACTCCTAAGTGCAAGTAAATAAATAGCTACCGCTTTATAGCGGGAAGGTAAACGGCGTTTCCGTGTGCTGCACTGGTGCTGGCTCGCCAGAGCAGCTTCGTCGCCAGTTTTTCACCTTCCTTGGGACTAATTCAATACTACAAATCAAAATATTATTATTCCAAAAAGAAAAAGAATGAGTTAAAGGGGGAAGGCAACATTCAAAAGTTGGAACTGTTTCGTAGCACACTAATAACATGTGACACCGATGACGGTTAATGCCCAGCATCACCTTTCTCCTCCAGTATCACCCATACCTTTGCGGCAAAAAAAATATTTTAAAATGGGGGCGGGACTTAAGGAAGATTGCTTGGAAAAAGGATCTTCCTGAAGGAAAAACACAGTTCGCTAACTAGTCTAATGAAGCTCCCTCGTTTCCCTCTATAACCGGACTGCAGGGATGGGAAGGGGAAGGTGGCCGACACCATATACCGTGACGCTGCTGGTGGGGATCGTGGCGACCAGGGGAGGCCTTGGCCCCCCGCGGGGACCTGCCGCTTCCGCCGAACATCCTCGGTATCACCACGAAAACGCAGAGCACCAGCAAGACGGAGATGAACACCTGCTGCACCGACGACAGCACCATGGCGGCAGCGGGGAAAGGAACAGCAAGACCAAAAGGAGAAGCGGAGGGCGGCAAACGGCCCTCGGCCAGCCGGGAATCGACGAGCGGCTCGTGTCGGCTTCGTCCACTGGCAAGACGCCTGGGGAGAGCGAGAGTCAGTAGCGCAGGAGCGAAGGAAGTTGGGAGAGGAAACCATTAACGTGGGAAGGGCGACTTCCGGCCCCGCGACGCCTCCGCTTTTCCTTTCTGGCGCCCCCTGCCGGGCTCCAGGCGACACGCGAACCCGAAGCGCCTTTTGCCTTCGTGACGCTTTTCATAGGAAATTAGAGAGCTACGTTAGCTAGTTCAACTCGGGGTAGACCCATTGACGCGAATGGGCCGAATCGGCTCTCTGAGGAAAACATAGCGGAGGGAAAACTGCCGGTTGCCTATATAGAAACGGCGCCCCGAAGTGGCCGGAGCCTCCGCCTCCTGAGGCGGGAATACATCATCCCGAGGCGGCTTGGGGGGCGGGGCCAGGAGGCGGAGACCGTTAGGGGGCAACGGTCGCTGCGCGCTCTGTCCGGCCCGCGCGTTCCTGTCAGGGCGCGGCGGCCATGAGGCGGTTGTGGCCGTGGCTCGTCTTGGGGCTGGTCGTCCCCGAGGAGGCGCCCGACAAACAGAACTTCCAAGCCTACCCCCAGATTACTAACAAGCGCTTTATCCGTCAGTACGTGGACGCCCACAACAACTTCCGCACCAAAGTCCAGCCCACCGCTTCCAACATGCTGTACATGGTGTGTCCCCGGCGTGGGGTGGAAGGAGGAAAGGGAGCCGTGGGCCTAGCTGGGGTGTGGGTGTGCAGCTGCCGGATCTACCTATAAGCTAAACAAGCTATAGCAAGCATAGGCAAACTTGGCCCTCCGGATGTTTTGGGACTACAACTCCCATCATCCCTAGCTAACAGGAGCAGTGGCCAGGGATGATGGGAGTTGTAGTCCCAAAAAACCGTCTGGAGGGGCAAGTTTGCCTATGCCTGAGCTATAGCTTAGGGTCCTGTTCTCTTGGGGGCCCCAAAAATTTTTAAAGGGGGATAAACATTTCCAAAATATATGATAAAAAACAAAATAAAACCTACATCCAGCAACAGTGTTTTGTGTTGTGTAGGCTCCTATGATGTAAGTAATGCACCTGCTAGCCTGCTCCCTAAAATATCACTGGTTTTAGAAACTTATTAGGTCCATAAATTACCATATAGCATCAAAAAAACAGCGACAATTTGCTGTTGACAAAGGACAGCTGGACATATAAACGGCCCCATTACCTTCAGTAGCTGAGGGCCTCATCACACCTAAATCCAGCCCTGGGGAACTGTGAATACTTCACTCTGACCAATTGTGCCGCAGATAGCTTGGTTCTGTTCCACACCACCACCCAAAAAAATAAAGCCTGCCCCTCCCAAAAAATAATTCCTGGCTACACCCATGAAGGGAGCTGAGACAATTTGCGGTGCCGCTGGAGAGGCGAACCCCTCCCCCTGGCTTCTCCTTGGGCCCTAAAAGAGAGAAACTCCCACTGTCATCCACTACATCTTAAGGACAGTCAATGAACATTGGACGTTTTTGAGAAGCAAACCATGGCTGCCCTACAAGAGGGGTAGTGGGGGTGCCTGCCTCGGGCAGCCAGTGTTGGCTGTATTGAGGGCGGTGAGAGAGTAGCAGAGATGGGTAGAACACAGAAGTGAATAATATCACTGTACTCAAACCTTGGTTTCAACTGCTAATTTCCCACCTGGGCAGGGTCATTGTTTAAAACTGCCATTTTCCTTTGTGCCCCTCCATCCCTGCTTTATTCAAACCTCTGTCGTTTTTCAAACTATTTTCCTCTCAGTTCTCTTCATCTCCACTTCCCTTTTAACTTCTGCTGTTTTAAACCACCAGTTTTCCCATGCCAGGTCATTCATTGGTGAATCACTTTGATTCCAGGATTGTGCTAAGGCACTACAAATCCACCAATGAGGGCTGTGCCATATGTCTTTTTTTATGTGTAAAGGAAGACATTGTTTGAGAGCTGGGTGGAAAAGGTATTGAAAGTGAAATATACTCGGAGTCGAGCGTGAATTTTATGCTCTTTATTCAGCTCGTAGTAGCAATGAATGAAAATTTTCCCAAAACGTCTAGCTATATATACATTATTTACACAATGGCCCCATGTGATTGGCTAATTCCGGGCTGCTCCTATAGGCCAATCAGGTTGCAGATTCACTTCTTCCAGAAGCCTGATTGGCTGCTTCTGCAGGCCAATCAGGTCGCAGATTCACTTCCACCTGGAGCTGGATTGGGTGGCTCCTGCAGACCAATCAGACTGCTACATTCTGGATCCTATTGTTCTAGGATTCAGCTCAGTACATAACAGAAAGAAAGACTTGTAATCTGAATTTTGACTGAACTGAAAATGTGACATCGTTACATTTACTAGAGCTGTATAACAAAAATAATTAATAGCTATGTGTGATACTTTTGTATTTTGCAGACATTTGATCTCGCCTTAGCTAAAATAGCCAGAGAATGGGGAAAGAAATGCATATTTGAATATAACCCAGTTAAGAATATTCACCCTGAATATGCATTTAGGCCGTTTGGAGAAAATATGTACAGGACACCTGCCAGAAGTAAACCATTTGATCCTGCTATTCCTATTTCAGTATTTCATGATGAAGTAATATACTACAACTACAGCAGCAACACATGTGAAATGATATGTAGACATTATCTTCAGGTAAGTTGTATTTTTCACTGGTCAGATTGTCAACCATTTTTGTATCTTCAGAAACAGAAGCACCTTAAGGTTAGACATTTTCCTGGCACATGCAAATAATGAATACAGCTCTTAATCAGACACCAAAGATTTAACAGTTATCACCCCCAAATTAACAGAAATAGTATTCCATTTACATGTCAACCAGGATGATTGAATACTAACATAAAACATAAAGGTGCCTTTAGCCAAATGACAATAAAGAGAGGAGTCTGAAGAGAAACTGAATATTACATAACGTAGTTTATATTATATAATCTACTTTTTTCCAGGTTGTTTGGGCTAATACTTATAAAGTTGGCTGTGCTGTTATCCGCTGTCGTCAATCACAAGATGGAAGGAGGAATAGTGCGACATTTGTATGCAATTATGGTCCATCGTAAGTTAACGAATGTTAAAGAGATCCAAACTTGTGTTTACACAAAGTGTTCTAACTTGCAGAATTGCATGAGTATTCACAGTTGAATTAAGGAGCAATCTTAACTGCTCTTTACAGAGCTATAGAACCATTGGTGCATCTGCAGTTCTGCCATGCACAATGACTGGGACAGAAAGTACAGGACAGGCATATCACTGTGCCAGCCTCTGCCAGCGTGTAGGTGGCAGCTCAGTCCCTCCCCACCCATTTAAAATTGCTATCAGTGGGAACCCCACTGGCATCACCCCACTGGCAGCAACCAGAAGGAAGCTGACAGGCCTGTAGGGCTGGGCAAAGGTACACCCTTGCCTAATCCAAACCTCCCTAGCCTGGTGTAAAGGAGGTTGGATTGCTTTCTTACTGTATGTATGTATTGCATCTTTTACTGTTGATTGCAAAGCAAACAGAATACTCAACTGCTGTTTTCCAGCCATTTCTATGATTAACAATTATTTCTGTTATCCAAATGGTTAGACATACAAAATGTGATTAATAAGACATTCACAATTTTAGTTCTGTTACAACTGTAGTTTAAAATTTTATTGTACAGTGGTGCCTCGCAAGACGAAAATAATTCGTTCCGCGAGTCTTTTCGTCTTGCGATGTTTTTCGTCTTGCGAAGCACGGTCCGTCGCAACTGCGCCTCTTCAAGCGGCTTTAAAAAAAAAGTGCAAGACGTTTTCGTTTTGTGAAGCAAGCCCATAGGGAAATTTGTCTAGCGAAGCAACGCAAAACCGAAAAACCCTTTCGTCTAGCGAGTTTTTCGTCTTGCGGGGCACCACTGTATTCTAAGTACCGTACTCTTCCATGTATAAGACAAAGTTTTTTTACTCTAAAGTTATGTTCAAAAATTTGCCTCGTCTTATAGAAGGATAGTGAATGGGGTGGACGGCTGCAGCTGCAAGCAGGAGCATGTCAGCCACAATTGTTGGCTGCTAGAAGGGCTGCTTTGGATTGGCTGCTGCTTCTCTAATTGGGTTGGTGATTGGCTTCTGCAACAAACACTGCTGTTGATTGGCTGTCACTGCCACGATTAGTGGCTGCTGTTCTGGGACACACATGATTGCCAGTGGACAGCTTTTCTCAGTTGGGTATGAATTTTTTTGCTGGGGAAGGGTCTGTTTGCGATTGGCTGTCAGTATCGATGCTGCATGTGAGCGATTTTTGGCACACACACCCCAGCTGTAAAACTCTGAGCAATCCTTTGCAAAAAACTCAACAACTCTGAGCCATCTCCCCTCCCCCTCCCATTTTCTTAAATTTGAGTCCCCCAAAATAGGGGGCGTCTTATAGATGGAGGAGTCTTATAGACGGAAAAGTACAGTGTGTTGTCTCCCTAGCAGGGAGGAGCCATCGGTCATAGAATGCATCCTTCCATGAAGAAGCGTCTTGGTTCAGTCCTCAGTATCTCTGCTTAAATAATCATGTACAGGTGCTGGGGAAATACCTGACATTCCAGGAGAATCACCAAATCAGCTTCATGCACCCAAGAAAGTGGACTCTGGTCCATGAAAACTTAGACTAAAATAATTTTTTGACAATGGCACTTTTTGTAGTTTCGACTACTATAGAAGAAGAAGAGAAGAAGAAGAGTTTGGATTTGATATTCCGCCTTTCACTCCCCTTCAGGAGTCTCAAAGCGGCTAACAATCTCCTTTCCCTTCCTCCCCCACAACAAACACTCTGTGAAGTGAGTGGGGCTGAGAGACTTCAAAGAAGTGTGACTAGCCCAAGGTCACCCAGCAGCTGCATATGGAGGAGCGGAGACGCGAACCCGGTTCCCCAGATTAGGAGACTACCGCTCTTAACCACTACACCACAGGAGACCATTTTTGTGTTTTTAACAGTGTTGTAAGTCACTTGGAGACCTTTAGGTAACAAGAGACTAAAGTTAATAAATAATAATACCACAGATACCCTTTTGCAACTTTACTGCACAAACCTTGTAGGTCACCAATCCAACCCCCTACATGAGGGCTGCACTCGCTCACAGGTGAACTTCTGGAGCATTATACCTACAGTGAGTGGGGCCAGAGGCAAAAGAGGGCATGGCAGTAGATGAAACATTTATCTTTGCACAGTAGGCCATGTTCCAGTGACCAAGAGAGACCCAAGCAAATAGATCAGTGTTACAGAGCCAATACTGGTGACACTGGCACTTTGACAGGGCAGCAGCAAGATTTTGGTTAAATGGGTGCACCAGCAAAAACACCAGATTTACTCCACTGCTGTTCCCTCATAACCCAAACTTGCCTTTGCTTCATCCTCTTAAGCGGCAGTGATGTCAGTACTGTATCAGAAGGGTAGGTCTGCAGCACCATACTGGTCACTCCTGCCAGCCATGAAAAGCCAGAGGTCTCTATAACCTGTTTATATCCACATTTATTAGTCTTTTGGCCAGTGCAAAGCTGGGAGTGTGGCCCAGGCAGAATTGTAAAAGCCAGGAAAGGATTAGAGGGATGCATTCAGCACCCAGGACTGAGGTTGTCCACTCTTCACAATTTGTTAGCATCTGTAACTTTTATTATATTTATCATTGCCTTCATTTTAATTTTCAGTAATTTTGTGTACTTAATTTGTTATTACTGTACTTTAATAAACTTTTGTTCTTCAGGATGGAAGTTGGAATTCAACCATATAAACCAGGAAGGCCATGTAGTAACTGCCCAGGAGACAGGTGTCAAAATAGACTCTGTAGTAAGTATAGTGAATGATGCAAATGTTCATGAAAAAGATTATTTAAACCATCAAATATGTTGGTTTTTGAGCTCCATTTGTATCACCTCTAGTAGGACATTCTAATGTGCTTAAGGCATGGAACGCAGGAAAGGCGAGTAGTGTTCTGGTATTCACCTCTTTGCTTTGTCCCATGTCAGTCAATCCTTTGGGAAAAGGGGAATAATTGTGCTTTGGTGCACTGTTGCAGTAGAGAGACAACAGTTGCTTCCTTCCTTAATCTAGGTGACCTAGGTTATTTTGAGAGGGCTCTCATAGGAGGTCAGTGTCTCTGGGTGCTATAGAGTACAAAGCTGCATTTTCAGTCATTCCTGAAAAGTGGGTCCTTAAAATATTGTTGTCAATACTAGTACTGAGCTAGTGTAGAGAAACAAAAGGGAACGTTCCATTATACCTATTAGTAGTTCTGTTCATGATTCAAGAAATCACATTCAGATATTTTACTGATTAATTGGTGTTCAGGTTTAAAGCTTTACACATGACTATATCTTATAAAAGTATGTGATTGTAAGGATACATAGAGTGCCTTTTGATTAGAGCAAAAGATAAGTGAGAAAACACAGTGTTCCCTGTTGCTAGCTCATCAAAAATTATTACATATCTGTTGGTTACTGCATATTGCCTGTTATTACCTGCACTTTGCCCATGTCTCTGTGGTTTTGAAAGGTGTCTAATGACCTTTCACCACTGTATACCTCTGGACAAGGTATTACTGAAAACCAAATAAAATACAGTGGTACCTCGGGATGCGAACGGGATCCGTTCCGGAGCCCCGTTCGCATCCCGAATGGAACGCAAGATGCAACGGCGCGCGTGCGCGGGTCACATTTTGCCGCTACCGCACATGCGCGTGACGTCATTTTGAGCGTCTGCACATGCGCGAGCGGTGAAACCCGGAAGTAACGCACTCCATTACTTCCGGGTTGCCGTGGAGCGCAACTCGAACGGGCTCAACCAGAAGCACATTTAACTCGAGTTATGACTGTACCTTCTTCCTTTCAGCTTCCAGATTATAGAAAAAAGGTTATAGGCAGGACAGCAGATAGACTACAGTCTGAGCCTTCAAGTCATCAGTATTGGCGGGCAGTGGTGGTGGCAGAATTTCACTGTAATTGTTATTAAAATTGGTTACTCACCTTACTCTTAACTTAAAACCTAATAGACTTGGGGTAAGGAGGGGGGCTTTCAACTTAGCAGGTATTTATCAAATAAATCACTGTACATTTTGGATGCTGAAATTTAATGGAAATGCTTTCACGTTTCTTGTCATATGGCTGAAAATAAAAACTCATAGCAAAATGCTAACATTTTAAAGCCTTTTTTCACTTGTTACAACTATTTCCCTTTTGCAGGAAATTCTGAACGCGAAAGAGTAAACAACCGTATGTATTACATTTGTTTTATACTTTAATTTACTTAAAGAACAAAATTCAAATTCAGTGAAACTTTTTTATTTTTTAAAAAATAGGCTATTCACGATGGCATCCAGCTTCTAAATTCAAGTTTATATGTGATGACTTCTGCATCACTGTTGCAGTTTTAAGGCCATTATTAATGTTTGTAGCATTTGTAGCTGTTTACATCTTAAAACTCCATTATCCAGGTTTAGTTTTTAACACTAGGGTAGGTTACTGAGCATATTTACATGAATGATAAAGATTATATTCCTGCATTTTATATTAAAGTAGATTTGCTTTGTTGCATTGTTTCACATGTTATTTTGTGTTTTCTCAAACTGTATAAATTTACCTGTTACATATTAATGTAATATTAAATATTTTTAAACTGGAAAGATAAATTTAAAATAAAATATATTGTTATCTTGAATATTTTGTACAAATAAAAATTAAGCGTATTAAATTGGTTGGCATCTGTCTGTCTCAGGAGACAATGAAGCAGTGTGCCTTTGGGGGTGAGGTCAAGCTGTTGGAAGGTTGCATCACCTGCTGTGGCTGTAGAGACCTATGTGGGAAAGACCAATTTTGTTGCAGCTGGGGCAAATTAAGGCATTCAGTTGTGCTGCTGCAGATGCACATACATTTCTCCACTCACTCTTACCTCCAGTTCTATTCAATATGTATTACACTATATGAGGGAGTATTCTGTGGTGGCTTCCCATCTTTGGAATGTTGTCCCCAAGGAAGCCTGCCTGGAAATTGCATTTAATACCATTTCAGCAACAGGGAAAATATTTGTTTTCCCAGGCTTTCAAAAACTGCTAGTATAAACATTTTAACTTAAAAGAGTTTGGTTTTACTGTCTATTTGAATGGGCTGTGACTGCTTTAGTTGTTTTAACTTTATTATTATCAGTTGTTAAATTGAAGGGTTTTAAAAAATAGTTTAGTACTGTTAGCCGCCCTGGGGCCATGAATTTATGTTGAAAGTGCAGGATATAAATTATGTAAAAAAATTATTCTGTATATAATATCCATAACAAGATGTAAACTCCTTCCACTTAGATCTCCTTACAACAGCACAATTTTGGATGTATATTAAGGTAGATCAAAAATGCTTTCTCTCTTTTAGCAATGCCTCTTTTCAAAGTCTAGTTTTAAACTTTTAATTTATTTGAATGTGCTTCTCTTGGGGAGGAGTGGAGAGAGAGTGGAGCACTTGCTATCTTCTAGTCCAGGGTTTCCCAAACTTGGGTCCCCAGCTGTTGTTGGATTACAACTCCCATCATCCTTCCCTACCAGGACCTGTGCTCAGGGGTAATGGGAGTTGTACATGTTGCACATGTTGACTGAACAACAGATGCTCCCCACACCAAGAGCATACAAGAGCATACAAGAGCATGAGTATTAAAGCAAAGGATTTGCCATTCCACTGCGCTGAGTCTTCAAGTTTAACTCCTCCATTGCAATCCTTTTTTTGGATGCTTTGGCAGGTTTTGCTGTCCGAACTCTCTGAATTCATCTGTGACTGCAGCCTTCTGTCATAGCCACCTGAAAAACACTTTTTTAAAAAAAATATTAAGACCTGATAAGAGTCCAGCTGATGAAGACCAGCACTGAAAGCATGACTTAGGCTCAAGTAGCTTCTGAATGGAATTGCTTGGGATTCTCCAGTCAAGAGTATCCACTTCCCCCGCAGCATTTCAGCTAAACCACAGTTCAGATGGATTTAACACAACCACAGTAGCCAATCGCATCTGTATGGACTGCAATGGCGGGGGAGACAAAGAGGAGAGATAGAAACGACCCGCAAATGTCCCCTTTAAAAAGAGAGGAGGGCGGGAAGATTGCCCAGTGCACAAACCGGGAAAGAGAATCGTTCCGAAGATGGAGGTACAGCCTCGAGACTTGTTTAAAACAGCAAGAGGTTTCTGATCTCCGCACTTAACATCTCGTGCGAGTCTCGTCCGTGCAGCCGGTGGGGTCACACCAAGCAAAAGAACGGCGTGGAAGCGTTCTAAGTGGAGAGCGGGAGTTCGGCGCGGGGGCGGGAGGTAGTAGCGACGCCTGAGGCTGTTGGGGAGCAACGGTCTCTCCGCGCGCGTCCCTAACTCGCCGCCGCAGCCATGAGGCGCTTCTGGCCGTGCGCCGTCGTGCTGGGGCTGCTGGCCGTCGAGGGCGTGGGCGGCGCGCAGAAATTCGCAGTCTATCCCAAAATTACCAACAAGACCTTCATCGACGAGTATATCAACGCGCACAACCAGCACCGCAGCGAAGTGCAGCCCCCCGCTTCCAACATGCTGTTCATGGTGGGTATCCCGGGCGCGGGGTGGGAGGAGGAAAGGAGAGCCCTCGCTTCCAGCTGGGCGCTTAGGAGAAGGAGCTTCCCATTGAACCCGCCGCCACCTTTTCTTTCGGAGGGCTCCTTGCCTGCGGTTTAAAAAGGCAGATCCTTCAGGTCACGCCTTTGGGCATTGTAAGGTGACGGTCTCAGGCAGAACAAAACAAACAAACAAAAAATCCTTCCAGTAGAACCTTAAAAGATAAAGGGACCCCTGACCATTAGGTCCAGTCGTGGCCGACTCTGAGATTGCAGCGCGCATCTCTCTTTATTGGCCAAGGGAGCCGGTGTACAGCTTCTGGGTTATGTGGCCAGCATGACTAAGCCACTTCTGGCGAACCAGAGCGGCGCATGGAAATGCTGTTTACTTTCCCGCCGGAGTGGTACCTATTTATCTACTTGAACTCTGACGTGCTTTCAAACTGCTAGGTTGGCAGGAGCAGGAACCGAACAATGGGAGCTCACCCCGTTGCGGGGATTCGAACCATCGACCTTCTGATCAGCAAGTCCTAGGCTCTGTGGTTTAACCCACAGCGCCACCCGCCAGCTAAGTTTGTTCTTACTATGAGCTTTCGTGTGCATGCACACCTCTTCAGTAACCAAGTCTCAGGCAGCTCATTGTGGTGGTTATATCTGGGAAGGGATGAAGGAGGTTTTCTGCCTCAGATTGCGAAGTAACCGCAGCAGCTCGAGGCTGAAAATAGTCACTGGTGTTTTTCTTTTATTTTGGCGTTAACACCCTTTGACCCGCCTCTGAAAGCTGTATGCGTAATTCACATGGTAGAATGAGCATAGATAGCTGGTTCTTTAAAAGCCCGGCAGGTATTATACTTACTGGTGCCAGTGAGTAATATTCAAGTAAAGGATCTACAAGTGTGAGAGACAAGATCATAAAGGGAAGGCAAAGTGACTAACATTAAAACCAATTAAGCACATTCAATAAAACCATCTAAAAACATAACTAAACAATTAAAAGGGGGCAGAACTTGTTTTGTTTTTTTTGTGAGACTGAAGACGTGTTATCCATTGGAAGTGGGAAATGTTATTAAAAGCTGTGTGTGTGATACTTTTCTGTTTTACAGAGTTTTGATCTAGGTTTAGCTAAAATAGCGAGAGCATGGGGACGGAAATGTATTTTTGGACATAATCCAAACAGAAAAGTCCACCCTGAAACTAAATATCGGCCATTTGGAGAAAATATCTGGCGGGGATTTGCCTCCAGCCAACCATTTAATGCTGCTGCTGCCATTAATGCATTTAACAGTGAAGTAAAATACTATACCTATGATGACCACACATGTTCCAAAGTATGTGGTCATTATACTCAGGTAAGTTTCATCCTCATCTGCTTAGAAAATTTTAATCAAAACTTAAAGAACTTGAATAATTTGAGACTCTGGGTGCTTCCAGACTGTCATATTTTGATGTGATTCAGTCACATCCTGGCAAATTCAAGCTGTGCAATTAAAGTTAATTTGGAGCTCTTGCAAAACAAACCTGCTTCCCCAAAAGATTGGACTTTTTGCAATCAGAAAAGTGATGGGGAAATGACCTGGAAAGTGAGGCATAACATTTGCTTCACACAATGCTGTCTAATAATCTCTCCACAAATAAATCAGGATGAATGCTAATTAAATAGCCAACACTATCAAATCTTCAAACAAATCAGGTTGAATATTCATTAAACTGGCCGTCTGGAAGGGACCTCTGTAATCATACTTTGTGAAATAATCATATTCCTACCATCACAATAGAAACCGCTTACTTATAAAATGCATGGAATGCTTGAAATTAATTAATTGACAACTTTCAGAAAAAGGTCCCCACTTCAGTTTCAGTTCTGTAGGGTTTTTTGAATTGCTAGAAGTTCTAACATCTATAAAAACTGAGTTACTAGCAATGGGCCAGCACTAAGTGTTGCAGGGCTTATGCATGGCAAGTTCTTACCATGAGAATTAAAGGCAAATTGTCTTAAGACAGCCCTTCTTTTAATGTCCTGTTCTGCTCTTTGCAGGTGTGTAGTTTACCCATGCAAAAAGCAACAAAGGTATAATTTACAAAGAAATGACCCCCTTGGTCATGACACACAGCAGACAAACAACTCCAAAAGACATATTAAACGTTTGTTTGTAGTACTTTTGTACCCCTTGTTTGTTAAAGTTGCACAAAGCAGTTTGATAATACTGATTAACAAATGTAACAACCGAAATTCAGTAGAAATAACTGCTAGGCTGTCAGCACAAATTACTGACAAATAGGCCAGGAAGCCCAAAGGTGTTTTATTCAATAGCCATGCTATTATTCTAAAACAAAGCATTAAAAGTTAGTGTGTGGATCTGTTGAAGTTTGGTAGGCCATGATATTTCCTAACAAATGTCTCTTTGTAACACAACATACTGAGTTTGTAGCATCCTTCTCTATCAATTGCATCAAAATCAATAATAATTAAATATTTGCTTTATATTGAACAACCATTGTTTTATCCTCACAGATATTTTGGTTACGTATTTCCCTGGCACAGGCAATGATCAACACAGTTGCTCACCTTGAGCAATGAATGAGCAATGAATACTTAATTTTAGATATTATACTGTATTTCAATTGCTCAAGATGAGCAGAAATCATACACCATTTTACATATATATTGTAAGAACATAAGACAAACACCCGTGGCCCATCTAGTTAAGCATTTTCACAGTGACCAACCAGATTAGGATGCTTGAATATAAGCTTTGAATTCTTATATAATATAAAGATGCCTGTAGCCAAATGCCAAGTGAGGGCAGGAATGTGGAGAGAAGCTGATTGTTAGAAATGGTAACTATTAACACAACTTGTACCTTTATCTTATATAATAAAACATATCCTTTCCAGGTTGTTTGGGCTGATTCTTACAAGGTTGGCTGTGCTATTGTTTACTGCTCTCGAGCGACAGATGGAGACAGGAATGTTTTGCATTTCGTGTGCAATTATGCTCCAGCGTAAGTTAACAAATGCTAAAGAGATTGTGTTGACACTTAGCAGTCTAAAATTCATGTGATGGGCAGCTACAGGTGATTTGGAGGAAATCAGGCCTGTTAGGTGGAGGTTCCCCTCCGCTGCCATCACAGGACAGTACATATGACATCAAACATCTTTATAAGCTTTTTTTTGGACACCTTTTCACCAGGGGTTTCAAATCTTCTCCGAACAACAAATGGGGCCTGCAGGTGAAAAGAAGGCAGGAGTAGCACTGCTACCACACATAGGAGGTTGGGACATAAAATTCAGCAGGCGTCATTGTGCGGGACATCAGCTAGATTGTGCTGACAGCTTTCTGAAATCAGAGCCTTCCAGCATTAGCATATACATACTTTATACATGGTGTCTCTCTCCAAATGTCTTTGGCATCTGCATTTTGCCCTAATGTTCTTTGGCCTCTGAATTGCTGTCATGTTCCCCTGTACTTCCCATGTACATTTCCTAGCTCTAGTCCATCTCCATTTGGACGTTCATAAACTTTTTCACCCTCATTCCTGGGAGGTGAGCTGTCCTGAACTGGATATTCCTTATAAAAACTGATCAGTCAGCCTTTTGATTTTAAATGCCAACTGCCTGCTTCCATTCTGGTTAGAGTGGTCCCTTTTTAAGCATGTCTGGCTTGTCCTGAAACATTAACAAATCCACCACTGCAAATCCACCTGTCTAGCTGGCCCTGTGCAAGGAATAGGAAGCATTTCAAAGAAATCTATCTTGAAGAGCTTGGTTTTCCCACCTAGCAATAAAAATTTTGCTGCCGGGACCCCGTGACTACATTTTGCCACATCATTTGTGCCAACGTGCACCACACACTCCTTTCCAGCACTATCTTATCAGGATATCTAAATGGTGTTTGCCACCCACAACCTTTCCACCATTGTTTACAGATGTATATGTCTTGCTTTTATTTATTCCTACTGTTGATTTCTATAACACACAAAAGTACAGTTTTGAGACATGTCTGTTTGTCAGGACATTTACAGCATCAAACACAAGTCATTTGTATCTCTGATTAAATGCAAGAATTGATCCCTTACATCTGTTTCCTTAAGATTATTTCGGAAAGCTTTAACCTTTGTTCAAGCACAGGTGTTTCTATAGCTGGCTGACCCTTGCAAGAGGGTTCAAGTGAATAGTGTGAAAGGTGATAAGGTAACTTAAATAACTTCACAATGTAAGACCACTCATTTCTATAGCTATAGTTTCTATAGCTGGCTGCCCTTACAAGAGGGTTCAAGTGAATAGTGTATTTTTCATCTTTTTAGTGTATTTTTCATCTTTGTTGGAAGCCGCCCAGAGTAGCTGGGGAAACCCAGCCAGATGGGCGGGGTACAAATAATAAATTATTATTATTATAGTGTGAACGGTGATAAGGTAACTTAAATAACTTCACAGTGTAAGACCACTCATTTGAGCATTGTTACCAGGGTGACTTGGACCACTTCAGTATTCTCTGTATGAGATCCAAATAGTAGTGACCAAAAGCAATGGTGTGTCTGAACTAGGCATAATACAGTGGTGAATCGCAAGACGAAAAGAATCCGTTCTGTGATTCTCTTCGTCTAGCGGTTTTTTCGTCTTGCAAAGCAAGCCCACTGAAGGATTAGCGCTATTAGCGGCTTTTAGCGGCTTATCTGCTGATCAGATCAGCTGATAAGCGGCTTAGTGGCTTAGAAAAAGGGGGGGGGACCCAGCAGGAACTTGCAAGACATTGTCGTCTTGCGAAGCAAGCCCATAGGAAATTCGTTTTGCGAAGCACCTCCAAAATGGAAAACTCTTTCAGCTAGCGAGTTTTTCGTCTTGCGAGGCATTCGTCTTGCGGGGCACCACTGTACCTAAATATATTTGGCAGCTCTATTCTGTATAAGTCGGTTTTTATATCCATTCCTTCACATTCAAAGACTAGTCACCTCTTCCAGCTCAATATACTCCACTGTGATATTTAGTCTTGTGTGTTGATGCCTTTATAACTAGGACTGCATTCCCTCTCAGACAATTTTACAGGAACTGCATGACAGTGATGGGTAGGTTTTGTTTCTGCTAAAATAGGTTAATAATAAAATTACACAATGGAATGGGTGCGCCAGAGACAAAAATAGGAAGAATAATGGATGTGACTTTTACCTTTGTACAGTAAGCTTCCATCCAGACAAAAGCCAAACAAACACCCATCACCATAAGTAAGAGGCATGATCACAGTTCAAGGACCCATTACAGCCAGAAAAATCATTCAAGAGTGCAGAGGTAGGGCTGATGAGGCCCTTGGAAAATTTCAAGGACCAGATGGAGAGGCCTGGAAGGCTGCATTTGGCCCCCAGACCTAGACAACTTATTCGTTACATCTAAAATCTTTAATTATATGACCAGTAGCTTGCATTTTAATTTTCAATTTAGCTTTGTGTACTGAATACATAATGTTACATAATATTTTGTTCTTTAGGGGCAATTACCGGGGCGTTCGTCCTTATAAAAAAGGATCTTCATGTAGCGAGTGCCCAAAAGGAGACACTTGTCAAAATCAACTCTGTAGTAAGTGTGATGATAAACTATCATATTTTTAAAAAATGTATTTATTTAGATAATTTCTAAATAAATACATTTATACATTTACGTCCGTTCTTAACCTGAAACTGTTCTTAAGCTGAAACACCACTTTAGCTAATGGGGCCTCCTGCTGCCGCCGCGCCACCACTGCACGATTTCTGTTCTCATCCTGAAGCAAAGTTCATAACCCGAGGTACTATTTCTGGGTTAGCGGAGTCTGTAGCCTGAAGCGTATGTAACCCGAGGAAATACTCTTCCATTATATGACAGAAAATAAAATAAACCCAAGGTAAAATAGTAACGTTTTTAAAGCTTTCTTTTGCTTGTTATATGTATTTTCTCTTTTCCAGGAAATTCTGAACGTGATAAAGAAAGGAGTGAGAGTATGTATTACATTTTTATTTTGTTGTTTAAATTTAGAGCAAAATTCACATTCAGTAAAAATTACCTTCTTTTTTTAAAATATAGATTATAAACGATGGAATCCACCGTATGATTTCCACATTACCTGTGATGAATCCTGTATTGCTGTTGCAGTTTTAAGGCCATTATTGATGTTTGTAGCATTTGCAGTTGTTTACTACTTAAAATTACGTTATCCGGGTTTAAATTTAAAACATTAATCTCCAATATGCACATAAAACACACAACCATTTTCTTTGAGTATCTTAACTAACAGAGCACATTAACACAAATGCTAATTTTATTTTATTGTGTTTTATATTGTAAAACTAAATTTGGCTTGTTTTATTGCTTCATATCATATTTTGTTTTTTTCCAAAATTGTAAAAAGTTCTGTTTCATATTGATTCATTGTGAACATTTTAAAATCTGTAAGATATTAATATAATATAAAATATATGGTCATATCTTGTATGTTCAATACCATGTAAAAAATAAAGATCAAGCATATTAAAATAAGCTTAATTATTTTACATGATTAAGCTATACACGAGTCCTTTTTTCTTCTTCCAAAATCACGAACCGACAATTTTTAGTGTTCTACTTTAGTTTTATACATGCTTTTATAAATTTAATATGATTTTTTAAAAATGCTGTGGAATAGAAGCTTGAGGCAGTTATTATTGCTAAGTAGCTGAGTCCTGTGATTGTTAGCTAGCCAGGTTTTCTTTCTGCTAAAATAAGTTAATGATAAAATTACACAATGGAATGGGTGCGCACTAAGATAAAGTTTGTTTGATTTTTAAGCTATTAATTCTTTTTAAGAAAGGTATTTATTATTGAAGAGATTTATACAAAAAAGAAAAATTAAGTGGTTCTAACAACAAAATATGAAACTTTCACAAACTTTCGCAATAAGGCTTACATGGTTCCATGGATCTCTTTGACTTTAGTATTTTGATTCTGCATCCAGACTGCTGGCTGTCTTAGGTTAGGGTTACCAGACGTCCCCGGATTTGCAAATCTGTCCTGGACAGATTCCGTCCCTGGAATGTCCCCAGATTTGCACATCTGTCCCTGGGAAACGTGGCAGCAGCAGCCTGGAGCCAGTCTGGTAGCTCAGTTGGCTCTGGCTGGCTTCAGGAGCTGCTCGCTGCTGCCGCCACTGCCAAAGGTGAACCGGGGACGTCTGGTGGTACAGATCTCCTGCCCCCTGGGGAGGCTCAGGAGTCGCGGGCAGACCGCCGTTGCCCAGGAGGGGTACAAGGCGCACGGTTTCTCTGCCAGGCAAAGTGAAAAGCCCTTATTTTGCACCCTGCGAAACATAAATGCGCAGTTTTTTTAAAAAACTGGGCAACAGCCCTCTGCCCACGACTCCTGAGCCTCCCCTGATCTGTCAAAACAAAGGGGGAAGGGGGCAGGAGATCAGGGAAGGCTTGGGAGTCATGGGCAGGCGGCATGCCATTGCCCCACTACTTCCCTGTTGCTACTCAGCTTCAAAAAAAAAAAAAGGGTCCCTGGATTCATTGAAAGAAATCTGGTAACCATATCTTAGGTTGTAATTCTTAAATTCTTTTTATGAGAATATGAGAATAGCAATCCTTTTTAGGTCAGTGGAACTGAGTATATAGTAGTTTCAGAACTGCAGGTATGTTTTGAAAGAGCTATACAAAATCAGGCATGTATAAAAAGTGAAGTGAAAGCGTGAAAGATCTTTGAACTGTTCCATGTTGTCCTTCCTCTTTAAAAATATTTATTATGCATTTCCCTGGTGGAGAAAACAGTTCACCAACAGACACTGAACAAGTGGCTGGATGCTCAGACTCTAGAGACTGAGTAAGCAGCTTTAAAAAGAAGGCTGTGCACATAAATTTGCAGAAAGTTTTCCGCATGGAAATGTTCATGAGGTTCTGTGTGATACTGATTACTAGATATGGTCTTTCCCTCCCATCCAGTAAGATTTTGAAAATCTGATATAGTTGATCCACCTATGGGAATTTGTCTCTACTGTGTTGATTTTGTTCTTTGAATCAAGGCAGTATGCCATTCATGAAAGCAGTATACAGTCCAGATAGTGCTGCTTTCTATATATCTTGCTTTCCCCAGTAGGCCTTGTCTTAGCATAGTACTTTGTTTCCAGTTCGTTATCTTTTACTCAGCCATTTTTCCTGGACACTTGTGAGGTTGACTGCTGTTTGCTATCTTTTCCGCTGCTTTTTGTGAATCCTTGCATAACCCTCTTTCATTTCTACTTCATACTGCTAGTACTGTAGTTTGTATCTGTTGGGGTAGCGCATTTTCTGGTACTGTCTTTTGTTCCCACAAAGCAAGCCAGAAGTTGATAATCCAGAGCTATCAAGGTATCACCTATTGCAAAAGAGAATTTTAGATTTGATAAAAAATGTATACATGAACAGTTTTAAAGTTAATATTTTGATACAGTTATAAAAATTACCTGGCACGTTTGAAATATTTGTAAATAGGCAAGTGCAGTTTGCTGTACCAATTAACCAGATTTTAGAAGTCTGTTTCATCCATCTTGAATTAAAACAATCTACACTTCAATTGCAAATGAGAAAGCGTAAATATGAAAAGGCAAGTTGCTATAGATTTTGTAAAACCATAGGCTTTTGGGTTTGGAGACTATTTTCTGTTATTGGAGAGAAATAGAAACATTTATTATTTCATTTTTTTCAAACTCATTTTGGTGCACAAAAACACACAAAACCTATTTTTCCAGCTACTTTGCTTCAGCTTTCTGCAAACCAGTTTTAATGTTATAATTTATAAATTATTTAAATCATTGTTTTACTCTTCAGCCAAAAAGACTCCCAGAATGGCTTACATATGTCAATAAGACAGTCCATGCCCTCAGACTTACAATCTAAAATACATGTCACAAAAGGAATAGATACAGGAAATCAGGAGAAAACAGAAATAGTAAGAAAATTCGGCCTAGAAATAGTAAAAAAAGTAAAATGCTTGGGAATAGAGATTAGAATGAAAAATATAAATCTATTTGAGGATAATTACAAAAAAATGGACTGCAGTAAAGAGTGATATGGAAATTTAGACAAAACTGAAATTAACATAATGGGGCAGAATATCAATAATAAAAATGAATCTCTTACCAAAATTACTGTTTCTGTTTCAAATGATTCCCATAATAGGCAAAGTAGAAAGCTTCAACAAATGGAAATCGGACTTGACAAAATTTATATGGCAAGGCAGAAAGCCACTTATTAAATACAAATTATTAACAGATAAGAAACAGATAAGAAAGAAAGAGGTAAGTTTGGGCTCCCTGATTTGAGAACTTATTATGAAGCTGCATGTTTGTGCTGGATCCGAGAATGGATTGTAGCCTTATGAGGCTTTGCCCTCAGGTGGGAAAAAGTAATGCACCCGGGAGAGGGAAATGGGAGTCAACAGACACTCAAGAAATAGTTTCGGAGAAAAAGCTTTATTTCTACCATCCAGGCTGGTAGAAGGAGCAAGTGGGATAACTCACAAACAAGCACGAGTTCACAGCCATTTGCACAGAGCATATATTCCCCTTCCAGTTCCCTCCCCTTTCTCCTCCTCTTCAAGAGTCCTGCCCCATGAGTTCCCCTGAGCATGAACAGAAAGCTCCTGTCTTGGGACTCTTTTGGAAGAAGAAGAAGAGTTTGGATTTGATATCCAGCCTTTCACTCCCTTTAAGTAGTCTCTTCCTCCCCCACAACAAACACTCTGTGAGGTTAGTGGGGCTGAGAGACTTCAAAGAAGTGTGACAAGCCCAAGGTCACCCAGCAGCTGCATGAGGAGGAGCGGAGATGCGAACCCGGTTCCCCAGATTACGAGACTACCGCTCTTAACCACCACACCACACTGGACTCTTCCCAGGAAAGGGGGATGAGAAGCCTTGCGTGTCCAAGATACGTTTCTTTTCTCTTGCTCTAGTGGCACAGTCCCCGGAAAGAAAGCTGCAATCTGGTTAGCAAGGCCAACTAGCCTGGGAAACATACATGCAGAGCAAGATAGCAAGATGCTTAGCTAAATGCTTTTTAGCCTTAGAGAAAAAGTGCAATTTGAAAAGTGCTTGAGGCTTTGAGGCCTGGTTGGGGGGGGTGTGACTTACACAGGTTTTAGGGTATCCTAACCTGTGCTCTCCTCCTTCATTCCCCCCTCTTAATTTGGACAGCCTTTCCAGGCTCATCCCAAATGGGCCACTATCCTTTCTTAAGGTCACTGATGCTTACTCCAATTTGGGGAGCTGCCTCCTGCAATTGTTGCTAGGTCAGCCAAATGCCTGTTCTTGAGCCGATACAGCTACAGGATCATGCTAGAAAACATTGATGTTTTGGATCTCGAGGGATGGAACAATAGATTCGGCTGGCATGCCTGTTTAGCGTACCATAAAGTAGCTGTACATAAGGAATTTTTATATCATGTTACCAGAAGGTCGTTATATAAAGTCTGGGGAAGACATCGGAAACTGTTAGAGCCCAAAACACCATGGTGGATATCACCATTAGGGGTATTATCTGTTAAAAAGAAAAATACATTTTCAGAGATCCTCTCCACTTTGGTATCATTTCATAGCCCAAAGTTGGATTTTGACTCAAATGAAGCCTTCGCTGTCTTGACCTTTCTCCCGGCTTTGGTTTAACAATAATAATAAATAATAGCAGCAGCAGCACTGAGGAGATGTCCAACTGCGCTTTTCCCAACGGTAAGGATTTTATAAAAAAATATAAATGCTCATCGTAGGACCCCGCTTCTCCTCAGACTGCTTGCCAAAGTAACTGGGAACCAAGCGGAACGCCTCCCCTAAACAAAGTTAATGTCGCTGCACCCAAACGGGCATTGCAGGGGGTTGGGCTAGATGACTTCTAGGGGTCCCTTCCACTTCCTACTCTACAATTCTACGATTCTACGACCTCATAGCCTCCCTTCCTGTGTTTCCCGGACGCTTCCTAGTGGGGCTGCCCCGCCTTGTGGCGCTGATGCAAGTCAGCGCGCTCTGGATATGGCAGGGATACATACAGTAACGGACTTGGAGCGGGCGGGAGCGAGGGAGGAGGAAGAACCGTGCGCCACGCGCGCGCTCAAAGTGGCGCGAGAACGCTGGCAGCGCGCGCGCAAAGTTCTAGCCGTTTAATCATCCAGGCTCCTGACCGTCACCTGCAGTTTGAGCGGCCCGCCGCGCAAGGAGCAGGAGGCGGCGCCGGCGGAGACCGTTAGAGGGCAGCTATGCTCGCTGCGCGCGCCGCCGCCCGACGCGCGCTTTCCCCCCAAGCAAGCCATGGGTCCGCTGTGGTGGCCGCGGGTGGTGCTGGCGCTCGTCGCCTTGGAGGCCGCGAGCGGGCGCAGCTACCCCAGCATCAGGAACAGGACCTTCATCAACCAGTATCTCGACGCCCACAACAACTACCGCAGCGGGGTCAATCCCCCCGCTTCCAACATGCTGTACATGGTGTGTGGAAGGAGGAAAAGGAGCCGATAGTTAACTAGCTGAGGGGCTGGCCCCCCCTATTATTATTATTACTATTAGAGCTTAATATACCGCCCTGTACCCGGAGGTCTCAGGGCGGTTCACAGAAAAGATCACAACATATATAATCAGAATAAAAACAACAACCCCACCTCAGAAAAGAGCTATATTTTAAAAGGGTATATGAAACCTGTCTCTCTCCCCCCCCCCCCATAAATCCTGACTACACCCATGGGAGAAGCCTTTGTGAACGGCTGGGGGGAGGGGTTGCCACAGATTATAGAATAACAGACCAGCCTTGGTTTACTACATACCTTGATGCGTTGTTGCCAGCGGCGGCGACAATCTTGTCTCTTTTTTAGGGTTTTCTGTCCATTTAGAGTTACACCTCATGTCTTGCTTCTGAACTATATGCATAATTTTTACATAGTCGAATGAGGAAAACTTGTTGGTTCTTAAAAAACCTAGCAGTTATATTTACTGCTGCTAAGTGTGTAATGCTTTATTTAAAATAATGTTTAAGTATAGAAGTACCAGGCTCAGGCCCCGATTCTCTATGAGTCATGGGTCATGGCATACCTTCCTTAAATAAATAAATAAATATTGCCTTCAGGTTCCTGGGCAATGATTACATTTTCCAGGGTTTAATTGATTCCAGAACTCAATCCCTGCATAAATTGAACCCTGACTAATGGGTGTTTTAGGTTGAGCCAAGACTGACTATCACCTGTCCTGCATCCAAGTTAGCTTGTTACCCACAGGGGGGTTACCCACAGAAACCAAGAATAATAGGTTGCTTACTTGTAACTGATTAAGTCATCTTGTTAGTATTTCAAATAACTGTTTATGTAACAAAAAGAGTGAAGATCAGAGGAGAAGAAGAAACCTATCCTTTTTATAATTCTTTAATAGGATGCTATGATTTTTACTATAACTGCAATCCTCTCTTTTATTGCACCAAATATGAGTTTAGTTCTAGATGCTTTTCTTTGCCTTTCTTTATATGCATTTCTTTCAAACAATATATATGCTTTTTCTTATATCAATAAATTTACATATTTTTCCTTCTGTAAAGAAAGTCCAGACTGTTCATTAAGTGGAATATAAAATTAATTCATTATTTTATTGTTTTAAAATGAACAAAACAAAACAAAATAGTCTGAATCACTTCCACCTTTGGGAGTATTTGTTTAAATTGTTGATTATCTAAGGCAGCCACTTGTTTTGCATCTCTTGATTGTTTTTACCCAGACCTATTCATTATTAATATAGATTTTTAATTTGAATGACACTCCAGTTGTAGAGGATCCCATATTTGCAGTTTCTCTAGTAAGAACTGAAAATCATTTTTTTTACAGTATTTCAGCATGAACATAAAGACTAAGATTTCTGTAGTTTCAACAATCAGTTTCCTTTTGACCACACATTCCTCTAAATAACAGCATGAAAGTAATGAAAATGTATTTTAATTCATTCAGTTTTTTTGACATTTTAGTTCCTATACAATTTGCTGTGTGTCCCCCCCAAAAAAAAATCAAGAAAAGCAATAAAATACTTAACTGAGGCTCTGCCCCCCAACATGAAGCCTGTCCCAACACAAATTCTGGCTATACCCATGCCTGTGGGTAGATTCCCTTGAACTCAATGGGGCTTTCTTCTGAGTAGACGTATAGAATTTCATCATTCGACAGCTTGATGCAAGTATGGTAAATATTTCTGAAGAAATACTTGCTAGAACTCAATATGTATTATCAGCACGTTTACTATACATGTATAATGTTGTGATAATGTCATAATTTTTTTATATTTTGCAGACATTTGATCTAGCTTTGGCTAGAATAGCTAGAGCATGGGCACAAAAATGCATTGTTATGCATAATCCAACTGATATGGTCCACCCTGATCCTAAATTTAGGCCTTTTGGAGAAAATATATGGGCTGTAACTGGCTATAAATACCCATTTGATCCTGCTGGCCCTATTGAAGATTTTTATGACGAGGTAAAATACTACACCTACAAAACCCACAAATGTACACGTGTTTGTGGTCATTATACTCAGGTAAGTTCTTCTCTTCTCTGCTTACATAGTCCACAGAATTTGAAGCAAAATGCAATAACTTTAATTATTTCAGACAATAAAAGTATGAAGAAAATATTGTAGTTGCTCTGTGATCATAAACTGTGAAGTAATAATCTGCATTCTGTTATTATCAAGGATACTTAGTTATAAAGTATATGGAGTGTTTACAATTACCGTAATTTTTGCACCATAACACTCACTTTTTTCCTCCTAGAAAGTAAGGGAAAATGTCTGTGCATGTTATGGAGGGAATGCCTACGGATGGCTGGGGGGATCTGCTGCAGTCGTGAGCAAAGGATCCATGGTTCCCCTTCCTTCCCTCCTCCGTGGCTCGCTTTGAAACAGCAAAATGGGAGAAGAGCCACTGAGTGGGGAGGAGAGAGGGACAGAGAGCCTGCTTCTTTAAAGGAGCAAAGCGGGAGAGGAGAGGAGCCGCTTACACTCGTGTAAGCGGCTCCTGTCTGGTTGGTTCCTCTAAAGCAAGCAGGCTCTCTGTCCCTCTCTCTTCCCCACTCAGCTCGCTACATAGCAGCAAAGTTTTTCAGCTTGCTGAGCATGGAGGAGGAAGAAAAGCAGAGCCTGCTTGCTTTAAAGGAGCAAAGTGGGAGAGCAGAGGAACCTTCTCCCCTTATACCCCTCTTCTTCATTATTAGCAGCATCCTTCTCCACCCACCCCACGCGTGCTTCTTCTCCCCTTATACCCCTCTTCTTCATTATTAGCAGCATCCTTCTCCACCCACCCCACACATGCTCCTTGTCCCTTGAGTGCTTTTCCTTCCCTCCCCACTTAAAACGTGGTTACAAAGCACAGATCCACATGGATCCTCAGGATTTTTGCACTAACCCTAACCGAAATTCACCATAAGATCACATAGCATGTCCATGGCTACATCTTGCACCAAACAAATCACGCACCCACTGTTGCCTGGGGCCACAGTGGTGCAAAAACGTGGTTACAAAGCGTGGATCCACATGGATCCTCAGGATTTTTGCATTGGGCTACTCCAAACTCACTGTCAGATCACATGTCTGTGGCCACAGCATGAACCACAAAAATCATACATCCACTGTTTCATTTAGAATATTTTCCCTTGTTTTCCTCCTCTAAAAACTATGTGCGTGTTATGGTCGGGTGCGTGTTATAGAGCGAAAAATACGGTAATTTAGAGGCAACTGACAAAACAAACCACTACTTTATTTCAATTGCAATATTAAGTTAACATGTATTGCTGATGGTTGTAAGATTCGTAAAAACTGAGCTACTAGCACCTGGCCAGCACTAAATGTTACAGGGCATATACATAACAGCAGAATTCTTACTAAGAAAAGGAAGGGCATTGAGTTTTGTTTGTAGCCCACTTCTGTTTAGTTTCAATTATGTCAGATACAGTAAGACTTAAATATGGGACAAAAAGCTGGGATACTTATTGGGGAGAATCTGGTGTTTTTCTATCTTTTTTGTTATTTGTGGGGGCTGGCATGTCTTTTATTGTGGAAAATTTTAACACACACACATGCATATACAGTGGTACCTTGGTTTACAACCATAATCCGTTCCGGAGGTCCGGTTGTAAACCAAAACAGGTTGTAACCGAAGGCTAGCAATTTCGCTAATGCCCCCCCCAAAAAAAAAATTTGGTTGTAATCCAAAAAAAAAGAGATACGCACTTCCGGGTTTGACGTTGTTGTAATCCAAAACAGTTGTAATCCAAAACGGTTATAATCCAAAATGGTTGCAAACCAAGGTACCACTGTATATAACATGCATCACCTTGGCCCCATGATTGAGGGACCCTAGGGCCCTATTCGATCAATGTGGTGTGTGCCCTGTGGTGTGTGCGCATGACATCATCGTGCCCCGCGGCATGCTAACATATGCCGCAGGGCATGCTGTCGCACACACCACAGTGCATGCTGATGCGTCATTTGGATGCCCTGCGGCATGTGCTTGCTGCCACTGTCGAAGTTGGGGGGGCACGGCCCCCTGATTTGGAATATATGAATGACTTAAAATACTTGTAGTCCTCAGCAGAATGCTAGCTCTGTCTTCAAAAACTGAATCACCGTGAATTTATACATTTTCCTGACAGGAAAAATAATCAGTGAAGCTTGAAATAAGACATCTAAGACAGATCATTCATCAGCCAGGATTAGCAGAAATACTACTCCATTTACATGGTTCAGTGGTAGAGCACTTGCTTTGCATGCAGAAGGTCTCAGGTTCAGTCCCCAGCATCTCCAGGTAGCGCTGGGAGATGCCTTTCTGAAGACTTTAGGAGGACAGAATAGGATACTGGAATATTAATCTAAGGTATAAATGTGCCTTTAGCTAAATGCCAATAAAAGTGGAGGGAGGGAGAGCAAAATCTGGAGAAAAAAAATGAATGTGAGAAATGATACTGTTGAACGAAGCTTGGACTTTATATTGTATAATCAAACATGTTTTTTTTCAGGTTGTTTGGGCTAATACTTATAAGATTGGCTGTGCTATTGTTCACTGTTCTGCGTCAACTAATAGCAAAGGAGCCAAAACCAAGAATTTTTCATATTTCGTTTGTACTTATGGTCCACCGTAAGTTAACAATTCTTAAAGCGATCTAAACTTGTGTTACACTTAGTAATCATAAAACACCAAACTGTATGCCTGTTTGAAACTGAATGTATTAATTTTGGATTTTGTAAGCTAATTTACATTTCAATTATTTTTAATTGAAAAGCAACCAGAAAACTTAACAGCTATGCTTTTCAGCCTTTACAATTTTAAACATTATATTCTGTGAACTAAAATATCAAGAACTGTAAAAAGTTCTCAGAACAGTTAGGAAAACAAGAAAATGATCAGAAATAGCTTTAGTTCTGTCCCACCTGTATCTTGAACTTAAATAATGTACAGTTGTATACAATAAACAATATTGCAAATTATGGTAGGCTGCATGATAGGCGGCATTATGCTCAATTTACCGTATTTTTCTAAGACTTGGTTTTTTTACCCAAAAATTAGGTTTAAAATTGGGGGTTGTCTTATACATGGGTAGTGCTGAGGGGTGTTTTCTAAATTTGGAGTTCCCAAAAATACCTGGCATCTTATACATGGGGGCGGGAGAGAGAGAGAGGCAGCGACCATTTTGCACAGGGGTTCTGTTCCTGGCCCCCATGCACTTTGGTGGAGCATGTATAAGCCTGCTTCGCCCTTTTCCTGATCCAAAAGGACCCACGCATTGGCGATCGTGCATCAATTGGTTGCGCACAAAATTGTCACCGCCTCTGTGTGTGTGTGTGTGTGTGTATACACACACACTTTTTACTTTGTAACACTGAATTTGTCTTTCCTTCCAGAGTTGCCTCAGCTAGTTAGCCCTCATTAACTATATGAAGCTACAACAGTTTAGTCCCGTTAGTTAGAATAGTTTAGTCCTGATGCAGCACTTTATTCTTACATAGAATCTCATATAACGTGCTGCCGCTTCATCCGTCTGGGAAGCAGTGGTGGAACTTCATGTTCCAGCACCAGGGGGTGGAGAGCAGGCGGGGGCGGGGCTGGAGATGCCTTGTATATATATATATCTTAATGGTGATGTCTTGTATATTACAAGTACAGTGGTGCCACGCAAGACGAATGCCTTGCAAGACAAAAAACTCGCTAGACGAAAGGTTTTTTCGTTTGCGATTTGCCTCGCAAGACGAATTCCCCTATGGGCTTGCTTCACAAGACGAAAACGTCTCGCGACTTTGTTAAACCGCTAAAACCGTGCTTCGCAAGACGAAAAATTCGCTAGACGACAAAACTCGCGGAACGAATTAATTTTGTCTTGCGAGGCACCACTGTACAGACATCTTCTCAAGATCTCAGTATTAGAATATGAATACAAAGAGCTGCCATTACCCCACTTTTTAAAGTGTTGGGGACCCTCTTGTAAAAACACCTCAATTATTATGGAGAAAAAAACAAAATTCTAAACACTTGAGGAGTGGTCAAAACAGTGGAGCATGTAGGACTTCGGTTTAAAATTAAATTTCTTCAAACACACTTATTGTACAAAAAAGTAAAATTAGATGTAGTAAGAGTATCATTTTACACGCATAAAAGCTAAAAACTAAAGGTGGGGAAAACAGAATGTTGTAATAAAGCACCAGTATATTGACACGACTAAACCACTAAACAACAACAAATATTTTAAAAACCTCTACCTGAGCTAGGAGCTATCAGTTCTTAGTTGCAGAACAGTTTCAGAAATTATCAGTATAAATTTGTTAACTGACTGAAGAGCCAAGGCCGTAGCTAGGGGGTAGTGAGGTGTGCTCTCACCAGGGGCACAGGTGAGGGGGCCGCAAATTGTCTAAAATATGTCTATAAATTAAAATATTGATTATTGCCTCATAAGAAAAGGTTTTAAATAGAGGGTGAATAGAATGGGGGGGGGGGTTGGAGGAGAGGCGGAAAGAAGAGCTAATTTGTCTGTGGCTAGGGGGCGCAATCTGCCAGGGGCGCAAGATCACCTAGCTACGGCTCTGTGATTCCCTAAACAAAGGCTTCTATATACAAAATATTGTTTGTTAGTAACATAGAAAGTAAATGTTCTCCAGTTAACAGAAATACAGTGGTACCTCTGGATACGAACGCTTCTGGTTGCGCACGCGTCGGGTTATGAGCTGTGCTAATCTGGAAGTAGTTGCTCCCGGATGCGAACTTTGCCCCGGGATGCGTGTGGAAATCGTGTACCAGAGGCACACGTGCGCACGCAGGAGACACACTTTCACTAATGGAGCCTCATGTTAAGAACAGTTTCAGGATAAGAACGGACCTCCGGAACGAATTAAGTTCGTATCCAGACGTACCACTGTATAAATAATATTAATTTGAAAACAAATAATTACAGGGGTCAGGTAAATGCAGGACATAAAATACCAGTACAGTGGTACCTTGGGTTAAGAACTTTATTTGTTCTGGAGGTCTGTTCTTAACCTGAAACTGTTCTTAACTGAGGTACCACTTTACTTAATGGGGCCTCCCGCTGATGCCGTGCTGACACCACGCGATTTCTGTTCTCATCCTGAAGCAAAGTTCTTAACCCAAGGTACTATTTCTGGGTTAGCGGAGTCTGTAACCTGAAGCATCTGTAACCTGAAGCGTCTGTAACCCAAGGTACCACTGCACAAGGTCAGTTCCATGGATTATCATGATGATACACAGACTAGCATTGCCTGGATAATAGCACCAAGAATGATTTGCAACTTGCTGGAACCAATAGAAAGCACAAAACATTTTGATCTTCAGTTTAATTTATGTACTGAATACATTATTACATCCTGAAACTGTTTTTCAGGGGCAACTAGGAAATAGGAAGAAGAATGGATGTGACCTTTGTGCCACACAGGCTTCCATCCATAACAAAAGTCAGATTTCTGTGCTCTGTACACACACACCCTTCACCATCCAGATAAATAAGCATGATCATAGTTCATGAACACATTAAAGGTAAAGGTAAAGGTACCCCTGCCCGTACGGGCCAGTCTTGACAGACTAGGGATGTGCGCTCATCTCACTCTAGAGGCCAGGAGCCAGCGCTGTCCGCAGACACTTCCGGGTCATGTGGCCAGCGTGACAAGCTGCATCTGGCGAGCCAGTGCAGCATACGGAAACGCCGTTTACCTTCCCGCTGGTAAGCGGTCCCTATTTATCTACTTGCACCCGGGGGTGCTTTCGAACTGCTAGGTTGGCAGGCGCTGGGACCGAGCGACGGGAGCGCACCCCGCCGTGGGGATTCGAACCGCCGACCATGCGATCGGCAAGTCATAGGCGCTGAGGTTTTACCCACAGCGCCACCCGCGTCATGAACACATTACAGACAGGCAAAAACATTTGAGAGTGCAGTGCAGGGCTGGTGAGAAGAGAGAATACAACGTTGGGGGAGTTCCAAGTACCAGATAGGCCTGGAGGTCTGCATTTAGCCCCCAGACCTAGACAACTGATTCATTACATCTAAAACCTTTTATTACATATCCAGTAGCTTGCATTTTCATTTTTAGTTTTGTGCACTTTGTGTACTGAATACATAACGTTATGTAATATTTTGTTCTTTAGGGGCAACTACGCGGGAGTTCGTCCTTATAAAGAGGGAGCTCCATGTAGCCAGTGCCCAAAAGGAGACACTTGTCAAAAGAAACTCTGCAGTAAGTATAGAATTAAATGATGCAAACAGTCATGGAAAAGATGATGATATCAACCATCACATACAGTGAGGGGGGAAAGTATTTGATCCCCTGCTAAGTTTGCCCTCTGACGAAGAAATGACGAGTCCATAATTTTAATGGTAGGTTTATTGTAGCTGTGAGAGACAGAATAACAACAGCAGAAACCCAGAAGACAAAAGTCATGTGCAAAGGCATGTGAGTCCTTTCCATGGGAGGTAGGAAGCAGGTCAGTCCAGTTATGTAGTGCTGAGGAAAGGTGATCAGGGCAAAGCTAGTTTCTCCTTGTGTGGGGCCAGTTGTCCTTTACCAACTGCATGGGTCCTTGGCAGTGGTAGTGCTTCTCCAGGACAGGGCCCAGACTCCTTCTGCCATTTGGGGTCCTAAGCAGTTACAGGTCAAAGCCAACAGTATAAATTGAGCTTCAAAACGTAAGGTAGCCAATGTGGCCCTGTCAGAACCAGTGTTATATGACTGGTTTGTCTTAGGCCTACCAATAATCAGGCTGCTGAATTCTGAAGTAGCTTCAGTTTCTGAACAGTCTTCAATAGTCTTCAAAGGCATTTGCAGAACAAGTGCATTACAGTTATCCTATTTTAAAGTCTTTCTTCATTTGTTATAACTATTCTCTCTTCCAGGAAATCCTGAACGTGAGAAAGAAAACAGCATACGTATGTATTATATATCTGTATTATAGTTTAAATTTACTTCAAGAACAAAACTCACATTTCATAAGAATGCTTTTATCTTTTTTAAAATAGGCTATTCACGATGGTATCCACCCTTTGAATCCCGGATTATATGTGATGAATCCTGCATTGCAGTTGCAATTTTAAGACCGTTATTAATGTTTCTAGCTTTTGCAGCTGTTTATTACTTAAAACTCCGTTATCCAGGTTTAGGTTATAAAGCATAATTTTTGATAGGCGTATATAACTTGAATATAACTAACAATAATATTTATAAGAATATTTTCCTGCATTTTATATTTTAAAAGTAGATTTGGTTTGTTTCTACGATACTTCAATTTTTCTGAACTTGTAAAAAGTTACTTGTTGCATATTAATGAGTTGTAAATACTTTTAAAACTAGAATACATTAGTGTAAGTAGAATATATGGAGTGGTGTTCAACTGTGTTTTACTCAGAGTAGACTCATTTAAGTTAATTAACATGATTAAGTTAGTTTCATTAATTTTAATGGATTTATTCTGAGTAAAACTTAGCTGAATGCTATCCATGGCCATATCTAGTATGCCATGTTCAACATTAAGTGAAAATAAAGGCTAAGCATATTAAAAGAAGTTTATTTATTTATTGTATTATTTATTTTGCATGATTAACAGGATGCAATGAATGAATGAATATTGATGTGATACAATGTCACAAAGTGGTCCATCTGGCTTAACATGTTCCTTATAAAGTTTTCCCCAACTTTTTACGTTCTTATCCTGTGAGCACTTTCCACGGCACTGTCTTGTGTCATTCCTTTATTTATCACAAAGGTTAGGTGATTAAAGTTGATTTGCTGGGAAGACCATCAAATCAACTTTAATCACCTAACCTGAATTTTCTGGTATGTGATTAGATCCCACTCAAAAATAGCAACAGTTTGAAAGAGCCCTTCATTTCTCTTTATGAGGTTTAGTGTGTGTGATTAGCCTAAGATTAGCCATCTATATGGCAGAGAATCGTCCACAGTTTTTACATGAATACCAGCCTTACATCTTATGTCTGGGGAAAATTAAGGCTTCAGAGATACTACAACCTGCTCATGTATCAGGAAACTGTGCATATGACTATATCCTTTCTATAAACCCATCTTACAACTACAATCAGAAAATGAGCCTCCGTGTCCATGTGTTTACTCAGATGTGAGTTGTGCTAACTTAATCAAGATTTACTCTCAAGTAATTGTGTATAAACTGCAGCTTTACAGAGCAATGCTTACTAGGTAGATTTGCTAGGGTATCTCCTGTGTATGTTCAGCTGTATCCTAACTGCTTCTGACCAGAATGTATGTGGCCAGGGAGGCAAGGTGAACTTTCATCTTCTACCCTTCTATTTACTCCTGTAGTGAATTTAGTTAAACCTGGTGGTGTATTTTATATCAAGCAGTGTAGACGAGACCAGTGAACTCAGGGAGTTTGGAAGCAGTGCAACTTTGTTTGGCCCTCACTTCCCACCTTTGCTATGGCCATTTTTTTGCCTATACCAATGTTATTTACACTGGCTTAATTCACACCAACTGGGCTTTCCCCCAGTCAGTGTAAGAAGATACTCTGGGGCCATCTCAAATGGTGTATCTGGGGGCTGGGATTGCACTGTAAGCAAAGTGAACACAGTGAATATTCAAAGGAATGGATTTGTGCTGAAAAGAAAAAGAAAAGACAGCAGAGTGGTGTCATTGTTAATAAGAATGCCTCCCCCACCTGCCTGCCACTGTCCCTCTGTCCCTATCTGCCTGGTACATCAGGGGAACTTCCACAATAAAAAACCCAAGCCTATCTGGACAAGAGATTTTATTAACATGTATCTTACAGTTCCCATCTGTGCTCTGATGCCTAATTGCAGAATCTTCCAATGCCCCAATCCCAGGAGGAGGCCATTACCTCCTTCAGTGTAACCAATTCCCTCCTCAAATTAGCCTCCGGCTGGTCTGGTGCCAGTAAGCCAGTAACATTCCTGTGTCGTTCTCTCTTGGTGGGCTTCATTGCTATTGCTGAACTCATCTCCTTCTCTCCCCTTCCCAATGCCGTTTGAAATGGCCCAGTGGAGCCGATGGGAAGCAACAGCACCACCACCATTGCTTCTGCTATCGACTTCAGTTTCTTGAGTGCTCTGCCCGTTGCTTTCAGTGCCTCCAGGGCTGACCATGAGGTCTCAAAGGCAGCGTACCGGACAAAATGAACACCGTGGTTTCATAGCTGTCAACTTTTCCCTTTTCTTGCGAGGAATCCTATTCGGAAAAAGGGGATTTCCCTTAAAAAAAGGGAAACGTTGACAGCTATGCGTGGTTTAGATCCTGCACCACTGTTCAGACGCTAGGAGCAACAGACTGCGAACCACAGGACACTTGGAACAACCACCCGGTTAGAACGGCAGTGCACGGCAGCGATGAGTTGGAGGCAAGTCTAGGAGAAATTCTCTTTGAATTGAACGGAGCTGCAGACGCGCACAGCATCAGACCAACACGCGTGGAGAGCGGGGCAGGCTAGGGCTTGATTTGAGCCAAAGCTCGCGAGAGATAAACCCTGGAAGCTGAAGAACAGCAAAAGATCAAAGAACAGAGTAAGGCTAAAATCCTGTACTGTAGACGCCTGGTTAGAAATAAGCCCCGCAGAACACAACGGGGTCGACTTCCGACGAAGCGTGCAGCAGACCTCGCGCGCCGACCGTTGAAGGAGAGCAGCCGCGCATGCGCACCCTCCCGCACGCACGCCGGACTGGCGCTTCCGACGTGCGAGGGCGTTGCCGCCGCCATGCCGAGGCTGTGGCCGTGGGTGCTGCTTGGGCTCGTCGCCCTCGACGGCGCGCGCGGGAGGAAGAGGTTTCGGCCGCAGACTTACCCCGGAATTACCAACAAGACCTTTATCGGTCAGTACGTCGACATCCACAATAGGCTTCGCTCCGAAGTGCAGCCCCAGGCCGCCGACATGCTTCACATGGTGTGTGTGCCCGGGGGGCGGGCGGGGGAAGGCGCTCGAAGGGGAGCTCGCCGCTCGCTACGCCGCCCTTTCCTCAGGTGCGGAAGGAGGGAGCAGGGAGGGCGAGGCAAGCGCTGCAGCGCGTAGCCCACCGCTTTTTAAAATGCGAAAGTCAAAGGCGGGGCGGGGGGGGGGGGAGACACCAAGTCTGCTCTTGCGGGGCTTCATTGAACCCAGCGACGTGCCTTCTGAAGCGGCTGCTGTGCCTAATTCGCAGGCTGTTGCGGAGTTCGGGATTTCGCTGCGGGTATGTTTTCACTACAGTAGGAAGGTACTGGCGTGCTCAGGCACCCGAACTTCGTGAGAGCGAGAGCTGTGAGGTAGCTCGAGGGCCGCAGCCTTCTATTGTCCATATGCATTTGCATTTTCCAGGGCTTAGTCCTGGCACTGAAAACATCCCAGCGCTGAAACCTATTAGACAAATGCGCTGGCCTAGGCGTGTCCACAAAATGGAAGATAGCAGGGTCCCCATGGACGTGCTCTGCGGGGGAGCTGGCTTCTGGCACCAGGCCACTTGGCAGACCATCTCTGAGGTACAAAGATGGCTGCAAAGGTGACATGAAGGCCGGAAGCGTCGACCTTGCCATGAGGGAATCCCTTGCAGAGGACCGCAGTGCCTGGAGACAGGCAGCCTAAGTCATGTATCCATAGTAAGGGGGAGAAATGACTGCTGGGAGGAGCAGAGAGAGAAGAAACACTGTGGTGGATCTCCATCTGCAGCAGCACAACTGGACGCCTTCATCTGCCCCAGCTGCAACAAAACATGTCTCTCCCGCATCAGACCCTGCAATCTTGCAAGAGTTTGACCTCACCCGCAAAAGCTCACTTCTCCATTGTCTCCTGAGACAGATGAATGCCAACCAGTTAAGCCCAGACTGATGTTTGACACACTTTTAATAGCGAAGCTGAGCCAAGAATGGCACCTTCTGTGGGATAGCTATATTGGCAAACAGGAACAAATCACACCCACGTTACACTGGGTGAAAGTCTGCCTCTGCTGCATTCAGGAAAAGCATGCCCCCATACCTATGTAAATCTGCACCTTTGGACAACATTTTATGGGTGTTTAGAATTATAGAATTGTAGAGTTGGAACGGACCCAAAGGGTCAACTACTCCAAACCCCTGCAATCTAGGAACCAGCTTATGTCCTGCAGGACCTTCAAATGAAACTACTGTACAAATATTCACCTTCCATTTATGATAAAAGAGAAAATAGGTATTATTTGCTGAGAATAGATTACACTTCAGTTGCTTTGGCAAATGTGTTATTTTGCTGATACATTTTAAAATAATCATAGTGCATTGCTGATAAATAATAGCAATTATTATAGCACCATCTAAAACAAACTTTTCATTTGGTGACACACTTCTTAGACATGCATTATTACGTGACACAGTAATTCAGTTCAATTAGCAAACCAGAGGTTAAACTACTAAACCCTTTCCAGCCCCAGGAGGAGCACGGGAAACATTTGTGCAACATACCTACACACTGCAGCCAACGCACTAATGTGTTGTGACACACAGTTTGGAAAGGTCTGATCTAAAACATGAGGTGGCAGGTCTATAACCCAAGGGGCTTACAATCTGAAAACACACACAAAGGAAATTACAGAGGTAGGAGAAAGAAATACAGTAGAGGCAGCTGTAAGTGTAAAGTATATTAGTTCACTAATATGTGTATTTAGACTTGCCTGTAACGGTAGGATAGTGGAACTAGGGAGTTGTTTCAAAAGCTAAAAAGGCTATTCAAAATGTATATCCTGTCATTCTGCTAAATGGCTACAATATGGCTACAAATCTGTTCCATACAGTAAAATCACAGCAAACCCAAATTCATCAAATAGTAAAAATACAATCAAAAATACATTAAATTTAGAACGAAAAAGTAGCAGACAACCTGCTAATTATTTTGTCCTCTGCTTGTTTATTTTAAAGCATTTATGAATCACTTTAATATTTTAAGCTCTCCCAACTGTATACAGAAATACGACATAAAAACAATATCATAAAAACAGTAATTCAGTAGTAACAGGATGCAAGATTACACTTTGTATATGATGGCAGAAGGAAAGACATTGCAGAGAGTGTAAGGGCAATGATGGAAAATGTCTGCTCTTGGGTCACCACCTTGTTAAAGTCTGTTGGGTGCGTTGCCAAGAATAATAATTCCCCAGATCATCTAAGTGAACTTACAGGTCATATACAGTACAGTGGTACCTCGGGTTAAGAACTTAATTCATTCCGGAGGTCCATTCTTAACCTGAAACTGTTCTTAACCTGAAGCACCACTTTAGCTAATGGGGCCTGCCGCTGCACGATTTCTGTTCTCATCCTGAAGCAAAGTTCTTAACCCGAGGTTCTATTTCTGGGTTAGCAGAGTCTGTAACCTGAAGCGTCTGTAACCCGATGTACCACTGTATAGGGGCAAATGATCTTTAAGGGAACTTGGCCCAAAGCTGTTCAGGATTTAACTTTATATGTTAGTAACAAGATCTTGAAAATAGCCGAGTAGTTGTCAGCTGCCACTACTGTTCTAGGGACTAGGCAGGTATCCTGGTTCTAGACAGTTTAGGGCTTTTGAAATTCTGTATCTTTTAGGCATTTCAAAACAGGTAATATCTGTTTATAAACATCTATTACTTTGAAGCAAGCCACTTTCTGAACTCGTGTCAGTGGAATAATCTCTAGGTCTAGACCAGGCTTCCTCAAACTCAGCCCTCCAGATCTTTTTTTAGCCTACAACTCCCATGATCCCTAGCTAGCTAGCAGGAGCAGTGGTCAGTGATGATGGGAATTGTAGTCTCAAACCACCTGGAGGGCCGAGTTTGAGGAAGCCTGGTCTAGACTGCTTCCTTTACTACATTCTGCCTTAGGAGCATTGTACTCAAGGTGGTTTACAGTTTAGAACAGAGCATTAAATCTAATAGTTGTGATTCAAAAAGTGGGGGGGGGAATGGAGAAGGAATAAGAGAATAAGCAGATTCAAATATTAATTCTTGCATAATGTTACATAATATTCTAATAACACTGTATAGTTAATACAAGAAGCAGTTGCCAGTTGTTTCAGGCCTTTCAACTGTCCTCCTTAGAGAAACCTGTCTGGTCTCATCACTTTTTACATTTTGCTAGCTTGTTGAGGCTGCAGTTCTAAACCCACTTACCTGGGAGTTGGTTGGCATCCATCTGTCTTGGGATATAATGGAAGAGTGCGCCTTCCATTGTAGGATATACAGTGGTACCTCCTGTTATGAACTGAATTCGTTCTGGAGATCCATTCGTAACCAGAAACCATTCTTATCCTGAGGCATGCTTTCACGAATGGGGCCTTCTGCTTTGCGTGCGCCTCTGGCGTGCGATTTCCACTTGCATCCCAGGGCAAAGTTTGCTCCTTGGAGCAGCTACTTCTGGGTTAGCAGAGCTCGTAATCTAAAGAGTTTGCAAGGAGGACAGTTTGCAACCGGAGGTATTACTGTACTTCTGAGTAGATTGTGCTGAAGAACAGTTTTTCCAGGAAGGCTGGCTGAGACCTCCTACTGTTCTTTTTAGTACAGTGGTACCTCACAAGACGAAATTAATTCGTTCCGCGAGTTTTTTCGTCTAGCGAATTTTTCGTCTTGCGAAGCACGGTGTCGGAAAAGTTTTGGAAAAGCTTCAAAAATCACCAAAAACCTCAAAAAAGGCTACCACACCGCATTCTATGAGTTGCTCCTCGAAGTCAAGTCGCAACTGTATTAATGGTGTTAAGAAAAAGGAAACAAATTTGCAAAAAACGCAAGACGTTTTCATCTTGCGAAGCAAGCCCATAGGGAAATTCGTCTTGCGAAGCAGCTCAAAAACCGCAAAACCCTTTCGTCTAGCGAGTTTTTCGTCTTGCGAGGCATTCGTCTTGCGGGGCACCACTGTAATTTTTCTGCTGCTTTGTTTTATTTTTCATTGTGTTATTTTTACTGATGATTGTTTTAAGCCTCTAGTGTTAGGCAATTTGGGATAAGTGGGATGTACATTTTTGAAAGTAAAAACCTTAATACTATACTTTCATCTTAAGCTCTTGAAAAGTTAAGCTCTTGAAAATTTAACTCTCATGTAGTTCAGCTCTAGTTAGCGAATCCCATGGGGGCTTTGGCTGTTAGGGCTCTCTTCAAGCAATGATAATCATCTGATCATCAGAGCTTCAGAGTGCCTTGTAAAGAGCTTTGTAGGTCCTGCTGATCAGTGGTAAGTACAAATGGTTTTTGGGTTCAGGTGCAACTCTCCCTGCCTGAACCCAAATGCCATAAATGAGCATGGCTTAGCTGGTTTTGGCTGATCAAATGGGGAGGCCTGGAGGACCTCAGTAACCCTGTCCTAAATTAATATGCATAAGTGCTTGAGTTGCTATGATACTGTTGACTAGATAATGCCAAGTTTCAGGATGAAACCAACTTAGACTGCAATCTATACCTACTTGTCTTGGCATATGCCCCATTGAACTCAACAGGACTTACTTCTGAGGATATTATGTACAGTATAAGATTGTTCTGCTTTAAGTTCTTGATCCAAATAAATATTTGCATAATGTTTGCAGTTCTGTTGAAATGTGGATGTGGAAACCTAGCCAGATGGGTGGGGCATAATAATAATAATAAATTTATAGTCACTAGTAGGAGTTAGCTAATGAAAATGTGATTAAAAAATGCATTATATATTTCTTGTATCCTGCAGACATGGGATCTGGCTTTAGCTAGAACTGCTAGAGCATGGGGACAGAAATGTATTTTTCAACATAACCATTTTATGAAGAAAAAAGGAGCTGGCCATCCTGATCCTAAACTTCATCCAGTGGGAGAAAATATATGGTTTGGACCTGCCCGCAGAGTGCCATTTAATTCTTCTAATGCCATCTATTCATGGTACTCAGATAAAGATTTCTATGATTACCAGGACAATTCGTGTTCACAAGTATGCAGACATTATAAACAGGTAACTTCTGTTCTCAGTTAAGATAATCTTAATACATCAAGAAACATTGATAATTTAAGACAGCAAGTACATGAAGTGACTGTTATAATGGTGCTATATCATACTTTTTAAAGTAATCTGAAGGCTATCACATTTAGTTATAAATATCCATTTAGTTATAAATGACATTGGATATTGAATTTATAACTAATGTCATGATGTCAGGATCCCAATACCTCAGGGATCACCTCTCCCCATATGAATCAACCAGGACCCTGTGATCATCATCTGAAGCTCTTCTTCATGTGCCTCCTCCGCAAGAGGTCTGGAGGGTGGCATCATATGATCAGGCCTTTTCTGCATTGGCTCCCCATTTATGGAATGCTCTTTCCAGGGAAGCTCGGCTGGCACCTTCTTTGCATATCTTTAGGTGCCAGGCAAAAATGTTTCTCTATAACCAGGCCTTCAGATGATTAATATTCCTTGGCCTTTCAAATGTGTTTGTGGGAGTTGGGGTTTGTTCTGGTTTTGGTTTTATGGTGTATTTTGTGTTCTCATTTTGTATTTTTATCTTGTGAACTACCCTGTTATCTACACAAATTTAAATCATCAACATCATCATCCAAAGAAGCACTACCTGATGAGAAGAGGTAGAACGGGACTTTCCCATCCCCTTTGCACCTAAGCCACCTGAAAAACCTCTACCGAAGTGGGTCGAGAAATCCTACTGAATGGAATGGACTGCGGCACAGGGGAAGAGGAGATTACTAAAAATCAGGCACCTTCCAAGAGAGAAATTCTCATTCACAGAATATTTCTCTGCCTGGTTTTCAGCACCTTGTCTACTAGAGCCCCTTTCAGTTCCCCATGTCATAGCCCACCCTACTCAATAGGGTCCCCCAACCCCTCCAAAGAGGCTTTGAGGAAATTGCGACCTGGTGATGATTGTTGCTGGGAGAAAGACTGGTAGAAATCACCATGTCCTGGCTCTAGTCTGCTTCCAAGTCATAGAATGGTAGAAATTAATGTAGAGATCATTTCTAAAATTTCTGAATATATCTTTGTTGGCTTCAGTTTTAATGAGATTATATAATTTTAATGAAATTATATAATTTTAATGAGATTATATAAATTGCAAGAATTATAGCTTTCATCAAAGTATATAAATTGCAAGATGTATAGTTCAGGATGCTGGAAGCTCCTTGAAATATCTGTAAAAACTTGGGATCTTCCCCTTTCCAAGCCCCATGGGCACCCAAGTTATTTGTTTGTTTGTTTGTTTGTTTGTTCATGAATGAATGAATGAATGATGCTTTTGTACCACTTTTCTTTTGGAATACACAAAGCAGCATACAATATTAAAACAAATAATAAAACAACATCAAGCAGCAGCAAAGGACCCTTGCTTACAGGAGATATAGGATAGCTACACGTGGAGTCACTGTGCTGTGCCAGTACCTGCCTTTGATGCAGCAATGTGGTGGCTTGGATCTGTACCTGATTTATGTATTGGAAGGATTAGTTTGCTTTAATCACTCAGGTTTTGCACCTGCAAGGCATGAATGATGATTGAAGGTTAGCCCTGTATATCCTAAAATGCTCTCTCATCCCCTATATACCCAACCAATCACTGCACTCTGCAGGAGAGGGCTTTATGTATATGCCGCCTCATGAGGAGATCCACTCCATATGATGTAGGAATTGGGCCTTTAGTGTGGTATCACCTATCCATTGGAACTTCCTTCTGCTGCATATGAGATGTGCGATTTCTATTATCTTTTCTGAATCCATGCTGCACAAATATTCAAGGTTTGGTTTGGCCAGCACTCTGTACAAGTTGGATCCACTCTAAAGGTGAATGGTAATGTACATTCTTGCAAACAGAACAGAAGAAGCAAAGCTTGGTTTAAGCTTGCTGCTTTCAAGCAATACACATGGGATGGAGAGGAACGCATAATTATGCACCTGCACCGTTTGCCACTTCTGAGAAGCATATACTTTCATTCGGTCATTAATCAGCCCCCTCCTGAATAAAATGGTCCATCATGTTTTAAATCATCTTATCATTAACATTTAGTACAAGTCAGTTACCTCTGGACACCTGAGCGCCTTGTTTTGATTGGCTCAAGGCATTCCTGAGACCTCCCAGTCAGGCAGAAACCTGTTCTCTCTGCTGTAACTCAGTACCTGTGCCTATTGGCATGCCATATCTATTCTGTCTTGCTTCATCTTCAGTCTTAATCCTTTGTCTCTCAGGGACCCTCTCTCTTAAGGAAACCTAGTCTTTAAAATACCATTTCATTCAGTCTTCCCTATGGAGGCTGCTCCACAATCCTTAATAATAATAATAATAAATTTTATTTATATCCCGCCCTCCCCAGCCGAAGCCGGGCTCAGGGCGGCTAACAACAATAAAACAGTACAAAGGTACAACATAAACAACATTCTAAAATCATTCATTATAAAAATTAACTTCTCCCTGAAAACAGAAATGTCCAGTTGTAGCTATTTTCTGCCTTGTATCCTCTTCACTGTACCCTTTCATCTTATCTGTGTTTTGTTTTATTTGTCGTGGTTACTGCCTCTTGAGGTGGGGTGAAGAATCTTTTTCAGCCTAAGGCCCACATTCTGGATGCTACATACTACACACCGGTGCTGGGTGGGACCAGAGGCAAAAATGGGCAAAGCAAAGGCTATGAATTTTACCTTCATACCATAAACCACATTCCAGCCACACAAACGCCTGAGTTTTGTGCACTCCCATATCTCCGCCCTCAGTCGTGGCAAGCAAGAGATATTATCAAAGTTCGCAAACACATTTCAGCCTGGCAAAAGCACTAGAGGAGGGAGCGGAGCAGGGTTTAGTGGTGTGGCTTAGGGAGAGGGGATGTGGCATATGGAGGTCCCTCCTGTAAATCTTGATATCCTTCTGTCTTTGTATGGTCCAGACCCAGCTTTTTGTTTTGTTTTCAGTTTTGCCCAAAGCTGTTGAGCTTTTTTTGTAAGATCTAGAAGAGGAAGTAGTTTCTGAGCTATTTTTAAGAAAATTTGCCAAAATCTACACTTCCAACATGTGTTGCCATATGTCCGGATTTTCCCAAACATTAAAGCGATTTCCACCCAGACACTGTTTCCGATGGCTGAATCCCGGCAATGTCCGGGAAATTCTGAACGTATGACAACCCTTGTCTGTATAATAGAAGTATAATCTGTTGGTCAAGGGAATGTGGATTTAGATGCCCCGTGTATAATCTTGTGATAACTAACAATATTTTTCATGGGTGTAGCCAGGATTTTTGTTTTTTTTTGGGGGGAGGGGGCCAGAACTGACATGATTGGTCAGTTAGTTAAGTATTTCTATTGTTTTACTTGAAGGGGGGAGCAGCTGTCTACCCCCACTCCCCTTGACTAGGCTCATGATCTTTTTATCCTGTAATTTTTGTTCAAGCCACAACACAGTATTACTTATTGACTGCAATTTTGGCAGTGTAAATAAATAAATATTACTCTGTATTAACCCAAATCGGGAATTGGCTGTCTTTGCTAATTCCACCAAATAATTGAGTGGAAATACCATGTAGCAGCCTCTGTGGCAGGTAACAATCCCTAGATTGAAGATCATCAATAATACATACACCTGTTGTAGGCAGATCCCGTATGTAACCTTTAGGGGACACAGATAGGCTGATAAGGTTCAGCTGGTGAAGGCTGATCCACTGCAGGATGTTGCTGTAGCCTAAGAGAAGTTCCTTTCCACCAGCGAAGGCACTTCTGCCACATCCTGACCCCAAAGACGAAAACCATTCACAGTTCTTTGTTCTGAAAACTGGAGGATTTGTACTAAATCTCTAAAGCCTAAATACCTGGACTTGGTAACTATTAACACAAATTGTACCTTTCTTTGTAAAATAAAATCTGCTCCCCCCCCCCAGGTTGTTCGGGCTACTACTTATAAGGTTGGCTGTGCTGTTGTTTTCTGTCGTAGACTTGATCGACATAGAAATACTGAATATTTCGTTTGCAATTATGGTCCGACGTAAGTTAACAAATGTTTAAGAGAATAAGAGATAAACCCAGCCAGTGACCTAAGAAGTGTAGGATTTTAGGTGATTTTTTTCATTGGCCGTGCACAAAGTGGCTGTGTAACTTTTCTAAGGCTCCGGTATTTTATTTAGCTTAAGTACTGTAAATATTTAAGGAGGGAGTCCTATGAATAGATAGCTGAGTATAAGTTTTATTGGACCTAATAGGGCTCACTTCTTCATAGACATGTATAGGATTTGGCTGTAAGTGTCCAATTTTTTTCCCATAAAGGAGTGCTGGTAGATATTAAGCAAATAAGTGTTTCTGAAGTACATAGAATTAAATGTACATGTTATTTGTCTTGCACTTAATTCAAATTTAATTTTAAATCGGTGATGGCTTCTTAAAAGAATCACACTGGGGGGGAAAAAGAGGCTCAGAAGTTCACATTGCAGACCCCCCACATAAGCAATTACTCATAGGGGTTGAAGTTCATGTAGTCATTACTGAACTGATCAAGGTTGCAGTGCAGTGGTTGGCCTCTTTGCTGTAACTTTAAAGGTCACATTTGGCAGTCCTAAATATTCTCTTCACAGATTTATTAGTTGTGTATATATCACAGTCTATATCTAATCCACAGCATAGGACTGTTCAACTATTCTAACTCAGGAAAATCCATTGTATAACCTAATATTTTTTAGTTGATGCCTCAACGCATAGGCAGTTTATTTGTTACAACTAAATAATTAACCGTATTTTTCGCTCTATAAGACGCACCAGACCACAAGACGCACCTAGTTTTTGGAGGAGGAAAACAAGAAAAAAAATATTCTGAATCTCAGAAGCCAGAACAGCAAGAGGGATTGCTACGCAGTGAAAGCAGCAATCCTTCTTCCTGTTCTGGCTTCTGGGATAGCTGCGCAGCCTGCATTCACTCCATAAGACGCACACACATTTCCCCTTACTTTTTAGGAGGGAAAAAGTCTTATAGAGCAAAAAAACCGGTATATTCAAAATAGCTTGCCCTTTAGTCTTCAGTTTAGCTTGTGAGTTGAGTACCTTATTACATTCTGGCAATTATGCTCCTTAGTGACACCTACCCTTCAAGACCTTACAAAACAGGACAGCCCTGTAGTGCATGCCCAGAAGGAGACACTTGTCAAGACCATCTCTGTAGTAAGTACAGATCTGAGTAAAATGAACATTCATGAAAGGCTTTCTCACGCACATATGTATATATTTCTATTAACTTTAAAGCAATACGAGCTTCTCTTGTGTGTATATATGTATGTATATGCATGTGTCTATGTGTGTGTATGCACACACATATATATTTCTGTTAAGTTCAAGTCATGGAACTTAGAGCAAGGCAGGTTTGGTTGTCAAAGCAAACAATCTGCAAGACCTGGAAGGAAACCCGATCTTTTAAATACATTGTAGTAAATGGCTGCAATTTCACAACACTGTGAAAAAGTAAAGTGCTGCACTATTCCAATGGGAAGAAAGCCTGCCTCCCAATCTAATACTGTATGTCTTAGATTCTGCTAGGAAGAACTCAAAAGGGGGGGGGGAAATCCCACTCCCTTCCCCCAAAAGATCCATGTATTTTTATACCTCATATCATAATGATAGAATTGTGCTACACAATTGTACAAAATCCAGCTTCAAGGTTCCAACAATTTTACATCCTTGTCTACAGTAGTGTGACAATGGTGTCAGACAATGCAGTCACAGGCATTGCACTACCACAGATTTGCTTACACAACTCATAATCTATGGAGATGCTTTCAGGCTGTATCCTGACTTCTTTGTTAATTCGTGCCTAATTAAAGTTCAAGAGTTTGGAGATGAGTTGATTTTTACCAAATACCGTATTTTTCACCCTATAGGGCGCACCGGCCCATAGGGCGCACTTATTTTTTTGGGGGGGGGAATAAAGAAAAAAATCCCCCCCGAGCCCCAAAGAGCAAAGAAGCCATGACAGCGAGCGGGACCTCGCCATCGCTTGCGGGGCTGGGGGCAGGGGAAGCCCAAGCTTCCCCAGCCCCCAGAACGGGTCCGGGAGCGAAGGCGAGCTTGCGCAACCTCACCATTGCTCCCGGAGCTTGCCAGGCCGGGGGGATAGCTTCCTGAAGCCTGGAGAGCGAGAGGGGTTGGTGCGCACCGACCCCTCTTGCTCTCCAGGCTTCAGCGAAAGCCTGCATTCGCCCCATAGGACACACACACATTTCCCCTTGATTTTTGGAGGGGGGAAAGTGCGTCCTATAGGGTGAAAAATACGGTAAATGATTGTGTCATACACTGATGATTGCACATTCTGGATGCTGAAATTCTGTAGAAATGCTATGAGTTACCTGCCACGCTCTGACTGAAAACAAGTAAAACCCATTGATAATATATTAATATTGTGAAACAGGTTTCTCCACTAGTTATAATGCTACTTTTCTCCTTGTGCAGGAAATTCAAGTCGTGACAAAATATACATCAAGCGTATGTATTACAATTAAATTATATAGCTCAAGTTTACATTTAAAATGACATTTTCGCCTAGTAAAAATATGTTTGTTTGTTTGTTTTAAATAGGCTATTCACGATGGTATCCTCCATGGGAACACAAGCTTATATGTGATGACTCCTGTATTGTACTTGCAGTTTTAAGGCCATTACTAACACTTCTAGCATTTGTTACTGTTTACTGTTTACAGAAATGTTATCCAGATTTAATGCTGCAAACAGAAACTGTATGAGATGCATATAACACAAAACATTGTCCTTAATATCTAAGACTCATATGTACATGGATGTTTATGTTTTTAAAAATAGATTTGGTTAATTACATTGTTTTATATATTTTCAATTTAATAAAATTATTAAAAAGTTTATTGTTTCATTTTAATGATTTGGGGATATTTTTAAAAGCAGAAAAATGAATACTAATATTGTGTGTGTTTGTGTCAGTGTGCAATATTATGGGTTTTACTGATCCGTAGAAACCTGTATCTGGAATTGCCATTCTTTTATTGCTCACTTTTTCTGGAGCAGTCCAGTTCTTTTCATGTTATTTCCCCGAAGTTCTTTGCAGGCTTTTTTCTTCATGTAATTGTAACAGCAGTATGTCTGTTTTGGCACACAAAACACTACAAGGGTTTTTCTGAAGACTTGTGCCTTTAAATTAAACACTTCTTTACAAATTCAGCCCACTTTATTGCTACGTTTTGTTTCTAGCTGGGATATTAAGTATAGGCTACCTGTTGATTACCCTGTGGATCAACTCACATTGTTTTCAACATAAATGAAAAGAGGAACTTGGTAACGAATCCTCACTTCATCAACCTTGGCTGGAGTACATTTTGGTTCCCAAACACCGCAAACCTAGAAGTGATTGTTCCGGTTTACAAACTTTTTTTGGAACCCAAACGTCCAATGGGGCTTCCATGGCTTCTGATTGGCTGCAGGAGCTTCCTGCAGCCAATCAGAAGCCACCATTTGGTTTGTGAACGTTTTGGAAGTTGAACGGACTTCCGGAACGGATTCCATTTAACTTCCAAGGTATGACTGTAGAGGATTCCTACGCATGCACAGAAGTGTACCAGAAACTCCTACTGGGCAATTCAAAGTGGTTATTCAAAGGGTAATTAACAGGCTATTCATCTGCAGGGATGAACAGCAAACAATAAAACTAGCTACATTTTTAAGCCATATACTTTAAATTGACGTTACCACAGATCTTTGCTTAATGGGATTCTACTTGTAAGTAAATACCATAAGAAAAACTTGTCTATGGAAGAGTGCATTGTGTTAATTAGTGTACTGTTTTAATTCCATTTCCAGTTAATTGTGATAAAGCAATACCTTAGACACAAAGTGTGGAAGCAACCCAGGGCTTGAACAGTAAAATCTGCAGGGTTAATCAAGTGAGCCCCTGCACGTGCAGAAAATTCTTCAGGTGCAGAAAGAAACAAAAATGTACACCTTCAACCCTTGCAACTGACAGGTAGTAGGAAGACTGCAGAGTAGCCAGGCCTGGTATACACGTGTTTCCCTAGCCTGCTGAGCAGTGTCTCCAGCTTACTGTACTTCGTATGCTGGTTCAAGGCGCTGAACTCAGGAGCCTTCAGCTGAGGAACACACATCAGATATGGGAACAGCTCCTCCTAGTCCTTACACAATGGCCAGTGCAAGCCCACACTGAATAAATATACCGTATTTTTCGCTCTATAACACGCACCTGACCATAACACGCACAAGGTTTTTAGAGGAGGAAAACAAGGGAAAAAACATTCTGAATGAAACAGTGGATGTATCATTTTTGTGCTTCATGCTGTGGCCACAGACATGTGATCTGATGGTGAATTTGGGGTGACCCAATGCAAAAATCCTGAGAATCCCTGTGGATCCATGCTTTGTAACCACATTTTAAGTGGGGAGGGAAGGAAAAACACAGAAGGGACAAGGAGCATGAGAGGGGTGTGCAGAGAAGCAGCTGGCTAAGAATGCAGGAGAGGGGTATAACGGGAGGGAGGAAAGGAAGGCAAAAGTTTCCCCCCACCCACCCAAGCCAGCCAGCTCGCGCTCTCTCTCCCACCTGCATGTTTTCCGGCTGCCTGATATATATATTTTTTAATTGCCTTGACAGACGAAAGCATTTTAACTGCATTAAGAACTATTTAGCAGCGAAACCTAAGCTTTGCCATCCCTTAAGAGGTACGGACACTGTAATCTTCCAGATCGCATGAATTTACAGGCAAAACACTGTTTAAGGATTTCATCCTTTTAAATGGAAGAAAGCATATTTGAATGCTGTGTGTCCTCAAAAACAAAAGCAGGAAGTCAAATCAGAATTTTAAGCTGAACCTGTAATCGCTCTTCCCTTCACAAACATTGTTCCCTCCGGAGCACGGAGAGGAATTAGAAGGAAGGATGCTCTGCTTTCCCCTCTGCTTGCCTGGAGGGGAGGGGCTTCCCCTGCTCTTTGTTCCGTTTGAGCAAACACAGCAACGAAACAGAAGAGGGTGGGCAGTAAGACCCTGAAGCAGAATTCAGGAAAGCAGCCGATTCCTCTTTTCAGGTTTCCCTTCTCCGAGACACGATTTGATTTTTGCCTCCACTCGCGCCATTCGGCTCCAGGGACCACACATTTGCTCAATAACACGCACAGACATTTCCCCTTCCTTTTTAGGAGAAAAAAATCTGCGTGTTATAGAGAGAAAAATACGGTAGTTACCATGGGACAAAAATGTCTATAATTGGGATAGGGTCTAAACCAGGTTGCATGCACTCCTAGTACTGACAAGATGACTGACAAGAGCTTTTTCAGCAACTCAGCCATTGTGTTCATCTTATTTGACTATTACAATGCTGAGCTGGGGAATATCAGTGGATTTGTGACCTCACAAATGTGAGGCCTTGGTCACAGCCTTCGATAAGCCAGCAGTAACTTCTTTGGGGTGGGGGGAGGGAGATATAGTTTCACTCCATTGGCGTCTTAAGTCTGAGTCCTCTTTACAACTAGGCCAAATGTTCTTCTAAATAAGTCACGTTTCTCTTTCTGTCTGGCAGGAGTGCTGGCCAAACAGCTTCCCCATACTGCAGAAGGACCTGAATATGGGAAAGTGCTTCTTCAAAGGAAGAATCTAATGTAGGATTTAAACAATATTTTACTTGTGTATTCTTCTATGGGAAGAATCCACTTCATATTTTGTTGGAGGAAGTCCTATTCAAATGAGTGAGATCTATATAGCCAGAGTGCTTTAGGGCCAGTTCACACAAGAATGGTTCTAAATTCAGCCCACAATCTTAAAAACCAAAAAACCAATTCAGTGTTTCTCCTTTAAGTTCTACAATTCCCAAAACGTTGCATGTGGGCATTTGGAGCTCCAACAGGGTTTAAGAAAGTTAAAGGTGGCTTGACAAACCACCACTGTCTTGCTCAGTTGGTAGAGCATGATACTACTACTACTACTACTACTACTACTACTATTCCTGTTAATCTCAGGGTTGTGGGTTCAAATCCCATGTTGAGCAAAAGATTCCTGCATTGCAGGCGGTTGGACTAGATTACAAATTCTATGATTCTATGAAACATACCTCCATCTTCTCTGGATAAGCCCTTAATTAATTGCACCCTGTCTCAGAATTGGTCCTAGCTTGCTATACACCAGAAACATTTTTTATTCATCAGATTAAAATGCTGTATCTGGGCTTCCCTGTTTTGGTTTTGTTTCAACACGCATGTTAAAGAAACCACTTCCTGTACACTTGTTTCAGAATACTGATGCAACTCTTTCCTGCTGTTTTTAAAAAATATGTTTGAAGTACAAGTGATCAGTTTTCCAAAATATACACCTTGTATTTAATTAGTTTCACTAATCTGGAATTGAATCTTTTGCCCATTAATGTATTGTTGTGGTTGTATTACTGCCAGACACATATTTAGGACTGGTGTGCAAATGCCTAGACAGTATGTGATCACTATCTTTCTTGTATTTCTGTCTGTCTATATTAATGTGGTCTGGGGATCCTATGCTAAGATACTAGTTGATACCTCTGCTTTCTACACTTCATAATACTTGAACACTAATAATTGTAAACAAACTTCCCAACAATATTAACAATGATGCCAGTGGAGGCTCTTCCACACTAGAGCTGGTGTAGCACAGCTCTGCCAAGAAGAATGCCAGACATTAACTACCCCCCCTCCAAAAAAACCCCCATCAAATCCACACGCTCCATTGTTAGCAGACCTCTATTAATCTCAGAAAGCTACAATTGTTAAACCGTTCTGTGTAGCTCTATAGGGTGAATAGAGGTCTCCCTAATATCTCTCAGCACCCTTAACAAACTACATCTGTCATGCTTCTTTGCAGGGAAGCCATGACTGTGATATGATAATGCTTTAAAGGTATAGTGCAGATGGGCCCTTAGTTGTGTCCTAAGTATCCGTAAACCTGCTGCTTAAGTGTCCATTGTTTGTTTGCATGGAAGAGAATGGGGAGAAAACCTGAACAAGTTGCCATGCCTCTGTGATCCCATGGGCCACTCCTACATGACTTACTAGCAGTTCTGGCAGGTCCAGTGGGCATCAACTGTCATTGAATGATGCTGAGAATAGGAACTTAAATTGTATTAATAGTCTAGCTGTCAAGGGGAAATTTGCAATCCCCCCCAAAATTGGGAATTTCTTATTGAGATCCATAGCCCCACTCAAAATTACCAGGGGGCTACATATCCAACTATATATTGTAAAATCTGTTGATGCTGCTTAACTTCCACTTCACATATTGTTCATATATATTTCGGGTCCAATTCAATCAATACGGAATTGCATGCTTAGAACATCACACTTTTGAAAATGCAGTGGTGTCTACCATGGGTGTAGCCAGGATTTATGTTGGGGGGGGGGCAAAACCGAGCTATCTGTGACATGATTGGTCAGTTAAGTATTTTTATTTATTTACTTGATGGGGGAGGGCAGCTGCCCCCCACCCCTTTGTCTACCCACGGCACCTGCTTTGTGTATTATTTTGTGTCACAAATGGATCATTACTTGTACATCTGGCATTCTCACATTCATTTAAAAAAACATAGCTGAAACATGTGAATTTGCACATTGACCCTGGAATGAAGAGATTCATAAATTCTTCCAGTAATATGTCTCTATGTGGTTAGTCATTATTTTCTATAATAGTGAAATATTTGGTGGCCACATGGTTTTTATACTAGGACAAACAGAAAATATAAAATATCGATATGGGAAAATGCTGTATATATGTCTATGTTTTTTGAAAGAAAAATATATATTCTGCAACTGTAAAGGTTTGGGGCTTGCAGTGTTGCAAGCCTGTGACAGTAGATCTTGGTGGCAAGGTTCTGTAGGGTGGGGAGAGAGACACGCGATCGCTTTGAGAATTTACTAGGTGGGGCCTGGATCAGGTAAATTCTCTCTGATCTGGGTGACAGCAGAATCCAACTGAATGGAAGTTCCAGTCAGTTGGGAGTTAACCATCAATATGGGAAACAGTTGAGTTTAGTCAGTTGAGTTGAAGGGGAGAAAGAGAGTTGATGAGGAGGGGGTGACGAATAGACCAAAGAAAAATAGAAGAAAAACTGAGGCATGGGTATTTATACCTATTGAATTATTATTTTCCTTTCTGGCGAAGATCAAGGGAAAGGAGCTGGTGACTGAGTTGGTCTGAGATGCTGATCTATGTTAAAAGTCTAACCAGAGGATGGTTACACAGGCAGTTTTTTTTACAGTTGACTAAACTGTCCAAGCAAGCCAGAAATACAACCAGAGGAGACTTAGGGTAGAGAGGCAGATTGTATCCAATAGCAGGACTAGGATATTGGAGGTATTTGGCTAGGGTGGGAGGTATAAAGAATATTGCCTGAGGTAAAAGCTGCTTAGAGGCTGCTCTCTATTGAGTCCTCAGAAATTGTCAACTAGTGCCTTTGAGGTCCCCAATATACCGTAAGTGTCAGTATCCTGTTACATAACACAGTATCCTTTTAATAAACAAACGATCTTAATTTCAGGTTCATTCTGTCTATAGTGTAGGTGCCCATCTCACACCTAAGTTTCATATACATGCCGTTAGGAGGTTTTGAAAGCCTTCTGAAGGAAACTGGTGGCAGCAGGAAATTAAATAAGCGCAGGTACCTAAACCCGTGTTTATAGAAAGTGCTGCTGAGAGAACTATATATTCTGGACTGAATATTTTACTGTTGTGTGTAGTACACATCACCAGTGCCAAAGAGGTGCTTTTATGAAGTTTATATTAAAAAAAATTGCATCAAGAAGCTACTGAAAAAGGATTATTGTACATGCTCACATGAGACATTTTATAATGCTTATTATGGTTCTTAAATAGTAATGGACTTATACCATACGAAGAGATGTTAGAGAAGCATATAAGGAAGTATAAGAAAAGGAACAGTTCAGATGCAAAATTGACTCATGGTCTCCGCCTTCTACTGAAGCTCCTTCCGATGAGTAATTTCCTGTAGCCTTTATGCTTATAAAGCAGAACAAGTGAGAAAAAGGCAGCCTGATGTTTTCAAGCTAAATATCAAATGCACAACAAAGAGCATTTTTAAAAAAGCTAATACATTTTGACACTCTAAGAAATCAACACAGTGACTGGAGAATGCCAGAAATCCATTTTTTCTTTGGTGTTTTGCTTTTCCTGAATCTCTCTATTTCCTGCTACTTTTATGAGTCAAATACTTTTCCAGACATTGGAAATGCACAGTTTATTGAGGAATGTGTCAGAGTGCATAACAAATTCCGATCCAACGTGAATCCACCAGCTACCAACATGAAACGAATGGTAAGGGATGCTTCATTCTGTAGCTATGGAAAATGTGAACATTGCTTTATGTGTCTTGAAGATTTAAAATTACCTACTGGCAGGTGTTTTTAATTAAGGTATTAGATGCTACAGGTGTGTGTGTAACTCTACATTATCACATTTCCTAATGAAACGTAAGTTGTGTTTTACTAGCCATGGCCTCTAAAGTTCTTTCGAATGCATTTCTGCATTTTTTTTGTTTTTAACTGAAAGGGGGTTTCTTATGCACTTATTTCCTTTACTTGATTCCTACAAGCCAAATTGCACCAATGCTGCTTTCATAGCATTATCTGATGCAAACTATCAGAATTAAGGGGCTCAACCTGGGTAGCAAAGTCCAAATGAATACACTGGTGCCTTGCAAAACTGGTGCCTTGTTCATGATAATGTTTGGATTGATTTGGGAGCTTGGAAAGCACATAGCACTAACTATGGGTAAATCCCAACAGGATAAGAATTCAATACCTTTATTAGGAACAGCTATGCATCAGAACAAAAAGTCATTGCTTTTGAGTTTTAAAGAACTCTTCCACCACCACTATTATTATTTTTTTTATTTTATTAGTTAAGCTTATTGTTTGTCTTTTGTTGTCAATGCAACCCAAAGCAATGTACAAAAATAAATTATTCTTTAGAGAAAGGATTATGAGGAAATGATACATTGTTGATATTGGAAGGCTTGTCTTCATGCTTACAGTTTTAAGATTGCGATTCAAAACTTTGCAATGTGCCCCTTAGATGCAACTGTAGATGGCTTTAAGGCATATTGAGATAACTATTGAAAATTATAAAATCTGCATTTATTTGGATTGCTCTCTAAGACAAATTGGATCTTACAGTTTCCTTTTAAGGTTACTACTGGACTAACCAGCACTAATTAGTGTCAATAGCCAAACTAGGATCCGCTCTGTTTTTATGCTTATGCTTCTACCAGCAATTTCCCCTAATTTTCTTTAAAACTTCAGGGATGGTGATCAGGTATATATCCTTTTGAAGGTCAAACTACACATTACATTAAACGGATGTTGGAATTTTATTTTATTTTTTAGTTAAATTGCTGCTGTGGGGAGAGATCAGGACAGTGTAGGGTAGCTAACCCTTTCCTTCAAAAACAAAAACCCCCAGCAGCTGTGAGCTATGGGAGAGAATCTGCTATTAACACAGAACATTATTTGTTCATTTCATTTATTTGTTCTATTAACACAGAACATTATTTGTTCATTTACCTTCCCCACCCTTCCCCATAAGATATTGGATGACTTCCAGCTTCCATGTCCATTGCCAACACAATTCCCCCACTCCTGCCTGCCCCACATAACCAACTCTGCAATAGCTCACTCGGTTAGCACCTGAGGAGAGCAAGGAATCATTAAGCAGCTAGCAGGTGCTCACTGTTTCCTATATTGGCCTTAATTTCAGTGTTGCCACTCCCTAGCTTGCAGAAGAGAGTGTGGGCTGAAGTATGGATGCATAAAGCCTAAACTAAATTAGAACTGTATGTAGCACTCTTATCATTTTTATTTCTAAGGTAAAGATTTTGTTTTAAATGAATACATAGTTCCTCTTTCAGGAAGCTTTTAATGTTTGATGTTTCATTGTGTTCCATTATATTTTGTTGGAAGCTGCTGAGTGGCTGGGGAAACCCAGTTAGATGGGTGGGGTACAAGAAAGTTGGTGTTGGTGTTAGTTCACACTGTTGAATGAAGATGGCTAACTGTAGCTAAACTATTTTGACTTTCTGTTGAGAGTTGTGGAGATAATAAGGTAGTTTGGCTGTTTAACTGCCAGTTAAATAATTTCAGAACAAGGATAGGTTTGGGAGCAAAGTTTCTGTCTTTATATGCAAGCACAGTATATTCAAAACTGGTGGGCTCTAACTAGTCAGTCAGTGTATATTCTTCAACCCATTAGACCATAGTCACAACCTGATTTGCGGGGACGCGCTGAAATTTGAAATGATTGGCTGGAAAGAGACCTTGTCTCAAAATAAAAGGGTTGTTTAAGACTTCAATCATGCTTAGTCAGAGAAAACATGAAGAAGATCACAGAATATCAGTTGCAGGAAGAACTAGAAGCTGGAGGCAGGCAGAGGGCACTGGGGCTTAGAGGTTTGGGAAGTCTAAGAAAATCCAAGAGCAGAAATCCCTGCAGACCTCCTCAGATCCAACCATTGAAGAACATACGTCCCAAGAGGCAGCCTTCAAGAGAGTTCTATAGGCAAGTCAGTCAGATGCTGAATGCCTGAGGTAGCAGAGAGTGCTGGACTAGGATGAAGACTGCATCAGAAGTCCTGAGAAAAACCTAGAGGACTCTAGAGCCAGAGGGCTGCAAGTAAGGAGGTACTGGGCTTTGGGAAGGAAATATGAGGGCTCTGAGTCCTAGAGTCCTCCCACCTCCTTCCCAAAGCCTAGTTAGCGCTTTCCCAGCTTTGGGAAGGAGGTGGCAGGACCCTGCCAGAGACTTGTACCTCCTTCCCAAAGCCTGGTGCCCCACTTAGCCGACTTTGAGAAGGCGGGACTGAGGGGTATCACTGCAACAAGGCAGTGTGTGGCTCACGGATTCCGTGTTGAAGTACTATTGTGGCCCACTTGCTATGAAAATTTGGACCATCCTGCTCTATAGAGAAGAGGTGGTAGACCTGAGTGAAGAGTGCAAGTCCTCAGTGCCTAGCTAAGTGTTACCTGGGTATGCATGGTTTAGGGGAATTGGCTATAAAGCTGAAGAGGGATGGAACTGAATCTCCCATCTTCCTTTTGAAACACAATAGCCTTGTAGTGTAAGAATTCTGATTTAAACAAAAAACAGTAGCAAAGTGAACTTCAACATAGAGTAACCATACAAGCTAATATCATCTGTTTATAACAGCAAGTATTTAAAATTAAAGTGAAAATGAAGCAAATTATATTTTAAGTTGATACTGTGCTATTTTGTCCTACACTTATAGCTGCTGGTAGGTAAACGTAGGGCATAAATTGGTACGTGGATATAAGGTGCCAACAGTAAAGGGCTTAGAAAAATAAGTAAAAAATTATAGCTTAAGAAAATAAAATCTAAAGGTGCAAGGTACCTTTACATAACAAGTAGTGGAGGAGTGGGATCAGCACAATATGGTGGCGGTGGTTTACGATCTCCACCCATGCATTCAAGTTAACACAGAAGACTTAATTTGGCATTTATTTCCATGTTTTGGGGGAGGGGTGGTGACTAAATTTGTAAGAGCCTTAATTCTTCTAAATTTTAGGATTTTAAAAATTACATTGTAAATGAAATAATCTGTCTTTTCTGTAGAGCTGGGACCACAAACTAGCAGAGACTGCCAAAGGCTGGGCAAAGAGGTGCCTATTTCAACATAATTCTGACATCAAAATACCAGGGAAGGTACACCCCAACTTCATAACAGCTGGAGAAAATATTTGGACTGGCTCCTTTCAGATTTTTAATGTGACTTCGGCCCTCACTGATTGGTACAATGAAGTCGTGCATTACAACTATGATACCAGATACTGTAGTGATGTGTGTGGACATTACACTCAGGTAAGCCAATGCTTACATCTTGACAGCTGATGTAGTATGCTTTCTAACGTGCTGTGAGTCAGAAAATCTCTGCTTCGGATTTTGCCCTAATCAGTAAGCATAACAGTATCCCACAAATGCAGATACGAGTAGTAACCTACTAACAGATGTTTTAAACTGTTAATGTATTTTTAAATAGCAGTGATCTGTCCTGGAACCTTGTGAAGGGTAAGTAAGAAACTGAATTGATGATGATAATAGGGTTATTCTAAAGATAACTCATATATGTGAAGCATTGAACATTCTGAAGCTCAGTATAAGTGATCCATGTTATATTTTCCCATCTAAATCTCAAGGTTCTTCCACTGAAACATCAATAGTGTTATGATTATTTTCTGGACAGAGGGAAGGCAGCACTGAAATCTTAGTTGCACACACTTAATTGCAGAGAAAGAATTAGCAGTCAAGTTTACAGTTCTGACTCTGAAAGGGGGAGGGGGCCTTCAATATCCCTTAATCTGCTTTGCTTTGAAAAACAAAGCAGCTGGGTAAGTTAGCTGTTACTCTAGATCAGAGGTTTTCAACCTTTTTGAGTTCACTGCTCCCTTGACCAACTACATTCTTTCTGCAGCACCCCTGTGGGGCTCAGGAGCCCAGTTATGTCACACCTAGCCTGCAGAACTGGCAGCCTCTCACCTTTTTTTTTTTTTTTAACATGCTCCCTTTTGAACAGCCTCCTCTCGTTCAGAGTGCTCTGGGCAGCTGCAGCTGCTGCCCCTGGTCTCTGAACTGCCCTCCCTCAAAGAGAGGTGCCTCCTCACACTGCCCACAGGGGTCTGGGACTTCATGTCTGTTCCCAACAGCAAGGGCTGGCGGATTGGCTGGCTGGGCTCCCTTGCCCGCTTGCTTGCTTGCTTGCTTGCTTGCTTACTTACTCCAAGGCCGCCTCAGCTCCTGGCAACCAGCACCTGAGACACCATTCGCCTGGGGAGCTGCTGCAACAAATAGCTGTGCAAGCCTTTGGGAGGCAGATTTGAGAGGGGGCATCAGAGAGGGGAGGGAACGAGAAGGCCAGTGTTGCCTGCAGCACTGCTGACCAATTAAGGCACCCCAGGGTGCCATGGCACACTGCTCTAGATAAGTCTTAATACTAAATAATCTTCACAATCTACCCATTTAATTTCAGATGGTTTGGGCAACAACATACAAAGTTGGTTGTGCCGTTCTCTTCTGTCGTCAAGTAACAGGCTTTACGTCGAATGCTGCACATTTCATTTGTAACTATGGGCCTAGGTAAGTGTCAAGGAAGAATGAGTTACCGCAAGGGGTATGTGGTGGAGTTGGAGAGGGTCAGTTGAGAAGCACAGTTGGACAATTAGAGAAGCTTAATGGGATTAGGCAGAGGAGAGGAGGTTAGTTGTTCTGTTCATTAAAGGTTGATGGTCCGTATAGTAAACAGAGGAAAGTCAAGTATGATAGGATAGTAGACAGAATTGATGATGATGATTTATTTTATTTATAAAATCACAGCTTGTGCTTCTCTTGCTTGCTTTTTTAAAATTATGAATGATTTGTTCTGGTCTGAAGAATTCTAAGAAAAATACCGGTATATCTCATCCCATGTGTTAGCTTTGATATGCAGAGTACACCAAACAGCAGGAGAATAATGTGGTGGCAGCTGTTTATTTTGGTTAAGGCCGCAGGGAGTCTGGACCCAGTGATCTTGAGCGCTCAGGGCATGGTATGGAACTCCTGCAACATTACAGGGAGCTTTTTGATTTATAATTAATGCAAGAAGTTTTCTTGTGAAGGAAATACTCTTGCATCTTCCAGAATCAAGATGCTGGCAACTCTGGGTTAATGCCAGCAAGTCCTTTCTGATCATGGTAAGAATTAAAGTTCAGTTTCAAGATGAACAGCATATCCAGCAATAGACCTAGTCTGGCGAATGTAGACATAGTCTTCATTACACATATACACTGATTTCATCCATAATAATAATAATAATTTTATTATTTATACCCAACCCGTCTGGATGGGTTTCCTCAGTCACTCTGGGTGGCTTCCAGCATATATAAAAGCGTAATTAAAGGTCAAACATTTAAAAAAATCCTGATACAGGGCTGCCTTCAGATGTCTTCTAAAAGTTGGGAGGGCATCCCACAGGGAGGGTGCCACTGCCAAGAAGAGTAGTTTACTGTAAAGCTCTCTACACAGGACTGTTTTTAAATACAATGTTAATTGAAGACACCATTACCAGGATGTTGGAGGAGCAAGGCAGCATGTAACACACAAATCACATGGGTTACCAGTTTCTATCCAGGCTTAAAGTGAATATGTTAACCCCATAGAGCTCTGAATTGTTCGAGATCAGGTTGTCTTAAGAACCGATGCTGCACATATGAACCATTCTAAGCCTGCTCTCTGGTCCATCATAAAATAGTTACTGATCCCTGGGTGGGGGATATATTTTTCAATGCTAATACAGGTAGGTGGAATAACTGGGGACAGAAAGTTCCAGGAGAGGAAGGGTCAATGGAAGTTGGTCCTAGGCAGGATGATGGAGGCGGCCTGTCTCTACCATTTGTTGTTTAGTTGTGTCCAACTCTTTGTGACCCCATGGACCAGAGCTCTCCTGTCTTCCACTGCCTCCCGCAGTTTGGTCAAACTCAAGTTGGTAGCTTTGAGAACACTGTCTTGTCCTCTGTTGTCCCCTTCTCCTTGTGCCTTGTGTTTCTACCATACTCCTTATGAATATGGTGAGGAAGGGAGGCAAAATGTTCCTGAAGGCTGGAGTTCAAGACTCTCACAAACTATTTACCATTGTAAGCAGTGGCCTGGCTCAGTGTGCTATAAATACCAGAGCTTTTGTGTAATATTGCAGATTATCACTCTCTGGCATTCCTTAGTCATTAGTCTGCACCAGGCATCCTATTGGGAAGACCCAGTTTTCTGAGTGCATGTTCTGGAAGTTGGGCAATAGGGGCAGTACAGGATTCCTACTGGTGTACCAACCTCCCCGCTGCACCAAGGATTCCCTGCCCGAGCTGCTTCAGGTCGTGGCAGATATGCTCCTGGAGACACCTAGGTTGGTTGTCCTGGGGGATTTTAACACCCATGCCGACACGACCTTACAAGGGGCTGCTCGGGACTTCGTGGAAAGCATGGCCTCCATGGGGCTGTCCCTGAATAAGTTTGGCCCAACTCATTGCCGTGGACATGCCTTAGACTTGGTGTTCACCTCTATGGATGTTGGTGATCTGACACTAACTAAAAGCGAAACAAAAGAAGTGCCATGGTCAGATCACTTCCGGGTGCAACTGGACTTCTCCGCGACCCTTCCCCTCTGCAGGGAGGTGGGACCGATTCGGATGGTCCGCCCCCACCACTTAATGGATCCAATTGGCTTCCAGAGAGTGGTAGGGGATGCTTTATCCCAAGTTGATGGCCTTTCAGCTGATTCCCTGGTGGCACGCTGGAATGCGGAGTTAACCAGGGCTATTGACTGTCTGGCTCCGAAGCGCCCTCTCCGATTGCATGGAGCCCGGACAGCCCCGTGGTTTTCCCCGGAGCTGAGGGTGATGAAACAATCGTTGAGACGGCTAGAGCGCCGGTGGCAGAAAACTCATTCTGAATCAGACCGGACACGGGTTAGAGCTCAACGTCGAGCCTACCAAGTGGCAATGGCGACGGCGAAGAGGGCCTTCTTCGCCGCCTCCATTGCATCTGCAGAAAACAGCAGCAGGAGACTTTTTCAGGTGGTTCGCAATCTATCGGAACCACCTGTACCACCGGGGCCTGCTAGGGACCCCAAGATCTCCTGCAATGCTTTTGCAAAGTTTTTTTGCAGATAAAATCGCTCAGATTCAGAAGGAGGTAGACTCCACCGTGGGAGCAGGGCCAGGGCGGGAGAGTGCTAGAGTTCTGTCTGGTCCTGTTACATGGGATCAGTTCCAATCTGTTACCTCCGAGGATGTGGACAGGCTGCTTGGACAAGTGAAACCGACCACCTGTCTCCTTGATCCTTGCCCATCCTGGCTGATAAAAGCGAGCCGGGAAGGGCTGGGCGATGGGCTCTGTGGGGTGGTGAATGCTTCCCTCTGTGAGGGAGCCTTCCCAGACCCGCTGAAAGAGGCGGTCATTGAACCGCTTCTTAAAAAAACATCTTTAGACCCAGCCAATTTGGCCAACTATCTCCCAGTCTCAAATCTGCCATTCTTGGGCAAGGTGATTGAGCGGGTGGTTGCTGAACAACTCCAAGCACGCCTGGAGGAAACGGACCATTTGGATCCCTTCCAATCGGGATTCAGGCCTCACCATGGGACTGAAACTGCCTTGGTCGCGCTGGTTGATGATCTCCGGCGGGCTAGGGACAAAGGTGAGAGCTGTTTCCTAGTTCTGCTGGATCTCTCAGCGGCCTTTGACACCATCGACTATAACATCCTTCTGGACCGTCTAGAGGGGCTGGGAGCTGGGGACACTGTCATACAGTGGTTCCGCTCCTTCCTCCTGGGCCGTGTCCAGAAAGTGGGGGGGGGGTGACTGTTCAGACCCCTGGGCTCTCACTTGTGGGGTGCCTCAGGGTTCTGTCCTCTCCCCCATGCTTTTTAATATCTATATGAAGCTGCTGGGAGAGATCATCAGTGGGTTTGGACTGGGTGTTCATCAGTATGCAGATGACACACAGCTCTACCTCTCCTTTAAATCAGAACCAGTGAAGGCGGTGAAGGTCCTGTGTGAGTGCCTGGAGGCGGTTGGAGGATGGATGGCGGCTAACAGATTGAGGTTGAATCCTGACAAGACAGAAGTACTGTTTTTGGGGGATAGGGAGCGGGTTGGTGTGGGGGATTCCCTGGTCTTGAATGGGGTGCCCCTGAAGGACCAGGTGCGCAGCCTGGGAGTCATTCTGGACTCACAGCTGTCCATGGAGGCGCAGGTTAACTCTGTGTCCAGGGCAGCTGTCTACCAGCTCCACCTGGTACGCAGGCTAAGACCCTACCTGCCCGCGAACTGTCTCGCCAGAGTGGTGCATGCTCTAGTTATCTCACGCTTGGACCCGGAAACTGTAATTAATCCAGAATGCGGCAGCTAGACTGGTGACTGGGAGTGGCTGCCGGGACCACATAACACCGGTTCTGAGAGATCTGCATTGGCTCCCAGTACGTTTCCGAGCACGATTCAAAGTGTTGGTGCTGACCTTTAAAGCCCTAAACGGCCTCGGTCCTGCATACCTGAAGGAGCGTCTCCACCCCCATCGTTCAGCCCGGACACTGAGATCCAGCGCCGAGGGCCTTCTGGCGGTTCCCGCATTGCGAGAAGTGAGGCTACAGGTAACCAGACAGAGGGCCTTCTCGGTAGTGGCGCCCGCCCTGTGGAACGCCCTCCCATCAGATGTCAAAGAGATAAATAATTACCTGACATTCAGAAGACATCTTAAGGCAGCCCTGTTCAGGGAAGTTTTTAATATGTAACGCTGTACTGTTTTTAACACTGATTGGGAGCTGCCCAGAGTGGCTGGGGAAACTCAGCCAGATGGGCAGGGTATAAATAAATTATTATTATTATTATTATTATTATTATTATTATTATTATACCAGTAATGGGGAAAACCCATGCTCTTCCTGATATTGTTGGACTACAGCTTCCATCAGTGGCTATACTGGCTGGGGCTGTTGGGAGTAGAAAGAACATCTGGAGGGCCACAGCTTCCCCATTCCTACCTTAAACAATAAGAAATGGTATGCTTTCATTAAACATGGGAGGTTTGCAGTAAACAGATTCTAGTGTACAGTATTGGTATGAAAACAACACATGGTATTGTTTAGATGCCTAGGAACATTATGTTCAGGCAATGTAGGTAAGATTCTGATAGCATGTGCTTTGGTTTGAGAGTTCATTAGAGACAAATATTTCTCCAAAACATCTTAATTAAAACAAGTTGACATGGAAACAAACGTATTCCATTGTACATTAAGAACATTAATATTTATTTAGTTTGCTAATTCCCAGTCTCCAGGTTTCAGCAAATGTAAATACATAAACAAAAGGGGGAAACAGAACTCAACAGAAAATCATTAAATGTTAAAATCTTGTCCTTTCTCTCTTTGTTTCCCTAGCCTCGTACATTGATGTCCCTACCTGGTCTCAAATTAAATCTCCAAATGTATGGTTCCTATCTTAAATTGGAGGAGAGGGTTTGAATTCCCAGTTAATCATTGGGATGGCTAGACTAGTATCAGCACTATCAATATAAATCAATTCCTTTCAGCTATTGCATGACAAATGCATCACCTCTCGGTTTATGTTAATTTTCAAAATGTATGAGTTAAATGAGTGTGTAGAAGAAAGGGATCATGATACATCAGTACCTTGGGTGGAGCTGAAAGCTCGTGTGGCACTTTCAGCAGTTGTCAAATAGAAAACAGCAAGAATCAAAACTGTGGTTTAACCTATCATTAAACTCAGGCACATAGCTGGGAATTGATACTTGATGAGTGTAGTAGGTTCAGTCTTGATTTCGAAAAGGTGGCTGCATCACCAGTTTAATGCCCTGAAATGTCCCTTCTTATGTCTGGCTGAGAAACTATCTAATTATTCCTACTCTCTATTATTAAGAATTTATACAGACAGCAAGCTGTTTGAATGTAACTGGAATAAGAATCTTTAAATCACATTCTGTACCCCCCTCTTTCCACAAAGTGATCTGACAAAGCTGTTCTTTTACAGTGGCAATTTTCCAACATGGCCATACAAAAGAGGAACACCGTGCAGCGAGTGTGACGGAGAACCGTGTGTAGACAAACTATGTGGTAAGTGAAAATGAATTGGACTTGCATGGCAAAAACAAAGTGTGATGATCGATTGAACATTTGTTACAAGGTATTATATTTAGAACTTGCCATAGTAGATTCCTCTCCTAGTTCTAATGTTAAGTCCCACCTCCTTTTGGAAAATAGGGTGCGCACCGACCCCTCTCGCTCTCCAAGCTTCAGCGAAAGCCTGCATTCGCCCCATAGGACGCACCCAGATTCCCCCTTCATTTTTGGAGGGGAAAAGTGCGTCCTATAGGGCGAAAAATACGGTAAGCTCATTACTGTCTATTGGATCATGTGGAGGTGATACTTTATAAAAGTTCAGTGTGGAAGCAGACAATCAGCACACATTTTCAGGCTTTTTTTCAGTGGTGGTGTGTCTGTTGTGGAACTCCACCCCTTCACAATGGACCACAAAGCAAATTTATGGTGAAGTATCTATTTGCTTGGAAGGAAGTATAATCCTGGGGAGTGCTCTTATGTCCATTTTTGTGCCTGTACAATGGTTTTTAATTGCAATTATGTAGTTGGTTGTGTGTTGCCGCCTGCCACCAATAATTGCTATACTTGTAGCAGCTTTGCAAAGTAGTGCTGGAACTGGGCTGTTAGTGTACAGCTTTGTTCATACTGAAGTTTTTCCATGCAGAATATTCACATGGGGGGAAAGTTCCCCATTATTTTAGGTGAGCTAGAACATAGTGAGAGCTGGAACCTCTTTGCTAGTTTTTCAGCAGCAGCCAATATCCAGCCAGATACATTCCACAATGCACCCCGTAGTGAGAAATGTGGTTTCTAGAACGTGATTTGTTTTTCAGAGACAACATATGTATAAGATCTTGATAGAATTTAGGCTACACCAGATTAAATGTTGTTTCAGATATCTAGACAGCTGTGAATGCAGACTCCCTTGCAAATCTGATGCATGCTGTAGAAGTAGATACATGCAGAAAACTAATTAGTTGACTAATATTTTCAGCACACTCCAGGGACTTTTGACTTTGTAGAGGCATGGAAGATGCATTTGCTCTACACATGGAAGAACCAGGGGGGGAGGGGGGGTCACAGATTTATTTCATAAACAGCAGGCTGCCTAGGGTCCTAGAATGAAGACCATGAACTTTGGCTTTTTACATAGACCCCAAGAAGTTTTGTCAGCTTTAGAATGATTCATAATTTACAAGCCTAATAATCGAGGAAGTTTCAAACTTGAACTACTCTTAATGTCTTTTTACTTTTATTTATAGGTAAAGTCCAGGAGGTGTCAATTTATGACCAGGATGAATCACTTCGTAACCAGAAGGAGTCAATTTGTGACCAGTACTGTATCACCATTCTAATATTGAGACCATCTTTTGCTTTAGGGACTTTAGCAGCAGTCTTCTTTGTGAAGCAACGTTATCCCACAATATTTTTTTATGAATAAACTAGCAATCGAGATAAAGAGCTGGTGGATTAAGCAGCTAATATGGCATTAACAATTAAATGTCAAGTCCAAAGTCTGCTTTAGAGCAGGTTAGTCAACAAATCCCATGAACTGTAGTCAGACATCTGCAGGACACCACACTGGCTAATTTTTTTGTTTAAAAATTGATAGCAGAAAACAATGCACCCTTTTAGTTCATGGTTCAAAAGTGATGTCTGTTTCTGGGGTGGGTTATTTCTTTACTTACCTGATTTTAATGCATTTGTGATGTGTTCATGTACAGTGGTGCCTCGCAAGACGAAATTAATTCGTTCCGCAAGTTTTTTCTTCTTGCGAGTTTTTCGTCTTGCGAAGCACGGTTTCCCATAGGAATGCATTGAAAATCAATTAATGCGTTCCTAGGGAAACCGCCTTCAGACCAGGTCCGGGGACAGTCTGTCCCCCGACCTCTTCTGAAGGCTGGGGGGGGGAAACAAGGGCTTTTCTTCCCACCCCCAGCCTTCAGAAGGCTGTTCTGAAGGCTGGCGCTGGGAAGAAAAGCCCTTCTTCCCACCTCCCACCCCGCAAGCACCGGGGACAGGAGGGCTTTGCTGCCGACCGCCAGCATTTTAAAAGCCCCTGCTGTCCCGGGGCGATTTTAAAATGCTGGTGGGCGGGAGCGAAGCCTCCGCTGTCCCGGGGAGATTTTAAAATGCTGGGGGTCGGCAGCGAACGCTTCACTCCCGCCCGCCAGCATTTTAAGATCGCCCGGGGCAGGCGGGGGGAAGGCGGGGGGGGGAAGCAAAGACTTTTGCCCCCCGCCGGCCTTCAGAAGAGGTCCTCTTCTGAAGGCCGGCTGTGGGCAAAAGTCTTTGCTCCCGACCGCAAGCGTTTCCCTATGGGCTTTCGTCTTGCGATGCAAGCCCATAGGGAAATTTGTCTTGCGAAGCGCCTCCAAAACAGAAAACCCTTTCGTCTTGCGGGGTACCACTGTACATCAATAAAGCATAACAGGGAGGCATAATTTATGACATCTTGACCACAATATTAATAAAATGTTGTATTATTTTAAAAATGAGCAGTGATAATGTAAACAGTACTTGGGGAAAATAAGATTTAACATTTTCTCAGACTCTGCCTTCTTTCCATAAGTCACACATCACAATACCACACATAAATGCCAAGTACAGGTGTGCAGGTAGCTGGATAGAGTGGGCATGCAAACAAGTCTTGCTTTGCTATCCTCACAACTACTGCATCCCCACCCCAAATTCCTCTGTTACAGCGGGAAGGCCTGCAAGAGATATGAATACTCTATACCATAAGGGAGACCTGATAAAACAGGACTTGTGACTGCACAGATTCAACAAAACCATGTAGAAGCCCCCTGGCAGACTTTCCCCACAGAGGTCAGGGATTGAAAGGTGTGCAACACATATAAGGCTGTGTGAAGTGTTTCCATTCATTCTGGCAAATGACACCACAATATACTGTACAAAATAATATCTGGCAATATTGTGTATGCTAAAAACCTTCATACCAAAAACTTACAATGCAAAGAACAAGCTGCCGATTTTACTTTCTGCAAACCTTGAAATCACGGGGGTGTTTTCCAGGCCACGGAGAAAGCGAAGTTTGCAAATAGTTTGATGTGCACTACGACAATGCATCTAGTCAGTTATAAATCTGCAGTTTATGAAAACTTCCTCCGGCGGAAAAACCTTAAGGAAAGATCATTTCTTTTTCTTTGCATCTGCTGCAATTTTTAACTTTACTTCTTCCTCTGGAAGTGCTCCCAACTTCTTCTTCTTTGCCTTTTTAACCTTTTCTTTAATAGCTTGGATATCAATTTTTGTTTCAGCCAAAGCTACATAAAAAAAAGAAAATATGGGTTATGTATTTGTAGGTAAGGTAAAAAAATTGGACCCAATGTATATTCAAAGCTTTTACACACATCCACTGAACCAAGTAACATGACATCAAGTTGTGCTTAGCAAACACACTGTCCTGATTCACATGTCATGATCAGCTAGAGTGAATTACCATGACCATGTAAATGTACTGCCTCCCAGAGAAGAGCTTGCACCAACTTTGCTCCTCCTCAGGCTCTTTTAGGGCAGCACAGGATGGCAGTTAAGCAAAGATTTGGGTTTAGTTTGTCATCAGAACCTGTGATGGTGGTTAAAGGCTCTCTTCCTTAACCACAGGACTGACCTTGACTACAGTGTTGACCCTGTGTGTTGCAGCTGTGAAAAGCAATTTACATTAGCAGTCATTAAGAAAGGGATTAAAAAATACAACTGCCAATACAGTGCCATTAAATAAATATATAGTGCAACTGCATCTGAAATGTTGTGAACAGTTATGGTCATCTCACCTCAAAATTATACTGTAGTGCTGGAAAAGGTTCAAAAATAGGCAACCAAAATGATCAAGTAGTTTGAAGCAACTCTCCAGAACTATGGCACTACTTGTTACCTGGTGTTATCCTTCATTAATGTTAAAGCCATCAATGACTACTAGCCATAGTGGCTATGTTCTCCCTCCCCTGGCGGTAGCAATACCGTATGCTTCCAAACACAAGTGGGACAGGCAGCATGGATGCAGCACTCAGGGTGGGCTCATGGCCCTGCAGCAGGCCTGTTTGGCCTTTGTGAGATGAGCCTTTGGTGTGATCCAGCAGGCTGCTCGTGTGTTTAATACATCACTAACCAGAAACATAATTCTTCACTTTTCTCTTCCTCAGAAGACTTGTTACTATGTCAACATAGGAGACCAATGTTAATTCATTACACAGAAAGGCCAAAATAATTTCCCTTCATCATGTCAATACTGAAAAGAGAACTCAATTACAAAAGGTGTTGTTTTTTTACAACAAATAATAATTTGAACTCATCTTACCTTTCTTTGGTTTTACAACTGTTTTTTCCTTGGGTGGAATAAAAGCTTTGTTTCTCTCCTCTTGCCTCCGACTGATTGCTTCTGCTTGTTTTGCCTAAGTTTAAAAAGGTCAAAGCACATACAATTCAGACAAAGCACATACAATTATAACATACATATTTTAAAACAACTTCAAAAGACATCAGAGTGGCCGTACCTTTATCTCCTCTACCCTCTTACGCTTCTTTTGACTTTCTTTCAAGAAATATTCACCACTTGCCAATTCCTTATCAATCTGTAAAAATAAAAATTATGATTAGCATGTTCCATACTGAATATTTTTTAAAAACTATAAAATAATAATCAGAAAGCATTTGAATTCCCCCCCCATTAAATCTGTATTCTTTCCTTTCTCCCAAAAGTACATATTGAAATGAAGCTCCAGCAAATTCTACAAAATTGGCAGTGTTTAACCAAGGTTTTATGTATGAGCACACAGTACACAAAGGATCATAAATGGATTAAGTACTACCATAACTTAGACTGCAGTTCTAATACCCATATACTGTACAGTACTATGAATAAAATCCACTTAACTCAATGGGACTTATTTCTGAGTGAAGCATGCAGAGTCAAGCAATCAGCAAATTTCTTTTGTATGGCAAAGAATTTTATATGAACGGTCGTGTGAGTTTTAAAACTGAATGGTAGCTTAAACTGTTTTACTTAAACTTTAAGTAAAAACTAAAATGTCTTTATAAATAATATTAAATAATATTTAATCACCAACACCAAATAAATATGCAATTGTGGAGTCATTTGTACATATGAGCAAACATTTACTAAACACTAAAACTCACTAAACCCATCAACAGTGACCATGGAAATTTCAGGAGGGGGTTAACTTAACATGCAAGCAACCCCTGCTGAAATTTCCCATTACAGGACTATTAAGAATGCAGAAGCCCTGTTTTCCTTTCTCAACTCCCCACCCTAAAGCCAGCGTAAATTTTCACTCACACCTAAATGAAAGAAAATAAATTCAAAACAGCCTGCATACATTTGCTATCGTTCTAGTAGGAAATTGTCATCTACTTTACAGAGCAATCCAAACCCCTGGGTCCACCAAACTAGAGGTGGTCTTGAGTGAAGCAGAGGAGTTATGTCTGCCTCTGTCAGCAAGAAGCAGCCCTGGTTCCTAAGCTGCTTCAGCTTCCAGCAAACTATAGCAAGGGGCTTCATTTAGGCTGGTTTGCTGTGACAACCTAGAGCTGGCACAGGAAACATACAGACTTTTTCAAGCCCCTGGCTGGCACAAGCAGTGGAGCTCTAGATGCTGTGAAGGCTGCACAGCTCTGTCTAGTGTTAGGACCGCAACACTTTTATATAGATTGCAGATAGCATTCTACTCTTCTGAATATTCTTATTTGCCACTGCCTTGAGATTTCCTTTGTTGGGACAGAAAGACAGGCAAATTCCCTTTTAAATGTATATTGGGATTCCTTGACATGCAATCAATTTAATTCAAACTCATCAATGTTCTGCAGTAAAATTCAAGTGAGATATAACAGACCTGACTCTCTGGTTGTGGAGGTGGGAAGGGAGTATATTCCTTCTTGACATTTTTCTTCTGTGGTTCTTTCCGTTTGTTTAAATTCTTGTGTTTGAATTTAGGCAAAAACCGTTCCCAGTTCTGCATTCTTAATTCGGGGTCTTTTGACAATTCCCTTTTAATCATCAGAGTCTTCAATCACATTAAAACAACAAGAAATTAGAACATAATATTTGCTCTGCTCCATTTAAAAAAATACATTCAAAGACACAGGGAAAGTGAGGTAATAGTAGATAAAAAACAACACAATTTAATTATAGCAGATAACTTAAGGTATCAAATGGGAGAATGATCAGATTTATAAACTAAGTAATCAAGCCTAATTATGCCATGTTCTTTTCATGTTTTTCTATATGACCAATGATAAAAGAATTTTGTTATAGGAGAATGTTTAAAAGGTAAAAGCACCTCAAATGAAAATTGTTAGAATAAAGAGGAAAGAGTGATAAATATATTTTATACAATAAAGAAAACTGTACTCACCTTGATGTTGTATATGGGATGAATGTTCTTCATTGTATCAAGAACAACTTTCCTAACCTAGATTTTTAAAAAAGAATGCCAATGGAGTAATAGTTTTAATGGCTAAACTGCTTAATTTATAAACCACTGTATTTTAAAAGATAATACTAAGAACAAGCCTATTTCAATAAGCAATGTTTATTTAATTAGTCTTATATTTAATTGATCTTTTCAGAACCATTCACTAAGTTTCGGAAGAAGCAGACTGACAAACTGATCTTTTAGTTTACACAAAAGCTTGCATGCTATGGACAATTTAAGCCTGGCTTCCTCAACCACAGCCCTCCAGATGTTTTGAGACTACAATACCCATCATCCCTGACCACTGGTCCTGGTAGCTAGGGATCTTGGGAATTGTAGGCCAAAAAACATCTGGAGGGCTGAGGTTATGGAAGCCTGGTTTAAGCAATAGTAAGATTTTCGGTACTTGTACCCTGAAGCAATACTGCACCCATGTAAGGAAATTCGTGTGTAGCAAAAACTTTGTCATCATGTTTTCCACTTGTCCTAGTGCACTTCCACTACTTTGCAGCTTGCATGGATGCAAATACTTGGTGCTTAAAGCACTTTTTGTCGAATACAGGGTGAGCCTTTTAAAAGAGGCCCTGTGGAACATGTGTACTCTGTATTCACAGGGCATCTTTTAAAGGACTTGCCCTGTACAAAAGGACCACAGAACTTAGCTGCACGATAAAAGTTCTATGCCAGAGACCAACAGTGTAATAACAAAGTGAATTCCTTGAACAAAAACTGAACATTTAAATAAGGTATAATTAACAGATTTTTTTCGGGGGGGGATGCATGGAACTTCTAAAACATTATTTCCTGTGGAAAAGAGATCTTACCTCTTTTAAGCCATTAAAAGGTCCAAGAGCTGAAACGGTATTTCCCTGAACCATGATGTAGCAGTTTGTTAGCAGTTCCAGGGCCTATGTCAGAAAAAGATATGGGAAATATTTCAGGACTCAAATCATGTAAGCAGCTTTCTTAACAAACGCTAAGGCTTCAGTCTTAAATTCACGCCCAGGAAGTAAACCCCACTGCACAGACTGTGACTTATTTCTAAGGAAGCATACATAGGATTGATCTGTAAGTATGTAATACCAACCTTGAGAGTAGATCCATTGGGACCAATAAGTCTTTGTCTTCTTTTTATAAATCTTTCTCTGTTTCTGACCAAGGACCCAATTTTAATGATGTCACATGCAACATCATCTTCAAGGATACGTACAGCCTAAATGGAACAGCAGAGACAGTTAGACAGACACAAATATAGGCAGAAACATATTTAATATTACTTCACTCTGAGAAACTATTCTGCAAAATGATTCTACATCCAAGTTAGACTGCCACTTCCACTGAATGACTATTCTAATAAATCTAGGATATCTATCAGATTATTAATTCACAGATTTTTGGGGGAGGGGGGTTTCCTGAAAAAATTCATTGACAATTTAATAGAAATGTAGCAATGGCAGACCACAATTATTTTATCACTAAACAAACCTGCTCAAATGGAACACTTCTTGCTAAAAGCTTTATTAAGTCTCTGGCTCTGATGATTATATATGGGTCAAAGGTCTTCTTTGTTGTGCTGACAGTCATGCTTCCTTCTATTAAGTCTAAAGCTGCGTTGATGTGCTGTAAGACAAAAATGGAAGTAACAGGCTATATAGAAACTTTACTGTTTAACAGCCTCAGAGTTTTAAATTTTACAGTCAGAATATATATGAATACCAAGCGAACAAAAAAGTTATTTCAATAATTTTCATGAGTGTGACATAGGAATTGTAAAGAAAACGTGTTTTTTAAATTAACAGGACTTTCAGGACTGGTTTCATGCTCCAGTAGGAAGATCATTCTTGGTCTTGTTACTGCTGTTCCTCCTTCCTTTTGCAGCTTATTTACCTACCCTCTCTGAGTGAATGAACAAAGAAAGGAGCAAAGAAGAGCAGTAATCTGCACATGGCTTATCCTCTCCCTCTTAAAATGATGTCAGAATGGGCCCAGAGAGGCAGCCAAATGAACTTGCAACAATGAGGAGGAGGTGGACACATGCAGAGAAAAAATCCCATTGAGAACATATTGGCCAAAGGACCCTCCAAACAAAATGTGGAACCAGCATTAAGGATTCCCCATAATTGTTCCTGCCAACTGCAAAAGTGTCCATTAATATCACATAGATCTCATGCTACTTCAAACATCGGCTGCAGAGACACATGTGATTTATTTCCAATGGATCTTGCAGGCTGCTCCAACTTCTAAACAGTAGATAGATGCTCACAGAGTAATGTAAAATTGCTGTGAAAACAGTCATTTATTCTTTTAAGTAGCTTGAGCCCCTGTGCCCATTTCCATTCAGGGAAGCAGAGATAAGAACACAACCTGGGCCATCAGCAATCTAGACTCTTAAGTAGAAAGCTAACACACTCCATTTAAGAATAGAAAATATTCTTACGTGTTCCGTCAAAGTTTTCTGCACCAGTGGCCAGCATTCTTTCAGATAAGCTTCTCTGTATTTTGGGAACAGAGTGGCAAAGCTGCTTTCTTCCAGGAGACCTCTAGGATTATCTTCTCTTGCAAATGCTGGCTCTTTCCACCCATCAGGAACAGTGAGAAGTTCAGACTCGTCCACTGCTAGCAATAAAGAAACATATTAGTTTTCCCTAAATGAAAAAGTGGGAAGGGTGTAATGCAGGAGAGACCAGGGAAGGTGCCACAACTATCGCTCCAGACTTTTTTTTGAAATCTGAAGTAAGAAAAACACACAAGGTGCAGTACAACAGCTGTAAAAAATAAATAAATCAGGCTACAAAAATGCTCTGCAATATTCCAAATCGCAACCTTAAAGAAACATACGCAACTTGGCTACTGGGAAATCATTTCCATGCGAAACATTACTATTACAAGCTAGTTCACACTCATCTTACCCATCTTGGCCTCAACTTAGTCCTCCACCCATCGGGCACCACCTTTCTGCATGCCAGAAAAGTTCACACCACCAGAAAATAGTGCAATCTCTATATGTTTCCCAAGAAGCAGACATCAGATGTCAAAGAAAAACAACTACCTGACGTTTAGAAGACATCTGAAGGCAGCCTTGTTTAGCGATGTTTTTAATGACTGATGTTTTAATGTATTTTTCATCTTTTGATCTTTTGTTGAAAGCTGCCCAGAGTGGCTGGGGAAACCAAGCCAGATGGGCAGGGTATAAATATATATATATATATTATTATTATTATGGAAAAACACAAACAAGAAGTTGCCAATTTTTGAAATACTCATTCCTAACCCTTCTTCCCTCTCCCCCAAAGGAAACAAGGCACTAACAACAACAACAACAGCCAAGGCGTGCCAAGGAACAAGGCGGGTTTCACGGGGGTCTATAGAAGGCAAAGCGACCAAAACAGACCCAAGCCTCGAAAAGGTGCCGCACGTGGCGGGAGGAACCCACGTGAAACGCCTTCACGTGTGTGTGTGGGGGGGAAATATGACGTCACCTTTGCTCGTTTTCTTGGCTTTGGGCGTCCGCCCCCCCGCGGCTGCCTCCCCACTCTCAGCCTCCTTGGGGGTCGCCATGGTGCCCCTCGCTCCACCCGGCAAACGCTCCACACGGGCGACCCGGAAGCGCAGCGCGAAAGAGGAAGAGCGCGATGCCTCCTGGGAGCCGCCATCTTGCCTCTGGGATTTGTTATGTAGAGATAGGAAAATAGAGAACAGGCTGAAAACTTAACGGAGCCAAAAAGCGAAAAGCCGCCACAAGTTTTCTAGGACTAGCGTGCCGTTGCGCCAACTGATCCCATAGCCAGGTGGTGGTTGTTTTTAAAAAAAGCACTTTGCTCTGCGTTGGAAGTGGAAACCTCATTCTATTTTTAGGATTGAGATGGGGCGCGCCTCTTGTTCTTTCTACCTCTATGGCCTCTTACCGCTCCCCGCCCCGCCCCGTAGCCATGCCTTCTGGGCTTTGCAGTTTTCATCATATAAACCGCTGGGCACGCGGGTTTCTTTGTGTGTGTGTTGCCGCTGCCAAGGCAACCCGCAACAGATTCAGAGCGCGATTTCAGAACTTTGCACGCTCGTTTTACCAAAAGAAATAGGTCTCCCCTAAAATGTATTACCTTTTAAATCTCCTCCTTTGGTACCGACTCTCAGGATCAGACCATTGCACCAAGTCATGCACAGTGATTAGACATCATAGGAGCCAACTCCTAGGGCCCCCCATAAAATATTTGGGGGGCTGCCCTGCCCCCCAAAAGTTGCCATTCAAATAGTATGCGTATGCCACATCTTGTGATCGATTATGTGCGGCAGGGTTTACCTCCCCCTCCCCAATATTTTATTCAAGTCGGCACCCCTGTTAGATATGCAGCATGCATGAACTCAAAAGCAATTCATACTGAAATGGCAGTCTGAAACCCGATAGTTGTTTACAACGGAATAAATCCGTTTGAACTCAGTGGCAATCAGTTTCAGGTAAATATGCAGCGGAACACAGTACTTTTATCCCTAACTTCAAAGCAGGCACTGAAACCTTGATGTACCCCCTCCCCCCCCCAAAAAAGGAAAGGATTGTACTGATACATGTATTCAATACGTGTAGCTACTGTTTGTAGTTCTCACTAATGTTACATTTTACATACACATCTCTGTACTGATAGCATATTTTACTTCATCAAAGCCCAAGATTTACCATGCATGTCCCACAACAATAAAAAGAATGTGATCTCTTTCCAAACGTGGAAATAAATCTTACTGAGTAATAGTTTGGGCAATCATTTGAGGTCAGTTTCAGCAAGCGAGGACCTAGACTTTTAAAGAACTCCATGTTCTCAGACTAGAAATCACAGTTCATTTGGTGAAAATTTACTTAGCAAAAATGCCTTCAACTCACGACACATATCCAAGCCTTAGTTATTCAAATCCTCTGGTTACAAGCAGACTTTTTAGTGTCTTTTTAGGTAGCCAACTACCTGTATGACACTTCAGTACTCCTATTTGTAAAAAAGAAAAAAAGAAAAAAAGAATGTGGTTATTCAAATGTTCAGGACATCTTTATTCCACAAAAAGGAATTTTTTGGCAGTCATGTGCACATATGGATGTGGATATAAAAGGTTTTGGGGGTGACTCAGGAGCTTGCTCTCAGCTTCAGTTAGAATGGCTTTTCAATGAGAAGCACTTCACATCTGCAGATTCCATTTCCATTCCACTCTTCTTTCCTTAGGCTAAGGTTGGCATACATTGAGTGAATGATCCATAGTATCCCTACAACATGCCTAAGAGAGGTATGTGAGGCTGAGAAACTCTGATTTCCCCAAAGTCACCTGGAGCAGAGATTCAAACACCGGCCTTCTCAGTCCAATACTCTAGCAACTATACAACAATTGCTCTCTTACTGCAATTCTCAGTCTAAGAATAAAGGAAATAAAAATAATAATAAAAGAAATTCCAATTAAGATTTCCCTATGTTCTGTATTTCATAAGTTCTAACCATTCAAGGCGGGAGTTGGATAAATGCAGTGATAGTATTTGTACATGAATAGTCCACTCAGTACATATTGGAACAGAAATACCTAGAATCATAGAGTTGAAAGTCCAACCCCCTGCAATGCAGGACTATGCAGCTGTCCTCTAAGGGGATCAAACTGGCATCCTTGGCATTATCAGCACCATGCTCTAACCAACTGAGCTATCTGGGCAGTCTTCTTCATCTTGTTTCCTCGAGAAGGACAACATGGGGGTGGGGGTGGGAATGCTTATATAAATGCTACACTAAATCACTTTGAAACAATCACAAAGCCTGCTTTCTCAGTAACCTTATGATCAAACCATAATGAAATGCCATATGCAAATGCAGTAGCGTAGTGTGGGGGGTGCAGGGGGGGTCGGCCGCACCGGCCGCAACATCTGGGGGTTAGGGTTAGGGGGCGCAAATCCACGGGTTAGGGGGCGCAAATTACTTGCCTTGCCCCGGGTGCTGACAACCCACGCTACGCCACTGTGCAAATGAGCATATTATGCAAACCTCATGAAGCTTCTCTGAGTCTCAGATGGTGAGCCCTTGGATTCCTGGTAGGGGGGTGGGAATTAATAGGTCAGCAGTTTGAACTGAGCTAGCAACATGACCTTCTCCTTGAAGCATTACCAGTACCAGCCACTACAACTTTTTCCAACCTTGAAACTCAGCGGCAGCAAGACAGATAGAGTAGTGAACCTATGAGTGCAGTTCCTTGTTCTATTGGTTTCCTTTTCGTGTGGCACTTTACTGTACCACTTATTATATACCCCCGAGAAATTTACATTTCTCTCCTTGCTAAGAGACATTATGATTATTTCATACATAGCCAGTTTTCTGGAAATAGGGTCTTTAATGTCCCAGGTGATCGGATTGCTTTCGTTCGTTACACTGTCCTGTAAAATTCAATTACTTGGAGCCTGAGAGAGATGCTTTTGTCTGGCACGCTTCGGTTGTGTGCCCTGTATAGATTATCTTCACCATTACAATTGCCTAGTGCCCAATGAATCATATAGAAGCTTTCATAGCTTTGTAATTGAGAAAAGGTTACAACTCCACTATATTAGATTCAACTATAACCTAGAGAGCTTTTAAAGAACACACATGAATATTCAATTTGATCCGTGAAGTACAAAATATGCTGATCTTGCTGATAGTTTTGGTGGCGAGTTCTTGTATGCATGCCAAGCAGGTATTCCGTCTCATCCCCCCCCCCCTGCATATAAAACAGGAAGAATCCTTGAAGTCTGTTGGAAAGCAAGTCAGCAACATGCCCTCTTAAAAATTGCTGGGGCCCTTTGCAAAAAGATATTGTTGCACACCACACCTCTGAGCACTGCAAGATTCCAGGGGTGCCAGGCGCTTACCCAGGGTTCGTGTTTCCTTCGGAATGAGGGACAGCAGAGACTGTGGTGTCTTTATGATATATGGTTTGTTCACACATATATACAACCTGAACAATGGAGGGGCTCACAGCATTAACACCCCAAGGGGGCCTTGCTTCCCCCATAGCTGCAGCCTTGGATTCCAACAGAAATCAGGCATCACTTTACCTCTCTAGCTTTGCAGCCTGGTGCTTCCTGCATCTAGCTTCTAGCTCACATCCCTCAACTTTTCTCTTGGCCTTTATCTTTCTAATTGCCAGTGAGTTGAGGGAGAGGGCCCATCCCTTTGCCTCTGGCGCTGAGTCACTTCCTTTGTTTTCTTAATGGCCCATTACCTAGACTTCACCTCACTGGGTAGCTAGCCAGGTATTCCAGGAATATATAGTTTACCCTGCCTCCGAATTCATAACAATATATTGCAAATAAATGTTCATCAATTAATATGGGGGCGGGGGGCGGCGGGACATGACACACTGCATTCCCACATTCTGATTATTTACAATATTAGTAAACCACTCTTAAATTGAACGTTTGAAATACTAATTCATAGTAATAATTCACAATAAAATCAGATCGTATATAAAAAGCAGTACCATATGGCCCCCAAGCTGTGGCAGCAACAAAGAGAATCTGTCCAGTCCTTCAGGTTTTCCTGCTGCCTCTACTGCTCTGAACTCATTACATCAAAGATTTCCCACTGATTAAAAATGTCCACAGTTAATTGGCAATCACTTCCAGAAACTGATACCTTAACCCTTCTCTCTCACACAGAACATTCCTCTTTCAGAATGTGAGCAAATTATGAGGCTTTTCAAATATGAGCAAAAATAAACCAAAAGCAAATGAAGTGTGATTTTAGAGCTATTGCTTTTATTCATGGGAATGAATTAAAGCTTACTCTGAGAAGCTTGACTGAACAGTTGGACTTTAGTTCAAATATACATTTATAGGATTGCACTGAGTCTCATACTACTGCCAGATTTCTGACAGTGTGATAGTCCTATAATAATGTTAGACTGTATTTTATTACATGTTAAATAATAATAACACATTTATAATCTGGAGATGTTGAGAACAATAATCTGGACATTCTATAGCTAAAGAGGGTTTGTTTAGTAGTTTAGTCGTGTCCGACTCTTTGTGACCCCATGGACTAGAGCACGCCAGGCATTCCTGTCTTCCACTGCCTCCCACAGTTTGGTCAGACTCATGTTTGTAGCTTTGAGAACACTGTCCAACCATCTCGTCCTCTGTCGTCCCCTTCTCCTTGTGCCCTCCATCTTTCCCAACATCAGGGTCTTTCCCAGGGAGTCTTCTCTTCTCATGAGGTGGCCAAAGTATTGGAGCCTCAGCTTCACGATCTGTCCTTCCAGTGAGCATTCAGGCCTGATTTCCTTAAGAATGGATATGGATAGGTTTGATCTTCTTGCAGTCCATGGGACTCTCAAGAGTCTCCTCCAGCACCATAATTCAAAAGCATCAATAAAGAGGGTTAGTGCAGTAAATACTCAGCAACCCAGGGAACATGTGAGAAGATGTAGGATGCAAAGGGAGAGTTTAATGGGTCAGGAAGGATTTGGGGCTGTTTCATTTGCAGTTCCTTCTTCTTGCATGACCTTGTCCTGAAACCACAGAATGCTCTGAAAAGATAGGGCATAGTCTGTACTGAGAAATTAAACAGCCAGTATAGGAAAACAAACACTGATAACAGTCTCCTTTTCTGACACCAACTATTTAATTTCCCAATGCGAACTGAGTATTGTAGGCAAATGTATAGTGTGTGCAGGTAAAACTCTGCTAACATCTCTTGGAACAACTGTCTTTTGGAAAGCCAAAACAAAAACCCCCGCACACATAAAGTTGATGCAGATGAGAATTGATTCTAACAGTCTTGTATGTGCAAAGTGGAAGAGACAAAGGGTGGGGGAGAAGAGAGGAATGTCTTGTAACAACAGAGGGCTTTTTTAAAAAAATCCCTACCACTAGGTGGGAGTCGTTTCCATTTATTCGAAGCTGGGTTAGTATTTGTTCTTTTCCTTTCATTATGACTTCTGTACTTTTTGCAGTTTGATGATTTTTGTAGGCGCAGCAGCATGTCTGGCTTGCAAGGGAGTCAGGAGGAGAAGATGACTGCTGGTTAAACCTGCCACTAATCTAAAAGAGTTAAGTAACATAATCAGCTAGACAGCAATTCTGAAACCCTCTAATAAATGCTAAACTCTGGGTGTCTATAGCATCCTCCTTTGATAGTAATTAAATTTCCCTATTGCCATAAGATTTACCCAGTCAATGAAAAAGTTTACTGATTGAAATTAAAAACACATACACACATATTTGTTTGTGCGTGCACACCCACGTACACACAAAACTCAAACACTGGGTAGACATAAAATCATTTACACAACTAGTAATGTTTAACTTTAAAATGCACACTCAGAAAACGACAATAAACACCACAGATGCATTTATCAACTCCTCTCCCAAGCCAAATATGAACTCTCGCCTCTCATTTTTTTAAGGATACAGTATTTGAGTCACAGAAATCACTTCATATTTGTTTCAGACCAGATTCCAGAGAAGCACAGCACTTGGGAGTGCCTGAAATGGTGCTTTCAAATGTACCAAAACAGCAGAAAGGGTGAAGGGACACAGAGGGACAGAAGGGGACATAGAGGTGTCAGTGTTGCTGTTTGGCCCAACATAGTATCTTCCATACCCCACAAACTATCTAGCTCCATTGATAACCAAAAATAATGCCACACAAAGACAATTTGAAAGCCAGCGTGTGGAAATGCCCCAAAATCTCGTGCTCTCTACAGTGCTTCTCCCCTTGACTTTTATCTCTGGTTTATTCCCCCCCCCCTTTTACACTCTAAATGTCCAGAAGCTTTTAAAATAGATTGGTTTAAATGTATCCTTTGTACTTCTGTATTATTTCTATCACATTCCTAAATCCCAAATACTTTGCTTGCCTTCCAGTGATCCAGGAAATTAGCCACAATGATTCTAAGATACCTTGTGTGGTAATAATTCCAAAAGACAACAGCAGCATATTTCCCCCATCCAGCCATTAAATAAAAATTGAAACACACATTTATTATTTCTACACAGGGGCTAATGATTGTTTGGACTTTAATAACTTAAGCGGTAAGTGATTCACTCTTTCTAGATTGTTATTACTCCCCAGTACATGTTTTGCACCTTGATCGATAGCACAGAATTGACCGGCTGTTATTATCTTCTAATCATGTAATTTATAGATTTGAAATATGTTCAAATTGCCCTAACTGTGCTTGACTGTTATTGTTTAAAGTAGACGAAGGGAGGAAGTAATAACATCTGCCACCTTTTTCTGCTCTGTTCTTCTGTATTCTGTTTCTGTGCAGCAGGCAGAAGTTCAACAAGTGTGGCTTTCCGCAAGATAACCAAGTGGAGATGGAAAGCCCCCCTGTTGCATTTCTCCCTGCCACCCACCTGTTCTGACACAGCAGTCTGCCAAAGGTTGCCATCAAAGGAAGACACCCCTACCTGAATAATTCATAGCTACTACACAAAGAGTGAAAGCATCGCTGTCTTGTTTCCTTTATTACAACATTATGGCAGAATAAATAGCTCCCATCGACAGTGAAAGCGAATTCCATAACTCCAGCACCAATACTCTTTACACATCTTCGCTATTCAAGAGGCAGGAAATAACTTGCATAAAATATTATACTTTGTACAGTACTATACAAACTGCTAGTTTCACCACTCATTGAATACATTTGGCAGCTGGTTCTTATTTTCTGACTTCAATGAGCCAAGAAAACAACAGCTGTTCATTAAGCAGAGGACATTTTAGAAGTATGTATATTATATTCTGTAAGTAGCTAAAGGGGCATCTCTCTGAAGGATTTCAGGGAACAGATTAGATTTATCAGGTTGCTTTTACATTAGGTCGTGATAGTTAATTTGGTTCGTTCAAGATCAGTATTACCCAATTATTTTGTAAATATAGCCAATTATTTTCGTATAAAGTTATGATTTTCCTCTTGCTGTTCTAGAGAGGAGGAGATGGTTTTTCACACAGTGGTCTGGTTCACATGCTACGCTATCTCAAACCATGGCACTGCAAACATGCCGACTCCTGGAGAGGAGATTGAACCCTGCTCTTAAGAAGTGGTGGCAGTGGCGGACTTGGAGTTTTCACATTCCAGCAGCGCCAAAAATCAGCACCCTGAGCCTCTCACCTTCCATTGTTGCCCTCTCAGCTCAGTGCCCAGTGCAGGCAAACTGGTTGTGCTCCCTCTGGTAGAGGTCAACACCAGAACTTTGAGGCCAGAAACGGACCAAGAGGAAAGCACAAATGACAAAGCACTGACACAATTTCAACACCCAGTACCAGTTAGTCTATTCTGAGTCATAACTGTAAAGAAGTTTCCAAACCATTTTAAAAGGCCTTCTCATGCATAGTGCGCTTGTCTAAATGTGTACAATATCTGTACATCAACAATGTACACAGATCCTTTTCTTTGCATGGTTCCTATTCCCATTAATGCAAGTTGGGCACCACCAACTGAACATTTCCTTTAAAACCACAGAAGCAGACATTGAAATAAGTAGCCTTGCCAAATCATTAGTTACCAGACAGCGAAGGCATCTTCCCGAAAGCTCTGCAGAATGCAGCCCCAGAACGTTCACAAGCTTATGAATAGATCTGCTCCTGATAAAACAACGGAGTCGACAACACAGCTGTTGTCAGTGGACAGAGTTGTAACCTGAGAGTCCAAGGAAGGAGAATAATCAACAGGTGGTGTTTACAGCTTGTTCAGTAATCACTTGAACTACTGATGGCTTTTCAGTGCAAGGAAGCTCCATGGCAGTCTCCAATCCAAGTTCCACAAAGCATTTAAAGTAAAGGCTTAAAGTTAAGTTGATGAGTACTGCTTGTTAAATCAGTGGGATATCTCGCGTACTTAGTGAAAGGAGATATTGGTGTTTAGAAAAGACCAGAGTTTTCCATGTGTGAAGTCCCAGGATTCAACCTGTTTTGTGTAAAGTAGCAAGGCTCTGGAATATCATTGCCTATTTTGTTGGTCACCACAACTATGCAAGGATCAATGGAGCTCTCCGTCTTGGTTTTCTCTGTTTTTCCAATCTTAAATTCAGTTCTTCACCTTTCTGCAGCAATTTGTCTCTATTTTTAAATCCTTGTGAAAATTCACCACCATTTTAGTGTGAATTTCTCCTGATGAACACACTTTTGCATGCAATTTTGCCTAATGGACATTTTTGCGAAGAATGTCAGTTCATCCAAAGAATTCTAGGAGCTGTAGTTTGCCCCTACAGAGTTACAGTTCCCAGCCCCCTTTGCAGTTCCCAAGATTCTTTGAGGAAAGTTGTGTACCTTAAATATGCATTGGATGAGCGTTAAATGTATGGTGTGTGGATCTGCCTTTTGTTCTTAGGGAGGGAGAAATTGCCCCTGTTAAAGAAATGATGCTGATCAGGAGGATACACAATGCCCCTTCCGATCGTCAGGAGGAGGGGGTTTTGCGGGATCACGACACCACCCACACTCGCCCTCGCGAGGCTGGCGCCAGCCTCGCGGGAGGCCGCCGGGATTCCCCCAATTAACATCCCCTTGGCGCCAGCCAATCGGCTGGCGGCAGGGGCGGGCCTTAGAAAGGCCACTTAAGGTCGGGGCAGCCCTCGGCTCGCCCCTTTTCGCCCGGGAGACGACGCGGTTAGACCGGATAGTCGGTTAGGGGCCAATGCCTAAAGCCAATACCCTTCTTTCCTGTAATCAATAAAGTTGTGGCCAATTTCGCCCATTAAACCTAAATCGCTGTGTCCATTGTCTTTATTTATTCCACCTGTGGGGGGGAGGGAATAGCCACGCAATATGTTTAGCTGTACAATATTAAGGGCTTCTCCAGATGACATTTTTATTCAGTATTTATCCTTTGCACTTAGCTTACAAGGTGGTTTGACTATGTCTGACCAGTTATATGACAGTGAACATTCATCCTGATTTGCTTATGGAGTGTTTCCACACCTTCCATTTAACCATTTATTCATCCCACGCTTTTCAATGCATTTCCTTGTCACTTTCCAAACTGCAAAAAGTCAGGTGTGTGTTTGTTTTTTTAAAAAAGTGTGTTTGTTGCACCAGGGCAACAGAACAGTCTAATCAATTTTAATTGCTCTAACCTAAATTTATAGTTAAATGTACAATGGTGACAGCAGTCACGAAATTAAAAGACGCCTGCTCCTTGGGAGAAAGGTGATGGCAAACCTAGACAGCATCTTAAAAAGTAGAGACATCACCTTACCAACAAAAGTCCGTATAGTTAAAGCCATGGTTTTTCCAGTAGTGATGTATGGAAGTGAGAGCTGGACCATAAAGAAGGCTGATCGCCGAAGAATTGACGCTTTTGAACTATGGTGCTCAAGGAGACTCTTGAGAGTCCCATGGACTGCAAGAAGATCAAACGTATCCATTATTAAGGAAATCAGCCCTGAGTGTTCACTGGAAGGACAGATCGTGAAGCTGAGGCTCCAATACTTTGGCCACCTCATGAGAAGAGAAGACTCCCTGAAAAAGACCCTGATGTTGGGAAAGATGGAGGGCACAAGGAGAAGGGGACGACAGAGGATGAGATGGTTGGACAGTGTTCTCGAAGCTACAAACATGAGTCTGACCAAACTGCGGGAGGCAGTGGAAGACAGGAGTGCCTGGTGTGCTCTGGTCCATGGGGTCACGAAGAGTCGGACACGGAAACAGTCCCGGAATTACGAAAGCCATACCGGCTTATGATTTGATCCTGGAACATCCCTATTTCCTCTGCTGGTGCTGCTGCCACCATGCTCAGGAAGGAGGATGAGCTGGTGCAATGGTAATCCCACAATTTATGCACATTTAACTTGTGTGCATTCAGCTTTACATGCTTGACAAAAATTTTTTTAAAGGAGTCTGGAGAGGGTGCGAGTGTCATTGCACCCTGTGTGTTTTGACTATACAGTGGTACCTTAGGTTAAGTACTTAATTTGTTCTGGAGGTCCATACTTAACCTGAAACTGTTCTTAACCTGAAGCACCACTTTAGCTAATGGGGCCTCCTGCTGCCACCACACCACCAGAGCATGATTTCTGCTCTCATCCTGAAGCAAAGTTCTTAACCTGAAGCACTATTTCTGGGTTAGCAGAGTGTGTAACCTGAAGCGTATGTAACCTGAAGCGTATGTAACCTGAGGTACCTCTGTACACAATTTGGCTTTGGACACAATCCCCAGAATGTAACCCCCGTGTACATTGCAGGCTTACTGTACCGTATGCTGAGAGCATACAATAGTAGAAAGCTGACATCTTCCTGCCTTGATTGTATACTTCCCAGAAGCATCTCTCTAGCCATTGTTGGAAATGTGATGCTAGGTCAAATGGCTCTTTTGTCTGATCGAAGAGGGCTATTTTTCCTGTTAAACTCATTTGGCGGTTGTAGCTATCATCACCTTTAAATGACACTGCAAAAAGAAAAATGCAGGGACTCAAACTGCTTCAAAGCCTATATAGAAGGAGTCAGCAGGAGGTGAAGGTAATGACTCCATAGAACTCAGCACTGCCTCCTATTCTGCCAAGCCCAAACAAACTGGTGGCTATTTTTATGTTTGGAATTTACTCCAGCCATGAGCACATAACCTCCACATATTTCCAGATGGGATTCTTGTCCTTTAACAGCCACATTTGATACTTCTAAAATGGCTTGCTGACTGATCTGCTAGAATGGCATTGTGCCAGCTCATCAGCTTTCCCTCCTCTTTCATTCGCTAGGCAGAGATAAATTTAGATGGGCAGCCTACAACACTAGGGCCATATCTTCCTTCAGGAAGTGCGAGAGCACCAGCTCTAAAACCTGAATGTCTCATGTGCCACTTTATACTTGACATCTGCGAATGCTCAAAGTATGTGACAAAAGGAATAGCTCAACCAAAGCGGAAAGGAAGCTTTGCTGTTTATATAACAGTGGCTAGCTGCCCTTGCTGGCGATACTCAGTATCTTGAGCCTGGGAAGCCCCATAAAGAATTGCTGAGGGGAGAATACAGCATTTAAGATAAGGGACCTGGCTGCAGTTATTCACTTCTGAGGCAATGCTACAGCATAGCACAACTGTGAGAGCACTACACCAGGGGTTGTCAACATGCATGGGCCTGTGAGAACATTCATAAACCAGAGAACCTGTGGTGGCACCACACACACATTTGCAGCCAAACACACCACAACCTATTCTACTGTCTGCAATACAGTGGTACTTTGGTTCTCAAACGGCTTAGTTGTCGAACAAATCGGCTCCCAAACGCTGCAAATCCAGAAGGATTTTTTCTGATTTGCAAACGTTTTTCAGATGCTGAACGTCTGATGCGAATTGGAAGCCGCACCTTGGTTTTCAAATGGTTTCAGGAGTCAAATCGACTCCCGGAACGGATTAAGTTCGAGAACCAAAGTACTACTGTAGAATGCTTCTTTCAAGCCCAAATTCAGGGCCCCAAGTTTATCTGCCAGCTAAGCAAGAAGTATCTACAAAAAGTGACCATATCTCTTCTATATTTGCCGCTGTAACAAAAGTAAGCCATTTAGAAGACAAAATTGCCTCTTATAGTTTTAAATATACTTACAAACAAGCACTTTCAGGGCCAAACAAAACATGCTAAGGATGTCACTGGAAGTCAAAACAACCTAAAGGGCATCTAACTTTTGGAAAACAAAAGAACCAAATGCAGAATGACATTTAAAAATGGACAGGTTGCTACTTGCACCCTGTGGGATTTTAAGACGTTTGTGAAAAGTTAGCTTCCCCTCTTTTAGGGAAAGGGAATAACAACATGTGCTTGTTTTCCTCATTCTCCTCATTCTTTATTTTCTACCCTTTGCTCTTTATCAAAGCCTTGCCGGGTTTCATCTTTTTGTTGCAAACAAGCCACAACAGACTAGGTTGGTTAGAACTACATATCCAAGTGCATCACAGAAATATTCTCCAGAGTGCAGGCAACCATTTTTAGTGAAAAACAATGAATCTCAAAGCATTTCAAGCAGCATCTGTTTTTTATCCAAGACAGACAACTTTTTGCAGAATGCAGTTATTATACAATTACATTTGGGGTGTGTAAAAAGAGATTTAAAACTAGTCAGTGTTTTCTTGACAAAGAGCTAGCATAGAGCTTTACAAACTTCTTGGGACTCACTGCGTTGTCCACCCCCCCCACCCAATATTTTTGAATTTGCTATATATTGCTGAAATCAAACACACGGTTAGAATATAATTGGTAAAGCAGCTGTAATCTGGCTGAAAGGGTGAGAGAGGCAGAACCAACACCAACACCTTATAGGTCTGCAGGGAAATGATAATCAGGTTGCTATTCTATGCACTTACTTGGAAATGAGTCCCCTTGAATGCAGTGGAAGCTACTTCTGAATAGATATGGGTTGGTTGAGATGGCATGTGTGCCCATGTAAAATGGTATTTCATCTCTGCCTGTACACATCCAACAGATCTCAAATAATTTATTTGAATCATGTGTTGTAAATGCATTGTAGGGTTACAGCCATTTTTTAAAAAAGTAGTACATGAAATTCTGAAAGTCATGTAATGCGGTTGTATGTTTAGAGCTGTGTATTTTTGGGTCACAAAAGCCTTGACCAGCACCATCTAGGTTATATGGTCTCCTCCAGAAACTTTCTCCACATTTTAAATGTTTTTTACAACCATGAGTGAATGCTGTGATTCTCAAAGTGATGAGTATCAGCTTATAGACTCCGGTGATGGGCTAGTTTCTACTTACAATGAACAAGCTGACCCTTACCCTGATAGAGGTCCAGTGTAATATTGAAGGTCCCTCTTTTTAACTATCTGATACTGTGTGAGGAAGATATGACAGCTAAAGTATAGTAGTTTATTCCTCTGTTGCAGAAAGCTTTGTTCACTATAGCAATTTTTAAAATCCCCAATCTTTTCATTTTCAGGTCTTTTCTTTGGTAGAACTTTGACACACCTGGGTAGAAACAGCAGCAAGTTAAACCTGTGTGACAGTTTTTAATATTACATAACTTGAGAAAGAAAAGTCCTAAAGGTTTTAGGTGAAGTACATAACTCCTGTTTTTAGCAGGATTTTACTGGTGGTTTATCAAGCAAAAACATGTTTTTCATCCATCATCCTTGAGAAGACGTCAGCAGCACCAAAGAGTAAAAGAATAAAAAAGAAAAACATAGTCTGAACTGTCTCCAAAACCAGAGTATCTTTCTTTCCAGGGTCCAGATTTCTTCCCTATATGACATATCCACTTCCATTTTAGTCTTGTAACTTGACTTTCTCTGAGCCTCATAAACTGGAGGAAAGTTTGAACAGAATTAAATGGTGCTCTGTAAATCTTTTCAAATGTTCAGCCCAAAAGACTAGAGACCTTAAAATTCAACCAAGGCAAGTTTTTAGGTATTCAGAGCTCATTTATGGGAAGGATGTGTACTGGCAAATTTTATTCAGTGATTATAAGTGTCCCCACATAGAAAGAAACAATATTTGTAAACAAATATTTTAAACTTGCATGCAAAATGGCACCGTTAGATATCAAATATGCTATCTCGCATGAAGAGTTTAGCCATTTTTGCTTAAGCATAGTTTGTTGTTTTGATTGTGCTGAAAAACCAATTCCAAATCAGATGATGATCAGGATGACATCTCAATGTCAAATGAGCAATCAGATTCACTTATGGGATCCACATGATGAAATCACTGAGAGATGAAATCAGTTCAGGGAGCAAGACAGGGATATTATGAGAACGAATAGATAAACATTTTCTCAAGGACTCCCGGATTCCCTCCGCCTCGATACTGCTGCAACTATTTGTGAAAACCCATTTCATCATTTTGGTTCAGCCCTAAATTTATATAATGCAGCCATTTTTTATCATTTCATTTTTCTTTGGCGCATTGAGATCAGTCTATTTCAAAGCAAGGGAGTCTGTTTCTCCCAGATGACTCATGAGAAACAAGAACTGCAGCTTCCATTTGACAATGACAGAGCTTGAGGCACTCACTTGAGGAAATGGGAGAGATAGGTTGCCTACAATCTCTGCCATCACTCTTCCTTTGCTCTGACAAGAACTACATTCTCTTCATTAAAGGTCACGGAGCTCAGACAGATATGTGATTGCATGCTAGGCAGACCAAACCATTCAAAGCTGAAGTAACCATACAGAAATCAGCGTTGGTGCCGATGATTGACTCAGAGACCTGAGTCATATGCTCACTTTAAAAAGCTATGTATAGTATGGTGATGTTAAACTGGGTCCTTATATTCTTTTACTACAAATCAAAATACAGGTTTTATTCAGTGCTAATCCTACTCAGAGTAGGCTGAATAGCAATTGCTAACAGGTAAAACTTAATTGGTTACAACTCACTGACCCCAAGTGTTCACATAGCCTACGTGTTCTTCAGAAAGTTCTTCCAAGTTCTGTTTGGGTGAAGTTTTATATCGACAGGGCAGTCAATGATTCAGTCCAGAGAGAGAGTGTATGTTCAGAATCTTTCAGCTGGGCACTGTTGTTGAATGCCCAAACACAATAGTGAGTTCTTGGGCTGGGCAGCAGATCGGGGGCCCTGAGAAGCGCACCACTCACCACCCCCGAGCTTATCATCTGCAGCCACCGTCTGGGAATAGCAGGGCCACCAATATCAGCTCCTCTCAGGCCTCCTTTTTTCTCTCATGCCACCTCCAGGGCCACCCTGGGCTGCTTCCAGTCACCTCAGGTGGCGGTTGGAGTGACAGAGGAGGTGGTGGGGGCGCCATTTTCTGTTTTGCCTCAGGTGGCAAAATGATTTGGACAGGCCACTGCTAAGGGTGAGATCCACCAGTGACAAACTGTTGGAAAACTTCTCCTCCCTTGGAGAAACTTGATGAATTTGTTTCCCCAATTTCTATGCCCAGAAACAGGGTGGAGAATTTTAAGAGGCTCTTTCCAGTTCCCTCATCTAACTAGTGTGCTTTGGCAGTATGGGAAGGTGGGAGTCTTTCTCGAGCTGCAGTTTTGGTTTTTTTGAGGTAGAGGAGAGTCACGTTACATATCAGCAGCTTCTTTTTGTAAATGCAATGCTTGCTCAAGCAGGCATCTGGTTACTTTCATTCTCTGAAGCACTGTTTCTCAGCTTTCAGACTGAAGGGGGAAATCCCAAGGAAAAAATGCATGCTGCTACCTTTCAGGCTTTACCAGGACAACTCTTAGGTTCCTTGCCGGTGACTTTCTAAGTATGCAATTGCGCACAATCTTCTGTTGAGGCAGAAAACCAATTTCTGGAACAAAAATCTACACATATGCAGCCTATACAAAAAAGGGAGGTTTACAGTGGTAGGTGACAAAGAACAGGCCTTTAAGCCGATGGTATTTACTCAAGGAATAGCAAAATATTCCAACAATGTGGTCTGTGTGATATAGTGGAAACGGTGGAATGCTCTGCCAATTCAACAGGTGCCTTCTGCTTCATCTTTTAAACACCTGTTGAAAACATTTCTATTCCCTGCTAATGCAGGGAATTTAGGATACATCTTTCCACAGCAGTTATCTGATTTTTGATTTTAACGTTTTAATATGGTTTTTATTATACTGATTTATGTTCAATTGTTGTAAACCGCTCTAATATTTTAAAAATAGCAGTATATAAATATTTTTTTATCAAGCTTTCTGATTGCATTGGACTTATTTATAAGAGACTTATCTCTAAGATGATTGGGTTACTTTATTACCAGTCTTTCTGCCCAGTAGCTTCAATATATCAGAAGCATCAGATTTAGATGGCGGCAGAGAGGCAGGGACTTTCAGTATTAGCAACTGATTTCATGGAGGAAGACCCACAGAGGATGGGCTGCTGTGCTCATTAGGCCTAACGCTCAGCCAAGTCTGTGGAAATTGTGTTTTTTGCTAATAAAGAGTTAACTCCAACTTTGAACTATGTGTGATTTACTAACCAGCACAGTCTGTGACACTATCAAAGAAGAAACCTTTTGTCAATGCTATCCACGAATGTCTTGCATAGTATGATCTCTGTGGCTACTTTTCCTTTTATACAGTATTGTGTTTCCAAAGCACTGCAGAACCACCTTAAAACAGTGACTCTTAATTTTTCCTGCTGTGTAATAGTAGAATAAATTTTGCACTAAGTACTCAGCCAGCCAAATAGCAATTTCTTTGGCTTGTGTGATTAATTCATGCTGTTTTTCAAGTTTTACCATTCTGTTCCTTACTCTTAAACAATGTGAACTTGCAATGAGGAAATGAACTGTGTACAATATTTTCAATAACCTGTGTATAATATTTTCTCATGCAAACCACAGTGTTTGGAGTGTTCAAACTAATACATTACAAAATTAAGACATATAATAAGGAGATTTGAAAGCGTTTACAATATTCTTACAGCAAAAAGTACCGCACCAGCTCCAAATTATTAAAAATTTATTTATGTGGGTTGCCCTTTATATTGTAGCTCATTATAAAGTGTACCTCCACTTGTCTGAAATTCCAGTGAACCAAACATTTAATCTGAATTACACCCATTCAGATAAAGGATTTGACACTGTACTTCCTTTACTTTTTACCTTTTTCAACTTAGATGTCAACTATCCACAGACAAAACAGTTCATATAAATGCAAAGCTGGAAGTCATATTCTATACGGTAATTATCCCCCCAATATCAAAATACTGCTAGTTCAGCAGTAATACTGGCAAAAACAAAATAGTCTCTGCTCTGGCACAATGTTTAGTATGACCTTGGGTAAGTCATTTGATTAGTCTGCTTGTCATTGCCTGCCTGTTCTGTGGACATAACATTTCTTTTATTTGCACTGTCTACATAAATAGCTAACTCTTCCTTACAGAGCTGGTTCATAATGTGTTGGTACATGTCAGATGCCTAGCACAATGTGATCCTAATCTGCACTCGAGCCTTTAGGTACCATAGCGCAACTAAGTAAGTCAGAAATGTTGCTTAACACAAACGTTGGAAATAGCAATGCCCTTGAATAATATAACATTTGTAGTAAGCAAACAGAAAAGCTTCTCACTTTTTCCTCCTTCTTCCCTTGGGTTATACAAAGGCTTCCATAATGGATGTTATTCCTGGCACAGGGTTTACATGCTACCTGATCATCAAGAATACTCTTTTGAAGTTTGACCAGGGCAAATGCAGTTTAACAGTAGGGACTAAAAGAAAAGAAAAAGCCTTAATTCCTGAAAGCACCTTTAGCCCTTCTGCCAGCAGGGACTAAGGCAAGCAACATGGAATGAGTTCAAAGGGTGGCCAGTTTGGGTGGAATTATTTTGCACTCATGTCTCCCCTTCTCTGTTAACAGGAATTTGCACTCTAGGCAAATTAGGAAGGTCACAAACGTCAGAAGACAACCAGTCTTTCAATAGAACGGTTTGAATGCCACAATAAACCATAGTTAATGGTTCACTGTGCATGAGCCAATCACAATCACTTTGCTCCTCACCACTATCACAGTTCCTGACTTAGTGCAGTGGCGGACTTTGGGCTTTCAAATTTCACCAGCGACCTGTGCGACAATAAGATTTGTCATCCCCCCTGCCTCTCACACTCTGTTCTACAGTATTGTTGTGACACCCCCTCCATTGCAGTGCCCAATGTGGCTACACCGGTTGCGCTACCCTAAAACCGCCTCTGCTTGGCGTCACGTACAAACCAAGGATTGTGGTTTCTTTTGCTCAAGCAAAACATGATCAGTAAGCCAAGAACTACCAAACTAGGCTAGCAACTGTGTTCTTTATGGAGTAAAACAAACCACTGCTCCTTGTTTGGATGCAGTGCTAAGTCAAGGATTATGATTTTACAAAACAGGCACTCTCCGGAAAATATGGTTCACTGTGAGCTATGGAAAACTAGGATTTACTGTGCTGTCCAAGCATACCTACCGTAAGTACTTTAGTTTTATTTTATTTTTCTTTGAAATAATCTACTTTACTATCACTTTAGTTTTATTTTATTTTTCTTTGAAATAATCTACTTTACATGATATACTATCAATAAAAAATAAACACACATTTCTTCAACATTATTTTTGGCCCAGTAAGACAAAGCAGAAATAAGCAAAAGTGTTGTGGGAAATTATTATTTTATTATTATTAAATTTGTATACTGCCCTATACCTGGGGTGGTTCTCAGGGTGGTTCACAACTACAGCTCCCATCAGCCCCAGATAGTCTGGCCAAAGGTTAGGGATGATGGGAGTTGTAGTCCACAACATCTGAAGGCCTCCCCATTGGCTACAGGATATCGGTGCTCACAACTCTCTAGAGAACATACTTGGTAAATATCAGCAAATAACAGGCAAGGGCAGTTAGATCATATGTTTATTATGCAACCCACATCAGGTGCTAGCTGGCTTGATCATGGAAAAAAATACCTCTCTCCGACTCACACACGTTCCAGTCAGACAGTCTCCTCAGCCTCCAGACATTTCAACTGCCACTTTCTAATCTCCAAACAATAAAACACAACTTCCTTGGAATGGATTCTACGCAAATGAACCTGCCGCTTTGCTCATGACCGTAAAACATTTCTGTCTCCTCACGCTATAACTACAGGGCTCAACAGTGAAACAAGGAATATCTATTTCAGAAGCCCCTATGTTGCCCCTGCCCTCAAGTAACTACTTGATATGTGAAAGGGTTCACTAAGACAAGGCAACAACTTCGGTTAATAGTACAGACACCTTGTAGGTTAATGGTATAGACACTGGCTTGTAGACCTACCCAAAATAGCAAAGAAATCTATTCCCCATACCAGAGGTTTTCAATCTTTTCGAGTCCACGGCTCCCTTGACCAACAACATTCTTTCTCACCCTTTTTTGAACACCCTCCCTTGTGAAATGTTCCTTCATCCTCCTCTCCCCTCTCCTTGGGAGTCCTCTGGGCAGCCACTGCTGCTGCCCCAATCTCTGAACTGCCCTCCCCCTCCCTCAAAGAGAGGTGCCTCCTTACACTGCCCCACAGGTGTCTGGGACTTGTCTGTCCATTCCCAACATCAAGGGCTGGCAGAGTGGGTGGCTAGGCTCCTTCACCCGCTTGCTTGCTTACTCCAAGGCCACCTCAGCTCCTGGCAACCAGCACCCCCTGGTCAGCCCCAGAGGCACCATTCGCCTGTGGAGCTTGTAGCCAGGGCTGCTGCAACAAACAGCTGCCTTTGGGAGGCAGAGATGTAGACGGCATTAGAGAAAGGAAGGAAGGAAGGAAGGAAGGAAGGAAGGAAGGAAGGAAGGAAGGAAGGACAGTGTTGCCTGTGGCATCCCTGACCATCATTCAAGTCACCCCAGGGTGCCACGGCATACTGGTTGAAAACCCCTGCCCCGTGCTATTACTTCCAAAATGGCTGCTCACTACTAAATATGCCCAAGGCCATGGAGAGTCAACATTATGCTCCCTCACAGCTCAGGACATTTGCTGACTCATCCTCCTCCCCGGTGCTGGTGCTGCTGGGGTAAATCAGAAGCCAGAGTGACTTTTGTAATTCTGGGACTGCCCCTGGACAACAAGGACACTTGGGAGGGTATGCAATCCTGAGCTAGATAGATCAATGATCTGGCTCAGCATAGGGCAGCTTTCTGTATTCTTAGACATACATCTAACATGCATGTGACGTGCTAGACATGAGCCTGATTCTGGGGGAAATGGTTCTAGGAAGAACATGTCTAATGGGGAAATGGGTAGTCTCCACCCTCTTCCTAAACACCCCATCAAGCCCCCATGGCCAAACAAGGCAAAGTGCAGTTGTTGGCTATTGCTGATAAAACACATTTCTGCCTCAGGCTCGTTTGACAGCTTTCGGCAACAGCCGTGCCAGTTCCAGAATCCTTCTATGCATTACTCTTTGGGGCCAACTAGCAGATAGATCCAGAAGAAGCAAATCATGTGGGATAGCAAAAGAGGAGTCTCCTTCCCCCTGTACCACTTCTCCACTCCCCCCAAGGGAAATTCAGTGCATGATAATAATAATAATAATAATAATAATAATAATAATAATAATAATAATAATAATAATAATATACATTCTACCACTGTAGCATGCCATGTGCTATATACTATAGTGGAAAGGGAGTAGTGCAATGTAGGACTGTTCAGATTCAGAAAGAATGCAGTGAAATATGTAATTTCCCATGTAGCCATCCAAAGCTGAAAAGGGTCAGACAACGAATTCACAACATGGTAGAGATGTGAGCACCGTTCTCCCCAATCCACACTCACTAGATCATACTAAGCAATGTGTTTGTAAGCTTGGAGGTAAATGAAATGTGTGCATTATGAGCCGTGCCTTCCGGCATTGCCATCAGGGTGACATTTGCTGTTCCTCTCCAATATAAACGTCTGACTACACTAAGAATGTATTCTGTGTGTCAAAATCTTATGGTTAACTATTTGTGTGGCATCGTGTAAAAAATACGATGTTTGGCACAAGCATTATCCTTTTTATTCTTACAGCAACCAGATGAGGGAGTCATAATAACATTCACATTCCAAATGAGCACCTAACCTGTGAGACAATAACTTGCCTGAGGCATCCTAGCAACCCACAGCTGAGCAGGGCATTTGAACTTGGATTTCATAAATGCAAAATCAGCACCTTATCTGCTGAATCATACAGGCTTGAATTTAAGCAAAACAGATGGGAGTACAGTAATTATTATTATTATTATTATCATTATTATTATTATTATTATTATTATTTAACTTTCCATATTTGCTAAGTATCACATATTTGCTAAGTATCAGACTAACCTAGAGGCATTCATTGCAATATTAGGAAGTGGCATATTGCTGGAGGTGAGAGCAGCAAAACTGCACTTCAGGACAAGACTGAGCCAATAAAACTCATCTTGAGCAGATCTCTGCACTGTCAAGTCTCGGGAAACTGTGGAGGCAAAATTTAACAAGCTGGCAAAGAGGAAACATGGAAAAGGGGAAATTACCTAGCCCTTACAGATCTAAAATTGCTCTCTAATCTATATATACTTGGGAGTAAGTCCCACTAAAACCAGTAAACTTAGTTCTGAGTGAACATGCCCTGGATCTGAATATTAGAGAACTAAATGTAGTGCTTGAAGCAGGAGAAAAAAGGGATCTCTAAGCCATTCAGTGCAGCCAGCTGTAGATATTTCCTGTTGTAGCTGCCAAGAGCTCTGAGGTTTTCTGGCTTCTATTCTGATGAAGGGGAGAAGAGATAAATCCTTGTTTCCTTCTTCATTGTGGGGTATAAAAGATGCTTCCCCTCTCTGCCTATATACACCTTCCATTTTTAGAAATGGTTTTGGAGGGGCCCTACCCTGCAAAGTAGGACATCACAGTAGTTATTGATCAGAGAGAATGAGAAGCACAAGCAAACAAACTCCATAGGATCCGCCGGTCACTTCTAAAGTGCTTCCAAACCCTTTACAGAACATTCACAACTGTTAGGGGATTTCTCTTTTAACATTAGGGGACCCTCTTTAGTGCCGGGGGTAATAATGAAGCATGGGAATTCAATAAGCACTTTGCAAGGATAGCAATATTTAAATAAAATACTAAAACACATGCAGCCCAGGCAACTGCAATCAGTCTTCTGAAGCAGTAAAAGGAATGCAGAAACAAAGGCTTAAATCCCACTAGCAGGTGGGAGAACAGATTTTGTGGTCAGCAAAAATATTTGATGGCCATTTAATCAACCACCCACGCTAACAAACTATTGGGCTTAGTGGCACAGTTGCTAAATACCAGGCTGGTTCATATTAAGATGCTGAAACAGGGCCCTTTGACCCAAATACAATTCTAGGGTGTCAACTGGGATGAATGTATCTGTCTCAATGCAGTAGCAACATAGCCTCATGGTTGGGAAGGGATGAGTTGCAGTGGGCTGCAACGATTACATCTCCTTCGCCAGTCCTTCTGTTCAGATGAGAGCTAATTCTGAACATTTGGATCTGGTATATCTGATACCAGGCATTGTGTCAGCAAAATCACTGTATCAGGGAGAAGCTCTGATACAGTTCTGTACTATTTTAGGGTAGTATAAAAATAGACTACCATTTTTCATAGTATGAAGATAGGCCCGCTTATGGCTTAGTTACTTCTCCTGCGTAGATTAATGTGCTCTATATGAATTCATTAATGAGCTGTGAAGTGCTTTCCAGACAGAGATGGAGCCATAAAAAAACAATCTTACAGTAGGTTAGCTTTGCACCCCAAACCTTTGTCCTAATCCTGAAAACGCATACTTTTGTGATCTGTTTTTTCCACTGTAAGTTAAACATATGCTCTTAACATTTGCACAAACCAAACCTTTCTTTTTCATTAAGACCATCTGCCAAGTGTCAAAGCAAAAAACTGCACACATGAGAAATGTGAGGCTGTCCTGATTAATTTTTAAAGCCCGCAGGTGCAGCGGTAATGGTGGCCTTTTAATAAACCAGAATGACAGGAACATAATAAATAAAAGCATTAGACAAAGGCACTGCAAGGCTAGCCAAAAGAAGAAACTACACAAAAGAACTTGTTTTCTAAGGCAAAGCTGCCACAATCAAAATGCTCCTAACTAGCTGTGGAGCACATAGCCAATCTATCACAAATAGGCAGTTAAAAGTAATCCATTAATAAATTCCAGATATGCACATAATACATGAGCATGCCGGAGGAGCCTCTGTAACATTGTCGTGTTTTATTTCCAGGATGATGAGATTCCGCTCATTTTATTTAATCATAAAACTTACATTACTGCCTCTAAAAGTGTTTTAGAGGACTATTAAAATTGCCCCTCTATCGTTAGAATTGTGCGGAGGCTAGTAAATGTCTTTTAGGGGGGAAAGGCAGGGCATATAATCTCTTGCCCATGCGTGTCATGGTCTTTACACTTAGTATCTATTTGTTAAAACCTCCATCCATTTAACAATGTACCGTACCTGTTTCTCCCTGTCCAGCTCAGAGACTCGCACCACAGTAAATAAAGCTGCATCCTGCCCAGCTTTTTGCCAACTTGGTTAAGACATAAGATGATCCCTGCTGGATTGTTCTCAGTCGTGCTCAGCCAAATGCCTATGGAAAGCATGACATGAGTGCAGTGGCATACAGGCAACTCTCAGCTTACATGGGGGTTATGTTCCAGAACAGCACGTAAAGCCAAAATTGCATATAGTCAAAACACATTGGGTTCAGTGGTGGGTGGAGTAGTCAAAGTCTTTTGTCCCAGATGCCTGTCCACTTTACACACAAGTTAAAGGCATGTAAGTTGCGAGCTCCCTGTGCTCCCATATACTGACTCGGATACTGAAGGCAATGCATAGCCATCATGTTTATGAGACAGTGAGAGTCTTAGCCTCCTTGAATCTGATGCAGACCAAGTATCCAATGGAGCCCCACTCTCAAAGAATTGGCGCAGTAGCTTCAGCAGAGGGGAAATGACAACAGAGCCGAGGATGGGGCATTTCTGAAGGCATGGGAAAGCACACAACAGGATGCTTAGCTTTGGTCAAGATGATCTGCAGGTTCACTGAGCAGGAATGCCACATGTGGAGATGGGACACCCGACTGAAATAAAATTGTACTGAAGGGTTAAGAAAAGGTTATTGCTGAAGGCTCTGTAGTAGATTAATTTTGCTTTTACCCTCTGGACTTAGTTGAGGAGCTCTACAGTATTTGTTGGGAAGGATTCCCCTCCCCCCCATGGTAAGATTGTCTAATGACCAACTTCTTGTGTCTTACCCTGTGATGTGTTGTGTGGAAAGGTGTGTCCGCTGCTGTGTGTATTTGCAGACTTGCACAAATAGGAATACAAGCTACTTAGAAACTGGGATCAGGCTGGGATGAGGAGGGAAACAGAACTGCTTAAACATCACAGCTTATGTACACTAACTATGTACAAAGCCTATGCCTCCTCAGGATCCCAGACAGAGCTTCAGCCAAACTTCTTTAATTAGAGGAAATTATTTAGTTCATTCTATCCCAACAAGGATATCAGTAGAAATTTTTTCCCCAGCCAACCTCAGAGACCAAGAGAAGCCCAGATGTGTAGAAACCTGGCAAAGGTGGGACATTTTCAGGCACAAGGTCAAGAAGAATTAAGCACTCCCATTCTCTCCTAGTCACCAAATTCCCATTAATTAACCAGGAGATGCAGGTTGCACATATTTTCTAGTATAATATATAAGCTAGTCCTCTAATCTGCATATTTTATACTAGTCTCACCATTCCCTATTATAGGTCCAAGGAAAAACACAGTAGACCTTTACTGTTATCTACAGTATTTCATTATGCTCTCTTTTCACATTTACAGCTGAGCAAGAAAATGTTCTCCACAGTTTGCTACTCTCCTTTGCCAATATGTTCTGTGCAGGAGCATGGTTTGCTCTCCCTTGCGCTACCTCAAGCCAAATTAAACAGCTGTAATGAGGACAATTCCCTGTTGTTATGCTTAACGAGTTTGAGGAACACTTTCCCTCTGCGGTGGTGAACTGATTAATCAAGCTACTAAGTTGCACACCCAGGCACCAAAGGTGGTGTGTCAAGATTCAAAATGCTTTGGAACTGGTTATATAAAATAGTAATGTACCCTATAAATTTTAGGGAGAAAACAGGAACATGATGTTTTCGATAGTGGTACTCACACTACTTATCTTGGCAACACCACTAGGTGATCAGACTCAAATGTCAGAAGCAGAAGCTGCCAATTTCGCATGTAGCCAGGTAGTTTTTGTAATAGAACGTTTCCATTCAGTGCACTGAATGAATCCGATTAGTATCTTGACATGATATACCGTAGGTGGAAAAAAGGTAGCAGTGACTTAAAAAAATTAGTGTATAGATATCTGGGTGTTGTTGGGAACACTGTAAAGCAATTGTACAGTTATCACTGTGTGTTCCAAACTCTTCTTGGATCATGCCACAAATGCGCTTCCATGTGCCAAGTGATGCTGTCAATTGGTGCCTCCTAACCTTGAAGATTCATTGACATATCTGCAAGTGTAGCATTGCTAATTTCTCAGGCCACAGAGATTGCCTGGCCCTCAATTTGTTTATGTTCCATTCAGGAAATAAAAATCTGAGCTCTGTGGCAGCCGCTCAACCTGGCAGCATAAATTGCAGCAGAATTTTTTAAAAAACAAAAGCTGTCTCCCCCCGCTCTTTAATGGGGAAAGCTGCTCCTTAAAATGAAATGGAAACAAGCCAAAGGCTGCCCTTGTTATCTGTGTTTATATTCACCGGCTCCATTCATTCAATCAATCCATGCATGCTGACAGAATGTCTGCACCTGAGGAAAGAACTGAGCATTATTGCTTTAAATCTTGCTATTATACTAATGCATGTTTGTTTGTTTGTTTGTTTTTTGCTGCAGCAGAAAGTAAGTAGTGGGAATTCTGACAAACAGGAGAGTGTAAATTTAAGAGCTGAAAGACGTTGAAGGGACAGCAGGTGCATCCACATCAAAGCTTTTCTCCATGCAGCTGTAACTTTCATGACTATCCTTGACATGGCTGATAAATCAAAGATGTGTTGACCTTGGACAGCATTGCACAAGCAATTCCCTTTATTCAACTAGGCTTTTTGCTAGGATATATAGTTGGCCCAATTGGCTACCATATATAAGGGACAAACAGGCTTTTCTTGAGCTTCCTCAATTTCTTTCCCAGCAGTTATGTTGCAGATGTCATTTGTCGTCAGCCATGAAAAGAAAACAAGCCCTGCTTACATCTGAATATCCTCATGTTCTCTTCGCAATAACAATTTAAGGTATTCATGCTGCATAGAAGGCACAGTACATCCTTGCATCTTTGTTCCTGGCAAAGCATTGCAGTTGTTTATCAGCTGGAAGTCTTTGATAACATGCTCTGCCTGGAACTCTGGAATCTCAGAAATTGCTTAATAAAATGTAAGTATGTTAAGACCGCAATCCTATGCACGCTTAACTTGGAGGAAATCTCACTGAACTCAAAGGAGCTTACTTCTGAGTAGATATGCATAGGGTTGCACTGTAATTATACCTCTCAAAATGCATTATGAATGAATTTATATTATTTTGTTTAATATTATTGAAACACATGAAGAATGGTTATTCTCTTGACTGTACACTTAGATCAAGATGGTGGATGTGACTGGAGGCTCACAATGCATATGTATAGAATGTCATGCGGACTTTCCTCCTTCTTCTGCATAACTTGAAGAAGCCAGGATGACCCCAACCATGAAGAACTGAATGAATGGATGGGGAAATAGGAGGCAGTAGAGGTACAACGTACTGTAATTTAAACATATTTTTAAATTGCAAATTGCCCAGAAACCTCATGGTGAAGAGCAGTTAAGAAAGCTAAAGAACAAGAACAACATAGTGACCCTTCTCTCTTAGCCCAAAATATTACTCGGGAGGAATGCAAGAGGAATTGGCTCTGAAATATACCAACTTTTGATAAAACCGCTAAGACTGTAATGTGGTCTTTTATAGTATGAATATAACACTATCCCTTTTTTAAAAAATGAATTTGCTAGATTTTAAGCCATCCTTTTCCATTAGGCTCACAATAAATGACATAATAGCAAAAGCATAAAGTATACCATCACATTAAATCTATAACTAAAAGCAGATACCAGGCTCAAAATCAGCCACATATCATCCAATCCTTATTCTAGTCACTGCCTCCTGCATAACAAAATGTGCACAGAGAAATAAGTCTTGGAGGACACCAGAATTTATATGTTGTTTTTGCAATTACGTTTGCATCCTGCAGAAAATGCTGATTTAGGAAGCCGAGGCCCACCTCCTCAGCAAAAGGTGAAGGTATTTTGTCAAATTATCTGCTATCTAATTAAATTCAGGGTGTCTATTAATTTAGTGCAACTATCTAGCAATTACATTAAGGCTTCCCAAACTTTCCAGGGCAGGCTAATAATAATTGAACGCTGCACATTGATTCTTAAGAGCTATGTCCTGCCAGCTGCCATGAAAACAAATAGAGTTCATCTGAGGTCATATCTTCAGCCAGTGCTTGCAACTACTGTTGAGTTTTTTGTTTGTTTGGCAAAATTATTTCCCTCTATTAAAAGGTTTAAAATGCAAAACGGCTTTAGTTGTGAAGTGGCATGCAAATCAAGCCACCTTATTATTTAAAGAAAATGGGAATTTTGTTCTGCTTGATAAGCAGTTGTTCCTCAACAAATACATGGCATGTGCATGATTACGATCACCCCCAGACTGTCAGTAATTTATGGGAGGAATTCAATCCCATGCTGAAGTCCAATGGCAGTGAATTAAAGTGCTCTGCTGCCCTAGCGCAACAAATCCGTGTTTTTTTAAAAAAATGGACTTTTGCAGTTAGGTAAGTGACTGGGAAATGCACTGAAATGGTGGGATGAACCATTGAAGAGATTGAAGGGAAGACAGATAAACAACACACAAGCAAATCAGGGTGAGTGTTCACTGTTGTGTAACCTCCCTGCAAGCAAATCAGAAAGAAAGCTCAATAAAGACTATTCATAGGTCTAACTTCCATGTAAACATAATAAAAAGGTCATTTGGAGGAGCCCTGTGTGTGGATGGATCTCATCTATTTCATCTGCGTCTATAGTCCATATATAATAAAATTAATATACAGGGACATGTAGGGAGAAGCTATATTGAAGTTACTCCACGAAGGTTAAATGCCTTACTCTTTGAAACTTGCCAAAGCCTGAAGAGCAGTCTTGATCATGAATAGCAGCACTGCAAAAAACGATTCTTCTCCCTGGCATGCCCAGAGCAGCCTGCCCTTAAATAAACTGCCTCTTAACAACTAGCTCAGCAGAACTGCAGCCCTTCTCTTTGTTCTTGTAATGTAAAGCCTTTTCTCTAGATTTCAAGTAATAGTTGAGCTGAAAACAACATTTTGGTTTGGAACATGAAAAGGGAAAATTATGCATTCTTGGGATATGAACTAACTTTTACCCAAATGCAGGACTTGGGGGAGAAAATGGAGACATGATTCACAGTTCTGGTCAGATTTTAACATTTGACTGAAATTGGAACAACAGAGCACAGCTTATTTTCTGCTTGCTCCAACACAGCACAGTATTTTGATACTGAAATAAAGGCTTCAGATATCAGTTTCAGGGATTGGATTTTATGTGTTGTTGTTTCTTTAATTGCTCCTCCAGATATTTGCCACCAGCAGTCTATTGGGGCAGATTCAGCGTGGGCTTGGGATACATAATTCTCTTCTGCAGGAGAATATATTCATAGCATGTTTATAATATTTTCTTAATCAGGAAAGCTAATAAATACCAAGATGGTGTTGCAAAGCATTTTCAGACATTGTTATTCACTAGAGGAAAGTAGAATTCTAATAAGCACAAAAGCTCCCACATTTCATCACCCACAAATTTCTCTTTTATTGCTCTAAACACATTAAACTGTTTTTGTTTTCTTAAGGACAACTGAAATTGCTTCCTTGCCTGTGGGGATGCTAATATGTATCTGTGATAAGAAAGGAAACCATATACAAAAAGAGAAAGCTATACTGTGTATGTGCTGAAGATTTAGGCAATAACGAGGAAACCAAAATATTTTCTTTTTCTTGGAATCATTTCCCCTTTGGCTACTCAGGTTTGATAAAACCAAAGCAAGATTAATGTTCAGCTCACTCCAGGAGATGAATGATCATATTTCAAAGTCAAGGAATTCCCAAGCTCAGGCACATTACGACTTCAGAATATAGCCACCAGAGTGCAGAGGAAAACTAATTTGTAACCCCAGATAATTTGGACAGTTCCTTTTAGCGGATTTGCACCTTGGAGTTACCAAGTGTTTACTCGGAAATAAATCTCATTTGTACCTTCAAAGGAGGGCCAATTTCATGCCCATAACACCCAAAATTCTGATCAAAAGCCCTTACATTCTGTGCCCAAAATAAATGATGCAGATCATTATTCTTTATGCACATTTATTCAGCTTGCATCTTTTAATCAGATACAGGAACCCTGGACACAAGATGGCCAAGATGAGATGGAACTGTCTCTCCATCTTCACTTGGAAGAAGTGAATTAAAGAATACCCACTTATATAACCCGACAGAGGGATCTTCACCTGCTCATCCACTATGGAACAGCAGCAGAGTGTATTCCAAACCACCCATCTGGTACTTAAAAGTCAAAAATGTACAGGTGTCTCCCCACTCAAGTGTGATTGACTCACACGTGACCATGTATGTGTGCAGCGCCGGGGAAAGTACCACAAGAAGTGGCCCTTAGTGTAATAAGCAATCAGATACAGTTATGGTTAACAATCACAAACTATGCCCTCACCGGTCAAGTCTCTTCATACTGAACCTGTCCTTCTTCCCAATTTGCAGTTTAAACTTATACGCACACAATATATTGCACTGCAGTTTAAATGACTGCAAGTTTAATGCTATATTGCTAGGCAAACACCCACGTGTGCTTCCCATGTGTCATTCAGTGCACTGAAGGCTGTTTTTCACCCTTGTATAACTATTGCAACACGTGTATGCAGTGAGCTAAAGCTCTGAAATTTTTATAAGGTTAGTATTCCTAGAGTGCAAAGAAGGCGAGCATGTTCATCAAATATTAATTGCATGGTTTGTAAACTGCAGGATGCTAACATTTCATTTTGGACCTTCACACACAAAAAATCTTCAAAAAGCACAACTCTTGTTTTGATCTTCGAAGATAACCAATTCCTTTGGGCTTTGACCTTTCTGACTGTCATCTTACTGACAGCGTCCTAACATCTGAACTTGGGCTACACTGCTGTGAGACAGGCAGGTGAGCTGGCTCGCAGGGGATGGATATGCTGAAAGACTACTCAGAGCCCTGAAAGAAGCAAAGGCTACTTTCCTTTGGAGTGTGTTCTCCTTCCATACCTGGTTACAACAACAGAGCTGTAGCCAAATGAACATGTCTACCTTTGCTATTGCCAGTTTTGGTTTGTAGGAACATTATTGCTTCAGCAAGTGATCTCTATTCTCCTCCACTCCCACCCTGACAAGATGCTTCCCATATTGCTCTCTCTCTCTCCATAAATACATATACATTATGATTAGTACTAGAGAACTTGCCCTGACCTATTATTGAAATGGACTGAGCTGAACTCGAATGAATTTGGGCCCAATTTAAATCAAGACTGGGGGCAGGAGGCACAGAGAGCTTTCCACCTCTATTACAAGATTAGTGTCAAAGACTTGTGCTGCCCCAAGACCTTTCAAAGTATGTTTGGGAAAGGGAGGGGCTGGAGTTGGGAACTCGTTGGGTGCAGAGGAATTGTGGAAGGAACCAGCTGGGGAACCCCCAAGAGAAGTGGGCTCAGAGCCCAAGGATTAGTGGTGGGACAGTAATGAGTGGGCAGAGGGAGAAGACTGGGTGGCGAAGGTGTGGGAAGCTGAAGAGGCAACAGGGCTTAGTGAGCTGAGAGAGTCTGTGGGAGAGAGAAGTGCAGAAGCTGAACTAGGAAAGTGGGATGAGGGAGGCCAAGAGATGAGTCAGTCACAGGTGACTCCCCTTCCTGCTACGACAAGCTCTCTTCCTTCCTGGTCTCCCAGAACCAGAAGAGGCATGAAAAGGGCAGAGGTGAGGTTGGCTACATGTAGACACAGTCTCCAATTGCTTGAGAATAACCCTGGGGAGGTGGAGACTTTCAGTCTCAACCACTGACCCATGGAGCAAGATCTTCCAGGGATGAGCTGCTGTGCTCATTAGGCTGGTACTTTGCCAAATCTATGCAGATCATGCTATTGCTAATAAAAAGTTAACTCCAACTTGAGTGGTGTGATTTATTGCTGGCTTGCTCCTATCAACAGGTGGTACATATCTGGACTTAATTTGCTCAGGAGCAGGGACTAGAATAGATGGTTGGTGCCAACATTGCTTTTGATTATTTTTTTTAATACCAAAACAACAAACAGCTGGGTGAAAATACAGATATGCCATGTTGTGGCAGTAACCTCTAACAGAATTATATGGATGTCACCAATATTTGTTCCCAGAAACAGCTGATTCTTGAGGTCTGCCTCTTCATATCTGAGAGTGGATCCTTGTGGGACTTTGGAAATGGTTTGGAAAGGATCTCCCCGTGCGAAACTTCATGAGGCCTGAACAAATCAGGCACCATACCAGGCCTGTGCCCTGTCATTGCTGCTCACCACCTGCTCAATCATTTTTCAGGTGGCCCATTAAGAAGCAGAGTGCTGGAGCTGAAATCATTTCAAAGCATCAGGCAGCCTTAGAGAGTTGAGACTGATAACACAACCAGGAAGGCAGGAATGCACAGTTATCTTTTCTTAAAAGAAAGCCACAGTCTTTTATATCAGGGATGGGAAAGCTGCGACCCTCCAGATGTTGGTGGATTACAGCTCCCATCATTCTTTATTAGTCATCACATTGTCTGGAGCTGATGGGGCTGTATTCCACAAACATCTGTAGGGCTACAGGTTTCCACCCCCATTTTATATGAAACAATCGTTTCAGTTAGGATCCCTAAACTGACTATTTACTGGATAGAAACTTCAGTAGGTCAGGTTGATTGACTGATTGCAAAACAAAGTACACTAATCTTATTCACATACACTCCAGAACAATATACATTCAAGTTGCATTTGCTCCTGGGTGTGTTTTTTAAAGAAGATCCTTCCCCCCTTTCCCCCCATTGACATTTTTATTAAAGTTTTTTCATGACACAATAAGATGTAGAAAACTAATATACAAAAAGTAAAAATAGAGCATGGAGTCCTCTCTTAAAGGTAGTTCTTACCTCTTACCACCCACAGAAGCCAGTAGCCCCTTCCCAGCTCTCACCTGGGATCTTTCCTTTCTCCTCCCAGCTTCTCACCCTTGGGAGACCAACATTTCTCTGCCTCCCACCCACGGTCCCTCCATCAAGCATCTACCACCCCCCATGAGTGTACAATCCCTGGATCCTAATAAAAGCCCTGAGCAGAGGACACCGAAGAAGAAAACGAAAACGAAAAAGAAGAGGGCGGGGGGAGTGAAAAAGCAAAAAGAATAAAGGAAAGAGTGAATAGAAAAGAGAAACAATGAAGAAAAATAAAAGGACTTCCAATTTTCCATCTGCCAATTGCATTAAAGCTAAAGTTATTTAAGAAATTCATTCCCTGAAAACAGGGAATGCAAGCGTGGTTCCTAAATTATTATTATTATTGCTAGTAAATGTCAACCTTGATAAGAGAAGATACTTAAATACAGTACCAGCAAAAAACTGTTTTGGTAGAACTTGATATCTGCCCCAAGCCCATTCATATGGGAATCTGAAAGGACTCCAAGGCTACAACCTATACGCATTTACCTGGGAATAAGCCCTATTAAACCAAGAGGTTTAACATCCTGTCTGAATAGGCATGAATAGGCTTGCACTCTTAATCTTCCTGTGATTTACATGTCAGGCTCGAGTATTCCAATAAGAGTTTGGGATATGCATACTGGGATTAAGATTAGAGGTTTACCGTATTTTTCGCTCCATAGGACGCACCTGACCAAAAGACGCACCAAGTTTTTAGAGCAGGAAAATAAGAAGAAAAAATCCAACTCAAATGTTGTACTAAACTATTTAAAACAGCAAAGTGGGTGGCTCCTGTCCACTTTGCTGCTTTAAAGCGAGCCACAATATATAATGAAGAGAATGGAAAAAGGACAGACATTCCATTATAATGTAGCTGTTTTCATCATCACTGGGAAGTCAGTATTGGCAGCAGTCACAAAAATTAAAATTTGAGCATTTTACTGTTATTAATCAAGAATATTTATAGTCAGGGAGAGAAACCAGGGCTGTGCAAATGAGAAGTGCTTGGAGTATGGAGGAACAGCAAAGAGATCAAATGATTGCGCTCCAGTTCCTAAATCTCTGAAGTTTTCTCAAAACAGGCCTGGTTGTTTTGAAAGGAAGATTCAAAATGGAGTGACTGAGCAAAGAACAGAGGAGGAAAAGAGGGCAGATAAATAGCTTCCATTCAATACCAAGAGAACACAATGTTTTTGGTTTGGTATAGGTGGACTGTACTTGTAAGAATTTGTATAATGAATTATAGAGTTGGAGTGGAATATCAGAGCCTCTTTTCAGCAGTAAAGATTAGCTGCTAGAAACATGGTCCACACACAAACACACAGGATGTCTGGTTATAGTTGCAGTTACAGATAGGTAGCCGTGTTGGTCTGCCATAGTCAAAATAAAAAAATTCCTTCCAGTAGCACCTTAAAGACCAACTAAGTTAGTTCTTGGTATGAGCTTTCGTGTGCATGCACACTTCTTCAGATACAGAGCAGTGTATCTGAAGAAGTGTGCATGCACACAAAAGCTCATACCAAGAACTAACTTAGTTGGTCTTTAAGGTGCTACTGGAAGGATTTTTTTTATTTTGGTTATAGTTGTTTAGTTTAAACTGTTACTGAGCCAGATGCCTGCTCGGTTTTAGCTGAGCTCACTAATACTGAATTGTGGAAATGCTTTGCATGTATTTATGACTATTTCTGCAAAACGGCTACCTGAAGAAATCCCCAAACTTAATATTTTTAAACTTCAAACGGAGCTCAGAATCCGGTTAGGCAATCCTTTGCAGTTGAATTAGGAGGCACTGAGAGAAAGCAATTTGCTGCTCCCCACCCCCCCTCCACCCCAGGATCACACAGCCTTCCCTCTGCTTGCAAACCTTGTCGGAGCTTCAGGGGGAATGCAAACGCTATAGGCAGAGCAGTGTGGCTCCCCCCCCCCCCCAAAGCACCCCAGGAGCGCAGGGCAAAGACGCACAGCCTTCCCTCTGCTTGCAAACCTTGTCGGGGCTTCAGGGGGAATGCAAAAGCTATAGGCAGAGCAGTGTAGCTCCTCCCCCCCTCCACCCCAGGATCACACAGCCTTCCCTCTGCTTGCAAACCTTGTGGGAGCTTCAGGGGGAATGCAAAAGCTATAGGCAGAGCAGTGTGGCTCCCCCCCAAAAAAGCACCCCAGGAGCGCAGGGCAAAGACCCACAGCCTTCCCTCTGCTTGCAAACCTTGTCGGGGCTTCAGGGGGAATGCAAAAGCTATAGGCAGAGCAGTGTAGCTCCTCCCCCCTCCACCCCAGGATCACACAGCCTTCCCTCTGCTTGCAAACCTTGTGGGAGCTTCAGGGGGAATGCAAAAGCTATAGGCAGAGCAGTGTGGCTCCCCCCCCAAAAAAAAGCACCCCAGGAGCGCAGGGCAAAGACGCACAGCCTTCCCTCTGCTTGCAAACCTTGTCGGGGCTTCAGGGGGAATGCAAAAGCTATAGGCAGAGCAGTGTAGCTCCTCCCCCCTCCACCCCAGGATCACACAGCCTTCCCTCTGCTTGCAAACCTTGTGGGAGCTTCAGGGGGAATGCAAAAGCTATAGGCAGAGCAGTGTGGCTCCCCCCCCCCCCCAAAGAGCACCCCAGGAGCGCAGGGCAAAGACCCACAGCCTTCCCTCTGCTTGCAAACCTTGTCGGGGCTTCAGGGGAAAGTAAAGGCTGTAGGCAGAGCAGTGTAGCTCCTCCCCCCTCCACCCCAGGATCACACAGCCTTCCCTCTGCTTGCAAACCTTGTAGGAGCTTCAGGGGGAATGCAAAAGCTATAGGCAGAGCAGCGTGGCTCCTCCCCCACCCCCAAAGAGCACCCCAGGAGCGCAGGGCAAAGACGCACAGCCTTCCCGCTGCTTGCAAACGTTGCCGGGGCTTCAGGGGAAAGCGGAGGCAGCCGGCAGAGCACCGTGGCTCCTCCCCCGATCCCCGAAGAGCAGCCCAGCAGCGTAGGGCAACAGCGATTTGGCTCCAGGGACCACACATTCGCTCCATAAGACGCACAGACATTTTCCCTTCCTTTTTAGGAGGAAAAAAGTGCGTCCAGTGGTGCGAAAAATACGGTATATCAAATCTCCAACAATTGGGTGGGTCTCATAATCAGGTGTCTGCTTATTGTAAACGGAACAACACAGCAGTGTTAAGAGATCATATAAGAAAGCATTAAAGCCATCATAAAGTGAAATATACTCAGAGTCGCAAAGTGATTTCATGCTCTTTATTCAGCTCATAGTGGTGAGGAGGAATGAATGAAAGTCCCCTCACAGTATCTGCTTTATATACATTATTTACACAATGGGCTGCACATGATTGGCTAATTCCGGAATTCTACTGTAAGCCAATCAGGTTGTGGATTCACTTCTATCTGGAGCAGGATTGGGTGGTTCCTGCCAACCAATCAAACTGCTGCATTGTTCCAGGACCAATCAGACTGCTGCATTCTGAATCCTATTGTTCTAGGACTAATCAGACTGCTGCAATTTGGATCCTATTGTTCTAGGACCAATCAGACTGCTTCAGTTTGGATCCTATTGTTCTCAGTACATAACACCCCTCCCCTCTAAGTTCCAGTCCTGCCCGGGAGGTCGCATTCATAGTCCTCAAGGTATGCCGGCGGCCTACGTGTGCGTTGCGGCCTGTGGTGTTCCCTGGTCCGGGCCCCAGGTTCTGGCTCATGTTCCAAGGATGCTGGCTGTGATGGGGTTGTTTGGTCTGGTGCAACCGGCTCGCTCAGTCGTGGTTCTGGTTCTGGTGTCCTTTCGGCCTCACGGGTCCTCTCTGTATTTACTGATTCTGCCTCTCCTGCTGGCCCCTCCTGCTCTATGGGCCTCACTGTCCCGCTGTTCCCTTGGGACTCCTCTGACCTGTCCTCCTCCTGGGTTTCTCCCGGGAATCGTCGCCGTATCTGGTCGCAGTGGCGGCGCCAGCATTGCCCCCCATCCGTTAGCACCTCGTACGACACTGGGCCAGTGACCCTGGTGACTGTGGCGGGTACCCATGCCGGGCCTGCCCCAAAATTCTTTGCGTACACTGGGTCCTGGGCCTCGAAGGTCCGGGGGTTCCTGCCTTCCCCCACGACTACCTCATCCTGAGCTCTATCGGGGTGAAGGCGGTCCAATCTGATTGCAAGGCGCCGACCCATTAGTAGTTCCGCGGGGCTCCGGCCAGTCGTTGAGCTGGGGGTGCTGTGCTGTGCTAGAAGGAATGTGGCAAGGCGGTACTCCCAGTCCCCTTGCGTCATGCGGCGGAGGGTGTCCTTGGTGGTCCGCACCATGCGTTCTGCTTGGCCATTGGTGGCAGGGTGGAACGGTGCCGAACGGATGTGGCGGATGGCGTTCTGTGCTGTGAAGGTTTGGAATTCTCCTGACGTAAATGCAGTCCCGTTGTCTGAGACGAGAGTGTCAGGGAGCCCGTGGGTTGCAAACAGCCTGCGTAGTACCCGGATGGCTGCGGACGTGGAAGTGGACGGTACCAGTGCGACCTCCAGCCATTTGGTGTAGGAGTCCACCACTATGAAGAATGTTTTTCCCTGAAAGGGGCCAGCGAAATCCACATGCAGGCGTGACCATGGTGCTCGGGCGGACTCCCAGGACTGGACTGGGGCCCTTGGGGGATCTGGGCGGGATTCTTGGCAGGCCTGGCCGTGTTTGACCCAAGCCTCTATCTCTCCATCGATCCCCGGCCACCACACATAACTCCTGGCAAGGGCCTTCATTCTTACTACCCCTGGATGTGTCTCGTGTAGGGCTGTGAGGACCCTTTTGCGGAGGGGCTGGGGAACAACGACTCTGCTTCCCCATAACAGGCACCCCTTGTGGGCCGACAGTTCATGTTTGCGGGTTGTGTAGCCGGCGAATTCTGGCCCGGGGCTGCTGCTGGGCCATCCCCTCCACACCCAGTCCAGGACCCGGGAGATGACCCTATCTTTCTTGGAATGGTGTGCAACTTCTTGTGCCTGAATGGGGCGGTCGGGAAGCAGCTCCAGGCTCATAACCTCTTGTGCAGGTGCTGGGTCAGGGCCTGTTTCCGGTAGTGGTAGCCTGCTGAGGGCGTCCGCATGGCCCATTGCCTTCCCCGGGCGGTGAATCAGTGCATACTGGTAGCTGGCAAGGAAAATTGACCACCTGAGGACGCGAGGAGACAGCACTTGGGGGGTCTGCTTTTCGGGGGCAAACAAGCCAAGCAACGGCTTGTGGTCAGTCACCACGGTGAAGGGCCGCCCGTACAAGAAATCATGGAATTTTTTTACTCCCTTCACGATTGCCAGACCCTCCTTGTCAATTTGCGAGTAGTTCCGCTCGGTTGCGTTGAGTGTCTGGGAAAAGTACGCCACCGGTACCTCTCTTCCATCCGGGAGTTGGTGCCCCAGGACAGCGCCAATGCCATAGGGTGAGGCATCGCATGCTAGCACCACTGGCAGCCTCTCGTCGAAGTGTGCCAAGACAGAGTTTGAGACAAGCAAGTCCTTGACTGCCTGGAATGCAGCCTCCTGGCGCTGGCCCCACACCCAAGGGGCCCGCTTGTCCAGGAGTCTGTGTAGGGGCTCCGCTACCGCCGCCTTGTGGGGAAGGAAGGAATGGTAAAAGTTCAATAGTCCCAAGAAGGCCTGAAGTTCAGTCTTGCTCTTGGGCGCTGGGGCATCACAAATGGCCCGTACCTTGTCCCCCGTCGGGTGGACCCCTTCTGCGTCCACCATAAATCCCAGAAAGTCCACCTGAGGCACTCCTAGTAGACATTTTTCTCGCTTCACCTTGAGACCCGCCGTCTGGAAACGGTGCAGAACGGTGCGGAGGCGGTCCTCAAACTCCTCTGGTGTGGGCCCGGCAATCAACACATCATCGAAGAAGGGGGTGACGCCAGGAATCCCTTTAAGGAGAGAGTCCATTAGATTCTGGAATATGCCTGGTGCCACGCTGACCCCGAATTGCAGCCGCTTTACCCTGAACGCTCCTCTGTGCGTCACAATCGTCTGTGCCTCTGCTGTGGCCTCATCTACTGGCAGCTGTTGATATGCTTGGGCCAAGTCCAGCTTGCCAAAAATTTTCGACCCAGCCAGGGTGGCAAGGACATGGCTGACCACTGGCACTGGGTATGCGTGGGCCGTGAGGGCCTTGTTTATGGTACATTTGTAGTCTGCGCAGATGCGGACCGAACCATTAGGCTTGACGGGTGTGACGATTGGCGTTTCCCAGGGGGCATTAGGCACCGGCTCCAGCACTCCTTGCTCCACGAGTCGGTCCAATTCCTCGTCTATACGGGGTTTCAAGGCGAACGGGACCCGGCGGGCCTTGAGCCTGACCGGTCGTACTGCGGGGTCAAGCTGTAGCGCAATGGGGGGGCCCGTATACTGTCCCAATTTTCCGTCGAAAACCCCTGGAAATTCCTTGCATATGGCGTCCACGTCCACTTGTAAGCTAGTGTGGTTCACCCCGGTGACAGCTAGCCCCAGTGGTCCAAACCATGCCAATCCCAGTAAGCTAATGTAGGGGCCCTTGACCACAAGCAAGTCCAGTTGTCGCGTCCGCCCTCGGTATTGCACCCTGAAGGTCCCCACCCCCATTGTGGGGACCTTACGTTTCTGGAAGTCCCGTAGGGTGAATGGGGCCGGCCTGAGTTTGGGACCCCCAGTAGGACACAGTTTCCTTAAGGTCTTTGCCGAGATTATGGATAGAGTTGAACCCGTGTCAAGCTCCATGCGGCATGGGGCCCCCTCTATCTGTACCTCTACATAAATTTTCTCTACGTTGGGGTGGGGCAACTGGTATACCTGGCAGTCCGTGAGCTCCGTCGAGTTGCCTTGGTGCGTTGGGCCCCGGGACCTGGGGCTCTTGGGTTGGTCATCTGATGCCTGGTGTCGGGTGGGCCGAGCCCGACACACCCGGGCGATGTGTCCCGATTTTCTGCACTGCCTGCACTCTGCGTTGCGGAAACGGCAGGTCCTCCTCTCGTGACTCTCCCCGCAGCTTGCGCAGTTTCCTCCTTCTCGTCGAGGCAGCTGTGGTCTGTGCGCTGCTTGAGTGCGCTGCTGTACTCGGTGCACCTCCTCCCTGTCAGATCCTGAGTCGTCGGTGAGGTCTTCATGGTGGACCCTCGGTTGGGATGGCAGGCTCGGCCGTGCCTCTTGCGTCGACCTCTCGGCAGCTTCCGTTGCCAGGGCCTCCTCCAGAGCGACGTGGAACGTTAGGTCCTTCTTAGCGTAGAGGCGTCGTTGCAGCTTCTCATCCTTCAGGCCACCGACGAGACGGTCACGAAGCATGTTCTCCAGCTCTGGGAAGTTGCAGAACCGGGCGGCTTGGCGGAGAGAGGTCACAAACCCAGTTATGGTTTCCCCAGGGGCTTGTCGCTTTGCGTAGAAGGCATTTCGACGAGCCACCACTGAGGGCTGCGGCGAAAAGTGCCCCTTCAGCTGTTCCATTATTGTTTTGTATGGAACAGTAGCGACGTCTTCAGGCGCAAGGAGAGCCCGGGCGATTTCAAACGTCTCCTCTCCGCAGACGCTGAAGAATATCGCCCTCTTCTTGGCATCTTCTTCGTCGGTGACCCCTTTGGCTTCTAGGAGGAAGGTGAAACGGGAGGCGTACGCTTCCCAGTCTCCAGATGCTGGGTTGAATGGCGAGAAGCTGCTGTTGGCTGCCATTCTGAGTTCCTTGTGTCCCGGAGCTGAAGCCTGGATACACGGTGCGAGGCAGCAGTGCGGCAGGTGGCGGTGCTGCGGTGCTGTGTGTGGCAGTCAGCTCAGCGGGATCCCACCTTCGTCGCCAGTGAAATATACTCAGAGTCGCAAAGTGATTTCATGCTCTTTATTCAGCTCATAGTGGTGAGGAGGAATGAATGAAAGTCCCCTCACAGTATCTGCTTTATATACATTATTTACACAATGGGCTGCACATGATTGGCTAATTCCGGAATTCTACTGTAAGCCAATCAGGTTGTGGATTCACTTCTATCTGGAGCAGGATTGGGTGGTTCCTGCCAACCAATCAAACTGCTGCATTGTTCCAGGACCAATCAGACTGCTGCATTCTGAATCCTATTGTTCTAGGACTAATCAGACTGCTGCAATTTGGATCCTATTGTTCTAGGACCAATCAGACTGCTTCAGTTTGGATCCTATTGTTCTCAGTACATAACATAAAGGATTCAATCACAAAAGCCCTCATTAACATTTTACTGTTTTTCAAGTATTATTTTACACTACATTTAGTTTTAGGTGTAAGGAATGCTGCTAATGGGGAACGATCAGGTTCCTGCAATTTGCTGGCGGAAGCCAAAGCTCATTGGACCACAGGTATCACCGAACCTTGCATAAACGTGGGGGGAAACTTGTAGATTGCTGTAACTATCTCATGTTTTACCATCTTCCTTCACGTGGACTCCAGGGTCCTTGGCAAGTCATAATATAGTGGTACCTCGGTACAGCATCTTAAAAAGCAGAGACATCACCTTGCCGACAAAGGTCCATATAGTTAAAGCTATGGTTTTCCCAGTAGTGTTGTATGGAAGTGAGAGCTGGACCATAAAGAAGGCTGATTGCTGAAGAATTGATGCTTTTGAATTATGGTGCTGGAAGAGACTCTTGAGAGTCCCATGGACTGCAAGAAGATCAAACCTCTCCATTCTTAAAGAAATCAGCCCTGCTCACTGGAAGGAGAGATCGTGAAGCTGAGGCTCCAATACTTTGGCCACCTCATGAAAAGAGAAGACTCCCTGGAAAAGACCCTGATGTTGGGAAAGATGGAGAGCAGAAGGAGAAGGGGATGACAGAGGACGAGATGGCTGGACAGTGTTCTCGAAGCTACCAGCATGAGTTTGACCAAACTGCAGGAGGCAGTGGAAGACAGGAGTGCCTGGTGTGCTGTGGTCCATGGGGTCACGAAGAGTCGGACACGACTAAACAACTAAACAACAACCTCGGTTTACGAACTTAATCCGCTCTGGAAATCCATTCTTAAACCAAAACCGTTCTTAAACCGAGGCACGCTTTCCCTAATTAGGCCTCCTGCCGCCAGTACCCTTCCACCGTTCGGCTTCTGTTCTTAGACCAAGGTAAATTTCGCAAACCGGGACACTACATCCGGTTTTGCAGAGTTCGTAAACCGAATAGTTCATAAACAGGGCTGTTCTTAAACCAAGGTACCACTGTACAAAGAAGGCAATATACTGGGATTTTCCCTGGTTGCACTTGTAGAGAGCCTTTATTAAGACCAATTAAAATATCAGCAAAAAATCAATAGTGCTATTTTCAATTATGTGGGTTTTCTGGAAAATTTTGAAGATATATTTTGGTCCCAAACACTGTATTGGTACATTGCTTAGGAATAATGTCCCTACAATGACTTTTGAAGCTGGTCTGCAGGAATACTTTTTAAAACTGCAATATGCTACTTCAAGCTATTCTTAATTTCTGTGACAGTGAAACAGGCCTTCAGCTCAGGTAAACTGGAAATCATTTTGTGGTTTGATATGAGTACATATCACTCTCTTTTTTACCCCTATGAAGCTTTGGAGTCACTTAAACCGAAAGAGAAGCAGCAGCAAGGAAAATGGAGAAAAATCAATTGTAATAAAAATACCCCAACTGTACCAGCTCAGGGACAGCACATTCTCGCTCTCAATAAGTAGAACACACTCAGGTATGTAGTAGCCTCATAAAATCAATCATTAGAGCAAGAAGAACAAGCCGCTTGGTTATGTTATTTTAAACTGGCACTCAGGCTATTTTCTTATAGCAAAGACAATCCTTTCCCCCGAACTAATCTAAATCATATTCTAGCTTTAGGAGACAGACACTCTTCTGGCATTTTCCTCACTTTCATCCTAATAACAAGATGGTCAAAGAAGCAACTTGTTTAGTAGAATTAGTTTTACACTGCAAACCCCTGCCCTCCAAAATTTCTCTGATGGTTTTATTATTTGTACCCAACCCATCTGACTGGATTGCCAGATATGGCTTCCAACATATATAAAAACATAATAAAACGAAACATTAAAGAAACTTCCCTATACAGTGGTACCTCGGGTTACAGACGCTTCAGGTTACAGACGCTTCAGGTTACAAACTCCGCTAACCCAGAAATAGTACCTCAGGTTAAGAACTTTGCTTCAGGATGAGAACAGAAATCGTGCTCTGGCGGCACAGCAGCAGTGGAAGGCCCCATTAGCTAAAGTGGTACCTCAGGTTAAGAATGGACCTCCAGAACGAATTAAGTTCTTAACCCAAGGTACCACTGTGCAGGGCTGCCTTCTAATGTCTTCTAAAGATTATATAGTTACTTATCTCCTTGGCTCAGGGATCACATAACTCCATACCCTCCAACATTTCACTGTTGAAAATAAGGACATCCTGCAATATTTCTCCAATGAAAATAGGACTGTCCTAAGGAAAAGCAGGACATTCCAGGTTCAAATCAGAAACCAGGATAGCTTCTGTAGAACCAGGACTGTCTCTGGAAAATAGGGACACTTGGAGGGTCTAAGTTTCTTACAGCCTTTGAGATTGGAGCAAAGAGAGAGAGAATGCAAACCACTCGCTCCATGGGGTGGGTTCACAGATGTGCTAGCACGAGAAAGGAAGCAGACCCTGGTTGCTTATCAGTTTTAGAAATTAAACCAGGACTTCTCTCAATTAAATGCCTCCCAGACTTGTAATTTCAACCACATAAGACATGCTGTAAGAGCCAGGGCTGTAGTTAGGGATCATGGGAGTTGTAGTCCAATAACATCTGGAGAACTACAGATTCCCTATTCCTTGTGATAACTGAAGCACAAAAATTGAGTTTCCTTGGAGAGAATACAGTACCGAGGAGGAAATGTCAGTATCTTCAAAGGCTATGGCAAGAGCAACATCCAACATCACATCTTAGGGTAAGGAAGTAACTTGACAAGGTACAGAACCACACAGAGAACAAAGATAAGATGGATCAGATATACAACCTGCCACCCACCAACAGAAACCCAGAAAGCACATTCTTGGATATTGAAGTTGAAACGTACTCAAGGCCAAAAACTGATCATTACTGCTCTGCTACCATCTGCTTTGGGGGAATGAGACTGCTGGGGTATTTTAAATTTTGTATGTATATACTCTCCAGATCTGTGTACAGTTGTACCTCGGTTTACGAACTTACGGTAAACCGTTACGGAAGTCTGTTCTTAACCCAAAACTGTTCTTAAACCAAGGCGTGCTTTCCCTAATGAGGCCTCCCACTACCAGTGCCCTTCCACCATTTGGATTCCGTTCTTAGACTAAGGTAAAGTTCTCAAACCAAGACACTATTTCTGGTTTTGCGGAGTCTGTAAACCAAATCGTTCTTAAACCGGACTGTTCTTAAACCGAGGCACCACTGTACTTCCTTTCTTCCACAAGAATGATCAAAACCTAAGTTTCTTCTTATAAATACAGAGCGACTACCACCAGTGTCTGAAGAGTTTTGTCAGTGAGGGACAGGAAGTGCTTAATAAAAGAAATGTCTGTCAACTCTGTTCAAGTCTGTCTGAAGGCAACACAATCTGATCTGGCAGCTCTTCCCCAAGTCCTTAAGGTGTGGACAGTCTGTTTATTTAAAAAATTGTATTTTCATTCTAATTAAAGTTGTATAATTTGTTTCTTTGATTTGAAGAAAATCATGATTTGATCATTCTTAAGATTATAGACCAACTTTCTGTACGTGCCCCAAACCCTCTCCTCCTCTTTGAACCAGTTCAGGGAAATTTTTATCAGTTATTGTTTTATATACTCCGAAGTTAAGCCCTAGCACTGAAAACAGATGCTGTGGGTGAGCCCTGTTAATTTCTGGCAAAAAATAAACCTTGGAATGAGGTGGGGGGGGGGCATAGCACAGCTGCCATAACTGAGAAACACTTGCAGTACCATAATGATTAAATATAAACCTGACTGTATGAGGATGCATTAATAAGAAATACTTTCCATATCATAGTAAGTGGGCAAAGTCTCCACACAGTGCCTTTTCTAGTCATAAATTGAACTTCCATAACTAACCATGAAATCCCTAGCCAGGCTGTCATGGAGTAAGGTAAGGATATGGTTTGCACGTTTACATATATAACTTAAATTGTCCATAGAGGACTCTAACGAAGATATGCATTTGGGGGCTTTGGAAATTCCATGTGGGAGGACACTTTGTTTGCATGCGTGCATAATGCTTGGTGCCATTCATACAACTGCATTCATAGACTTGTCCTGATTCACAAAGGGAGCATTCCCTCCATCCAAATGAACACAAATACTCTCGTGGGCTGGGGTACTCTAGCGCATGCGCATTACAACTCCCACACTTGTAATCATATCCTGGCTTGGAACAGTTGCTCTGCTTTGCCCAATCTCCATTTCAAGTTTTCCAAGACACCAAGCATTATAATTAAAATAAACACATTTATTAGTCATGTGATAATCATCGCCATCTGTTCAGGGGGTTGCTTCTTAATAAAGAAAGCACACAGGATACAGAGGTGGAATATCCAAAATGTGACCCATTCTGGAACTATGAACAACTGGCATTCCCTTGGGTCTGTAGACAGGATTGCCCTGATAGGCACCCAAATTCATTTCTGCATTTTCTTCTTCATCTAACAAAGCACAAACAAGACGAATAACCATATGTTTACAATATGATTTATACTGGTTGTCAAATAATTTTTTTTAATATATAGCTGTTGCGAGCAGGGAACTTGCTTCCTAAAAGTCTAGTTACAAATAGGGTGGTGGTGGTGTTGTTGTTTAAATTAAGCTTTTAGTTATTGTATATATCATCAACATCAGTGCTTTTTTTCTGGGGGTTTGCAGGGGTACGCATACCCCTAAACATTTTGTGAATCTAATAGGAGAAGTAACTAAATTTTAAAAACATTTTTCGTTTCTTCTCTAGCACAGTGAATCGTTCCTTCCATTGCTACCTCCAATGGCGGCCACATTTCCTGTCAGGGTGTTTCCTGAGTCTCAGACATAATGAGAGTACCCCTAAACATTTTTTTAGAAAGAAAGCACTGATCAACGTGGTGTACCTACGCTGATGGCAGTATACACAGGGAAAGCCAGCCAGATGGGCAGGGCATAAGTAATAAAAATTATTTATTATTATTATTATCATTATTGTTTGGTGTGTTTAGTGGTGAAAGAGAAGGGGCACAGAGGAAAAGTGTAGCGGAAAGACTAAACTGATTAATCAACTATACTTCATGTGACAAACTAGTGTTTATTAACTGGATGAAAGCCCTAAAAACAGCACCTTACTATTTTTAGGCGTGGAAACTCATCCATCACAGAGAAAGCCTCAGCATCATGAATGAGAAGCCACTGAAGGGATGCTAAATGTTTGATGACTTATTATGCTTTTATATCTGTTGAAAGCTGCAAAGAGTGGCTGGCATAACCCTGCCAGATGGGTGGGGTATTATTATTATTATTATTAGTAGTAGTAGATTCTTTGTCCCACATTTAATTTTAGTGCTGAATAAGTTTGTCGACATAAGATGTACTGTCTGCGTCTGGCTTTTTTGTTTTTTGCTTTTGACCAGTTTCCATAGTTCTGGAGCTGGCTAGGGAAAACAAAATATAGAATGACTCAGCTGCAGCAGCCTCCGTTCTATGAATAAAAACTCCGTGTCTTCAGAAGGGAATTCCAATAAATGGCCATTTCAGTTAAGCCGTTTTTCTCGTAAGTTGCAGACTTAATAAGGTCAAGGCCTTTGGGTCAAAGTCAGTATAATTACATCAGGTTCAGCCCATTAATGTTAAGGAAAACCAAGACCTTAAGCAGAAGTAATCGTGCATGTGTTCACATGGCTAACTTGAGGACCCCAGGAGAAATAACCGAGACTTACAAAATGGCTTGCGTGAATCTCTGAAATGAGTTTGGATAAGAACAAATAAAGAAAAGCCCATTAGAGTTAAGAGACTCTTCTCCACTGGGAGAAACCCCCTACCCTTCCACAATGCACTGCGCTAAGTTAGTGCGCATCCACACTTCCCACAACAGCTAATCCACACTGATTGATGTGGGACACATTGATGTGGATTGTTTGTTTTTATTATACCCAGCTTCTCCAGACAAAAGAGGCCACAGAGTTTGTTCCTTTTCATTTGGAAATATTTGTTCCTGCACTTCCAGTTAAGTACTAAACAGCTCGGACAAAGAAGCGCATGAAGCTTCTCTGCAGCATCACCATCAAGGACAACACAATCCAGCAGAAACCACACGGTGCCTGCTTTTTAAAAAGCTCTTGTCATGTAGCAGATGGAACATCTGGCAAAGCAGCTGCCTGGTAGGTCTTTGATGAGTAATGCAGCAGCAGCCCAAGGAGGCTAGATAGCAATTACTTGAATGCAATCCCAGCGACCGCTAGGAAGCCTGAGCAGAAGTTGGGGTGGTTGGTGTGAAAGAGGGGAGTTGAACTCTCTTCCCTTTCATGCCCCAACAAAGACATGCATCTCTGAAGATGCTATTTGCCTTTCAGAGGAAAGATCCATTGGCACCAGTAGGAGCTTTTTGTAAAATATGTATCAGTTGCATCGATGTGATTAACATCATGCTGACCCTAAGCCCCATGCTGGCATCCATTTAAGATAAGGTTTCCAGATTTTTTTTCAAAGAATCCGGGGACACTTTTTTTTTTTTTTTTGAAAAGAGAAAAGAAAGTTCTTTTAAAAAGTTTTTTTTTTTTAAAGAACTAATATCTTCTCTTCCGTTGTCTCCTCTGTTGCAAGATCTTCCTTTGGGCCCTGGCCTGCTCTTTTGGAGTGCTAGCCACCATGGAATAAGCTCAGGTCAGGCCTGGGCTTGGCCACGTGTCCTTGTCCTCCTGGTGCTCTCCTACCTCTCCTCCTCAGCATTGGCAGTGGCATGGCAAGGTCAGGGCTCCCCTCTTTTTTCTCCTTCCTCTTTCTCTCTACTCCTTCTCCCTGCGTTGGCTCCGGGGTTTTCTTGGCCCCAGAGCGCCGCTGGGCAGTTGGCCCAGTGGCTGGGCGCTCTTGCTCTCGATTTGGGTCGCGGGGGTCAGCAGTTCCCCCAGTTGACGCACTGGGCATCGCCAGTTCCCCCTTGCCAGTGGCGGTGGCAGCGGCAGTCTCAACAGCCCGGAGCCAGCCTGGTAGCTCAGTTGGCTCTGGCTGGCTTCAGGAGCTGCTCGCTGCTGTGGCGCCCACCATTTTGCCTCACCAGAAGTCCCCATAAGATGTGTCTTGTGCTGTTGAACCAATCATGCAACATTCATTCCCTACTAATAAATCTACAACAAATAAAATATAAATCCAGGGACATTAAATGAAATCCGGGGACATTTTGGGGACGGATTTTGTCCGGGGACAGATTTGTGAATCCGGGGACTGTCCCTGGGAAATGGGGACGTCTGGTAACCATAATTTAAGAGGCATGGCACTGGATATTTCTACAACACAAACATCTCTAATAACACCTCAGCTTTAGACCCAGTGCAGTCTGTTTAGCTCTCCAGAACACGAAAGAAGTCAGAATGGAAATGAAGGAATGGGAAATAAAGAGATGTAATAAAGGGGGAGAAGGAAAAGCATTGCAAGAGGAAAGAGACAAAAAATAAAATAAAAAACTGAAATTAAAAGACTTAAGCAAGCATAGCACACGCCCTCCCTAAAGCAGCAACTTTCAAAATGTAGACTGAGTGTACAGAAAGAATGAATGATAATGAAGCAAGATAGGAAACAACAAACAATACTGCAAAGCTGACTTCCTAGCCTTGCATAAAAATTAGAACATTTTCGCCTCTCCCTATAGGACTAGGGCTGAAAGTCAATTTTCTTTCATCTGCTTCAGTGAAGCAGACAGACTCTGAGGGAATGTATCAATTAATGAAATATTGAAATACAGTGTTTTATATATCTCGGGTTACAGAAAAGGAAGATGTAGCTGAAGACATGTGAACCTATATTAACTCTAGAACAATGCAGTGAAAATTTATGCAGAGTGGGAGCGGATTTAAGAAAGCAGTTTCCCACTGAATACGGCCTACAGGGATGTGTTTGTTATAACCAGACTAATACGTGTGCCTTTGGTTGCTAGCCATGTTGAATTATAAATATTTAGATTCAGCTGTCTATTCTCCATCAGTGTGAATAGGCTGCTGTTTTCATTTTTAGTGTTCCATTTATGCCCTTTTATTTGCTACCTTTTATTTGGTTTTTTTTGGGGGGGGGGCTATTGGGTTGTTTTTGTTTTATTATGTATTTTGTGATTTTTTTCCCCCTGTGAACCGCCCTGAGAGCCCCAGGTATAGGGTGGTATATAAATAAAATTCAATAAATAAAATAAAATAATGAATAAAATAGTAGGCATTTACCTCCTGGTTTGCTCTTTGCTCATTTTCTACCCAAAGTGATGTAGCTGCTGTTCTCAGATATCTCCATCATATAGTGTTAGCCCAGCCTGTCTGCCTGAGTTCACCCACTTTCTAACTGTACACACAGGGAAGAGATGTGCCTTTTTGTTGCATGTTTGCGCAGGACCCTATTGTCATGTAGCCCTGACCCATGACCGAACCAGCATTGTCATGATAATCATCAAAGCTGATGGCTATTTGGTGTACAGGTGTGTGGCAGGCATTATAATGGCTCCCTGCATGTTTGGCTTGGGCTTTGTGGGGAGAAAGGACAACTTGTACATAAAACTATGCTATCAAGGAAAGGTTGTCCAAGGCACAGCCAAGTGATGCAACAGGAGTCTTGTCACAGTGCAAATAAAATGCAACAATGAAATAAGGGAGTGTTTCTCCACTGCCATTTGTTTCCCAGACCTGAATAGATTTTCTTTGATGCTATTAAGAGTTTGGCCACATACAGTTGGCACAGACATTTCATAAAATAAATCTAGCTAAAGGTGGGCTACTTCTTGGAGGGCAACTTGTAACCTAATTGTCCACTTCCAAAACCTTCAAAATTTGCTGCCAAAAAAGTGCTAAGTTCTCTGTGCATTTTCTAGGTAATAAAACTCTTTTGATTCCACCCTTTCCCTCAAGGCAGTGCCATGCAGAGATTCCAATCTGATTCACTGTAATTTCCATGGTTTCCCCCCAAATGTACCGTATTTTTTGCACCATAACACTCACTTTTTTCCTCCTAGAAAGTAAGGGGAAATGTCTGTGCGTGTTATGGAGGGAATGCCTACGGGTGGCGGGGGGGGGGATCTGCTGCAGTCGTGAGCAGAGGATCCATGGTTCCCCTTCCTTCCCTCCTCCGTGGCTCGCTTTGAAACAGCAAAGCGGGAGAAGAGCCGCTGAGTGGGGAGGAGAGAGGGACAGAGAGCCTGCTTGCTTTAAAGCGGGACAGGAGAGGAGCAGCTTACACAAGTGTAAGCAGCTCCTGTCCGGTTGGTTCCTTTAAAGCAAGCAGGCTCTCTGTCCCTCTCTCCTCCCCACTCAGGTCACTAAATAGCAGCAAAGTTTTTCAGCTCGCTAAGCCGGGGATGAGCGGGGAGGAGGGAGAAAAGCAGAGCCTGCTTGCTTTAAAGGAGCAAAGTGATTCCAATTTAACTGATTCTTTCGAGATTTCAAAGGGTACGAGACAGGGGTGCCCTCTATCACCTCTTTTGTTTATAATGGTATTAGAAATTATAGCAAATAAGATAACAACACCAGAAATACGTGGAATTAAAATCGGGGGAAAAGAATACAAACTGAAAGCATACGCTGATGATCTGATGGTATCATTGGAAGATCCACAAAAAGTGTCCACAGGATAGTAGAATTATTAGAAGAATTTGGAAAGTTATCAGGTTTTAAGTTAAACAAATTAAAAACTAAAATGATGACTAAGAACATGGAAGAAGTTATGAAAAACCAGCTAGAGGCCCAAATTGGAATCAAGGTGGTAAAAAAAGTAAAATACCTGGGAATTTGGCTAACTATGAAGAACATAAATTTAATGACGGACAATTACTTAACAACCTGGAAAGAAATTAAAAAAGACTTAGATATATGGAATAGGATAAAATTATCATGGTCAGGAAGAATGGCCGCAATTAAGATGAGTATACTTCCAAAGTTGTTATTTCTGTTTCAAAATATTCCGGTGATAAGAGGAAACACAGTATTTAAAGATTGGCAAAAAAATTATCTAAATTCATTTGGCAGGAAAAAAGGCCTAGAATTAAATTTAAATTACTTACAGATAGAAGAGAAAGAGGAGGATTTGCGGTACTGAACCTGAAATTGTACTACGAGGCCTCATGCCTCTGTTGGATTAAAGAATGGATTGTAATAAAAAATACTGACTTACTAGATCTAGAAGGCTTCAACACCAGATTTGGATGGCACGCATATTTGTGGCACAATAAAGCAAAAGTACACAAAGGATTCTCCAATCATATCATTAGAGGATCACTGCTAGAGGTTTGGGAAAGAAATAAAAATCTCCTTGAAAGTAAGAGTCCCTGGTGGTTGTCACCAATAGGTGCGCACCGACCCCTCTCTCTCTAGGCTTCAGTGAAAGCAATGCAAAGCCTACGGAGTGCAGAGGCCTCGCGTTGCTATCGCTGAAGGCAAGGAGCCTGCATTCGCTCCACAGGACGCACACACATTTCCCCTTCATTTTTGGAGGGGGTAAAGTGCGTCCTATAGAGCGAAAAATACGGTAATTTGGATTGTTCCCCAAATGATACAGAACAATCTCTGAGCCACTTGCAAACTAGTTCATTACTTTGATTTATGGTATAACTGAAACCAATGACACAACTAATGGTCTAAACAAATAATGACAGAGGTTGGATGACCGTTTGCCATGGATGCTTTAGCTGAGATTCCTGCATTGCAGAGGGTTGGACTCAATGACCCTTGGGGTCCCTTTCCAACTCTATGATTCTTTGAAAATCAATTCTGAAACAAATTACTTGAATGAAAAGGGTAACTGGCAAATATAAATCTGACCCACTCTTGTTCCGGCACCAATGTAACTTAAAAAGGAACAAGCCTACAAAAAACAAGAACTGACCTACTTTTGCAAACAGGCTTCAGTTGCAAGAGTAAATATATTTGCACAGACCAGAGAGACTACCGCTTGCAGGTGTCTCTGAGACAAAATGACAAAGAACTTGGCAAAGCCTTACAATACAGTGTGTGTTCACAGTAGGGCAGGTGTCCTTAGTAGCTCATAGTGCTAGACTGCCAACCAGCTTTCAGGAACGAAACTGTAAAATATGTTAAGCGGAGTGAGGTCTAGTCATAGCGTCATCTTCCACAGACAACCAGACTAGATGGTGACTGGAAGGGAGCTACTACTGTACTTAAGTCTTAAGACATCCATTTTAAGTTAATTGAGGGTTCTGAGCTCTCTTTGAGCAGTTGAATTCTTTTGACTTAGAGTATCATGTTATTGTTAAGTCATACAAAAAGTAATAGGTAGCTTTCCTGGCCCATAAAGGGGGGGGGAATCCAAAATCCAAATTAGGACATTGCTTTGATGAGGCCAATCAAAATGTTACAAAATAGTATGCAAGCTTGCAACTTCTCTAGAATTCTTCATTAGACTTACTTGGACACCTGCTTCTTCCTTCTCGCATTCCATCACAAAACTGTGACCAGATGCAGACGCCATGGTGTCAACATTAGTCAATGTCCCTTTCCACTTGTTTTCTTTAGCAACTAGCTTGAGTAAGAGTTCTGGAGAGCTTGAAAGCTTGCTCACTAAATTGCAGCATTTTTTGTTTGCCTAAAAAATGGTGTTACCCTAATAGGGATTTTGAGATGTTACTGCTCGCAATCTGTGTGGTAATACTATAATACCCATCTCCACATAATTGATGCTACCTGCTGATGTCCTTCTCTAGGTGATCCCACCATCCGAAGTGAGGCAGATGGCAACAAGATGCACTATTGCTTGTGGCACCCAGTTTGTGGAACTCAACCCCCAAGGAGGTTAAATTGGATTTTCCTTTGTTTAGGCTTCAAGTCGTGATTATTATTATTTGATTCACTCTGGCTTTTTAAGGTATGGTGGGAACTCTCCATTCTGTTTTATTTTAGCTTTACTGAAGATGACTTATTTTTGTGTGTTTTCATGGAATTGCTAACCACCCTGAGATGAGTGGGTTGCATGCTGAAGAGCACAGAATATGAAGCACTTATATTCTTGCATTCATTCCCACTATGCCATTTTCATTGTATAAATTAGCTGTATAAAAGGGCATGGTTCAAAAACTTTTGAAGGCAATAAAAAAAAATATCTAACAGACCTAACTGGATTTGCCTTAGTCCCAATTAATCGGCATTACTGCATCTCTTAATGTACAGTTCTATGAAATGTTGAGCAATGTTCCTGTTTATGTCTCAGGTACATTGACAGGGATCTGCTTGTTTAAATTACCACTATAAGACATCAGTACAGATGCCTTCTGAAAATTTGGAGGGTTCTGGAAATTTCATCTCAACCTCTGGTATCAGTAAAAGCAATGACTCATTCACAGTGTCTTCATATATAATTATTTTCTCACGGTGAATAAATCACACCAGGAGCATTGATAGGTGTGAGAAATTAACACACAAGGACAGCTGACTCTTTAAAGACAAACTGTTGCTTTTTCTTTTTTGCTGTCCAGACTGGTTTGTCCTGCTGCATAAAATTTAGATCTTGATTTCCACGAGCTGAGGGTTTTGTTTTGGTTTTCCCCTCATTGTACTCATTTTTTAAATCTTCCAGAGTTGAAACTTCATCTACAAGCTGCCAAGCAAGAAAAGAGGCACATTTTCCTAATGCAAGAGATTACGTTTTTCTAGTATGAACCAGGAGCCATTTTAAAGCCCAGAAGATCTACTATTACATACCAGCCAAAGTGGGTTCAGGTGGGGGGAACCTTGCAGATGAATGGTATGAGACACTGTTCATATGCTAGCCTCCAAGATCACAACCCCTCAATTTACTTCTGATTTGTTTGGACACAGAAGGGATTAATCAGAGGCTGACTGTGGCTGAAGTAGAGTCAGCAACTCCTGGCAAAACGCAAGGCTCTTGGTCCAGATGATTATATAAAGAAGAGCAGACTTGGTAACTATGTACGTGTTGCATGCAACCCTTGGGGTTGTGATTTTGAGAGGAGGAATGGCAATGGGGGAGCAACCCCCCCCACTGGCTGTTTGTCAACTCAAAGGCACTCCTAAGCTGCTGACACACACACAAATGCACACACACACATGCACACGGTTCCAGATGTGTAATTAGCCCTATAAACAGTTAATCTGCGTTAACTTCAATTCTAAGCTTGCATAAGGTCATGTTTTGTGACATTAGAGCAATGGCTGAAAAGAATCTCTCAGCCAACCACGAAGACAGGATGCCAGCTTCTTCGAATCAACAGACCAGCTCAGTACGACAGCTTTATAATCTTTGTTGCCAGGATAGCCAGTATTTTAGGAAGTTGCTAATCGCTCATGTCATAAGATATACTAATTAGGAACCCTCATTCTATATCCCCCACACCCAGTGCCTTTTTTTCTGGGGGGACGCAGGGCTACGCATACCCCTAAACATTTTGTGAATCTAAGTTTGACCTCATTGAGGGGCAGTATTTCAATATGAGTAGGAAAATGAAAGTGCCCCTAAACATTTTTAGAGGGGGGGGAAAGCACTGCCCATAACTAACATTTTACTTCTATGTAATATTGCATAGCAGCACTGACATGTTTTGTTTGTTGGTCAATAAAATGCAATGTGAAGTAAACCAGACAGTTTGGAGAGCTGCCATCAACAGCGTGCTGTAGAAGGTAGAGAGTCTTCCCCATCAGATTTCTCCCTCAGCTGTCATCATCATCAACCATTAAATCAGGCTGAAGACAAGAAGAGAGAGGAGATTACAAAGCCTGTCTGCTAAAAGACTAGAAACTTTTGGCTCCTCCTCTGCTTGAAATAGTCCCATTCCTGCTGGACATTACAAGAGCTCTGCAAGGAGTTTCCAGCTCATTCTTCCAGTTCAACTCAAAGTACCCATATTAAGGTTTAAAGCCCTACATGACTTTGCCCCCAGATATCTAAAATACGTCCTCCTTCCCTAAAGACCTTCTGGTCATTAATACTGGCAAAGGAAGTAAAAAATTTGAGGAGTGGTGGCCCACACAGGAGGGGGCTTTCTCTAGGTTGCTTCAAAATTGTGGAATTTCCCTGCTGTGCTGCCTTATTCTTCATCTTTCATTGGATGCTAACAACGTTCCTCCTAACTCATAGGCTTTGACAGCTGAAAAGTATTTTCGCGACCTACTTGAAAACTATAAATTAACCTGCTGGTGGTTGCATATATAGTTCATTTGCTTTATTTTGTTTTGAATGTTGTAAACCCCCACCGCCACCGCCACCACCCTGGTGAAGAACAGCTAAGAAATCTAATAAAGAAGGAGAAACGGTGTCTGAGTTTTATTTTTACCGCCTCCCTCCCAAATGCTTTTCCTTCTATGGCATATATTTAGGATTGTAAGTGTAAAGATGAGGATTAGCTTGTTAACGGTTGTAAACCTCTGTGGGAGCCTTTTTTTGGTTGAAGAACAGGGTAAAAATGATTTAAATAAATAAAGTTGCTCCTGCCCTGGGTGGATAAACTCTTGTCCTCTACTCCAATTAAAAGCAAGCCCTAGCCACACATTAAATGAATGTTTAATTAACTTCCATGTTGTTATTTGGCTTTCAAACTGAAATGGCTGAGCAGTATCTGGCAAGACACAAAGGCTGGCCACATTGCTGCCAAGTAGACTTGGCACAAAATAGGTCAATTCATCTTCACAGGCCCCTGTTATTTAATGCCCCAGTGTAGACTACATCTTCTCAAATTGCTAAACACAACAGGCATTTCCTATCCCCAAGTACGGTTTAATATGGAAAATAAGATTCTTATGTTTTTGTTATCTCCAGGAGCAGAAATTATATGTCTCTGAATACCAGTTGAAAGGGAACTATAGGAGAGGGTTATTGCCCTCATATCCTGGTGTTGGGCTTCTTATATGCATCTGGACTACATAGACCTCTGGCCTGATCCGACAAAGCTCCTCTTCTGTTCTTATGGCTACAAGAGGGTAGGTTTCAATTCAAGACGGGGAACTTTTGTAGCCCTCCAAATGTTGTTGGACTCCAAATCCCATCGGTGCCAGCCAGCAAGGCTAACCATCAGGGGGGATGGGAATCAAACAATAAAACATTAGGAAACATCTTCACAACCAAGGTTTACCTAACAATAGCTACGCGGCCACCAGTCATTACCAGGTGATAGACTTCAGAACAGCACCCTTCCAGATACACTGCAACCTTGCAGAAAAATGTGAGGATTTGTCAAGAGAACTATTAACAGGGAAACATGTTGTTGTTGTTGTTTAGTCGTTTAGTCGTGTCCGACTCTTCGTGACCCCATGGACCAGAGCACGCCAGGCACTTCTGTCTTCCACTGCCTCCCGCAGTTTGGTCAGGCTCATGTTTGTAGCTTCAAGAACACTGTCCAACCATCTCGTCCTCTGTCGTTCCCTTCTCCTTGTGCCCTCCATCTTTCCCAACATCAGGGTCTTTTCCAGGGAGTCTTCTCTTCTCATGAGGTGGCCAAAGTATTGGAGTCTCAGTTTCACGATCTCTCCTTCCAGTGAGTAGGGAAACATAGTATGTGCTTAATGGGGCAGTAGTATTTCTTTCACAACCTCCTACTTTGCTTTTTAAACCTAGAAGAGCTGCTGCATGTGCATGACTCTGGATTCATAAGAATGGAAAAACCTAACCAGGTTGGCTTCTGCAGAGAAGCCAAATGCTCCCCTGGGGGTTCTTCAAAAATCTTGTCTTAGAGCAGGATGTTGGAGCCAAAAATGTCCCCCTTAAGTCTATGAAAACAGCAGTGGGTACAGTTCAGCTGAAATTCTCTTGAGTGAGCCTCACTGAAATGAAGATTTTATTTATCTCAGAGAGGAAACCCTTTTCTTTATACTTCAGAAAGGTATTGTGAGAACGGCTTCCCTTGGGGTCGAAATGGCAATATCCCAGGCCGACAAGAGCAGGTGCGGTGAGGGGAAGGATTGTAAATTGAAAAAAAGATGGGGAGGGTTACTAATGAGAGGCATTCCTGTAAAAGAAGCAGGTCTGGACCATCGACACCCTGCTTTTCACTTGAATGTAATTTTATCCAAGCTGTGTAGTGTGAGTGGCCTCATGTACATTTTCCCACCCGTTTTAATGCAAAGAGGGCATTAGTTGCTGAGCTTTCTAGCAGCTCCCTTTTGTTATTCACATATCATGTAAGCCTCAGAATGTAACCTAATAACCAAAGAGGTCTGTAACTGGACCCTCACTGATTGTTCAGATGGAGCTGGGCATGACATGCATTCTTCTGTCTTGATAGGTATTGTGCAAATGATGTGCTCTGAGCAGACATTATCTTTATACTTACAATCAGCAGTGTTAATGGCACAGGTAATTATACCACTTAGCACCACCTTGGGGCAAACTCGATTTCTCTACAAATAATTCTCCAAAGCAACCACTAGCATCTCATTTCTTTCTCCCAGTTCAGTTCAGAGTCAGAACATATGTGTTAGAGACCATGGCGGAACTGCAAACCCTCTCCTTTAAATCCATGGAAGAGAAGCGGGTGTTCTGGCTATATCAGGCACAATTTATGGTTCTGTTGACCAACTGTACTAAAACAAACCAAAAATGGAATGCAGGTCCAAGTTGACAAGGGCTACTCCACAAAATTCCTCAACCACTTCACTTCATCAATTTGGCACAGGAAATGTTTCATTTGAACACATGCTCACACCGTGAATTTTCACGGTAAGAGCAGGCAAAGGTGAACTCTTGCTTTCAGAGGATTCCTTTGCACTGTGCCTTCAAATACAATATTCATCACATCAGGCTAATGCTGCAAGGTCACCTCAGCAAAAAGACTGGGCAAGGTTCCTGGTGAAGATGAGCAATGAAGAATGCTTGCCTTGTGCCTTTGTCATTCATATTTGGGGTAAATGTAGATTCTACATGAACAACAATATATTATGCTGGTAACTTATGAAAGTTGGAGCACAGGCTTCTGCAGAAATAAGTTATCTTCTCCCCAAGATGTTGCTTAAATATGCTGTAGCTTAATTCTTGTGATGGTTCTTATGCATTTTTGCTAGGCTGTACATTAATACTGTTTCTGCATGCAGTCAGCATTACTTCATAGAACAAATAAAGAGATTTCCCTCACAAATAGTCTTTCTACTTTCATTGTGTATGAAAGGGAGGGAGAAATCTGTGGGAATTTGTACTTCCTTAATAGACAAGACTACAAGAGAAAACTCGATCACCTAAGAGAGAAGATCACCTAAGAGAGAAGATCACCTAAGAGAGAAGATAGAATATTTGAAGTGTGAAATAGGCATTTCCACTGATGTTGGGCTGTAACGGCGGGTGTGTGTGTGTGTGTGTGTGTGTGGTCGAATCAGAGAACTACACAGGAGGATACAGATAATGGAAGTTACCTGACATGGCATTTAAGTCATATGTTCCAGGGTGTACCTTGGTGTTGGCCAGGTTGGCACCTGCCAAGGACACAGGTCCTGAGGGATGAAAAAAATGCTCCTCTCCACTCTAGTTCAGCTCTTCTGAAGGAGAGGGTCTTGCCAAGGGTACAAGGGAGCCTAGGTATATGCTTCTGAATGTTTCCAACCTTCAAAACACTCATTGTTTTGGAACAGGATTCAGGTAGGTAGCCATGTTGGTCTGACGCAGTAGAAATATGTAAAAAATAATAATAAATTATCCAGTAGCACCTTTGTTGTTGTTTAGTCTTTTAGTCATGTCCAACTCTTCGTGACCCCATGGACCAGAGCACGCCAGGCACTCCTGTCTTCCACTGCCTCCCGCAGTTTGGTCAGACTCATGTTTGTAGCTTCGAGAACACTGTCCAACCATCTCGTCCTCTGGCGTCCCCTTCTCCTGGTGCCCCCCATCTTTCCCAACATCAGGGTCTTTTCCAGGGAGTCTTCTCTTCTCATGAGGTGGCCAAAGTATTGGAGCCTCAGCTTCACGATCTTCCAGTGAGCACTCAGGGCTGATTTCCTTCAGAATGGATAGGTTTGATCTTCTTGCAGTCCATGGGACTCTCAAGAGTCTCCTCCAGCACCATAATTCAAAAGCATCAATTCTTCGGCGATCAGCCTTCTTGATGGTCCAGCTCTCACTTCCATACATCACTACAGTGGTGCCTCGCAAGACGAAATTAATCCATTCCGCGAGTCTCTTCGTCTAGCGGTTTTTTCGTCTTGCGAAGCAACCCTATTAGCGGCTTAGCGGATTAGCGCTATTAGCGGTTTAGCGGCTATTAAAGGCTTAGCGGCTATTAAAGGCTTAGCGGATTAGCGGCTAAAAGGCTATTAGCGGATTAGCGGATTAGAAAAAGGGGGGAGCAAAAAAAAATCGGAACACTTGCAAGACGTTTTCATCTTGCAAAGCAAGCCCATAGGGAAAATCGTCTTGTGAAGCAGCTCAAAAACGAAAACCCTTTCGTCTAGCGGGTTTTCCGTCTTGCGAGGCATTCGTCTTGCGGGGCACCACTGTACTGGGAAAACCATGGCTTTAACTATACGGACCTTTGTTGGCAAGGTGATGTCTCTGCTTTTTAAGTAGCACCTTAGAGACCACCTAAGTTTGTTCTTGGTATGAGCTTTCCTTAAGGAAGCCTTTTCATCACAGGAGCCTGCTTGGATACAAAGGCCTTTCTCAAAAGCCCTGCTCAGGATCTCGCTGCCTGTGGAAGGTGGGCATCTGCTGGCCCACGAAAGGGCCTTCTCGGAGTAAGCTTACCCTGCTAAGTGATGTTCAGACCTATTTTGTAGGTGCTAATTTGAGTACTAGAAGGGTACAGTGGGAGGAGACAGTGCAACATGCAAAATACACCTGCTATGAAGAAAACGAACAGAATATATAAAACAAAGTACATTAAAAACATATCCTGGTATTGCTTCAGCACAGTTTCAAAACTTGCTCCATTTTATTCATACTGCAGAGTAACTGATAATGAAGAACAGGGAATGCTCAGCGTGAAATGTCATTTTGTTAGCACACCCTTATTAAAAAAAAAAGGAAAAGGAAACTGTTCTGTAGATTTCTCTCACTTGGCCTCTTGGCCCTTTTTATGAGACTCATCATATGTGTATGACGTGTCAACTTGCTGAATAAGCAGAAATGGGTGTAGCAATAGCGTGGAAAACAGATAGTTTAGGAGCCTATTCCACCTAATGAATAATGCATCCATTTACAGAAGAAGAGACCTCATTCCCTTTTGTGTGCAATGTTAACAGCTTTCATTTGAAATGATCTTCATGAACCCGGTGAAATTCTGCTTTATTCTACAAGCAAGAGTTTTGCTAGTAATCAGTTCCTTTTAAAGGCTTTTGTTTAGCAGTAAGGCATAGACAGAGACTGATAACACATATTCACCCACAGCAGCACCCAAAGATATTAATAATTCCCCTGAAACAGCATTTAAAACAGCCTGCAAGCTTGGGGTGTGCGTGCTCACTGCAATCTGAAGATTTTGTAACAAAAGCTACTGTGGAAAAATATTCTACTGATTTCCAGATAGCTATTTACACTCCTTTCAGAAAATGACTTGTATGTTGCCACACACACACACACACAGAGAGAGAGAGAGAGAGAGAGAGAGAGAGAGAGAAATATGGAGCAAGATACAGCAAACACAAGGACATCCAACTGGTTGGAGGGGGGGGGGATGGACCCATAGGCTAGCAGTAATTTGGCCTTTCTAATGTCTACCAGACAAATAGTCCTCCCAAGGAAGGTGGTAAGTCATTTGTGACACATCAAAATTCCAATTTCCCTTCCAACAGTTTACAAATGATCTTCACAATACCAGTTTCCTACCTCACCATAGGCAAAAATTGGCTATTTATAATAAGGTTACCAGATTTTTTTCAATGAACCCAGGGACACTTTTCAACTTCAATGGATTTTGTATGGGGACTGTCCCCGGGAAATGGGGACGTCTGGTAGCCTTAATTTATAAGCCTGTAACAATTATTTATTGGTTTATATCCCTCTCCCATGTTGCACATAGGGTTCCCAAGCAACCTCCCACCCTGGGACCGAGCAGCCCCCCCCCCTGCAGCTTCTGTAAAATTTACTTTCAGACCACGAGTAAGTAGACAGTGAATTTACCAGATTTGCCAATAATAATAAGTGGAAAGATTGCAAATATTTTATACACACACACAGAGAGAGATATGGAACTTGCAATGCTTTCAAAATGATCTACTTTATCTGCATAAACCTTCTGGCTTTTAAAATACCCATTATGAAGAAAGCAGTTTGGAAGGAAAGAGTTAATCACTTAAATAAAAAATGCAATTCTCAGGACTCAACTACACAGCTGCAATGAAAACATTTTAAATGTGTTGTAAAGTGCAATATGCAAAGGTGACACCAGGCGGCAACAGTGAGCTATGCAAAATTGAATGTATTTTTCAAAACGTTTTAAAATGAAGTATTTTCACAGCGAATTTTTTATACATGTGTAGATTTCACCTCAGTTTCTAGTCTAAGAAAGGGTTTGCTCTTCTTACCTTGTCTTCAGTATTGTGATCCTGTCAGAGATTCTGTTGCTTCACTCTAATTAAATGGTGAGCATGAAGAGTGATCTGCAGGGGGAAGCATCAGAGACATCTGTAAATACGTTTGTCCTCAAACTGACAGGCAACTCCAGTTCCAAAAAGTGTAGCAGATGTGCAAGTGTGCCAGCCACCTACAATGCACAGCATGTCTTTTTAAACAAGGAGATGGCTTGGTGCTGTGCTATTTTTAATAGAAAACCAGCATGCTTAGTGTGTCAGAGCAGAATTAAGTAGTCTCCCACTCTAATCCCACCTCAGAGGATTGTTGCAAGGAAGAATAGGAGGTAGGAACATAAATGCTGCCTTGAGCTCCTCGGAAGAAAGCATAAAATATGTCCCAAGCCTCCTTGGTGTTTTCTACAGGTATTGTTTCAGTTTAGCTAGAAGGGCATAGGATCATGATGCCATTATGCCAGCCATAGATGTGGTGGCACAGCAGAAGCACAAATCTCAGCACTCAGTCACAGCTGCAGTCCTACACATACTTACTTGGGAGTAAGCCCTATGGACTTGCATTGGTATTCAAAGGAAACATGGTTAGGCTCAGACTGTATGTGCCATTTGTATGCGTAACTTTCTCTGGCAATTGCTGCATGTTTATTTTTCAATACGCTCTGAAAACCAGCAGCTCTGCTGTGATAAAAGTGCTGGAGCAGTGTCCTTGTCTGTTTCGAAAGCTGAGGCTTGCAGAGTAAGAGACCCTAATTTTTGGGATTAACAATTTCTTGGGTGGAAGTTTCTCAAAGGCAAAGTCCGTCAGGCAAGCACAGTGAAATCTGGTCCATCTGCTTTGCTTGTAATGAGCTCGCTTGCCTCATCAGGCGTAGTTTTGCATTGCCCCAGCTGTTGCTCAACATACATTAAAAGGTTCCAATCAGCTGGAACCTTTCACCAGAGTTACAGCATCTTATTTTTTTATTATTATTATTTTTAATTAGTGGGCCTTAAGACCAAGCTAAAATTGTAAAATTAGCGCACAGTTGGTACTTTCTACAGGGGGAATCGGAAGTTCTATTTATTCTGAATTAAATTCTACAGAGAACGGTGCAACATGAAGAGCAGATGTTTGGAAACATAACTTGAAAAGGACAAATACACACGAACAGATGGAAATAGTCCAATGGGTACTCAACGACTGCAGAAACAGCCTGACCGCTTTGATTTGACAATACTGGCAGGATTTGAATCGTGGAAGTTCTCCTATTTTCAATTTATTTTTCACATTCCACCTTTCGTACCCTGCTTCCCCACCCCCCACCCCCCAAAAAACTTCAAGATGGGTGAAGCTGAAAGAAAGTGTTTACACCCAAGGTTGCATAGAGAACTGCATAGTTCCTGGTTTTCTGGTCCTAATTCAACACTCTTAACTTATTACAGCATCCTGGCTCTCAGAGATACAATTAGAATGTGTTTTTAAAAAAACAAAAAGCACCATTCTGTCTAATAGCAACTCAGGTGGTAAATGTCAGGTTTCTAGCTAAAATGGAGTCACCGAGAGGAGGGAAATATATTCACACATTTTGAGGGAAGCCAAAGGAAGGAAGGAAAACCTTAAAATATATCCCACCCCTACCTGCATATAGTCCTAAATCAGCCCTATGCATGTGGCTATTCTTTTTCTTTCGCAGGTGACAAACATGCTGACACATAATGAACTGTTGAAGACTATACAGTGGGTTCAAGTTGAATCTGTCCTGTACTTACAATAAAACAATGCTACCTGCTATAGTTTATTGTCAACAATACACTGATAACATTTAAGTGGCAATTTAACACCAACACATATTTCAATGACTTCACACTTCTTTTTTAAAAAAAGCAAATAAAAGTTATTTGAAGAGTGAGGAATTGACATCAAAGATGGGATGGAAAAAGGAAGGGCAACTGCCCAACCGCCTCACTCCAAACCGAACCCCCTAGTGTTGCCTGCGGCACCTCTGACCGTCAATCAAGGCACCCTAGGGTGCCATGGCACACTGGTAGAAAACCACTGCCCTACTGGTTTCTATTGCTGCTATGGTGTTTCATATGTGTAAGAGTCAGAAAATGGCAGACAGGGAATGTGTTAAATGCCTGTCCCTCACCTGCTGGTTGTCCCACTAAATTCCCTCCTTCCAGAGCTGGCCCTCATTGTGGCAAAACAATAAATAACTTGAACATTTGCTAAACAACTACTAAGAAATTGCTGCACTGTGAAATATGAACTGTTATGTACTGAAGTTCTCACCCTGGGCCAGCAGGGGGATACTGTAGATAGTTATGCAAATAAGGGATCGAAAGTGACGTTCAGTGATTGGATAGTTTTAGAAAGTTGTTATAGTAATGTTGTACTGGAGCTCTATATAAGCAGGCTGACTGAACCCTTTAGTTCAGTTCTGTTCTGGCCTGCGAATAAACAAGAGCTGTTTGAAGAATCGCTGTGTCGTCTGATGTGTTCACCCACAACTTAACATGAACATAAGACTCAATGAAATACAACTATTTGTTGACGTGAGAGAACAGTCCATAATACTCTTCCGAACTATGAGAAATGAAATCAAATGTTAATGAGATCTACTTTTGTGGTTTCTTACCACCCTTTGTCAGGCCAATGGTTATGCCACTGTTACTGTGGAAGGCATGCCCCCATTTCAAATATTTACTTGTTTAGCAGACTGTAGAAATTCTGCGTTTGACTAACTTCGTAAATGTGTGAAAGCACAAAACAGTAAAATGCAGGTGGGTGCGGATGTGTAACACACACACACACATAGCTAAAACATAAAGGGCATGTTTTGTTAAATCTGCCCTTATTTAGAGTCAGATTCTAATTGCAGTTTAATTGAAAAGGGCTGTATGTTTGCAACTGGGATGCTATCTTTGGGTTTAGTCTCTGTGGTTGCAAACAACTTTCAATTAGATTCTTCTTTGCCTTTCTAGCTCAGGGATATTTTTTTAATGGATAATCTCATTTAACTGTGGAAATGAGAAAATGACATGTGCAAACAATAGCAGGACCTAAATTACATGAACATGAAGATCATTAACAAGGTTATTCCTTTGTTCGTATTCCTTTCAGGAGATTGAAGCAGAAGATTTTAATAGACTGTTTCTTTTGCAGTTACATAATTTCTGGCATTTTCGCTGATATTATTGACAGTCTGTGTTGAATAATAATAATAATAATAATAATAATAATAATAATAATAATTTATTATTTATACCCCGCCCATCTGGCTGGGCCTCCCCAGCCACTCTGGGCGGCTTCCAAAAGAATATTAAAATACTATAATACATCAAACATTAAAAGCTTCCTGAAACAGGGCTGCCTTCAGATGTCTTCTAAAAGTCTGGTAGTTGTTGTTCTCTTTGACATCTGGTGGGAGGGTGTTCCACAGGGAAGGCGCCACTACCGAGAAGGCCCTCTGCCTGGTTCCCTGTAACTTGGCTTCTCGCAGTGAGGGAACCGCCAGAAGGCCCTCGGTGCTGGACCTCAGTGTCCGGGTAGAACGATGGGGGTGGAGACGCTCCTTCAGATATACTGGACCAAGGCCGTTTAGGGCTTTAAAGGTCAGCACCAACACTTTGAATTGTGCTCGGAAACGTACTGGGAGCCAATGTAGGTCTTTCAAGACCGATAATACGAACTTACGTATAATTATAAAATATATAGTGGGCAATATCTAATATTAGTCAATTAATAATTGCAACAGGTCCACTCTAAGTATAAGTTAGTTGGACATCATTAAAAATGGATATAGCAGTCAGATAAAAGGGTCTGCCAGATTAATTTCTATGATTCCAATAAATGTATTTCATGAGATACATCATAAAATAATATAATTAGGCAATTGTTTTTAATCAATTATTTTTAATACAAGTAGTTGCCATAAAACAACAACCCTCCAGCTGGCAAGTACCATCTTTAGCAAGTTATTATCTGCTATGAAACATGTGTAAGAAATTATGCTTTTTTCTCATATGTAGATTGAGGCTGTAATTCTATACACACTGACAGTAAACCTTTGTAAAGTCAGTGGGCTTACTTCTGAATAGACTCACACAGGTTTGCACTATTAATTATCTAATTAAGTAATTAAGCCCCATAAGCCTAGAATAATATACCGGTAGTTAGCAGTATTTTAATAGTGTTCAGTTTTTTTAAAGTACAGTTGAACAACCAGGATAGGCAATAAATATACAGTATGGCAAATGAGGAAATAACTTTCATTGCTCAAAAATAATAATTACTTTGTAAGCATTTGGATTATACTGAACTCTTTAATGGAGCAGAATGGGAAGATAGACAATTTCAACCATGCAGAGGCTAAGATTATTTGCAAATGCTAATAATTGTAATAATTATTGGGCTAACTAGAAAATATGAGCCATATCAAATATGCATAATCCGCTGGTAAGCAGCAGTTACAGAAAGCTAGGATGACCTCCAAATCAAAGACTTCTCTTTAGACTGCTCTTTTCTATGTTAGGAATGCACGATTCCCAAGTATTTTTCCAGTTTTTCTTTAAGCTGTATACAAACACTAATGTCAGTGCACACTTCTGAACGCTTCAGCAAAAATGCATCAGTACATTTACTGAGAAAACAATGTTTGAAACAAATGAATATATTTTTAGAACAAAATCCCATGCTCTAGGAAAATAGTACTGAAGAGATGAGCTTCTGCACTGAAATTCAGATAAATCAATAAAATGAAAGGATTTGTTTGTAACGCCTATACAGTATGACTCACTACAGGATCAGAGATGAAGAAGCACTGGAATACACTAGAGATTGCCCTGTGCTAATATGTGGGAAATAAGATAGTTCCTCTAAGGTCACTTCTAAGCAGCCTGTTTTGTTTGTACAAAGTCTGCAAGGGGGGACAGGGGTTAGATGAGGTCAGTTATTTTCCCTCCCTCCCTTCTGCCTTCTTTTCTTTCCAATCCCCGGCGACGTCAGACAGTTATTGAACATTCATTCCGATTTGTTGGCAGGGACGTTATACAATGTTGCATCAAATAAATGTTATTCCACACATCCCAGCGAATGTTCCTGTCCCTTTCCTTATTGTAAAAAGTTTGAGGGTGGTATGGAAGTTTGGTGGGGTTTGCATTTACAGGCAAACGTATCCAATGTTCAGTTTGCCAAACAATATTCACACTGAAGCAGAGCCACTCTTTAAAAGCTGCACATTGTCAGATTTTGCAATGCAGCTCTCCAGCCAAGGATTGCATAAAAGAATGCATCTATTAGGGTAAAATGTTCATACAAATGCTTATATCAGTGAAAATACCATAGAAGAAAACAATCACAGAACCATAAAACCATAGAGCTGGAAGGGACCCCAGGGGTCATCGAATGCAATACCCTGCAGTGCAGGAATCTTTTGCCCAAAGTGGGGCTCAAACCCACAACCCTGAGGTTGAGAGCCTCTAGGCAAAATTGCATACAAATATGTGTCTATCAAAGAAATTTAAACTAAAATGCTGGCAAATTTTTATGATGCCTTTTTAAAAAAAAAAACCACTGATGTAGAAATGTGGAGAACTGAATTTAAAATTGGAGTGACGAGAAACAGAGAGAATGGATTCTGACAGATTTGCCCATCCATAGTGTCTTGAACCCCTGGCCTACCTGGCAGCAAGTCAGTACGTCAAGTCTGAAGTCCAAGTCCAGGGGTGTAGCAACACAAGCAAAGCCCAAAGGTCAGGAAACGCAGTCCAGGGTCAATTCAAATAGCCAAACTTGAAGACCGGCAGTAAGAATACAGCCCAGAATCAAACCCAAAGCACAGTCCCATAAAGGTCCAGGAGCATCTAAGCCAAGGTCCATCAACATGGGCAGTTGAGCAGACGCAGGACCTCAGCTCTGCTTCCCCTTTGCACTTTGCATGCTGATTGCAGCATCTGGGCTTGATGAGACATGTGAGCCTCACCTGTCCTCAGCCTACTTCAGCTGAGGAATCACACACCTCCTCCCAGAGCAAACAATCTCCACCTGGCCAGCTAGGGAGCTGGGCTGTGGACCCTTGCCTGCCTCAGCCTCCTAGAGTGTCCCTCTCGCTGCTCCCTCTGCCTCAGAGCCCATGGTGTTTGTGGAGACAGGGGCCCCCTGGGTTCTACTGCTCTGGTTCCTGTGCACTGACCCCCATTCCCTTGCCATCATCCATCACTCTTTGAGTACTTCCTTCCCCGTCCCCTGCTTGCTACACCCCTTGCTCTTCTTCCTCTTCCTTCTCACCATCATCCTGCTAGTTCATGACACAGACAGGAAACCATTCTAGAGAGCCAGCAAAATCCTGTGGAGAGAACGTTGGTCATGAGCAATGCAAGCTGCTCTAAATCCAGTCACAGGCCTGGATTTACTGGATTCTGCTGCAAAAATGCCACTAGGCCATAATTTCCAGCAATAAAGTAAAGAGGAGCAGCGACCTGTCTCACATGGTTCTCATGGGTGATATAAATTATCTATATTGTCTTTACTGGTGCTTGCATACTAAGCTAGCAATCAAACTTATCTGAGAGTAAGACATGTTGAACCTAGTGGGACTTACTTCTCAGCAGGCATTCCTTGGGCTGTGCTGTTAAAAAAAGTGCTACGGAAATTATGAATATTCATAAGAATTCATGACCCAAGCTCCAAGTGATATATATTCATCACCTTGATCATCCAAAGTCGCAAATGCACCCAGATCTTTCCTTCTTGGAGGGCATTTATTGAGTGCCACCAGCAGCGCATCCCGTTTCACTGCTTGAGGCAAAACAGGAAGTGCTGTCCCACCCTGCTGCCTCCGCCACTGGCCTTGGGCACTGATTTCACAAAATCTTTGATTGCAAAAAGCTTAGTTCTGATTTATTTACAGGGCAGCTGTACAACAATGAGCATGCATCTTGATTTGCTTCTGGGTGCTTATATGTCTTCCCTTTCACCCCACACTCTTTGGGGTGTTTCCCCATCACTTTTCTAACTGCAGACAGTCTGTTTTTCTGTTTGCTTGTTTTACGTGTGTTTGGTTAACCTGAACTGTGCACGTCTGAAGTATATGCTTGAATTCCTCATGCAGTCGGAGCATAGCGCCTTCAGGGCGAAAAACACAGGGAGTGGGAGAATTCAGGTCTCATCTCCCATCCCGTTCATGCTTTCACTCTAAGTTTGCACAGAATCATCAGGGCCCATGTGAGGCCCATCTAGTTTGGCTCTGCCTTAGAATAAGTGAGCAATTGTTTATAGGAGGAAGCAAGCAAACTTCTGGCAGCGGCAGATCACTGACATGTCTAAGACGCAATTATGGGGTATGTTTCTACCCCATGGACCCCACAAGAGAAATTATGAGGCCATTTGGGTTCCTGTCTGCTTTTGCACCCTCTTTTTGCATGGCTAAAGGAGAACACATGGAATGCCACATTTTCTGTGCCTTAGGAAGACTCCTTTCCCATCAACTCCTTTCTAATTCCACAAAGTTGGAAGGAGCTGCTGCCAGATTCCCACCACTTTTATGAAATCGCCTACTAGGCATTAGTCAGGGGTGTGTTTTCTGAAACCCTTGCCTGCATGCCTGCATAAGTCTATCACTAATTTGATGACCTACTAACACTAAGGCCACATGTACTTGATTTGGAGCCATCTGTGTAACAAGTATTGTAAGACTTTTCCCTCCCTCTTCCTTTCCCTCCCATTGCTTGTTTTATTTGTTCTGTGCTGAAAAGGGAATTACTCAGTGAAGAACAGGCGTCAGGCTCGACGAGGACTTTTTGTAAGTTTATTTCAACAACCTACAGAATGGGGGATACTGCTCATACAGACACCCCCCTGGATGAGAGGAGGACTTGCTGAGATTGATTCTAGGCTAAGGGGCCATCCCCACTTCCGTTGGTCCTGCGATTCCCAGTATTTTGTATATATCTATTATTATGGGCAGTGCTATTTTTCTAGAAAAAGAGGTGCCAGAACTCACCATGAATGCCTCCCTTGTTCTGTTATAATGGCAACGGCTCCCATCTGGGAGGGGCCGGAACTGAGTTCTGGTGAGTTCCAGCTGGGAAAAAAGCCCTGATTACGGGTCTGAGCTTTCCCCGGGGAAGCTTGCTGTTTACTGCTGAATCGGAGCGAACATCAGCTTGAAGAAAAATTTGGTCTGCTTCTGAACCAGTCCTAAAATAGATTCTGAATGGGATTTCATGTGCTTTCCCAGGAACTGTGTTGGGGGGTGGTCTGCTCCCACCTTCCTCCCTCCTTTTCCATGCGATTCCACTGCATAATTTTTCCTGCTGTCTCTCTTTCTCCAGCTTTGAGCAACACACTTCTGGCTTCCTCAGTGTACTTAACCCCCCCCCTCACTTTTCCCTGTGAAGCACTTTGAGGTGCTGTGCTTCTGAATGTCGGGTACTGGGGGACACAAATGGGGTGAGTGCTGGGGGACTCCTGTCCTACTTGAGCAATTCCCATAGTCCACTGACGCACCTGGCGGCCATACCTGCCCCAGGCAATATATATGGCTGTAATCATAGTGTTTTGGGACGCGGGTGGCGCTGTGGGTTAAACCACAGAGCCTAGGGCTTGCCGATCAGAAGGTCGGCAGTTCGAATCCCTGCAACGGGGTGAGCTCCCATCACTCAGTCCCAGCTCCTGCCAACCTAGCAGTTCGAAAGCACGTCAGAGTGCAAGTAGATAAATAGGTACCGCTCCGGCAGGAAGGTAAACGGCGTTTCCGTGCGCTGCTTTGGTTCACCAGAAGCGGCTTAGTCATGCTGGCCACATGACCTGAAAGCTGTACGCCGGCTCCCTCGGCCAATAAAGCGAGATGAGTGCCGCAGCCCCAGAGTCGGCCACGACTGGACCTAATGGTCAGGGGTCCCTTTACCCTTTAGCTTTTAATCATAGTGTTTAGCAGCACAACTGGTGAGCACGACCCCACTCTCCTGGAGATCTTCGAGATCTTTCTTTTCACCTTCTCTATAATGACACCAGGGGTGGGGAACCTCAGGCTCAGGGAGCAAATGCTGCTCTCCATGCCTCTCTGTTTGATTATTGGACTCTCCCCAAGCCACATCCTTTCCCACAGGCCACTGCTTCCTGGAGCCCTTTTGCCAGAGCTGTAGTCGTCCATGTGTATATGTGTTTGTGGCTGGATCTACACTGACCTTTTAAACGTTGTTAGAACAATATTAGAAATATCGTTCTAAAACGTCACAGGGCATACTCTTAAAATAAAGTGTTTCCTTGAAAACAGGAAATGTTCTCTTGCTTTCTCCCTGCTGTCTCCCTGGTTTCTGGTTACTTTGCAACTTCCTCTGGTGTCACATTTTAATAACATTAAGAGCAGAGCGTCATGTGGCTATATGGTTATCAGAACCATTCATTAACTCTTTCTTACTGCTAAAAACCATGAGTGTAGATCTGCCCTGTGTATGTATGAGCTCTGACTTATGCTGAAATGTAACCTACTATACAATATTTGTTGCTCTGCTCATTTTTGCCGTGGGCCTCACCCACTGCTTATATGTGGCCCCCAAAATGTTGCCCATGACAGAATGTGGCCCTCAGGATAAAAAGGGTTCTTCACCTGTGAACTGCACCATAATTTGTTTTAAAACTACACTTCATAACTAAATGCATAGAAAGGCAGTGATCTGCAGCTGCTGGCTATAAAATTTTCAACCCTTCTTCCTCCCCCTTCTTAAAAATCTAGGGCGTTTTCTGAATGTTTGTGGGATTGTGCTAATGGTTGGCTTGCCATGTGACTGTCAGCTATAGATCACCATCTCTCCATGTGGTTAGACCCACCATGAAGAGAGTTCAAGCAGCTGCTATGTACTTATTGGTCGACTGCTTCCCCCTGTTTATGACTAAACTGTACAGTGATATAAACAATAAAGAGAATAACATTTTTTTTCTTTCAGTGTTCACGATCATGATTAAAGTATTGTACATGACTGCTCACTAGCATCACAGCTGACATTTTCCATGCTCAACTATGTGTTTAACATTTATAGGTAATTTTATCCTCATCTGCATTGCAATTTTGTTTCGCATCATAAATACAAAATGAGTTTTACTGCTTTTCTGTGACTCTGAATTTACATAAAGCCATCTTCGTGTGTGTGTGTGTGTGTGTGTGTGTGTGTGTTGTTGTTGTTTTTAAAAAAGCTTTATTAAATGAAATTGTCTAACTGCCAAGGAGATGCTGTTGCCATGGTAACAAGGGTATGTCTCCAAGCCTATTTTCTGGTATCTTTGGTCTCTGTGAAGTAGAAAATTTGTCATATGATACTCACAGTGCACATAGAATCTGTAAGGGCCCACTAACGCACAACCAACACTGTGGCAGTAACATCGCAATGGAAATAATACTCAAAGCATACTAATTGAAACAATAAAAATAAATGTATTGGGGCTATTGAAAGGTGTGGGTGCATGGGTAGCGCATTGTTTATGCAAAGCGGAGAGAAAAATTACCTCAGAACCTGTGTTTGTCTTCTGGGACAAAATATCCATTAAAGCTGCCCATGACAGATCTAAATTATATTTGCATCCTCTCCTTCCCCTCTCCCACCCCCACTCTCTCATCCTTCACAACCTGAATCTTTTCTCTGAAGCTACGTGTTCTTGTCAGAAACTTTTTCTGCTCTGGTGATTTAAGTTTGTATCCCAGCCCTCGGGCGCCTGTTGATATTCCTGCATGTCACAAGCTATATTATCAGAGGACTTCCAGCGCAGCAGAAAGTCTGGGTTTAGGCTCACCAAATGACTTCAAAAAGCTTCCTGTCTACCTGTTTAACAGAGAATGACAAAGGAAATTCCAGAAATAGCAAGCGGTGATAGATCCCAGAGAGTTTGGAGAAGCAAAGCTGTTCTAATAATTATACGCTTGAAGTATTTACCAGCACATAGGGCATATGCGTGTAAAATGTGGAGCAAGGCCTCACTTTTAACCCCACCATCTTATTTCAACACCTACAAGTTGCACAGAATCATTTGTAAAGGACAGTCACCATGTAAGCTGCTGCTTACAAGTAGGACCCACACATGATCAGGGCAACCATTGATTCTGTGGAGCCACAACACAAAGAAGGAGGTCACACGTGGGTATTTCTTTACAGACATGGTTCTTGCAGGAAGCAAACAGATGTGTTGTTGGGTCACCCCACTCCCAAGTCAACATACCATTGCCTTACATGCAAGTAACATGCGCAAAAGCTCCTTGTCTTAAAATGTCAAGATGCTGGTTCTAACATCAAAAGTACTAAACAACTCAAGTCCTAGTATACCAGGGACTTCCTTTTCCTGTATATGTTGTCCACACATCTAAAGTCCTGCTTTGGGTCACCCTTTCATCTGAGGTTTGGCAGGTGGGCACAAGTAGCAAGGCCCATTGGGCTGTAATACCAATGGTTTGGAGTGCCCATGATGAGATGCATTTTCAGACATCCTAGAAACAGTCCAGAGCAAGTCTGTGTTTAGAAAGCAGGAAACCAGCTTGCCCTATAATCCAGGGAATGGTTTGAAGGCACATGATGCAGGCTTCAACCCTGTTGAAGCAAAGCAGGCCTAGGTCTGGCCAATGCCTGGCACAGAGACCACCTGGTAACCTTGGATAATCTGCCTTTGGTTCAATAACGTCCTAAATAAAGCAAGAGTTTTGTTTAAGATGGCTTTTGTAACGGCTGAAAACATCTAAAAATATCCCCAAACGCTTTAGAACCATTTTTGCATATCAAATTGCTTATAAGTTAAATGTTTCTCCCTTCTATTTATTTAGATTAGTCCAGTGAATTAATTACCCTCTGTTTATAGTAAAAAATGGGGGGGGGGAGGAAGCCAGACCATTATCCTTTCTCATCAATCTTTCCACTGCCGGTAATTGTACTATTTACTGCATTTGAAATTCTACTTAAATAACAAAGACTCTCCTCCCCGAAGGGGAGGGGAGGGGTTGTGGTCGGGGCTCGAGCGCCGGCTAGCAGGGGGCATGGCCCCCTGCTGCCCACTCACCTGGCTGGCGCTCACGCCCCCTCGGTGGCCATCCAACCGGGGGCCACGGTGGGGGCGTGTTCAGCAGCATTTTGCTGCAGCGCCAGCCTTCCCCCGGCCTCATTCTTCCTTCCTTCGCCCCTCGCGAGTCTCCCACTACTGACGATGTCCTGCAGTACCTGTCCCATCTGGATGATCTTGGACGTGCTACAAAAACTTTAAAAATCCATGTAGCAGCCATCAGCTTCTTTTCAAAGGCGACGTTTGCGCAAGACCCATGTAGCGATTTTCTGATCCGTAGAGCCATTGAGGGTTGGGGCAGGTTGCAACCACCTAGGACCGTTGGCTGTAAGCCGATTTCTTACGGATTGCTATCTCAGATACGCGTAAAACTCAGGACAATTTGTTGGTCCAATTTTGAGGCACGACTCTTCTCTGCGGCTTACGCGATAGCCTTTTTTGGTGCGCTCAGAGTTGGTGAGGTGGTGTGTGAAGCTAGTGCGCGGGGTTTAACTCGCGGCCTCCTGTGTGAGGATGTACAGCTATCCGAATCTGCTGTGTCAGTACTTGTGTGTCAGTCCAAGACCGATCAGACTGGCAAGGGTGTCCTGCTCAAGCTCACGGCGTCGGCCCAGCAGGGCCCATGTCCTCTAAAGGACACGAGGCGGTATCTCCGCCTTAGGCCAGCCGTCCCGGGACCGTTTCTGATACACGAGGATGGGTCGCCCCTATTGAGGTCCCAATTCTCTAGAGTAATGCGCAAGGCTATTGAGGCTTGTGGCCTACCCCCCCCCATGAGTACGCTGCACATTCGTTCAGGATCGGGGCCGCCACCACGGCCGCGCACCTGGGGTTACCTGCAGAAAGGATAAAAGAGTTGGGCCGGTGGAAATCCAATGTTTATAGGTCATATATTCGCAACCCTGCGCCTACTCCTTAGTCTGCTTACCCTTCCTTTTGTTCTAATTTTACCCCCAGCTATGCCCGGAAGAAGCGTGTGGATTTGCGGCCACAGTATAGTCCATTGGGCCCGCGTGCGAGCGGTGAACTGCGGCCTGGCACCCAACCTCGGTCTGCCACGAGATGTTCGAGTTTCCTGGTTTTCGAGAAGAGGCATGCATTGGGAAGAGCTGATGCCTTTGCTGTGGGAAAAAATAGCCAAGCTCGGCTCTCCCGACGTCCTGGTGATTCATTTAGGGGAGAATGACCTTGTCAACAAAAGGAGTGTGGACTTGTTGTCAAGCATAAAAAGAGACTTGAATGCATTCACTGCCTTGTGTCCCAGAACGACAGTATTCTGGTCCTCCTTCCTGAAAAGAACTGTGTGGCGCGGTGCGCAAAACTGTATGGCCATTGAAAGAACCAGGAAACTCGTAAATCGGGCAGTAGCCCGTTGGGTGCGCTTTACAGATGGCCAAGTGATTTATCATGACTGTATCCGGATTAGCGACAAAGCTTTATACCGGGATGACGGTGTCCACCTATCGGATCTGGGGAATGATTTTTGGTTAGCTAGTGTCATTAAAAACATCTGGGATTGGTTGCAGCTTTGAGGGTATTGGCGGCGAGCCTTTGGCTCGGGTGGCGGTTAGGCATTGGAATAATGTGTTGCGCTGTGTGGAAGTGCTAGGTGTGGCCATCGCCTATGCCTCCAATTTTTAGGGGTATTCCGTTAAAGGAATCTGGGGGTCGTGTATTCCGTCCGATGCCTGCTTGGCGGGAGGCCTTGGCACGACCCTCGGTGACAGCAGGGGTGAGCCTATAGTCGGATTAGCATCGACAGGCTCCACCTACTGGTGAAGAACCCACTTGTTTCGATCCAATGCCTAAGCCAATACCTTTTCAAATGCTGTAACCAATAAAGTTGTGGCCTTTTTCTAGCCCATTAACCTTATATCACGTGTCCTTGTGTCTTCATTTCACTTCACCGGAGTCGGGTCCTCGAACCACAAAGACTCTCCTCCCCGAAGGGGAGGGGAGGGGTTGTGGTCGGGGCTCGAGCGCTGGCTAGCAGGGGGCATGGCCCCCTGCTGCCCACTCACCTGGCTGGCGCTCACGCCCCCTCGGTGGCCATCCAACCGGGGGCCACGGTGGGGGCGTGTTCAGCAGCATTTTGCTGCAGCGCCAGCCTTCCCCCGGCCTCATTCTTCCTTCCTTCGCTCCTCGCGAGTCACCCACCCTCCACTCCCTTTAGTTAGGGCTCAGGTTTTTCGGCCTTGCTATGGACCTTAGGTTGGTCGCCCTGGTTGGCTAGGGGGCCTGGTAGGAGTTTTTCCATTTGGCACTAGGCTTTTTGGTTTTTTCGCCTACCTCGTAGCAATCGTCACAACTTTTGCGGTATTGGTGGGTAGGTTAGGCATTGGAATAATGTGTTGCGCTGTGTGGAAGTGCTAGGTGTGGCCATCGCCTATGCCTTCAATTTTTAGGGGTATTCCGTTAAAGGAATCTGGGGGTCGTGTATCCGTCCGATGCCTGCTTGGCGGGAGGCCTTGGCACGACCCTCGGTGACAGCAGGGGTGAGCCTATAGTCGGATTAGCATCAACAGGCTCCACCTACTGGTGAAGAACCCACTTGTTTCGATCCAATGCCTAAGCCAATACCTTTTCAAATGCTGTAACCAATAAAGTTGTGGCCTTTTTCTAGCCCATTAACCTTATATCATGTGTCCTTGTGTCTTCATTTCACTTCACCGGAGTCGGGTCCTCGAACCACAACCAGTCATCTCTTAAGCAAATTCAAATGAGGAATGTTCCCATGGACTCTTTTATAGCAGTGACTATTTTTTAATGGAGAAAAATATCTCTGGCGATGGATGGCTAGCCCAGCCAATGATATTTTTTTTAAAAATAAATAAATGTGAACATATTCAGCAGATATTGGTGGAAAATTAACCCTAGAGTTTGTATGGTTCTGAAGAGAGTAATTTTAAGGCACTCTATTTAAAAATAATAATAATAGCAGTTATAAGTGTAAGTATAACTATAATTATTTTATTATTTATACCCTGCCCATCATGTTGAAGTGTGCCAAACAGAAAGCTGATATATTGAATCCTTGGAAATGAGAATAGGTGTTTGACAGTTTTTCAGCCTGGAAAAAATGTACTATAAGATATACTAGCTTAAATTTAAGATAATAGGGCTAGATCTACACAGCTATAAAAAAAAATGCTGTGGGGGGAAAACCCGTTGTAAAGCTCGCAATGGAAAATATCACCAAGTTGCGATTTCAGCTCTACAGCGCCATCTGGTGTCACAGTGTTATGACACATTTATAACATTGTACAGTAATTTGACTAATGCAGCTGAGTCCTAGGTCAGCTCTTCAGCACAACTAGCTAGGTCAGTGCTGGGCTTGCTAACCTTTTTAGGCCTCTGGTTATGTTTGCAACCAAACACACAGACCACAAGCAAGCACATGCCACAAACTAGTCTACAGGCTACAATGCAATGTACAATTCAAAGCAATGTAATTCAAGTCAGAGAAGAAGAGAAGAAGAAGAGTTTGGATTTGATATTCCGCCTTTCACTCCCTTTAAGGAGTCTCAAAGCGGCTAACATTCTCCTCTCCCTTCCTCCCCGACAACAAACACTCTGTGAGGTGAGTGGGGCTGAGAGACTTCAAAGAAGTGTGACTGGCCCAAGGTCACCCAGCAGCTGCATGTGGAGGAGCGGAGACGCGAACCCGGTTCACCAGATCACAAGACTGCCGCTCTTAACCACTACACCACACTGGCGAGAGAGGAACCTGCAGGCCCCAAGGAAATCCTTTTTGGGTGCATTTGTGGATGTGTGACTAACTTAGATCTATTAATTCAGTGGTTCTACACTGAGTAGGACATAACTGGATACAACCCAAGATTCTTACTCCAGCAAGTGTGTCCATCGCATATGCTAATATGCTGCTGGTGTCATAGGCACCTTTTTGATAATAATGCGCATAACATCAATACAAAGGCAGACCAATTGCTCTGTCTGTTTAAGTGGTCACAGAATAGACCTTATTTTGGGGGAGTGGGGAGTCACGCTCAGGGATTTTTTTTATTATTTGTGCGCCTGGCTCCTATGGTGAGGAAAACCTCCAGCTGTTCTCTTGAGGAAGTTCTCACTGCAACAAAGCTAGTTTCACTCCTTTCTTCCTTATCCATGGGAAGAGGTGAACATCACAAAATGAACTGAGCCCTAGTAAAGCACTATGAGGCAGTTAACACAGCTTTTCATCAGGCAAAGCACAGCTAGCTCTACATCACACAATGCCGATCAGCTTTCTAACCACTCAACACTCAGAACACCCTCGGTGATGCACAATAAGGATCACTTAGGCTGCATTCCTGTAAACCTACCTGAATTCAATGGGATGTGCTCCTGCAGACATGCACAGAACTGCACTGTTAATGATCTATTATTGTCATTATGACCGTGATGATGGTGATGATGATTTTATTATTAGGCTGTCCGTCAGCATGTATTTTTACTATGTTTTTATTATGTTTTATCCTTGATGTTCTGTAATGTGTTTTTAAAGTTGTGCACTGCCCTGGGATCTTTTGATGAAGGGTGGTATATAAATTGAATTAATAATAATAATTTTTTTAGTACTATCATATTAGTGCTTATTAGTGTTTAAACTAATTTTAAAAATGTAGAATAGTCCTTTGGAATTACATGTTCTCCAAGAAACCCAAGTAAATGTTTAATCAATTTTTTGTGCATCTCTTATATCAGGAGTGTATATTTTTTCCACAATATTTGTGGAAATACTTTTCCACAATATTTGTGGGGCCTGCCTGGTGTTTTTACATGAGTAGAATGTGTGTTTTTATTTAAAATGCATCTCTGGGTTATTTCTGGGGTATAGGAATTCATTTATTAAGAGAGCCAGTGTTGTGTAGTGGTTAAGAGCGGTAGACTCGTAATCTGGGGAACCGGGTTCGCGTCCCTGCTCCTCCACATGCAGCTGCTGGGTGACCTTGGGCCAGTCACACTTCTCTGAAGTCTCTCAGCCCCACTCACCTCACAGAGTGTTTGTTGTGGGGGAGGAAAGGAAAGGAGACTGTTAGCCACTTTGAGACTCCTTCGGGTAGTGATAAAGCAGGATATCAAATCCAAACTCTTCTTATTATTATTCCCCCCCCCCAAAAAAAAAATTATAGTCCGGCCCACCACAAGGTCTGAGGGACAGTGGACCAGCCCCCTGCTGAAAAAGTTTGCTGACCCCTGCCCTAGCTCATACTGGGGAAGAAAGCAATGGCTTGGGAGAGAAGCACCAGATTGCATGGAGGGGGGGTATTTTCCCCTTTGGGTGGTAAGGCCAACTTGGTGGTGACAATATTGAACAAATGATAGGCAAAGAAAACACACTCTCCTCCCCCCTTCCCCGCAATCTTCTGCTTGCTCAAACTGAATCTAAACCAGCTGTTGCTGCTTTGTATGAAGAAAGAAAAAAGGCAGGGGAAAGACGGGGAGAGACAATAACAGAACTACTTGTATCATATAGCTTGGCCTGCATACTCAGCAGCAAAGATGCGAGGAGGGGGAACCAGCCGGTTTATGGGTCCTGGTAAAAGGTAAAGGGACCCCTGACCGTTAAGTCCAATCGCAGATGACTCTGGGGTTGCGGCACTCATCTCGCTTTACTGGCCGAGGGAGCAGGCATTTGTCCACAGACAGCTTCCGGGTCATGTGGCCAGCATGACTAAGCTGCTTCTGGTGAACCAGAGCAGCGCACGGAAATGCCATTTACCTTCCCAGTGGAGCGGTACCTATTTATCTACTTGCACTTTGATGTGCTTTCGAACTTCTAGGCTGGCAGGAGCTGGGACCGAGAAATGGGAGCTCACCCCGTCACAGGGATTCAAACCGCCAACCTTCTGATCGGCAAGTCCTAGGCTCTGTGGTTTAGACCACAGAGCCACCCGCATCCTTGTAGGTCCTGGATGTTTGCACAAAATCTGTTACAGATTTCTTGGGCATACCTCAGTAATAAGCGCTATCAATCATACTTATTCTTATTACCAGTTTTTGGTCCCACCTAGACTGAACACAAAGTTATACACAACCATTTCAATGAAGTTATCCTGAATGAACCCCAGTGCAGACTCCAGATACTAGAACTTGATATTAGATCAAAACTACATCAGAGCAATTTCTTTTTTTAAACAAAGGATTCAGTCAGAGTAATGGAATGTGGATTAATTACAGTTTATTTGCTGAATGGTCACAATAAATGGAAGCAACACAGAACTGTTTATAGATATTCTGACGTTTTATAAACATCATGTGTCATCAAACTAATGGGAGCTAGTGCATCTGGGAAGCAAGAAGTTTTAGTACTTGAAAATCACTGGGCAGACACGTCTGCTTTGCAATTATTTTAGACCGTTTCTAGCATACAGTGTCACACCACAGTCCCAAATAGGCAGTTACATCCCCTTTATGAACCCTGAATGCAAGTCACTCCCTTTGTGTGTTTATAAAAGCTCTGCAGCATGTAATTGAATTTATTTCTCTTGGTGGGCCTGCCTTGTGTAGAGGAATTTGACAAGCTTCAAACTTTGTGCAGATACTCCCTTTAATTAAAATGTTTAGATTCATGCTCTTTTACACTGACATTTATTAACTGCATCCTTAGCTTTTGTCCAGGCTAGAGGGGAAGGAGCCCCCCCCCACTGCCTGCCGGGCAGACTGTGTCTGCTAGGAGTCCTAATTTGACCCACGAAGCCATTTTCTCCTAGCCACGCCATGTGCCCCACACCTGATGTTATATGATATCAGGTGTGGGTTAAGTAAATCTGCGGCTGCAAATAGACAGTGAGGAGCCTCCTGAGCATCCCTCTGTAAACCGGTCTTGCATTTGCCACCTTTTAAATTTTGTGCAAAATGGAGGCTCTGCGACTGCAGGGATTGATTCTGCTTCGGTGTTTCACCAGGCAGTGGTCAGGCGGCGCTTCAAGCTCTGGCAGGGGGGCGGAGAGCAGGCAGGGGCGTGGCTGGCACACGTCCTGGGGGCGTGGCACATTGTCCTGGGGGCGTGGTGTGCGTCCTGGGGGCTTGACGTGCATCCTGGGGGCGTGGCGTGCGTCCTGGGGGCATGGTGCCCAGCGCGAGCGGGGGCAGCCGCAACAGCACCCCACCAGAATCGTGCCACCGGGGGCAATGCACTCCCCCCACACCCCTGTTCCTCCATCCATGGCAGTGGTCTGTCCATGACAATGGAGTTAATTTATGTACACATCAGTCCATCTTATTGCAAAAAGAAGACTGACCTGTAACATGAGCTAGATTCACAGTGTACTGAGACAGACCTATGGTTGTGGTAGCGACCTTAAAGTCCGGAGCTTGCCCTGAGGAGGTTGCGTCGACATGGACATTACAGTCCCCCAGTATGACTGCCAAGACCATCTTGGTCAACTTAGTGGGAGAAGTTCTTAGGCAGCTGGTGGATGATACATCTGTCTCTCTAGCCCAGCGGTTAACTGCAGTTAATAAATAACCACACTTCCCATCACTAGTAGCCTTTAACTTGAAAACAGCCGGACTATGCAGTACAGAACACATCAGTGAACCCATGGGAGACCATTTTGCTTCAATTAACTTCAAGACAGAAGAGTTTGCATTATGCTGACAAGATTGTTTCACCTGCACTTCTGTTTGACAATGTAACTGTTGGTAATTGGTACTTTATTATATTTGATCTTTAATATCCTTAGAAAGTACAATAAATATGTAAGTAAGAGAGAAACTTTCTGTCTTTTATAAGTGAGCATTTGATCACAATCCACAAGTTTCTCTAGAATTAATATTTTTCCTTGCTGCTTAATTTATTGCAGCTAGGTGTGACACGAAAATACGTTCGATTCACTTCTATTACCCCAAGGTCAGATTGTACATAAATAAGCCTGTTACAATTCCACTGAACTTAGAGACATCTCAGGGTTGTAGCTTCAAGTTCCAGGTGTAGTTCAGTAACTATAGTATTATTAATGTACAACATCACTGTCATTGCTGTGATGCGAAAAAAGAAAGAAAGCTATTTTACTCTTCCTGAATTGAATACATGAACACACAGGAACCGTCACTGTAAATGTACACTGTAGGCTAGTAGAAATTAATGAAGAACATAAGCACAAGGTGCCAATAAAAGCCGAGAAGAATGGATGGTGTTTTGGTGAAGTTGCTATGGAATACAAAACAGGCATATCTAATGAAGACATAACAGATAAACAAAGGTGAGTCCCAGTGTAGTAATGAGAGTCATAATTATGCTTAAGCAGCATTGTTTCCAGCCTAATTAATCTTCCTTAAAAACACTATTACCAACCTGCTACGTCGGCATATCAATAATGGTTTGGGGTTTTTTATATCTAATAACCATCTGGAAAGTTGTTGAAATAAACCAGTGCCAGAAGTGCACCGATTAGAGTGAAATTTATATGTTACAGTATGGGGATCTGTTAATGCAGAGGTCGCCAACTTTTTTTCAGACCAGTGGGCGCATATTGAATTTTGAGAGTGCCAGGGGTACCTGTCACAAAATAGCTGCTCGGGGATGGGAGGGAGATCTGGCATAACACGAAATAGCTGCCACAGAGCGTGTGACATAACATAAAATTTGAGAGACAGCCATCCCTGGCAACCTGATGCTGTATCCTGCTGGTTCTTACTGTGGAGATCACACAATATTGATTTCACACACACACACACACACACACACACACACACACACACACACACACACTGTTGCTGTTTAATAGTAGCAGAGAGCATTCCTCAGTTCCGGGGGGGGGGGGACTTCAAAGTGGCTACACTACATTCCTTCTCCTTTCACAGAAATCACTTAGAAGGTTCCTGCACATTTTGCTTCATAAATTTATTTCTCAAAAGGCTAACTAACAAAAGAAAGTTATCTGAAGAAGTGTGCATGCACACGAAAGCTCATACCAATAACAAACTTAGTTGGTCTCTAAGGTGCTACCGGAATGAATTTGTTAAAATTTTATTTTGTTTTGATTACGAAAGAAAGAACGACCCAGTCACCAGCTCATGGGCACCAGTGAAAGCCTTCGCAAGCACTATAGTACCCGTAAGTGCCAAGTGATATTTTATTGTATTTTTGGTTTTTATGGAAGCCGCCCAGAGTGGCTGGGGAGGCCCAGCCAGATGGGCGGGGTATAAATAATAAATTATTATTATTATTATTATTATTATTATTATTATTATTATTATTATTATCTGGCAACCCTGTACTAATGCAATCCTGCTCCACTAAAAACAAAGGGATTGAGGTTCCATCTTAATAGTACTTTTGAGTAAACATGCATAGTATGCCTTACTGAGTTTAGTTGGTATTACACAAACATAATTCTGCATAGGTTTGCACCCACGGCTTGCAATTATAGCATCTTAATTAATAAAATACATTTAATGAATTTTCCAAAAATACATTGAAATTTTATTAAATTCATAGGTGTCCCTCGCAATAAGGGCACTTGGCTTATTATGGATGGGGAGAGGGTGGATCAGGATATGGTGGTAGATCTCTGAGAGAATTCTAGCATATTGGCAAGGGTTTCTGATTTCCAGTTGTCTAGCAATACCAGCTACTAAAATGCTGCCTTCCCCATTAGGTTGCTTGGGCACATATTCTTGGACTGACCATGTGCTCAGAGGCACCCTATTGCTTAATGTCTGCCTGTCCCCTGTATTTTGCACCTGGCTTTCGTTGATGGAACTAGCAAAAAGCAAAGTGGATCCTGAAGCAGCCCTGCTATACACGCTGCCCAGTAGTAAAGGAGAAGAGTGCGCAGTCTGTCATTTTTCCTTGAGCAGGTTTTAAAAATTCTTTATCCTTTTGTTCACATTAGTGTGAAAAGTCAGCAACTGAATAAGATTAACATAAATGAAGAGAAAAGCTCTCTGTTTATATTACAGTCAATTTGGAGAGTTTGTTTAATGTAACAGGATTATGTTGCCATAAGTAAGAATCTACGAGGAAAATCGCTGCGATATCCTCAACTTTTTTCTGTTTATTTAAGGAGTTTTATAGGTTTTAACCAGGGCATGAGTACATCCTGCCATCCCAGCAGATGAAGAGGATTTTTTTTATTACTGGCTTGAGAAATAATGCTTATATGATTCTCTGTAAATGGAGCCGATGAAGGCCTAGATGGAATATTTGGCGATAGCCATAATTACCATCAGTCCTAGAACGTTCCAGTCGAAGCAATATTCTTTTATCGAAAAAAGTATGAAAAGCTCTGTGATCAAACCACCATAAGATTCCATTGATTCTGATTTATTTTTCTCCAGAAGTGGCTACACCACACCTTGATTTACTCCACTAGACTGCTTGCGGGGATCCTCTTATGTTTAATCCTGACTAATGCCACTCTGCCCAAAGTCATGCCGCACATTTATGGACACCTAACAAAAGTTATGAAGATCAGGGAGGGAAACCTCCCAGCCCAGAGTCAATTGAGATAGGGAGTAAAATTCCTTTCCAGCCTTGTCAACCACCAACCCAAGGGCCCAGTGAAGCACTCGCACCAAGGGTGGGTGGGAAGTTCACAGGGCAAAATGGCCCCAACCATCAGGTGGCCAAGACCCTTGTGCTGGCTGCCTTCCCACCTGCATAAAGTTCTCAAGAGATCTCACATCCTCCCATGAAAACCCCTCTTCCCACATCCCAGAGCTGCCGTGCTTCTAAACAAATGGTGCTTCTTACATGCACTCCAGTCTCCTCATGGAAAAATATATCAGGGGTGCCAATACATACCTTGGTTTTGGTTTCCTTGGAATGAAGGCCACTAAAAGCTGCTGGCTTTTCCTCTGACATAAGGTTTATTTATACATATGTGCAGGCCTGAGAATAAGGTGGAAGGTTCCCATTGTTAATATTCCCACAGATCTGGCTGCCATGTTAGTTTTTTAAAGGAGCTCCATGGTGCTATAGCAAAGAATCACACAGAGAGAGCAAGTCAGGTCTCTCGGTTTGTTTTTCAGCATCAGTTCCAAGGTTGACTGTCTCCCCGCCCCCACCTTAATGGCAGCATTTTCAGGCATGGCAGGAGGGTGAAGACACCCCCCCTCCATACTGCATATCCCCCTGAGCATTGGTTACTTCCCAGTAAATGTTGATTTGTTTGCTCAGATTAGAAAATCTGTCTCAGCCTATTCATCTCAGTTTTGCTTTTTCTCTGCTGCCTTTAACCATTTCAGGGGAACATCAACATGGCCTAGTTTGGTTTTTCTGAATAGACTTGTTTCTAGTTTTCAGTCCTTGTGACATCTTAAAATTCTGGCTGTTGCAGCACACAGACAAAGTTTCAAAAAGAACTCGCTAGTTCTTGCCTCATGCATCAACTTTCATTTTGGTTCTGTTGCTATAGGGGCTAGAGAAATTCTGTAGCCAAGCCTAGTTAGCCAATCAAGGATCAGTGGGTGAAAGATATACTCTGATGTGCTTCCAGCCCTCCAAATAGGTGCCAACTGGGCCCCACACTGCAAATGGGATGTCAATCAAATGACTGTCAGACTAAGACTACAGCAATCCCATGGACAAATTTGGGAGCAAGTTCTCACTAAACTCAGAGGGACTTTACTTTTGAGCAAATTTGGATAGGATTGGGTTCTAAGGTTCCAGTTCATGTTTCTGGAAGCATCAGCTCCCTATGGTCTTTTAGTGGTTATAAAAACAGAGCAAATACTGATGCTAGAATATCCCAAGTGGCAGGTTCCTTCCCTTGTGACACCACCACCCTATTATTTGCAGTCCAGCAGCTCAGCATTGGGTGGGAGAGAAATCAAAACAAACCACAGTGGTACAGTAAGCAAAACACAGCACCAACACAGGATCTGAAGAGTACCAGATCTGGGAACCCATCCTCATGTGTTGCTTAATTCCTCAGGCTCTAAGCAAAGCTTTTGGTCTCCATCCAAGTAACACTGCATGGAGAGTTCAGATTCGGCACAAGCAAGCATTCAAGTCAGGCACTGGCCAAGGGCTATAGAGTGGCCTGACCCAACTGTGCTGTCATTCACTATGGGAGCCTCAGATATTTTTTCCCCTCAGCAGAGTATGTCACATTCTAGTAGGACCAAGCTTAGCTGTGCCCTGCCCCGCTCTAGTTGGGAGGGAGGGCCCATTATCAGCTCTGTGCCTTGAAGTCCAGCACCCATCCCAAGAGTGATAGGTGCTACATTCCTGGATGGCTTCACCCTCGTGCAGTTCACACATTTTGGGGTGGCTTGACTCCAGAAGCCTGTTGAGCACCAATCAGACGGGCAGCCTATTAATGTTCCGCAGGCTTTCCTCTCCAGATCTTCCTCCAGCATGAGGTACAGCCAGAAGGGAATGGAACAACAGAGTGGGCTCTTGCTCGTGGTCCTATTATGTCTCCACATGATGCTACACATATAGAGAGAAAAGCACTCTATTAGGGCTACTCTTTCTGTGTAATGTTCATATGCATGCATGCAAAAAACCAAACCCAACAACAATGGAATATCACATGGAAGTTGGAAGGAGTCGCAGTACAAGAAATTGGTTCTGGCTTTCTAAATAAGTTGTATGGTTTTCATTAGAATGTTTGGAGCATCTGGGAAGCTAGCCAAGCGGTGCCTCATTCAACCTCTATGTATGTTAAAATATAGGTCTTCCATGACTGCCCCACCCTCCTCGGCAAGATACTATTGTTTTTCTTTTTCTTTCTTTGAATGGGTTTGACGCTTGCTTCTATTATGTCAGAGAGACAGTTGCTCATGTCTGCTCCAAGAGGAGCAGATGGTAGTTTGTGCTCCAAGCAAAAGCTTTGATTGACATTGACATCACAGCCAAACAACTCCAGTTACAGCTCATTAAGGGAACAAGCCCCACTACTTTAAAAAAACCAGTAAAAAAACCCCGAGCCTTTATTCATAACTTTTATTCTTAGATTGAAGAGGGGGTGAAATCCCATTTCTGTCCGTTTTCATTAGACGATACCATGTTATATCACACCAAATTGGCAATCGTTCTTCCGGCAATAGTAATTATCTCTCAAGTCAGCAGATAAATTATATGAATAATTCAGTGTGCTACAATTTATTTGATTTTCTGCTTCACTGAATAACTGCTTACTCTAACAACACACCAAATGTGTCAGATCCATTTGCCACTGATATCTAAATAAGTAACATAGAAGCAAGCAAATACTAAAAGTATACACTTTTAAATACCTTAATGAACAAAGGCAGTCAGGTTGCTCTTCAGATGGAAAAAATTAGAGCAGTTTTATCCTCTTCAGGGGAACAGTAATTCTAGGTTATGTCCTAACACAATCCTAACCCTGTCTACTGTGAAGTAAGTCCCATAGAATTACTGGATTTATTCAAATCTAATGCTCACCTTTTTTTAGCCAAATTACTTTGCAAAAATTAAGGTGTGTGTTAGATTTGGTGACACATTTACATTCATCAGCAAATACATTTTTGGTTTCAAGGTTCTGAAAATTGAGGTGCGCATTAGATTCAATGATGCATTAGACTCGAGTAAATACGGTACTTCCAGGCAAGCAGGGTTAGGATTGCAACCTAAGCTAGTAAAACAACCTTCATCAATCACCTTCCAGATGTTTTGGATAACAATTCCCATCAGCACCATCCAGAGTGCACAAGGTTGGCAAAGTGATGTAATACTGATACACTATTATATAATAAATTCAATAAAATTATTTTCAAAAAGAAAAAGCAATTCTAACATTGTCTTCAGAATTCCTTCTGTTAAATACTATACAAAATGTTCTATGTTTTTTAAAAAAGGTGGTGGGAGAAATAAAACTGTACTACAGACTTTCTCAAGACCAGATACAAGACTATCACATATGTTCTTATTACAATATGCTTGTTTCAGGAAAGAAGGATTTTCTCCAGTACAGTTGTCTATTAATCCAAAAGCCCAACCATACAATTAATTCAATTAAATGTGAATTTAACAGAAAACCAACACAGGCAAGATACAAACCTTGCTTTTTAAAATAGGGAATAAAGAGGTCTCTCCCGGGAAACCGAGGAAATTGTTTGTATTGCTAAGTTAATTGGGCACATGATATACCATTTATAATGTGCAGCTCTGGTTTGAAGGTATTTGCATGAATCTTTCTGACTACAAAGTTAATAGTGCCATTCTGTATAATAAACATATCTGTGTCTGGTGATACAACGCTGGTTATTGCGTAATCAGATCAGGCCCAATAAGCCTCCAAGCAACCAAAGAGGTAATTCTTGAAACAGTGTGTTTGAAATATGGCGTGTTGCACTAGACAAAGATTTGGCTTGCTTGATGGCAGAACCAAGGTCAAGTCGCTCTTTAGCTATGAAGCACCCCAAATGGTTTTGAACAAGTCACTAGCCCACAGGCTCATCTCTCACATAGGCTTTTGTTGAAACTGTAATTAAGAACTGTAATGAACCATATTATTAACAGTGTAGAAGAGTTTGGGGGTGCAAGGGGACCCATAACTGCTAGAGTTAGGGAATGTTGGATATTAATGAATGGAAGAATTTAGATAATATTTGGAGTATTGAAGGGAAGATGCTGGATATTAAATTTAACATGCAAGCGAAACTAAGAAATTGCCCGTGGAGAAGAGCCGTCAAGGTGCAGTTACCGGACAATGGCCAGTCATTGGCCCTCTGCCTGAGGGTAAATAGAAGAGTTGGGAGGCAGAGGTTATTGGAGGCATGATGTCACACAGGAAAAATGTGTCCTTTTAAAATTTAGAGGGGGGGGGGATATCTCCATGAGCTGCTGTGAAGGCCAGAACCATCTTGGAAGTCTGACTGAAGGCACAGAGATGTCTGGGAATCCATTGCTGGGGTGGTGTGAAGGACAGGCTCCACCTGAGGTGCAGATACTGTGAAATCTCTCTCTATGGAAAATTTCCAGCGTAAATTAATCATATTTCAAAGTCGCTGCAGACTCTGCCATGCCTCGTTTTCCCCAGAGGAAGACAGACTCTGGTTGAGTGTGAAGACCCCTTGGAATCTCATGCACCAACTCAACAGATACTGATGTAGCCACTGACAATAGGCTGAGAATTGCTCTAGCAACAGTAATGTAGGACAGCTAGTTCTTGGGTGCTGAGAGATGGACTCCAGGGTGGAGCTATACAAATAAAGAATGGAGCTATCCTGACCAAGGGTCTATGTAGATAAGTTGGAAAGGCAGATTGGGCTGGCTGGGTTCTCATAGGATCCCATTTAGTTCTATTGAACAAAGTAAATGTATTGCTCATCATCACCCCCATCGTTCTGCCCGGACGCTGAGGTCCAGCACCGAGGGCCTTCTGGTGGTTCCCTCACTGCAAGAAGCCAAGTTACAGGGAACCAGGCAGAGGGGCTTCTCAGTAGTGGCACCTACCAGATGTCAAAGAGAAAAACAACTACCAGACTTTTAGAAGACATCTGAAGGCAGCCCTGTTTAGGGCAGCTTTTAATGTTTAACAGACTATTGCATTTTAATATTTTGTTGGAAGCTGCCCATAGTGGTTGGGGAAACCCAGCCAAATGGGCGGGGTATAAATAATAAATGATGATGATGACTGGTATATTCATTAATAGGAAATAATTTTTTAAAAATCAAGACCCAGTTTCACATATCTGGGGCAGTGGTAAAGAAACCAGCATAATTATCTCTTTTTTACTTATAATTTTATTGTTTTAAATTTAAATGGCATTGCCATTTAGTATTCCACCTTGTTATCTCTCAAGGAGAGACGTACATGCCATATTGCTTTGCCAAAGATGGCAAAGTACTGACATACTGCAAACCTGTATTTTGTAATGTGGTATCAACAAGAAATGAGATCATATGCTTGATTTAGTTCTCTTTAGTTTCACAGTTAGGCAAACTCTGTTCCAAGAAAAACAGCTCTTTATCTGCTTTTCCCTTGTGGTTTCTCTCACCTTCCTCTCTGCCCGCTTCTCTTCTGTTGGATACTTGGGCTTATTAAACAGCTGATGTCAGTCACATCATTCTTTATGAGTCAGCCGATAGTCAAGTTAGCCTGGACAATATATGCTGTATCTGTAGCTGATTACCTCACTTGCAATAGCAGAACATCTCTGAAGTGCAATCTATTTTTCCATTACAAGAGCGATGTGAGAGTTGCGTGTAATACAGCTTTAACCTGACAGATATTCTCTAATGCCTGCAACATCTTGCTCTTGATTTAATTACTTAATTATTAATTATTTTATAAACATCTCCTACAACCAGATTCTTTTCTCAGAATCTGTGCAACAGTGCACACATGTACTCTGTTAGGTGCCCTCCTTTAAAAAAACAAAGCAAAACGTTTTTATTGAGAAATGCATTTTTAAAGGTACAAAAACGAAACATAAACAATAAATGTAGTAGAAAAGGAAGAAGACCACATTCTCAAAGATAATAAACTATAATATTGGCTATGTAGAGCTAATGTAGAGACACACGTCACCCTGATCTTAAGTAGTGTTTAGTGTATGATCTCTGATTGGGAAGTCCCTCTTTTACTGGATTATCCTAGCAATAGATTAGGAACTCTGAAGGATGAAAATCTGTGATCACTGCACAAACATAGAATTTGATATCAAAAGAACTAACTAGAGCATATAAAGGGTGCATGAAAGCCATCTTTGACAGGGAACAGGAGGGAGTATCAACAGACGCCTTATGAAATGCATCTTGAGGATCATCTAAGACAAAGTTTGAAAGAGTCATTCCAGGATCAACTGCTGTGGTTTGGTTAGTAATCCTAGATGTTTCCCAGTGGAAATCAGATGCCAAAATATGAAGCAACAACATTGCATGTCCACCACATATAACACAATTAACCCCAGAACATCACTGACTCTCCAGCACCTACTACGCAGCTTTCTGAACATCCATAATTTCTAATTCTAATTTACATGAAGTACCATCCATGTAGCACTTTAAACATAAGCTCCTTAGTTTTAGCACATATTGTCTCACACAACACATTTTGATCAATATTTGTTTTTAGCTCTCTGACTAATGTCGGTTTCCCAGGAAACTCAAATATTTTCCACATCTCTTATAAATCTGAGACATTGCTTCCTTGGAAACAGGTAAATATGTATAGCCCAAAAGCAGATAAAAAGAGGGTTGCCTGAATTAGTTAGTCAGAGTTAATGATAAAATTATCATAATTGGTGTCCTTGAACCAATTTACCAACTGATCTTGAAGTAATTTTGATTTGTTCACCCAAGCAAATTTCCTGTATCTATAAAGCCTACCTGATTCAAGCTGCAACTTCACAAAATATGTCTTTTTATATTTAAAAAAACAGGGAGGGGGGAGTTTTTAATGTGTGATATTTTAGTGTATTTTTGGTTTCTATGGAAGCCGCCCAGAGTGGCTGGGGAGGCCCAGCCAGATGGGCGGGGTATAAATAATAAATTATTATTATTATTATTATTATTATTATTATTATTATTATTATTATTATTATTTGAGAGAGGGAGACTGCAGAGGATAGTTTCAATTCCAGTCACTTCCACAGTAAATGGATTGCTGATGTTCTCCAAATTGCATAAACTCCATGTGAGGAATGATAGAGAAGCCAGAGGTGGAACTATACCTGGTATATATTTGAAGCAGAATCTACATATATCAACATATTCATTGCTTAAGCTGAAATATCACATAATGAAACTGAAAATCAAGAAGCTACCCAAAGCACCTTATTTGAAACAAAGAGGGTTTTTTTAAAAACGTTTCATGAGAAAACCAATAGTTCCTTCGGGCTTTTGTTTAAGAAAGCTTAGGGAATGGTGTTTGTGTGGGCCTTTAAAAAAAATACAATTATTTTGTAGATGCTGTTGGTCTTGGGATTTGATTAGACAAAGTTCGACTTTGGTGTAATTGATACACGGACCAGTCACTGCTCCATTTTCTGCTGGTTTTGTGTAGGTGATTGAGGCTGTCTTTGCAAAAATAAAATTAAAAAATGCCCTGTTAATAAAAAGTGTTGCTTATTGTCACACTCTTAATTAAAGCAATGGTTTAAATTACCTGGGCAAGAAATTACCGGTACACAGAAATTCTAAGTATAAAAGAGGAAGGCGGGAAATGTATTTGCTTGGCTCCTCTGCAAAGAGAAATAAAGTGTAATTGCTGTGCATTTGCATGAATAGATGCCTTCATTAACATAGCACAGTTCTACTGTTATCATTTTTAACGAGTAGAAAGGTATATGTGCCCATCTTAAATCATAACGAAAAGAAGGCCATTTGATGGAAAGTATCATGAGCATTAAGGGATGTTATTACAGGTGGCTGTTAAGGTTGGGTGCTACTGTGAGCTTTTCTTTTTTAAGGGCAAAAAGTGGAATCTGAACTTTGTCAAGAAGACAAATACCCAGTTTGGTATTCATGCTATTACAGTATTTGACTTAACCTGGCAACCAGGATTACCACAAATATTTCTGTATCCTGAATCAGTAATGCCATGGAGCAATATAAAATGCCTCACTTAAATCCTTTTGAGGTTTGGAGATGACAATAATGGGCACTTCTTTGCCAAAATTAGTAGCAACCCCTAAACCTAATATACTATAAATGGCACTAAAGAATGCTTAAAATCTTAGAGATTTCCCCAGTATTAGTGAAAGCTCTGTGGGTTAAACCACAGAGCCTAGGGCTTGCAGATCAGAAGGTCGGCGGTTCGAATCCCCGCAATGGGGTGAGCTCCCGTTGCTCGGTCCCTGCTCCTGCCAACCTAGCAGATCAAAAGCATGTCAAAGTCCAAGTAGATAAATAGGTACCACTCCAGCGGGAAGGTAAACGGTGTTTCTGTGCGCTGCTCTGGTTCGCCAGAAGCAGCTTAGTCATGCTGGCCACATGACCTGAAAGCTGTACGCCGGCTCCCTCGGCCAATAAAGCGAGATGAGCGCCGCAAACCCAGAGTCATCCACGACTGGACCTAACGGTCAGGAGTCCCTTTACCTTTAAACATGCTTATTCAGAAGTAAGTCCTGCTGAGTGCAAGGAGATCTACTTCTGTGTAATACTTACTCCTAGAGTGCAATGCAAGGATAAAATCCTAAAAATAGAATGCCTTGTCTCACCTTGTCTGTGGCTGGGTCCACAACAATATATTTTGCAGTTAAATCTAGAATCATAGAGTTGAAAGGGACCCTGAGGGTCATCTAGCCCAACCCTCTGCAATGCAGGAAAATGCAGCTGTCTCTTATGGGGATCAAACCTCCAACCTTGGTGTTATCAGCACCATGCTCTAATCAACTGAGCTGTCTGTGGTGGAACAGAATTGCGGTCTGATTCTGAATAACTTGAGGAATGGAGTGCTTTTGCAGTGTACATACTACATCCCCTTTGGTTATTACATCCCACTGAAGCACTGCTTGTGCTATGAAGAGCAGAAAGGACCGTGACTGTCACAGGCAGTAACACAGAGAGGACCTGTGTTCTATCTGCAGTACAAAGCTGCATGCCCCAGGACTTATCTTTGGCATGCCATACCATAGTATAGTAATGGTTCATCACACAGAAAAATTACCTGGCAGGGAGGACTTCCCATCCACTGATTAGGCAGTCAATATTCCTGCATCTGCTCTGATTACTGCCAGCAAGTTAATCAAATAAAGCACTGATTCCAGCTCATATGTAGAAAACAAAAAAGTCTGTGCCCACCCCCCCAATACTCTCTTATTTTAGATGTAAACACATTTTTAAGACATAGGATCAATTCAGACATCATGCCAAATCATGATTCATTCAAACAATAATTAAGAACCCACAGCACGATACAAGCTTCCAACATAAACAAATCATGGCTGCTTGGCCTGCTGTTATTTTCCATCGACTCAGCATTAACCTTCACAAGTTCTCGCACACTCCTTTCTCTGTGGTGTAACAGCCTCCTAGAGCCAAAACTATGTCCATAGCAGTGGCTTGTCAATGGCTTGTGAAGCCAGACACAACAGCCAACTGCAGTTACCAAAAATGCAGCTTGCAAACCATAACTGGGTATTCTTGAATTGTCAGCACATCATAAAACATGGATACATATGCATGTACATAGCCATACAGTTCAAGCCTAAGTATGTCCACTCAGAAGTCAGTCCTACTGAATTCAGTGGGGATTGCTCCTGGGTAAATGGGGTTAGGATTGCAGCCTTAAGAGCACGAACACAGAATGTTTCTAGACCAGGGGTCTGCAACCCGCGGCTCCGGAGCCGCATGTGGCTCTTTTACATCTTTGCTGCGGCTCCGGGGCGGAAACTAGCGAGGGGAGGAGGCGCATTGTGCGCCCCGACACTCCTCACTGTGGCAGGCGCTGTACTGGCTGTGACGTCGCATGGGGGCAGTACATGCGTTAGTCACGCACCGTCCCGACGTCACCTTCCCGCCCGCTGTCAGATCATGGCTCCGGAGATATATTTGTTTTAAATGTCGCAATGGTTTTGCGGCTCCCAGTTGTTGTTTTTTCTTTGGAAACGGGTCCAAGTGGCTCTTTTTGTCTTAAAGGTTGCAGACCCCTGTAAATCTAGACTGTTAACATTTTTGGCTGGGATTCAGTCATGTACCAGCAAATTCAGATTGCAGAATTACAGTTGATTTGGCAGTATTACACAACTTCCCCTTCCCCCACAAAATAATAACAACAACAACAACAACAACAACAACAACAACAACAACAACAATCCAAGGATGCTATCTACTTTATATCATCTGCTATGATAAAAACAGGTCAGAAGTGTCATAATGACATTTACACCATTTATATGGTGACCTTACATAAGCAGAAAGCACTTCTGCTCATATAAAGCAGGACTCATTTTTTTCTGCCAACCCTCCCATTATCTTCACATCCCAAAAACTCCATGAGAACTTGAGCAGTATTGGATATGGTGCAGATGGTTGCAGTAAGTAAGTGAGAATCAGTGAAAACTGGTTCCTCGTCATCCTGGGAAAGAGTGTTCTTCTGTTCTTGGCCCATTGTTGTTCAATGAACTTGGACAAAGGAAAGGCACATCAAATTGGTAGATGGCACCAAAATTGGAACAGATAGCTAATGCCACAGAAAAAGAATTGGAATTCAAGATGAGCTTGACAGATTAGAGAACTGGGCCCAAACTAGCAAAATGAATTTCAATAGGGACAAATATAAGGTTCCGCACTTAGGCCAGGCATGTCCAAAGTCCAGCCCGGGGGCCTAATCCGGCCCGCCAGTCTATTTAATCCAGCCTCCAGCCCCTGTGGCAGTTTATTTCCTGGGGTAAAATCCTAAAAGAAGGTCAACAACAACTTCAATCCTTTAAAAAAGGTCAGCAATTTAGGGGGGAATCCCCAAAATACCTCAACAGTTTTAATCCCCAAAAAGCTTAAGAACTTTGGTCAGCCCTCACGCATGTTCACTTCATCAAATATGGCTGTCTTTGAAAAAAGTTTGGACACCCCTGATTTAGGCATAAATAGCCAGCTCACTAGCACTATTACTTGCAATCAGCAATATTAAAGATCCATAATTCAACCATGCAAGTTATTTTTCTGTGGGTTCTGCACGGACATGAAGCCTGTACAGAATTGTTTGGGGCAACAAGACCTTAAACAGTGAACATGTTTTCGTTTTCGTTTATTTATTTTATTTATTTATTTTTGTTTTTTAAATCTAGAATTCTGAGAAAAAACATTAGTCAGACCTTGGCTCTGATTTATCAACACAGAACTGTAGCTTCCTGGAGATGAAGTTCCCTCCCTGAACTTGATTAGCGCTTCTTGAGTGCAATTGTTTCCTAGCTGGCTTTCTCAGAACATTTTCTGGTGATACTTCATATCTGCTACATCAAGCAGTCACTTTCCACTAGCAATAACAGTCTGGACAATCTTTCTGTTGGGCCTGGTGTCTCTATTGCTGCCTGGGGTATTACACAGCCACATTTAAATGTGTGGGAAGGATTTCTCAAAACAGATGATAACAGTATTTATACAAGCACAGGAAGCAAAAGGTTATGATGAAAGACGTAAGGCAGGAACTGATTATACCAGGAAGGATAACAATGATCCTTCATTCGTACTCCGTGTAGGTGACAGCTTTGGGATTTTGCCTGTTGTCTGTTTTTCATTCATAGGTTGCTTCCAGATAGGCTTTTATTGTGGGACTGGTGCTGCTCATGCATGCAAGATTTTGCAGAATGCACACATTGCAAGCATCAAAATGCCAGCTCACATTTTTCTCCCTTTTAATCCAGATTTACCTTTACCGCAATAAAAGCCAATAAGCTGGGGAGCGACTGTTGCCAGATACCTGTTTGTGATGTCTGAACAACCCGTCTGCAGTATTACGCTCCCATTCAGAAGCGCTCACAGTCTATGTACTGCAAATATTTGAAGTCTGGAAACGTGAACAGATTGGCAAGTGGTGTCCTGTGGGAAAGAATTTGGGAGACTTCTAAAACTTCAGTTAATGATATAGTGTGCAGAGGAAGGTGACCAAGATGATCAAGGGCCTGGAAACCAAGCCCTATGAGGAACAGTTGAAGGAGTTGGGTATGTTTATCCTGGAAAAGAGGAGACTGAGAGGAGATATGATTGCCATCTTCAAATATCTTAAGGGCTGCCACATGGAAGATGGAGCAAGCTCGTTTTCTCCTGCTCTGGAAGGTAAAACTTGATCCAATGGATTCAAGTTACAAAAAGGGAGATTCCAACTAAACATCAGGAAGAACTTTCTAACAGTAAGACCTGTTCGACAGTGGAACGGATTTCCTCGGGAGGTGGCAGATTCTCTTTCATTGAAAATTTTTAAGCAGAGGTTGGATGGCTACCTGTCATGGATGCTTTAGTTGAGATTCCTGCATTGTAGGGGTTGGACGTTAGGGTCCCTTTCCAACTCTATGACTCTATTATAGTTCCTGGCATTTCATCAGTTAATAGAGAAGGATGTTGAAAGCAATAACATCGAACGGACTGGTTCAGAATAATGAAGCCTGCTTCAAACAGCATCTGTTTAATATTAATATGAGCCACAGTTACCTCTATATTGAACTTTGCTGGCTAGAATCCAGCTGTTTGAAAATATTCATCCCCTCCAGCAGTGTATGTTGCAAACATAAATACATGCACAGCTTTCTCATATTTTCTTTTCTATACATTTTTACCAGCTTCCCAACCCCCAAGAAGAGCTTGATATGCCTCTCACAGACTTGCAAGTTTCTTCCTTAGCAGTTTCTGGGAAACATGGTCTGCAGTTATTTTAAAACTGATGCACTGCCCATGGAAGGTACCTGATGCTTATCTCTGGTGAGAGAAAAACTTTGTCCATTTACGGAACAAATACAATGCAATGAGTATGAGAAAGGCATAGTCACAGCCTATATTCCAACAGAAATCAGACACAGCTCTGTCATTTGTTGTCTGGCAGGAAGCCACTTCCTTTGTTACCTTAATGGACCAGACGCAGAGGGCCATTACCTCACCAGGAAGCTAGCCTGGCTATTCCAGTAATTGAATCCATGCTAGATCCAGGAATTAGAAGGGGGTTCAAACATACAGCCTACACTCCTCACCCAAACAAAACTCATAACAATACACTCAATTATACGGTATGAACTTTGTATTTCAGTTTTAGGAAAAAGGGGTTTTGCGAGAGTATACAAAATTGTGTATACCCCCCTTTGCTACATTTTGCAATTTTTTCCTTGATTATGGGTGGCAGAGCTCTGTGCATGTGTAAATGCCAAAGTTTCTGTAAAAAGATCACTGAATCAGGGCATCAAGTCAATAACATGTGTCATGGGCTCAGGCACTGAGCCACAGGGGAAGGAGGAGATGGAGAGCGAAGGGGAACAATCTGAGGGGAGTTCAGGAGGGTATGCCAGTGATCAGAGAGATTCCATGAGTCTCTCCAGCGAATCAGAGGATTCCCAGAAAGGGGCCCCCAAAGGCAGGGCAAGGGGGGCCAGTGGGGAGTCTCCAAGCGGCAGCTGGAAATCAGGGGTAGCTCCCCCACCAGAGTGTAGCGGGGGGGAAGAATCCCAAGGGTTAAAACAAGAGCCTCCTGCAGAAGGAGAGAGTGAGGCTGGACTGACCACGCCTCCGTCAGAGAGTGGAGGGGCGGAGGGAAGAGCAGGTCCGGCCAGCCTCCCTGAAGGAGAAAGCAGTGGGGGGAGCAGCGTAGCCGTTAGGAGGAAAGTACGCAGCTGGGCGCGCGCGCCAAGTTCAAATGTGGAGGCGCGCGGGCCAGCAGTAAACCCGGATTGGGAGCCAGGTCCTAAAGCCTGCCGGAAGGGTGGGGCGGAGTCAGAAGAATCCGCTTCTGAAGAGAGTAGGAAGGAGGGAACCCCAGAGGGCAGGAGGACCCGGAGGAGAAAAGAGCAAAAGGAGGAGAGGGAAAGGTGGAGCAAAGCTCGGCTCTTGAACTGGTGTATGAGCGGGGAGGAGTCAGACGGAGCTTCGCCGGTCTAAGGACTCAGACGTAGCGCTGAACGCCACGGATGTCAAACCAACAATGAATCACAATAAAGACTTTTGTTTATAAAGAGCAACTGGCGTTGGTCCTCTGTGAGCTAGGACCTGAGGCAGCGCTGACAACATGGATTAGGAAAATGCCCAGTATATAGAAAGGGTTTTGCATACACCTAGCATAGGTATCTAATAAAGCAGGCTATTGCCTACAAATGTTTGTGGGGGGGAAACATTCCCACAGCAAGAAGCAAGGGGCAGCCCAGAAATAGAACCTAACAAGATATAACATGTCAGATGACCCAGTGGCATGCATTTACAATGTCATTTCAAAAAGAATCTTGTGTAAACAAGAGATGCCTCATAAGGACAATGAACTCAACTCCACACAGAAGGATTTCAGACTGATTGGTGCCAATTGCACTTTCCCAGAGAGTTTATCTAAATAGGACCAAGCTAGACCACTAGCCATGCAATTTATACTGCATCAAAATCTAGGAACTAGATCTAGAAGCATCAGAGTCTAGAAACTATCTCTAAAAAGAAATGAGATTAATCATATGTATTTCCCTTTTACTGCACAATCCTGAGCAGGAGTTTGGTGGTCTGGCCTTCAGATAAGTCCCTGCATGACATAACACTTCAGGTAGTCTTATGGAGCCACTTTCCTCCTCCCATCACAGTATGTCACAATTAAGTCTTCAATTAAACACAGTTTCCCGTTATGTCCAGGAAACTGTGTATGCCTATGGTGCCACTGTGAATCGATACTGACCCAGCACAGAACTGTAGAAACTCAATGACTCCAACAGTCACATTATGCTGTGAGATCTATGGATCAAGTGTACAATACAATAATAATGCCTGAAAAGTGTAGGGGGTGTTACATAAGAGGCCTCTGTCCTAGCTTTATACTTTCATGTCACTGTAAAGGTAAAGGACCCCTGGACAGTTAAGTCCAGTCAAAGGCAACTATCGGATGCAACACTAATCTCCACTTTCAAGCCGAGGGAGCCAGCATTTGTCCACAGACAGCTTTCCAGGTCTTGTGAGCAGCATGACTAAACCGCTACTGGTGCACGGAGGACCGTGACAAGTGCCAGAGCACATGGAAACGCAGTTTACCTTCCCGCCGCAGCAGTACCTATTTATCTACTTGCACTGGTATGCTTTCGAAGGTTGGCAGAAGCTGGGACAGAGCAAAGGGAGCTAACCCCGTCGTGCAGATTCAAACTGCTAATTTTCCAATCGGCAAGCCCAAGAGACTCAGTGGTTTAGATCACAGTGCCACCCGCATCCTTGTAATACCAGTGCAGTCAATGTTTTATCATATAATGCTCTTGGTTAACTTGATCTATGAGAAACAGCTCCTGGAATCGGGAGGCACCTGTAATGTAAAGGTCTCTTTAATATAAACTTCAGCCTTTGCCAACCTGGTGCTTTCCATATGTTTAGGACAACAACTCCCACCAGCCCCAGCCAGCAGGGCTGTCCTGTCTGAAACTGAGGCAAGTTAGAAGATTATCTTCTGGAAGGAACCAGGTTGGCAAAGACTCATAATCTATGTCAATTATTTCTTCAGTCATTACCTTTGGTGTGTGTGTGTGTGTTATACATTTGGGGGTGTTAAGGAAATTTCTGGGTTATGAGACTACTCAACAACCCAGCTCGTCGAGATACAAGTCCCCTGCAGGTCCACGCGGTCAGTAAAAGAAGGAAATTCCAGCCAAGTCATTTGGAGCAAAACGGCAGTCAGTAGACTTAGATCCTTTATTGTTGCGCAACAGGTTCAAACAGCAGTAAGAACCCAGAGCATGGGGTGACATTCACTTTTAAAACTCTCCCACCACATCCCAGAATACAATTCGTACAGCATCACTGCTACATCACTGATATGTCACAAAAGGGGAGGGGCAGACAGGGGTTACGCTAGTTCAACCTTGGCAAACACGTCCAAACAAGTCCTTGGTACAAGATTAGCATAAGCAGACATGTCAGGGCAAAACCCAGGTATAAGATTAGCATAGGCCAGGGACGTCCAACTCCCAACAGACTGTGATCTACTACCCAAAGTTGTGGAGCTTTTTTTTAGGAAGCCAAAGTTGGGTTGTTGTGGTTTTGTTTGTTTGTTTGTTTGTTTGTTTTGTTTTTTGCTTTTTTGTAAGGAAATTGCTAAGGGGCCAGAGCTAAAACAGGATCTACTAGGAACACTCCACAATCTACCAGTAGATCACGATCTACCTGTTGATCATGCCTGGCATAGGCAAACACCTCTGAAATCCCACCACCCAAAGTACAATAGAACTTCCTTTGCATGTCTGGACCCCTGGAGCAAGTCTGCTGATGGGATTAGGCTTTCCTTGGCCAACAATCAGCTCAGCAATTTTATGGAGTCCTTCCTGGAGTCCTTTTTTCAAGGGCAAAATAACATTGGAATGGAGAAAACTGGCAAAGGAGTTGATTTTATATTATTTTTAAAGCTAGGTATCTTCCCTGAGCTGTCAAGTCGAAAGGATACATTCAGGCATAATATTTGTAACATTTAACAACTTTAAAGATGTGGGCCCCACTGTAATTTCTGTAACAGGGGGGATTCCCTAAACCCTAGAAATTAATAAATGGTAGGATTTTGATTCATTGGGATATGGATGAAAATACAAGCTGCAGAGCTGTGCTAGACAATGAATCCCTTGGCTGGCTTATGCAGACCAGCCTGGCTGGCAAATCTGTTGATGGGCCATTTGAGAGGAATCTTTTGGCCTGGAGAGAAAGATGTTACCAAGGTGATGAGTTGTGTATTTGAAGTGAAAGGGAAAGGAAGTTTTTGAGCAAGATGTTCTTGGAAGGAGGGAGAAACAAGACTGGGATCCATCTTGGGCAGGCTGGCTGAAGGCTGGCTGGGAGAGATGCCTTGGGCTCCATGGCTGTGGGGGAGAAGCCCCTCTTGAAATGACCATGCAGTAAGATTTGAACTCCATGCAGACTGAAGGTGTAAATAGGTGAATATGCCATATTTCTCAAAGCTACGACAGTCCATGCCGTGTCTCAATTCTCCAAAGCAGCGTGTCTCAACCGAAAGCCCCCAGGATATTCCAAGGGGGCCACAGGTGAAAATTGTGTAAATGGGGGGGGCATGGCATGAGATGGGGGGGGACACAGAAGGAAGGGAGAAGTGAAGAAAACAGAGAAGTGACCAAGAAAAGAAAAAAGAAAATAGAGAAGTGAAGGAAAGAGAAAACAGAAGTAGAGTAAACAGAGAAGTGACCATGGATCACCACACACACTTTGCGGTAATGACGCTTCTGCTTCCTCCCCCCCCCCCCGCCATTGGGGACACTAAGCTGTCTGCCTCTCGTTCATCATGGACAAGGTGTGTGGCTGCAGCAGTGTAAATGCGTGGAGTGCTGTTTCTTCATGCAAATATTACTGAGAAAGGAGGTATGTTGCTGCAGACCATTTTTGGATAAAGAATACGATATCTAAAAAGTATCCACATCTGTGGGATAAAACAAAAGTGTTTTTCATGGCATTTCCTACTTCGTATTTGGTAGAATCAGGTTTCAGTTGTGTGAATTATTTACTCAGCCTAATGTGGAATCATCTTAACATAATGGACTGAGGTGATCTTCAGTTATCTCTCACAGCAATAGAATCGGATATATAAAACAAAGCTTGTTTCTGGTCATCAAGCACAAGGGTTGCATTGATCGAGAAATACTTAAAGTATAATTTTTTGTGTAATTGTATTTTGTAGAAATTATTAAAAAGTGATAAATAAAACATGTTCTACTGACAAACAAAACATTAAAATAGCTACCTTTCTACCTGTAGGGCGGGGGAGGGGGCACACAGGAAGGAAACAAGATCAGAAGGGGGCCACAGTTGGGGGGGAAAGGTTGAGAAACACTGTTCCAAAGGGAACACAGACCCTGGGTGAGCGCCTGGACCCCCTGGGATCTTGCTGTCACTCGGCAGAGAGTGGGGGTGGCACTCAACTTTTGTGACAATACAGTATGTTTGCAATTACTATTTCTAGTGCATCTCCCAATGAACAAACTGACTTCTCTCTCTCTCTGAACATAACCACAAGCAAAGAAGCTGAATTGTATGGATCTTCAGTAATGTCAGTACTTTGTTTTAAAATCCTGACATTGCAGTAGTTAGCTGCAACATCACAAGGGAAGCAATTTGACTCAGAATAGGTTAACAGTCCTATGGTGCTTAGAATCTTTATTTTCTTTTTATCTCTGCATGGCGGCTGCTGTTGATAATTACTTCCTGTCTCACACCTGCACAGAGCCCAGCAGTTTGCTCTGGCTGTTAGGAAAGAAGGTAATTCCAGCATCTTCAGTCGAAAAAGAATATTGATTTTTGAGTAAATCAGAAACTCTACCCGTCATACAGTTTTATTTACCGGAACCACCGAGAGCACTTCTTTAAAAAATAATCCCATATTTAAGAAGACCCTGTCAGCTTGTCCTGACAAAGCCTTTTTCCTTAGAACAAAACGCAATCAAAAGAAAACATACGCACAAATCTCTACCATGGAAAGCAGGCCTGGCCCTGCCTGCCTCCTCCTGCTTTTTCCTTATACTCCTTGAAAGTATCAGATGTTGAACTCACCTGCCTTTTTCACATGCTCATGAATTAACCAGGCTGTTCTCTAATGCAATGGATGCGCAATTGTCTTGTCAACATGCTACAACACTTTCCAGACAACCTGTTTGAGCATTCATCCTGATCTGTTTGCAGAGAGATTGGATGCGTGTTATTTCATTAGCATTCTTTCAGCTTTGATAGCAGGGAGGTTAGACAATGCCGAGTCAAGCAAGCATTATCCCACAATTTCCAGGGTGTTTCCCCATCACTTTCCTTATTGCAAAAAGTCTGATCTTTTTGGGAAGCTGGTTCCTTGTGTAAGGTCTCCAAGTGAACTTTAATTGTACAACCTGAATTTGCGGGCAGGTCACTGAATCCCACTCAGAAGTAGACATCGTCTCCTCTCACTCTGGCTGGCATTGAGAAATAAAAGGCTGATGTCCAGTCAGAGGCTCAGAGGGTGTGATTAAACTCTATGCAAAGGCCAGAGGGCAAGGAGGAAGTGTTCTGACCATGGAAAGTAGCAGGTGGAGAAAGAAGCTTTCGGAAACCCATCTTTTGTTTCAATGGGTTCAGGTCCTCTGGCAGCTGCCCGGGAAAACCTTGGTGAGCACAGATGCCTACAGGGGTCACACTGTGGACCCCAGATTTATTATAACTCCTCAGTATTGAAAATGAGGAGGGGGGCTTTCTGCCTTTAAAGCCACAAATTTAGGGCAGCCTGCACTAATTCTCTGCCAGCTTAAAAACATATTGTCCCTTCCAGGAAGAACAGTGTAATATAAATGGAATAAAATAATAAAATAGTACTGAAATAGCCATAGGAAGACAGCAGGAATCCAATCTGAGCTCCAAGTTGGAGCTTTAGGGGATTTCTGTTCTTTTAGTGTCAGTCAAATTTCTGTCACAAAGCAGAACACAGCAGAAAATAATTCTCTGGAACACTGTCCCTGAGAAACCATTTCATACTTGCTGACTTGGCAAAATTTACCTCCTGCTAAAGGTGTCTGAGTTCCCACTAAATGTGAGGCTTATCTTCATCAGCCAAAGTGAATGATTACTTACTTTATTAAAATGATTTGTTATGCTCTGAAGGCTTATGTTTGACTTTAATAATTAATATTGCCTATCTTCTGCGGAGACTTATAATATGTTGTTGCAAACGCATGCTAACAGTCAACTTACTAGGGACAGAAGGATTAAAAGTAAGTCAGGAGTTATGAGCTTCAACAAGAGCACAGAGGCTTTTTGGAGACAAATGCCTTGCTACATACAATTATGCTATGCATAATTATGCCGCAATAAAAACTGGCTAAGCTTTGTGATTGTTCTGTCCATGGGGGGGGGGACCTATTCAGGTGGCAAATCAGCTAATACAATTTGCTGCTTCTCAGTGGTTCCTTTCTTTGAATAATTGCTTTCTGAATCAAGTGACCTGTGTGATCTGCGTTCTGCGATGGGTCAGTTATAGTCAGATGCTCACCAATGTGCAACTAAGCCATGGCATCCGCAAGGCAAACCAGTATGACCATTGTGTGGGCCTCTTTGTGGAGTCTAGCAATGTCAGTACTGAGTTACTGGAGCAATCCCTGATTTTGTCACATGTGCTAAGAAAGGGGTGTTCACAAAAATGCATTCAACATACACCTGAGGGGGTGGCAGAAAGATACACAGTAGTCATGCCCTTCATATACCAATGTGAACACTGGACATAGCCTCCAGCAGCAACAAGTTCAGTCTTAGTGAGAAAAGGATCCTGCAAAAATAGAGGTTTGTGTGCATAGGACTCCTCCATCCAACTGCAATCCCTGACTGGCCAAGGTTCCAAATGATGCAGCCCTATCTGTATTCAGCTGTACTTCTATAAAGTCTCTTTCCCATGAAACACGGGGTCACCTGTGGACATGGCCAACACCCATGTCAGAAAGGGAGGAATGTGGCAAGTGGATGAGATATACCGGTAACCCTAAGGCACTAAAACAATAATATTTTAAGGGATGTGAGAAGTGTTACCTGTCTGAAAATGAAGTGGGCCAAAAACAAAAGCTGTTTTCATATGGTTTGGGCAGTATAAGTAGGGAGATTGCGCGCATTCTACCCATATCTGTGTATACAGTCAAACCTTGGAACTCGGAGGTTTGACTGTATACTGTATATGCATTTAAGTGCATAATTGATTGATTGATGTTTATTTCTTGCCCTTCCTCGCAAATGAGTTCAAGGCAGCAAAGAACAAGCAATTAAACAATAAAAACATGTTCAAAACAATTCCAGGATAGATGCAGCCTAGGAGCGACCTCTTCTTACAAATAAACACATACACCCAACCAGTGCTTTTTTCCTGGGGGGACGCAGGGGTATGCATACCCCTAAACATTTTGTGAATCTAAGTTTGGCCTCATTGAGGGGCAGCATTTCAATATGAGTAGGAAAATGAGAGTACTGTACCCCTAAACATTTTTTTAGAAGAAAAGCACTGCACCTAAATGTTCCAGTCCCCCTTTTTCTAACTGCACATGTGTTCAAATGCACATCAAAGCAAATGTACAGCCTGTTGCTACTCATATTTCCTTGCGAGTAACCCTCACTAAGTTCAATTCATTTACACCGAAGTAGGATTCCGATAGGATTATGCTGTGTTTGCCTAAGTCATCAGTATCACAAAGCAAACAGAGTTGTACAGAGCTTTGGTAAATCCTGGGGTGTCTCTGGGGTCCTCTGCTGAGTCCTTATCCAGGCACCTCAAGGATGGTCATTTCATAAAGAGAATTAGACAGGTGGTCAAGGTATAAGGTGGCCTCCAGGGAAGGGTGCAGGACTCAAATAAAGAGAGTGTGCCCTGAGTTCACACATATAACAAAAATTAGGAAATGCATAAGTTTACAAGTTGATTCTCACAACTCTTCCAGACTGAGAAGGAGTGGGTTACTCTGCATCTGTTGCTGTTTGAATGATTCATTGACCAATGGCTTCATATGAACAGAGATTGCCAACAAGCTTAGGATGTACTAAGAACATTTCATCACTTGGCTGGCCTCACTGCATTTCCAAATTGGCCCAGTTTTTAAAACTACAGTGTTCAAGGTGAAGCTACTCTGATAGAACCAGAGCTAGCTGGCTCTGGCTCATGTTATCTGGCACAGTATGTTGAAACAGCTTCACAGGATCAGGCTGTGGATGTGAGGAGAATCATGGCTTACTATATACGGTACTAATAATCTGGGGCAGAGACACAACCTAAAACAAAACAAAACAATACAGCACAGTTGCCCCACTCCAGTTAAAAGATTTTCCAAATAGTTACAAGTTTGGTTGGATGAAATATTTTTTAAGACTTTAAAAGAAATTAAGTGGGTGTTTACAATTTAAGTATATAGTTTGAATATTGCAGGTATATTGCAGAATGTCATATGAATTTTTACATCACTATGAGTCGGGACAGACTGAACATGCTGGTCATGCTGTAGAAAAGATCAAAGAGCTAAATAAGAGCATCCCAGACTGTAATGAAAGAATCCTATTTGTATCACACATGCAAAGAGGCAGGCAAATTTATTTATATCCTATACTTTCCCCTACACAGGTGGCACTGTGGTCTAAACCACTGCGCCTCTTGGCCTTGCTGATCAGAAAGTCAGTGGTTCGAATCCCTGTGACGGGGTGAGCTCCCGTTGTTCTGTCCCAGCTCCTGCCAACCTAGCGGTTCAAAAGCAGACCAGTGCAAGTAGATAAATAGGTACTGCTGTGGCAGGAAGGTAAACAGCGTTTCCATGCGCTCTGGTTTCCATTGTGCCAGAAGCGGTTTAGTCATTCTGGCCACATGACCCGGAAAGCTGTCTCCCTCGGTCTGAAAGCAAGACGAGCGCTAAAACCCCAAAGTCACCTTTGACTGGACTTAACCATCCAGGGGTCCTTTACCTTTACCTACACTGGATGGATGGGAAAGTCCCCAGGACCTCATGTAAGTCATCTGCTCTGAGATTTCCACAAGGTGGTTTTTTTTTTTGGGGGGGGGAGTAAAAACAGTGTATTCATGTACAGTGATACCTTGGTTCTTGAACTTAATCTGTTCCAGGAGTCCATTTCGGCTTCCAAAAAACGTTCGCAAACCAGAACAGTCACTTCTGGGTTTGCAGCGTTTGGGAGCCGATTTGTTCGGGAGCCAAGCTGTTCGAGTACCAAGGTACCACCAAATTGATAAAGGTACTGTGGATGTTAGCACAAAATGGCTGCCATTGGCAGCAAAAAATAGTGAGCTGGTCATCTGCAGCAGTGATTATTGCCACCCCACGCTCCACACAAACCCTGGTTAAGACAACAAGGTTGGAGTGAGGTTAATGGGACCAGATGCTAGCTGTTAAACTTCTGCTGAAGTGCACCTTAGATGGTAACAAGCTTGTAAATTACTTTCTGTAATGAATGCCGGATGGTGTTCACACAATATTTAAGGATATCTGGGAAGAAAAGACTAGCAGCAATAAAAACTGCATCATGGACAACTCATGAGGCATGTTGTAAGAGCTGCAACACAGTGTCTGATAAATACTGAAGTAATTTGGAAATGCCCTTGAAATGCCTCAGACAATAAAATGCTGGCAACCATATTTAGCTGGACAGATGATTTTTGTTGTTTTGTGCAATATGCTTGCAGTTTGTCATCCTGCAAGAATTTGGTGAGGAAAAGGCAGCTCACTGGCTAAAAGTTGTCTGTTCCTGTCCTTTGGCTTTTCACAGTTCTTTGCTCACAGCAATATTGGAAAGCGGGTTGATGGGAAGAAAATAGAAATAGAAAATACAAAAACATCTGTGCGATCTCCTACTGGGGATGTGGAAATGTGCAGCTCCCAGTCACTTAAATTGAAAGGATCCGAGTTAACTAGAGACCTTATCCACTGGAAAAACTAAGCTTTGAAAGTTTGCCGCTTTACTACTCCCTCCAATCAAATATTCCTTGCCTCATTTTTCACATGATTAATTTTTATTCTTCTAAATCATACAGTTGATGCCATTGCCTTTGAGTTGTGTTTCCAAGTGGTTTCAAAGGGCTGTCTCTCAGTGCTCATCAGTTGATGGGAGTTGAGAGACTTTGCCTTTTAAGTGTGTTTTCAAGCAGTTACTTCTGAAGTGAAGGCCTGTACAGTGGTAGCTCTGGTTACGTACTTAATTCGTTCCGGAGGTCCGTTCTTAACCTGAAACTGTTCTTAACCTGAAGCACCACTTTAGCTAATGGGGCCTCTTACTGCTGCCGCGCCGCCGCTGTGCGATTTCTGTTCTCATCCTGAAGCAAAGTTCTTTACCCGAGGTACTATTTCTGGGTTAGCGGAGTCTGTAACCTGAAGCGTATGTAACCTGAAGCGTATGTAACCCGAGGTACCACAGTATATGATGCAGAGAGTGGGACAGGTGAATGTGTACTGGGAGCTATGGTCTTGTGGACCAAATATGGCCCCCATTGGGCCTAACAGGACACCTGGGCTCAATGATATTTTAGAAGGTGGGGGCACTATCTTTAATTAGACCACTGCAACTCCTGTTGTTGGAACTATTGGAGAGACATCCTTTCACTCTCTCATAGCAGAGTTAAGCATAATGGTGATTGATCCAAACACACTGAAACATGGTTAAATTTGCATTTGCCCACATCCAACTATAAACAAACATTCCTCACAAAAAATACTTAGGCTAGAATAAATCACAAACACTTAGCTTTGCAAATAAGTGAACGTTTTACTCACAGTTTCCAGAAGTTACCGCAAGCAAGTCTCCATCTTCTGGCAGTAAAATAAAGATGAGAAAAGTACTTTGCTTACAAAAAGAATCATGTGATCTTTGAGTTACCAAAGATGTAGATTTTAAAATCTCATTTTAGAGAGATTCTTCATTCATGTGCAGTAGAACTTCATTCAGTTCTACACACTGAACACATCAACAGAATAAGAGTGGGGCTGGCACACACAAGGACCAGGCCTGCACGTGCCCTTTATACAGCTTGAGCCCCCCTTCTCAGTGATTGAGTGTGAGTGAGTGAATGTGTGTGTGTGTATTTATGTAGCTCAATATATTTTTCCATAATGAATACATTCTTTGGTACCTTGCCATTGCCATGTCTTCTGTAATGACATAGAAATATCAGATAAGCCAGTAGTTGATAAAAAGTGTGGATTAAGAATGCTTATAAATAGAAGGTTTATTTTATTATAGGACCTGCCACAGCAGTTTTCTACTGCTTCAGAAGGCATTTCGTTAGCTGTTGCTGTAATTCTACATCTTGTTCCTCAGCAATCTGAAGATCTACCAAGAATATATGCATTTAGATAAGCATTTAGAAATTGCTGATTTTCGTAACGGTATGCTCCTTGCCAAAATGCTACTTCTAAGGGGATCCACATCTCATCTGTAGCACATACAAACTGAGAAATTCATATTATATGGTTCATTCCAGGGTCAGTGAGAATTAGCCACACAATCTAGGCAATGCTAGCCTATTATAAAACTGTGATACAAAGATCGGCCAGTGGAAGTAGTATTTTTAGTAGTAGTTACATGGTGACATATGAAAACAGCTCAATAATACAATGTAGATGACTATGGAGTGTGAGATAACATAGTAATTGTTACCTTGAAGAATATACAATGTTGAAACAATACAACTGGAAAAAAATATTTATATGGTTTATTGCAACATGGGCTTGATGACCCATGTCCTCAATGTGGCAGTACCACTGACCTCAATAAGAGTACTTTCCTGATGAAATCAACAGAGTTGCTCAAACATTGCAACAGTACTCTGTATGAATTATTATTTCTCAATCTGGAGAGAAATAAAAAGAGCTCTTTAGAATGGCCTAGATTCCTAAAATCTAAAATAAGAAAAACTGAAACACTGACCCAATGTGCAGAAGCTGCAAAAAAAAAGTGGTGTATCTGCTAGATATATTAGGAAAGGAATAAAAAAATTAAAACACTGATCCAGTGTATGCCAGCTATAAAAGGCTGAATTCCATCAGTCTCTCTTCACATCAAAACTGGTTTGTGAGGCTGTGTGCACACTACAGTTTAGTATGTATTTAGTGTGCACTGGTGGTGGTGTTTTCTATATTAACCTGGATCCAGACATATCCCGTTTCTTTCTATGATTTAATGCATTTCCCCCACAAACCAGCTTTGATAAACAAGCTCAAATATGAATAAACATCTCTCAGACATAAAGATTTCAAGCTTCTAAGGTCTTTAAAAGAGAAGCACCAGCACCTTATAGTCATATGAGAAAGGCCAAATCTGTGCCATATTCTGAATGTCTCTGCGGTGCTGTCAGGCTAGTCAACCATGAAGCATGAAAAATATTCACTAATGCATGAATAGATTAATATGCTGTAGATGGGTGTGTTTTCAATTTTTTTTTTTAATAAAAAAGTATGTATATATTGTGCAATCATTTCTAGGAACTAGCAATTACCGTGGTTTGTCATGAGCACTGTAGAATGATGCACTGGGAAAGGAATGTGATACTGTTTTCAAAATAGCCCATGACACTTTTTCAAATCAGCTATCAGTGCGGTAATACAATGAGTAATGTCTCTATAATGCTGAGTTTCATATTTTATGTGTGCCAGTTAAAATGGTAATATTCCACCATGCGCTAATACACTTTTTTTGTTTTGTTTTTTAAAAATGCTGTTTTCTCCTATAGATTAATAAGTACAGTGGTACCTCGGGTTACAGACGCTTCGGGTTACAGACTCCGCTAACCCAGAAATAGTACCTCGAGTTAAGAACTTTGCTTCAGGATGAGAACAGAAATCGCACGGCGGCAGTGGAAGGCCCCATTAGCTAAAGTGGTACCTCAGGTTAAGAACAGTTTCAGGTTAAGAACAAACCTCCAGAAAGAATTACGGTAAGTTCTTAACCCAAGGTACCACTGTACCACGTATCAGAACAAGCTGGCACGGGGGTCAGAGGCTGGCCTAAGTTTCTGCTACAAAATGCAACTGTGGTGAGATTCTTTTTGAGTACACCTTGCTCTGCTTATGTCACCTGTGCTCCTACTGTGAATGGACCCAGATAGGACCCAGTCAGTGACTGATGTTGGGTGCAACAATTTTTTGCGCTCAGTTTTCCCACATGCAGTGTTTTTTTGTCATTTCAGTAGAGGGACTAACACACACACGCACACACACACACACTTAAACCTTTATAAGTATGGATCAAGGTAGATACTGAACTTAGAATCCATATGAACAAATTCAGCCACATTTAATTCACATTGAAGCAATCATTCGCAATGCCTAACCACCCATGTTTACTTGGCAATAAGGCCCAAGTCACACGCCACCAGCTTCTTATAGGATTTGCACAGAAGGCATGTCTAACGTAATTAACTTGAATCCCTTATCTGTCATGGATGCTTTCGTCAAGATTCCTGCACCGCAGGGGGTTGGACTAGATGACCCTTGAGGTCCCTTACAACTCTAAAATTCTATGTTTCTATGATCTTAAATGTTCTTGAATCATAGAGTTGGAAGGGACGCTGAGGATCATCTAGTCCAATGATTATAAAAAGTCGATTCATTTGCTACCAAAGGCAGTAATGACATGAACTGGTGGACTTAAGCTGAAGTGTTGTTGTTGCTGCTGCTGCTGTTGTTAATGTGCAACAATTCTTGATTTTATCTGTAAGTTGCCTTGAGTCCCATCGGGGGGAAAAGTGGTATGTGTGTGTGTGAGAGAGAGAGAGAGAGAGAGGGAGAGGGAGAGAATAGTTCTTTTAAAAAAAAAAAAAAAAAGACAATCCCATAAAGTTTCTCTACATTTGGGGGCAAATGCTGGCTTGCCTGACTAATGATCCTACTGAGGTCAGGATAGTCTGGTACTTGGGCAGCAGGTGGGAAGGATTTAACTGTGCACAAGGCAATCCTTGTCCACTGTGCCAAAATTCCTCAGCAATTTCTATGGTCCCAGCTCGTTAAATATTCTCAAGTTGTAACATAATGGGTAGGTTAATTAGCATGTCCCAGATTGAACAGGCCAGCTGTCCATTTCAGAAATGTGAGATCCCTTCGGAAACCTTATAAGACAGACTAGTTTTTTTCCTTTGAGATGCAAAACGTATACTTACTCTCCATTGAACTACCATTTATTTCAGCACGTGAATCTTCTTCACAAGAGATCATTCCAGCCTGGGGTTGCCAAACGATCAGTGTCTCAAAGTTCTAATGCTCTATGACTCTTCATAGAGGCTGAAAGTGCCCCCAACCATATATGGCATCCCTCACACTTTTCATAATTTAAAGGGGTGCAAAGTTTCCCCTTTTCTGTGTCCTTGAAACCTCTCCCCCCTCAAAAAAACCAAAAACCCTTCAGTGTCCTCCTCCAGCGGCATTGCCGGAGGAAATCAAGCTACATCACATAAGCCTCTTGTGTGTGTTCCCTTCACACAATTATTCAGTGCAGTAGATCATGTAAATAAATATGCAAAATACATTAGTATTTCAATTTGCTATTGAGGAACGAAAGCAAATGGATTTATTCCAACTTGTCCCCCCCCCCGTTACTCTACACAATCTAGTTTCTCATACTCAGAGACGACCCACTGAAATCAAATTGATTACCTGGATGCTCAACGTATGACTTAGTTGAATATCACCCTAAGAGCCTATCCAAAGAGGTAGTAGAGAGCCAGTGTGGTGTAGTGGTTAAGAGCGGTAGTCACGTAATCTGGGAAACCGGGTTCGTGTCTCCGCTCCTCCACATGCAGCTGCTGGGTGACCTTGGGCCAGTCACACTTCTCTGAAGTCTCTCAGCCCCACTCACCTCACAGAGTGTTTGTTGTGGGGGAGGAAGGGAAAGGAGATTGTTAGCCGCTTTGAGACTCCTTTGGGTAGTGATAAAGCGGGATATCAAATCCAAACTCTTCTTCTTCTTCTTCTAGTAAACTCCATGGCTCAAGGGAATGTTGTGGACGCAGTGTATCTTGATTTCAGTAAGGCTTTTGACAGAGTCCCCTGGCCCCATGACATTCTTGTGGAGAAGCTGTTAAAATGTGGGCCGGACAAGGTAAAAGGTAGATTTTTTTAGCTGGTTGACTGACCAGACCCCAAGAGTGCTAAATAATGGTTCCTCATTGTTATGAAAAGAAGTTACAAAGTGGGTGCTTCAGGGTCCTGTCCAGGGACTGCTGTTGTTCAACCTCTTTATAAACGACTTGGACAAAGGAATTGAGGAGATGCTCATCCAATTTGCAGATGACACCAAACTGGGAGGGGTAGCTAATGTCACAGAAGACAGGATCGGGATTCAAGATCACCTTAACAGATTGGGAAACAGGGCCCAAACAAACAAAATGAATTTGAGCAGGGCTGGAAATGTCATATGTCTCCAGGGACATTATAAGGAAACTAACCCCAGGTAAACAGCAGAATCGCTGGAATTCCTCACCTCAGGGTGATGGGGTGCATGTCTCACACTATTAATTGAGCTGTTTTCCTTTCCTTTCTCATGCCTATCTTAAAGCACTTCTTTAGCAAAGCTTTTCCTGATCTACTGCCTCAGCATCCCTTCTTCTCCATATCCACAACTTCCTGATTCTCCTCCACAACCATTCCTTTTCAACCCTGAACTGTCCTTTTACGTTGCGTAAGAGATTATAAAACCTCTGTGCAAGGATTGTGTCAGTTATGCACAGCTATCAATCACACCATTGGACTGTGTACAAAATGCAATAGTTAGAAGTAGAGATTTGCATGATGACTATCATTCTTAGTTGCGGCCACCTGAGGGTACACATCTCCTGAATTTTGTAGCCACCCATTTCCTCAGCATTCTTACATAACATTTTATAGTGCAGGGGGGTATTTTAGATAGCTAGAAGATTAAAGGGCATCCTTGTTTACATTGTCTAGGCCTCAGGGCCTGGGGACTTGCCTTCAGAGAAGACTGCAGCCATGAGCTGTTCCTTGGTGATTCATTCTGTAAACCTTTTTCTGGAGCTGTAGGAGGAAATGATTCATAATTACTGACCTTTACCCTTGCAAAGCAAAGCACATATGTGAGGATTAAGAGAGCTGGGACCATAGCATTCAACCACTAAACAGATCATTTGGTTAAAATGAAAATCAGATAATGTATCATAAAGGTTACCTATGCTGTGCTATCAATTTGATACAGTATTTTAAAAATGGCCACAGTAGGAAGCACTGATTCTTGGAAATGCTTGACTTGAAAGAAGGTGGGATGAGTGGGAGAAAGAGTAGAGAAGGGAAATGGTCCTGTTTTGGAAAGAATTCTATGAAACTGATTCATCTAATTTCTACATTTGGGAAATGCAACACAAACAGCAGATTCATTTCAAGAAAAAAAGTTAAAGGCAAATGCAAAACCAAAACAGGTTTTTGTAAATGAAAAGGCTTTCCATAATTTGAGTAAGTGGCTGCTGCTTGCCACCAATTTGTTAGTCTGACTTTTTGTAGAGCTATAAACACATAATGAAGATGAATACAAAAAATAAAATTATTATTATTATTATTAATTAAAAGTCTATACCATCTGAGTATCACAGAGCAGTTTACAATATAAAAATACAAAAATACACAACATAGTGACAAATAAAAACAATAACCCACTACACACACACAGTTTAAAAGGCTATAGATTATTTAATTAATCAAAGGTTTGGGAATACAGGAAAGAAAGATAGCCTGGTCTTTTTTAAAAAATACCGAATTCCAGAGGGTGCTGCACTGATCAGGGATAGACTGGGAAGAAGTTGATACTGCACCTGGCTACCTATAACCAGAAAGACTTTATAGCATCACAAGGAGTGAAAAGTGAAGGCATTACCACTCGGCGGGCACCTTTAGCGCCCCCCCAACCCACAAATGAACCCACTAACGGGCTCCGGAGTGAAGAGGGGGAAGTGGCGCGGTGCTGAGAGTCAACTGCTTCTTCCGTGGAGAGAAGCCGCACAGCCGTTGCCGGAGAGCGCTGCCTTTTTCCTGGGACAATTTGGCTTCTAAAATAATCACCCGTGAGTACCTAAATTTCAGACAATTGGACTTTAAATAAGGACTTGCATGCAGAAAGGAAAATTGGACTTAAAAGTTTATTTTAATTTGGCACTGAAACGGGAAGGTCTAAACAGGAAGTCAGCCTTCCGTTTCTTTGTAGATAGATTAAAGCAAAGACATGGCAAACTAGAGTTCAGAAAATCGCTTGTAAAAGATTAACTTCCATCATCTAAAATTGTTGAACCCCCTTCGGAAGCAGGAGAAGAGGGGGGATTTTTTCCGGACTGTTTAAACCTGCAGAAGTGAGTGTAAAGTAAAGTAACTTTCCACCGTCCTGATCCTGGGGCAGGGTGTCAGGACTGACGTTTTTTGAAGCTCATTGACCAGAGACATACGTTTTTGACAGATAGCTAAAAGAAGAGAAACATAGTGATTCCATTGTTCCCCTTCGCATTTTAAAGGAACAATTATTGACAAAATATCTGAAAAAGGAAACTTTGTTGTTGGATTGGTCTTTAAAAGAAAAGAACAAATAGAAGTTTTCCCCCTAGAGAGAGTCTGTGAAACTGTAACCAATTCTAAATCGGGGAGCTTGCAGCTGTTACAGATTACGATCATGGGAATAGGCTTCTGACCTTGCAGGACAATGTATTCAGAAGCTCTGTTGGGAGCTCTCTGTAAAACAAGTGCCCTACTGGAACAGCTACATGAGAAGACGGACTTGATGAACTGATGCGATCAGAAATTTTGAACAGGCAGTGGAAAATTATATGGAGCCCACCCAGGAATTAAATCAGGAGTGTGCCCTGACAGAACAGATGAGGGAAGAGGACGTTGCTGAATCTTGGGCGCCAGAGATGGAGGGAGCTGCGGCCCAGCAGGAACATGAGCTCTCGGATTTGACAAATGAACTTGGAAAAAGCCAGATTTGGAAAGATAAAGTTTGGTCTGGTCTGGAAATGGGGGGTTGGATAGACCCCCCTATGCAGGGATGCTTGGACTTTTCAAATCTGGAAATGGGCCAGGAGATGTTTGGAGTTGTGGGGGCTCTTAATTTTGGAGGGACTTTGAAACATGTTCTTAAATACCACATGGAGTTTAGTGTGGACCATGGAAAAGGGGCTGATTTGTCGAGAAGGGTCAAAAACATTGTTAAGCTGGAGTTCCCACGAGTGAAAGGAGCAGGTGACAAAGGAAAATATAGCTATAAATATGAAGAAGAGCCGCGGAAGGGACATGGAAGGGACTTAAGGGCCTCGGATATAAGGCTACCAGGTTAATGCGCTAGATTGATGGGACAAAAAGGACTGACAAAACCCGGGACCAGGAGGAAGGGACGCTGGATGAAGATTGGATTGTTGTTGTTTTTTACTTCTTTTTATTATTAGGATTGTTTTATAAAATGGATGAATGTTAGAAAAATGTTGGAATGAAATTATTTGGCGTTAGTAAAAATGTTTAAAGAATTATGCAAGAATATTATGGTTATGAGAAGTTGGTAAAAATAAGATTTAAGTTTTAAACTTTAAGGTTTTTTATAGTAAGATAAGATTAAAACAGATTAAGGTAATGTAATGACAGAATATTATGAAATATGGAAAGGATTTGCTGCGACAATTAACAATTAGGATACAAAAAAAGGGAGGAGGAGGAGGTCAAAGAAAGAAGGTAATGACAGTTAAGGATTTGAGAATATTGGACTTGTTTTTAATTGTTTGTGATATATTTTTGTGTTTTGAATTTGTATTGTTTGATGTGGTTTGTTTTTTCTTGTTTTTTCTTGTTTTTTCTTGTTTTTTCTTTCTCTTTTTCTACTTTGCTTTCTTTTGTAACTCTAAAAAAATTTCAATAAATATCATTTTAAAAAGAAAAGAAAAGTGAAGGCATTACCACAGCTCCAGTTCACTACTAACTTGCACAATCATAATCCCATTATCTGTAGTGGTGTGCAAGAGTTGCATTCACTAGCTCCCTCAGGTAAGTGAGCTAGAAGCTTTTCTGACATTCAGACTGGACAATTATCATTCATGCATTTGAAGCCTCAAATACTAGACTCTTCTTAGGTGCTTTATGCAGAACTGCCTTTGAAAGCTTTGTAGCAATTGGAAGGGACAAAAGAAGAAGAAGTGTGAAGTTGTAATGATGTGTTCTTTTTAGATACTTTAAATCCTGGGTGCTGTGGACAGAGCATCTTTTATTTTAGGGAAGGATAAATAGCACCTGCTTTAGGGTTCTTTGCAGAATTCACAATTTGACTGCCTCTAAATAATTAGTTGGTGCATGTTTGCTCTCCTGTCTCAGGGATGTTGACAGTGGCTTGTTCATGTCCACAGAATGAAAGATGGCAGGATCCACAAAGACATACTCTGCAGGGAACTGGCTTCAGGCACTAGGCCTGCTGGCAGACCAACTCTTGTGTTATAAAGATGTCCGCGAACATGTAAAGAAGGCTGGCAACATTAACCCCACCATGTGGGAATCCCTTGCAGACAACCTCAGTGCCTGGAGACTGGCAGTCAAATCGTATAGTCACAGCAATGAACAGAGGAGGAATCAACACTGGGAGGAGTGCAGAAAGAAGAAACACCATGCTGTCCCTGCAGCAGCACAACTGGATGCCTTCATCTGCACCAGCTGCAACAAAACATGTCTCTCCCGTATCGGCCTCTACAGCCACAGCAGGCGCTGTAACTCTTCAATGGTTTGACTTCACCCCCAAAGGCACACTGCTTCATTGTCTCTCGAGACAGATATATGCCAACAAAATCATGTTAGAATCCTGAGCTAAAGAACTGAACAAAGGAAACATAAGCAATACAGTTTCTAGTACGTTCTCATGAAAAACATGTGTGTGTGGAGCAGGATGGGATACTATTGATTACCGTAAATTACAGTTAATGCTGCAAAACCCAAATGTCAGTCCTTCCTTTATATACAATTTATTTTGACCCCTAACACTGTAGTGGTGAATTTTCAGGTTGCCCATTAAAACCTTAATTGGAAATATCTCATTAAACACACAGGGATGTCCACAGACAGTTAACAATAAGCTATGCTATTCTATTTAATTTTCTATACGTTTCCTCTGACCTATTGCTGCAGTAAAGAATGGTAATGTCAAACGCAAATATATGCAAAACAAGTTTTCAACTGGTGACTAAGCACAATATTATTTTTCTTCTTACGAGACTGGGATGATGTTGTGTTGTTGATCTCTATGGGCGAGATCAGTTCATTAAAAGTAAAGGTAGTAATGTCAGTCCATAATAATAAAAAATCCATATTGGGCCATTATTAGGCTAAGCCAAAAATGTCGCAAAATAGCATGCAAATTTTCGAGTTCTCCATAACTCTTCAGCAGGCTAGATGGTAAACAAAACAGGTGTGTGTGAGGGACCACAGCTCAGTGGTAGAGCATCTGCTTTTGAACACAGAAGGTACTGTGTTAAACCCGTGGCTGTAATAAAGAGAAACTGGGTAGTGTATTTATTAACAAAACTAGGTATTAATTGTAGGTGGTGTCCTAAATGATAGAAGCCAAACTGAGCAGATTTGCTTAGCGGTTGGAGTGAATGTTCCCTCAGAGAATAAAGTACATTTTAAAGTGGTATAAAGAGTTTAGGATCCCACTGGTGGTCATCTATTTTGTTGAATTAATTCAGACACCATGTCTGAATTACTGGTTGCTGAATTATGGGCTGCTGGTTTGTTTTGTTTTGTTAAAAAAAGAATTTGTGGGAATCCTTATTTTCTGGAGAAATTAACATTGCCAACCTGCCCAAGTTTCGATTTCAGTGTTTTTCCTTTAATTAAAAATCCACGTTCCCTCTGAAGTGTACTTATTTAGGCAGACTAGCTGTCCAGCACTTTTGGCTAGATTAGAGTACACAAATGCACACACCCCATTTTCTTACGGGACTCATGCCGAGAAAGTGGGAATGGGGCCACTAGAAGGTTACTCACATAACTGCAGCTCAGCAAGACATTTGTGCGGAGCAATTGCTGTGTGGAGAACTTGGCACTTGTTTACATCCTCAATGTGAATTTGCAGCAGCGCATTAAACAATCCAATGCAGTACTGCACACAAAGGACTCTCCACAAGCTGAGAATCACTGCACAAATTGGTTTGAAGCAACTGCCAAGTCTAGCCTCCCCTCCTAAAAGCTGGGTTGCCTGCATCAGAGGGGGATTTTGGTAATCTTTCATAATATGGCACCTTGTGTAAGGCTCACATTCAGTGCACCCAAGTGGATCTTTCTCAATATGGATCTTCTCAATGTCGCACGCCTTCTGCGGAGAAACCACCCACCCCACACCCCACAGTGGCTTTCCAGGCTGATTCACACAGTTGATTCGTGCATGCATATGAACTATCAATGTAATATGGAACCAAAAAAGCAGAAGTGCAGAAGTTGTATTAATTAGGCGGGATGTACCTGGTGAAAAGGGACGCGGGTGGCGCTGTGGGTTAAACCACAGAGCCTAGGACTTGCCAATCAGAAGGTCGGCGGTTCGAATCCCCGCGACGGGGTGATCTCCCGTTGCTCGGTCCTTGCTCTTGCCAACCTAGCAGTTCGAAAACACGTCAAAGTGCAAGTAGATAAATAGGTACCGCTCCAGCGGGAAGGTAAAAGGCGTTTACGTGCGCTGCTCTGGTTTGCCAGAAGCGGCTTAGTCATGCTGGCCACATGACCCGGAAAAACTGTCTGCGGACAAACGTCGGCTCCCTTGGCCAGTAAAGTGAGATGAGCATGCAACCCCAGAGTCAGTCACGACTAGACCTAATGGTCAGGGGTCCCTTTACCAGAGGTACCTTTACCTGGTAAAAACAAAGGAATCTACACTCTCGTACCATGTAAAAATCTGTTGAAGGCATTGACACAATCTAGGAGACATAAGGCATAAGGAAGTGGAAGTGGGGGATAAAAACCAAACTCTGTGTTTCCCTGGGTCTCCTAGACTCCTTTCTCTGATACTTGGTCAAAGGCCCTTTACCCTGCAGTCTTGATATTAATTACAATGAACATGTCACTCCAATTCCGGTGAGATGGCTCCAAGTATGTGCTTTTTGGAGTGCAGCCAAGATTTCTACTTACATTAATTGCAGTTGGGCGAAAGAGATCCAAAGGTCCTGTAAGCTGCAGTCCCGTGAGGCTTTTTCTACATTAGGATTTTCCTGCATGTTCAAATACATCTGGCCTCAACTTCTCTGTACTGGGAATACCTTGGGAACATGTGTTACCCTGGTTCATCTTACTCCACTTCCAATAGTCACTTTTGCTGAGGGAGTATTGCCTTTCTGAAAGTTAGATGTAGTTGGAATTTCCGTGTGTAAAACTGAGCAATCTGTATTCCAGAAACAGCTGAAACACTTCTCCAGTCTTTAAAGGCGTAAGCAACCATTAGAATGGCCATTAGAAAGGGAGCCAGGTGCTTTATATGATGTAGATTAAAACCTACAATTAAAACTGAAAGGCTGGAAAGAAAACTGGATTGGGGGAAAGACCACAGCTATCAAAAAGGAGATATTTATTTATGTGAATGCACAATTTATGACTGGAATTCTGGAGGGTGATTTAAAAAAAAAAATGCAAATTGTTACTATGATGATTTCCATCAATTTTTTGTATAAATATCTTTATTGCCAGCCAAATACCATTACTACCACCTGTTTAGTGAATATCAGAAAACAGTCAACCATTTGTTTAGGACAATTAAAGTATATATAGCCAGCCTTTTAAGGCATAACACCCACAAGGACATGTACCCAATGAGATGCAAAACATTAAGCTATATTTTTATCCTGTATTTTTATCTTGTGAACTGCCCTGAGCTCTTTGGATGAAGGGTGATATATAAATTTTAAAATAAATAAATAATATTTGAAGTGTCAAATCATAAGAATACACTATTGTAAGGCAGCTCAAAGTCTCAAGAAACACAGTTAAGGAAAAGCAACATGGAACAGACACGTTTTTAAGACCCAGTTGAACCCAGTGGGGGAAGATGAGCAAGCACCGTCCAGAAAGGGAGTTCTATAACAACAGAGCCACCATCAAGAAGGATCCGTCTTTCATGCCACCAGCCTAATAGATTTTACTGGCAGGCATACAAGCTGGACCTTCGTAGCTGTTCTTAGTATATGGGCAGGATTATACAGGGATTGATGGTTCTTTAGTTATCCTGGCCCAACCCAATTTAGGAATCTAAGGGTTATTAACACTGTACTTTTAATTCTGCCTGGGAACACACCACTAACGCATGCAACTGGTGCAAAATTGGTGCTATGAGTTCAGGGAAACCCCCCCCCCGCCCCGTTGGCTCCCGTCAACATCTGGACAGTTACATTTTGCACAAACTGGAGCTTTTGAACCCTCCTCAAAACCAGTCCTCCGTAGAGTAGCTTACAGTAGTCATCTTTGAAAGTAACTCGTGTATGAATAACTGTAGCAGGTCCAAGCACTGATACCAGTCACAGATGGCGTATCAACCTAAGCTGGTAAACAGAGCTCTCTTTACCACTGATGCACTTATATTAATTCATCATTTATATGTTGTGTTAAAATGGTACTCAGAAACTATATTGTTAAAAATTCTGTTGAGAATAGTATTGCATAAAAAGCGTGGGATAAGATTGAAGCTATGATCATGCATGTGAAAGGAAGAGGTCTTGGAAATACCACAGGGTAAATCGTTGCTATTTCACTTCTTTTCTTCCCTTTATTATTGTTGCTTGAGGCTATAGATATTTTAAAAAATAAAGGGAACTTAGGAAGCAGACAGCTGCAAATTCAAACCAGATTATACCTTAATGAGTACCATTCAGTTTGCAGCTGTGAAAGGGGATGAACAATCCAGACTCGCTACTTACTTCTAATTGCTTTTAAGAACTGTGGAAAGGAGTCTTGAAGGCCATGAAGCATAATTGTCATTGAATGATTCTCTCTCTCTCTCTCTCTCTCTCTCTCTCTCTCTCTCTCTCTCGTCACTTGCAGCGGAGTTTTAATTATTTTCAAAGCTTTTAGCTGTACGTGAAATAATTGCTCTTGGAAGAGTTGCAAAATAAGCAATTCAAAACCCCTCCTCTATATTTTCCAACCACAAGCAAAGTGACCACAAGCATAGTCTATCTATGGGCATAGCCTAAGCACAGTTGTGTTGACAATTCAGTTTTCAAAGGTCTAAGTCACCGTTCCCCATACTTTTTAAATTCAGGTATCTCCTAAGTTAGTATCGCCTGCCAATGCAACCACAACCACCAGTTACAAGAACCTTGCATCTAACCACACTGCCTTCTGAAAGAAACTCCATGAGGTATTTCTATCCATCATGGTGATTATTTCTTACCCTTTCCAGTAAGTAGCCTGCCCCATGAGAAATAAAACACACAATCTAATCTTGTATAACGGCAAGATGAAAATGACAAGTAGGACTCCCTGTATGAAAATGTTACTCTCTTCAGAGGTGAGACAAGTCCCTTTGTCACATGAAGGTATTGTTTGCAGTATCATAGCATGTAGCAGAGCCGTAGCTAGGTGATCTTGCGCCCTTGGCAGAACTTTCCGGATTGCACCCCCTAGCCACGGACTAATTAGCTCTTCTTCCTGCCTCTCCTCCAACATCCCTCCCCCCCCCCCCGCCCTTCCACCCATTCAATTCACCCTCTATTGAAAACCATTTCTTATGAGGCAATAATCAATATTTATATTAATGGATATATTTTTAGCTGATTTTGCACCCCTCCACCGCCTGTGCCCCTGGTGGGGGCCCACCTCACCACCCCCTAGCTATGACCCTGGCATGCAGCAGGGCATTGTCTTTTCTGAGGCCCATAATGTCACATTACCTTGGCAACTACACATTTACCTTCATAAGACAAGGAGATCAAAGGTAAAATGTACATGCTGAAGATACAATAAAACCTCAAAATACATTTAGAAACCCATCCACAACTTTAATGCCATCTTCATTACGGGGAAGCCAGTAGAAAAATGTTCACATGAAAATCTTGTTCAAGTTGGATATTGCTGTGTGGCAAAGGCTCTCGGGAAGTTTTTCACCATTTTGCTCTTATTTTCATAGGGGAAAGAGCAAGATACACATTTATTTTAAATGAAAGCATATGTCTTACCAGTCTTCTGGCAGAACTTAAAGGTCATCCTATACCCTAGGGACCTTTTACATTCCTTAACTGCGAGTGAACAACTTCTTAAGTTTGCCTTTTGCTTCCCATAACAGTCCTGTGAAGCACATTTCGCACAATCTTTTTATGGAACCGTTTGTAAATATGACAAATGCAACATTGTGCTAATGAGAAAGTAGGTGCTGCCACATGACCTTAAGGGGTCATCTGCACAACAGCTTCTCAGATGACTTGAAATGGCCTTGGCTGAAATGAAGTTTGGGGCAATGTGGAGTTAGCACATGGACTGCTGCAAGACCAATATACATCCCATTCTTCTCTCTGTTTGGCATGTGCATAGGCATGTAATTGACATAATACATGCAAAGGGACCAAATAGCTTGCTAAAGTGCATTCGTTGAATAAACTCATCAGAGACCTTAAAAACAGCATTGCAATTCCCCCATCCCCTTTTACCAAAGTGCTTTTATTAGCTGTGTGACAGCCAGAAATTAAGCAAGTGTAGTAGCTTCTGGCATGAAGATAAACATGTTGAAATGCAAGAACACAGAAAACTCAGCAAAAATTGAAAGAAAACTGAAGCGGGGGGGGGAGAGGAATAAATGTTGGCTAAAGGGCAGTACTGGGAAGCTCGAAAACTTGTACTGAGTTTACATTTCCCAAAGATATCAAAGCCTCCAATTTTTAGCACAATCACAGCAATGAGACCTTGATCTAAACATTTCCAAGCAAACTTATCTTTGACTTTTTACTGTCGGGCCCAGAATAGAATCAGAAACATTTCTTGACTCTCTGCAAGTAATTTAGACTGTGGGAAATGCACGTTAGCTTGTCTTTCATAATACAATTAATGGTGTACAGTGCACTGCATTATGATAAACCTTAGTTCAGGAAAGCAAGCGCCAATCTGTTCCCAAAAATGCATCGTAATTCAGAAGATTGCTTGGAAATTATTACATACTTCTTCTCATAAGTGTCTTTATTTAAATATTTACAAACTGTACTTTCATGGATACTGTAAGTATACAGGCTAAAAACAAAGTATTAACAACAAAAACAATAAAAACATCGAACACACCAATAAGAGCTTGACGTCAAAAACCTCACGTGTGAAAGGTTTGTGAATAATGTGACTTTTAGAAAATGCCTAAAACTGAGCAGCGTTTGCCACAGTAAAGGCTCAATCCAGCTGAACCTTCAGGGGGCATTTGGGACCACTGAAATTGCTCCATCTAAAGAGCTTAGCAACTAAGGGGTGGGGAGCGTAAGGATTCAGGCAGTCCTTAAGGTACTTGGAGTCCAAGTTGTTTAGGGAACTAACTTAAAAACCTCAGAGTTGGCCCAAAAACAGATTGGTAACCAGCAGTGGAGTGCAAGTAGCCCATGGTTTCTAGGGAGGCCCCCAAAGCTTTGGAGCTAGCAGAGAGAAAGTTTTCCCAGCTCCAGGCAAGACTAGCCCAGACTAGACCCTGAGGCTCTAGGATGAGGTGTCCTCCAGCCAGGTGAGAAACGGTTTGACCACTTCAGCAGTTCCTTCTACTACATATCTCCACCTGACAGATACAAAACCACAGAGGGAGAATATAAGTCTGTGAGTTTGTCGAGTTGTGTTGTGAGAGAGTGAGAGGAACTGTTAGGTGGAGTCAGACAGATAGTTGGGATAATCAGTTTGACGTTGTTAGGAACGTATAGGACAGTAAAGGAACTAAGATTAAGAAACTGCCAAGAAAAATTAACTGAAACCATAAACTTGTTCATGCCTATAAAATAAACTTGATTATTTGTTAATGTTAACAACTGTCTGGACTCCGTGTGTACCCGAGAGAAATGGGTTGGTGGCAGCGGGGAAGCAATCACAGTGGTGGCACAGGCTCAATAGACTGTCAAACGTCTGGGGACCCTGTGTGATCTCCACAAAAGTGGAGATGGATGGGCCAGGTTAAACAGACCCCTGTCACTCCTTTAACGTAAGTACACATTGTCTTCAGTCAAGCTGAAGGTAAAGGAGAGCAACACGGAGAAGAATGAGCCAAAGAGAGTTTGAGTGAGACTTCTCTCTCTCTTTTTAATAGAAAAGGGGTGGCATGTTTCGAAATAATGTCATCTGCCTTACTGTTATCAGAAAAGAAACCAACGTTTATAGAATGGATTAGGGACTTGTTTTCAGCAAAGGAAAAAGAAACCTTTCCAGAGTCACCATTCAGTCATCCAAGACGACTATGATGTATTCCTCCCACTGATTTGCAGAACTGCTGTGTGATGATGACTAAGCAATTCCTTTTGCAATTCCCTTGGGTAATAGGGAGGTCACAATGTTTTGATGCTGGCTGAATGCATGCCAGGCGCTAGAGTGCTGAAAATTGCCATGCATGGACAGACAAGGCCTTGTTTCAAAACATACAGTATTTTCAGTGTCTTCCCCTCCCTCCTTACTGGAAATGAGCTAACTTGTGATGTGACGGCTCCTAGTCACATAATAACACATACTTTAGTGAACTACCAAATTCCCTCTTTTTATATGAACATCATATTCAGCCTGGACCTTTGGAAATATGGAATCAAATTCTGGCTCAATCACGAACCTGTTGGGTGGTCTTGTGCAATCGCTACCTCCCAGCCTCTATTACTCTTTTGTAAAATGGAAATATTAAAAAGTCAACCTGAAAGCAAAGCTTATAGCCTGTGGCAAGCACAATTTTCTCCAAAAGGACCATGCTGTGAAGGAGGAAAGGAACAGACGCTACAGATGAAGGTTGTCCTGTTGAGCAGAGTGTTATTGATGCACCTTGCATTCAAGTGAGTCATAAAGGGGGAAAACCCTTCTTGAAAAGATCCACTGTAATTATTAGTTTTTTGTCACCTAGCCTCTCTCTTAGGAGGCCTCTCTCTAATGAAAACCAATTATAGATTTTCTTTAAAAACAAGCTACCTTCTATGTTGTGATCTCAAAATGGTTGAATCAATGAAAATGATATTCCACAGATGTAAGCTTTACAGCAGTCTATTGATTATGTCCAGAAATTTTGTTTCCATCTTCCTTTGAAGATGTAGTCTTTTCATACCATATCAAGGGAACATTTCAATGAATATTTCTTTATTTGAAATGGAATGCATATTGAAAAATAAATCACATCTCTCAGAAATCATTTGCATCATATTTACACATATTTTGTTTGATAACACTTGTTTCAGCTCACAATGTGCCAGAAAACATTTGGTACATCACTGCAGCTACTTTGCAAAAGCCAGTAATTTAAAACAATGAACTAAAAAAGAAAAGGGTGGGGAGTTTTTTACTTCCAAAATGTAACAGAAAAACCACAGGGGTGATTTCCTTTCTTCTGAAAACTGAAAACAGGCATCTCCTACTGAGAAACAAATGTCCAGTTTGCACATCATTATAAAGTTTATAATGAATGTGGAGATTGCTCCAGCTTCACTCCTCCCCTAGGATGAGTAAACAAACCATGACCCCTGACTTTGTGATAAATCCAAGCAGGTGATTTTGTTTTGTTTTGCTCAAACAAACCACAATTAGTAAGCCAATACGAAATTGTGGCTTCATACTGTAGTTTGTTTGGCATGAAAGAAGCCCTGATCCCTAGTTCCAATGTAATTCTAAGTCAGGGACCGTGGTTGGTTGCTCCTGGTTTTGTTCAAGAAGGAGCGAAGTACGAAAAACCTCTGCAGTTCATAGGTTTACCATGATGCGGAAATTTGTTTGTTTTATTAAAGTTCTATCTTCATCCGAGGAGAATCACAGGTGGCCTACCTGTTACTCCCCCCCACCACCATTAATTTGCAACACTAATGTAAAACTTTTCACTGGGACCTTATTTGGAGACAGGCTGGTAGTGAAGCCACTGTAACAGGCTCCGTTTGTGGGGTGTCTGCATCATGCAGAACATCACACAGAGGGAGGAGAAGCTCAAAAAAGCACATGTGCAAAACCATCCATTATTACTAAGTAACTATACCCTGAATTTCCTTGGTAAAATTTGTCCTTTCCTCATGAAACTTGTAATATTATTGAGGTTCATTAATTAAAATGGGTGTGTTCTGAGTAAAGCATAGTTGGAGACATCCCTAAAGTTGTTGCCCTCTGTCATAGTCTCAAACAGTCTAGGAATGACCTCTGTTTTATACACTGCAAAGACATTTCTTAGCAACAGAGACGCAGCGGAGCAATTCCTGTGGATATTTCTTCTAAGTCTTAAAGGTAATACAAAATGAAGCAATCCTAAAGAAGCACAAAGCCACAGCCAACTTGATCATACAAGTCACATATTCTCAGTACAAAAAAATGAACTTGGGATGGGAAGGAAGTTTGTCCTTAAGATACGCCCAACAGGAGGCCACAAAAAGTGAAGATGTTTACTCCTCATATCACAGAATAAGCATGATTCCTTCACACTTCTCATATTTTTCCTACAATTTGTTCTGAGGTGACTGGGGGTAATGTCTGTGGGCTTTTAGTCTAGTCAGTCATGCATTAAAGGCAGTAGCATCAGCTGAATCCACCATTACAAGGCTTAAAGGTAAAGGTAAAGGGACTCCTGACAGTTAGGCCCAGTCACGAACAACTCTGGGGTTGTGGTGTTCATCTCGCTTTATTGGCCGAGGGAGCCAAAGTACAGCTTCCGGGTCATGTGGCCAGCATGACTAAGCCGCTTCTGGCAAACCAGAGCAACGCACAGAAACGCTATTTACCTTCCCGCCGGAGCTTACAAGGCTTAGCTAGCATCAAAGTTTTCCAATACATTGTGAAAAATAGCAAAAGTTGGCATGACTGAAGACTTCTGCCACCATTTTTTAAAAAAAACACAGTATACAGTGGTACCTCGGGTTACAAACACCTCGAGTTACAGACTCCGCCAACCCAGAAGTAGTACCTCAGGTTAAGAACTTTACCTCAGGATGAGAACAAAATTGTGCGGCGGCGGCGTGGCAGCAGCAGGACGCACTATTAGCTAAAGTGATACTCAGGCTAAGAACAGTTTCAGGTTAAAAACGGACCTCCGGAACGAATTAAGTTTGTAACCAGAGGTACCACCGTATTGAGAAGTTATGACAACATCAGTTAACCTCAAGAAACTGAGCATGGAATTTAATATTTTGGTCCAATTCCCCATTCCATAACATTAAACAGTGGAAGTGGAGGTAGACACGGAGAGAGGCTCTCAATGATTTGGGTGGGAAAAGGAGACTGGCAAAACTAATCATGTTAAGTCCTGTTTCTGAAACCACTGGACGTTTCGGGGTAATTTATTTTACAAACATTTAAACACTATTTAGATAAGGTTGAGGAAGGAAGCCAGGAATACTGCCAACAGACATGAAGATTAGACCCACTGAAATCAATAGACTTAAGCCTGTTGATTTCAATAGGTCTACTCAGGGTATGACGAACACTGGGTATCACCAAACCTAAGACAGGCCATTCATAACTTACTATGTATAGGCCTACATTCTTAACAGAGTGTGCTCTGCAGTACTAATCTGTTGTTAATGGGGGCAGAGTAAGTTCTCATTATTTGTTGTTGGCAGACTTAGACTAACTTGGATAAAAGGAACCACAAGGTACCCTTTATAAAGGGTTGGCTTTTGGGAAGCCTTTGGGCAAGGCATGCTTCATAAGGTCCCTCCCTGAATGGCTTCAATGGTTGTTGCTGCAATCTATTCACTTGCCCAGTCCACATATCTACCTAGAGCGCTTGCATGCTCAGGTAAACAGGTTTTAACAGCAAAGAGGAGAACCTATGCTTTCAGTATCAGCAGGTGCCCAACAATGTCTTCTCCTGATTCAGGACTGGTTAAGTTTGGATTTCAGTTCAACACATGCTTGCAAAACCCAAGGCCTTCCCTTATCCAATTAACTACGTTAGGCTCCTTGTAACTGAATGAACCAATTTAAAAATAACTTTTGAAAAGAAACAATGTTATTAGAAGCCTTACTTTTTCCATATTAAGACTGTAAATAGAAACAAACAACAAAAGCAGAATCTTTGCTTAGTTTTTGTTTTTTTAAAATAAGTGCTGCTCCCTGACTGAAATGTCCTATGTTCTTAGAGGCTATGGCAGGGGGCAATGGAAAATGTTGCGCTGAGGCTCATCTAGGGAACTCAATTACAGGAATTCTGGGAAAGTTCCTCAGTTAAACAGTAAGACATTTACTGGATGGGATGATTAGGGTAGCATTTGAAGACGTTTTAGAATGATTTGAACAGAATCAAGTAACAGCTCTGAGAAACATTACAGACAGGGTCCCAAACTTAAACAAAGAAGTGCAATGAACAGTTCTCTGCATGGTTCTATTATCTGAATAAAAGAACATAGCATGATTGTATTTTTAAATCGATTATCCTTGATCATGAAGTCAGATTTCCTTAGCCTCTTCACGAAGTAGGAATACATACAAGTGGCATACCCAAATGCATTTACTACTGGATACAAAATATAATACTCTCCAAATGAACATATAATAAACATTAAAGCAACCTAGAAATCAGGTTCCAAGTCATTGCTTTCCTTATTCCAGGACATATTTCACACATTTGTTTCATAATAGTCTCTCACTTGTGGCAACGGAAAACGGATGTAAAAAGTGACGTGGGGGGGGGGGACTAGTTGTAAAGTCCATATTCTGGTACATCTCTTCATTTCACCAACATCACCTTCTCTCCTCTGCCTTCCTCCTCCCTTCAAGTGTAGCAATATAGCCAATGCAACTATACTCTGTGTGTGATTCCTTTCTAAATGGCCTACATTCAGAAATACCTTGCAAAAGTCTCCACTAATAAATTAACATAAAAAAGAAAACAGATTGGGGGGTGGAATATGGCAGCAACAATCTTATATTTTTTGAGGCCCGGCAGGCCAAATAATCCTTTCATATCTTCATAAGCAGTAGTCAAAGTTACAAGAGTTAAAACGCTTCCCCCGCAGTAATCATGGGCAGTATCAAAAGTGGAAAGACTCCAGCAGCAGAACTGATGCTCTCCCTTGTGTCTGCAGTCCCTTTGTTTGCCAAGGTTGTGATCGATGGAGAGGGTCCACCTTGCTTCCAGAAGCATTGCTTGAATTCCATCTATAACAACACAGGACAGTGATCTGAATAACTGAGCAGCATTCTTCTTTTACAGCCACAGAACACTTCCTACCTAAAACAGCGCCAATACAAACAACAGGGTCTCTTGCAAAGTGTCCTTGCAAGAGGCAACAACCTGAGGCACGGACAGCTATTTCCATAACTAGGCTTCAGCACCAGGAAGATGCTAGCTCTAACCACCCCCACCCCCACCCCAATTCCTTTTACAGTTACATGCAAAGGGTCACTAACTGTTCTCAGCCCCATTGCTTGGAAGGAGAAGCATGACATGTGAACTGAATGATTTGCAGATACGGGTAGGGATTAAAAAAAAATATTTTTTTTGGTGTTCGCTAAAGCACAGCAATCATGGTTGCAAATTCACCTGATTGACTTTGGGTGCTCTTCACCTTGACTTGCGGAGGAGGGCATTTCTTGCTCTGTCTCCGGTGGCAAAGTACTTGGGCCAGGCTTGATCTAGCAGCTGCACAATAATCCATCATGCCACAGCACACTGCAAGCACATGCTGTTTGAGAAGGGCCGGAAGAGCTGTCCACTGAGGCTATTAGTCCAGCGAGCAAGACAAACAACATGCTCTAGGGTTGCTAGAGGGATCCAATCAAGCGCTTCAAGCCTTACTCTTAATTACAGAAGAGAATTTCAGGGCAGGGAAAGGAATGAAAGTCACCCAGTGACTCTCTCTTTTATACAAACAGCTAAGGCAACACACACACGTGCACGAACCACAGGAGAGCATCTGCGCGTGTTTTTCGTGCTTGAGCCTCATGCACAACTTCTCTCAGCGGGCAGCTCAGCCGGTTACAGGCTGGTGCTGATAACCGCCAAGGTTGCAATTTCGACCCCAATGCATGGGGCAGCTGCATATTCCTGCAGTGCAGAGTGGGGGGGGGGACCCAGCCAGATGAGCAGGGTATAAAGAATAAATTATTATTATTTTATTATTGGACTAGATGATCCTCAGGGTCCCTTCCAACTCTATGATTCCAAGCAAAACATCGCGCGCGTGAAGCGGGCTGCCCATCCAGACGCGCGCTTCAGGGAAGCAACACGAGTTTGCAACCCACACGGCACTTTTCGCCGGGCAAAACTAAGACAGCAGAGAGAGGTGATTGTTAGGGAATCCGTCTGGAAGGCTTTTCCCAGAGAGGCGCTGGGGAAGGGCTGCAAAGGGGAGCGGGGCGATCGGCGGCAGGAGAGCTGCCCTCTCCCCGCCTGGCTCCTACCTGCCCTGGCTGGGGCCCGGCTAGGCGGAGTTGGAGGCGCTCCGCAGGCGCGGCCCGTGCTGCTGGACGAGGTGCTGCTGCTTCTGCCGCGTGGACTTGACGGCCAGGATGGCCTGGCGGTTCTTGTACTGCACCAGCTGCAGCGTGATCTCGGCGTTCCAGCCCTGCTCCTGCGGGCACCGAAAGTCGATCTCTTTGCCCTCGGCCATCACCACCGTGAAGTACACGTACTTGCCTTTGCGCTCCACGCAGTCCACCGTCTTCATGGTGGAGAAGGGCAGCTCCTTGATCTTGGCCACCACGGAGGGCGCCGCGCTCGTCGTCGTCGTCGTCGTCTCCAGGCCGGGGAGAGGAGCAGCAGGCGGCGGAGCAGGAGCCGCCGCCGCCGCCGCCAGCTCCGGCTGCTTGGGCGGGATGAGCAGGAGCCCTTCCTCGGTGAGGATGCAGCGCTTCTTCTTCCACAGCTGCAGCAAGCCGTCGCTCCGCTTCTCCAGCACGCCCTCCTTCACGGCTTTGCAGCCGCCCTCCAGCATCCTCCCGCCGGCGCCGCCGGAACAAAGTTCCCGCAAGACCCGGGCAAGGAGAGGAGCCTTCGGGGTCCCGGGAGCCTTTCCTCCGACGACGCCCGGGCGTCCCCCGCAGCCACTGAGGGAAGCGGCTGGGCTCGCGCTGCTTTTGAACGCGGTTCCTCCACCCCAGCAGGGCGCGTCAAGGGGGCCGAGGGCGCTCGCGGAAGAAGAGGAGGGAAGAAGCCCCGCCGCGCTCTCGCTCGCACACCCTTCGCCTCAGGGCCGGCGCGCCTCCCCGCCTCGCTCGCTGCTCCGTCTCCTGCCCTCCCGCCAGAGAGGCCTGGAGCGCCTCACGCGAACCGCCGCGCCGCCGCCACTGCCAAAGAACAAAGCGCTTCTCCCGCGCTGGCCATTTCCGCTCCTCAAACTCGAGGCGGCGAGGAACCCGGCGCGCTCGGGGCTGGAGCACTTTTTAAATGGCATCGGCAGGCAGGCAGGCTGCAGTCCTGGCGCCCCCTGGAGAATGCGCCGCCCACAGGAGCTGATTCACCGCGGGAGGGGGGCCGCCCTCCCGACGCCTCCCTCCCTGCCCGCCCAACTTCTCCTCCCGACGGAAGGCAACAGTTCTGCTGAGGAGCTGCTTGTGTCACGACGCGGGGCTTCCTTTTTAAAAAAGAAGGTGCCTCCCGAATCATCCAGAACAGAGTTTTGTTTCTTTCTGCACTCCTCCGCAGTGCGATCGTTATATTGGATCGAGGGAGGCACGCACGGTGTGAAAAAACGCCCGGAGGCATTTATATGGTACTTGTGCTGATGTGGAGACTAAAAGTCCTAGGGGCCCGAACGCAGACATACGCAGTCTCAAGACTGAAGATATAGAGGAGTGTCATAGTCACTATCCAATGTACCTTCTCATAGGTAAAGGTAAAGGTACCCCTGCCCGAACGGGCCAGTCTTGACAGACTCTGGGGTTTGTGCGCTCATCTCACTCTATAGGCCGGGGGCCAGCGCTGTCCGGGGACACTTCCGGGTCACGTGGCCAGCGTGACAAAGCTGTTCTGGCGAGCCAGCGCAGCACACGGAACGCCGTTTACCTTCCCGCTGGTAAGCGGTACCTATTTATCTACTTGCACCCGGGGGTGCTTTCGAACTGCTAGGTTGGCAGGCGCTGGGACCGAGCAGTGGGAGCGCACCCCGCCGCGGGGATTCGAACTGCCGACCTTTCGATCGGCAAGCCCTAGGCGCTGAGGCTTTAACCCACAGCGCCACCCGCGTCCCTTCTCATAGGATCACCAAATAACACCATCCTTTCTTCAGCCTACCTTGGCTAGCAAGTGAGAGCCCACACTGCAGACCCCCAATCTTTTAGGAGACATTTGAAAATCAATGAAATGCTTTTTGCACAGACAAATGAGTGATGCTCAGACACTTGTCCCCAATAAAACAGGTAACATACACCTTCCCCAAACAATACATACAGTGAAGCAGGCAACCTCCTAACAAAACAAAGCACCCAAACTCCTCACTTTGAAGTAAACAAATGAGAAGGGCGGGGAGGGCTTAGTAGGCAGGGGGGTTGACGCTGAGGGCACGAGTGGGGACCCAAGATACACACCAACTTCTTGTGATCTAAACTGGGTATGGGGAACCTACAGCCCTCTAGATGCTGGAGGAGTCCAGCTCCCATCAGCTCACAGCCACCGTGGCTAATGGCCAGGGATTATAGGCACTGCTCCAAATTGTAAGAGCTTGAGTTGTTTTAGCTCAGGGTAGGCCACCTAAGGCCCGTGGGCCGGATGCAGCCCAATCGCCTTCTCAGGAATGTGTTTTTACATGAGTAGAATGTGCCCTTTTATTTAAAATGCATCTCTTTGAGTTATTTGTGGGGCATAGGAATTCGTTTTGGGTCGTCCCCCGCAAATATCGTCTGGCCTACCACATGGTCTGAGGGGCGGTGGACCGGCCCACAGCTGAAAAAGGTTGCTGACCCCTGTTTTAGCAGGAGTGCTGGAGAAAGCCTTTTAGAGGTATCTTTTTCAGGGACTCAAAGACCGTGGAAGTAGTCAAGATTCTTCTGAATCTATTTCAGAGGAAGGCTGCATTCATCTACTTTGTACCAAGTGATAGACTGACAACAGGAAAATCAAAGAAAGAATCGGATACAAGCCAGCACTTTGTGACTGAAAAAATACAGAAGAAAAATAAACAGAATTGTTGCTTGCACCCAAGTTATATCTGTCAGCGGTCAAGGAAGTGTACAAATCTACGTAATCATGTGAACACAGCAGCTGAGACTTGGATCAAAACACCCCGAGTGCAACTCATGCTTTCTGAAGCCTCTCTATAAATACCTTCGTTAAAATAGCTCTAAAATATATGTTGAAGGAAGCTACAGCACAATCCTTGCTAGTGAAGGAAGGGAAGCTAGTTCATAATGCCTTCTTAAAAATATACCAGGGTTTCCAAATGCATCAAATCCCTTTGCAGACCCTTTTTATGACTTGAGAGCCTACATCGTTTATAAGCAGCAAAGCTTTTTAGTTAAAATTGTAAAGCCCGCTCAAATTTACCCTCTCCCTCTCTACCCATCTCATAGCTTACCCCTTCTTTCCACTCCCATTTCTCGTTTTAGTCCACGGATCTTAAAGCGTGGTTAAATCCCCTTTTCCTCTGGCATCTTACGTCAGCCTCCATTTTTGCTGTTCTGCTTATCTTACATAGCCTTGTTTCTATTACTTGTAGCAGAGTTCAGCAGCAACATCTGGCTGCAAAAATGGGTGTCAACTCCCTCATACACTTCTGAATGCATGCATTAGCATTCTGCCACTCCAAGCTATCAACGTTTATTTAGATTTCCTCTGTGGGGGAAGGCTTTATGATATGCAGGTCTAATATAATGAATTCTTCCTGTATTAGGAAACAGCACCACTCTAGCTACCATGGCAGTCCTATATAAAATGTCTTAACATTCATACAAGCAGAATACATTTGGTAGGGATACTTATTCAATACCATTTTAAAATTCAACGCATCCATGAGCATAGCATATATTCCAAAGATTATGTTCAGGTGCTACTGGAAGGAATTTTTTTATCATGATAATGGAAGTAAATGATGTTTAGACACACGGATACCTCATTATTTGAATTTGTGTGACTGGACCTAACAGTCAGGGGTCCCTTTACATTTAAGTTCTGCTAATTAGCACTTTCAAAAACCATAGTTCAATCAGCTTTGTCTGCATCTTCATATCAGGTGCATTACGAAAACAAGCAGCAAGCCTAAGTAATTTGGCCTTGGATACTGTAGCACACAGACGCCCTCTAGTGTCAAACTAAATTTTGTGTTTATGCTCAACATAAAAAATGTGGTACACCTATAGCTCTCACTTGACCTGTTGAGTCTGCTGTAGTAAAAGTGTTTCCCCTCCACCTCCCCAAAAGTCTTCTGTACTCAATGTACATATATATAACCCAGACATCAAATCAAGTTGCTTTGGCCAATGCAGGCTTATGCTAAAATAATTTACTTTTCAAAGAGGAACATAATTTAGCTGTTTTTTCCTGCAGCAAATACAGCCACTTGTCTGAAAACTAAACATAGCACCAACAAACTCTAACAATCTCTAAAGGTAAAGGGACCCCTGACCATTAGGTCCAGTCGTGACCAACTCTGGGGTTGCAGCGCTCATCTTGCTTTATTGGCCGAGGGAGCCAGCGTACAGCTTCCAGGTCATGTGGCCAGCATGACTAAGCCGCTTCTGGCGAACCAGAGCAGTGCACGAAAATGCTGGAGTGGTACCTATTTATCTACTTGCACTTTGACGTGCTTTCGAACTGCTAAGTTGGCAGGAGCAGGGACTGAACAACGGGAGCTCACCCTGTCACGGGGATTCGAACCGCCGACCTTCTGAGGCTCCGCAGTCTAGACCACAGCGCCACCCGCATCCCTAACCATCTCTAGGATCCTGTAAAAGCCCCTGCTTCAGTAGTATGCAAAGTGTGATACTTACTGCACTTTCCATTCACTTGTCAGGTAACCGCATTGTCAGTGGTCAAATACGAGTGGTATGTACAAAACATTCTTAAATGTCACACTTGAAATATTTCATCCGTTAGGAATGTTGCAAAATGTAATTGCTCATATTACTCTGTGCAAAATAAATTCCTTTAAATGCAACTCAACGTGCATGGAAGTTGCAAAACTAGTGTTGGGAAATGCTGAACTGAAAACGAACTGTAATTTTAAAGGCGTTGGCTGCCTGTCTTTATCCTTTCCTACAAACTTGCCAAATTTGTTCCTTGTGGAAAAGCAGAGCTACCAGAAATACACAAACAGAACATGTTACTGGAACATTTTTACCTCGGGCCAGATGTACAGGGAATGGAGCCTTGATGAATCCTGCTACATGGAGTTAAAACTGAATTTGTTCAGTTAAGAGCCTTTTCAGTGACTGCAGTTGAACTTGTGCCTACAATCTGTTGCACTGCATCAGACCACCCCAGCAGCCACCCTGTAACCAGCTGAAAGTTATTTAGCTATTGGAGTCACAGCTGGTACTTGAGGGAGTACTAACAGAAGGCACCTCCCACCCTCCTCCAAGAGGTAGCATTTCTAAGGAAGCTGCAGGTTCTGAGACTCGTTGCTTCCACTGAATCTGCTTTGACACAGGATCAATATGCTCTCTAATAAGAATCTAAAAACTCATCTAAACAGTGAAGCTACTGCCTTTGAATAAGCAATGTTTCAATCTTTTCCACACACAAACTGTACAGAGCCTTTGCAGAATCCCCGCCCCCCCATGCTTGTTTGCTTCACACATACTCTCCCCCCCCACCAGTGAAGGGCAATATATAGTTGGGAGCTTTTTGTAGGGGTTTTCTTGCTTTTAAGAGTTTGGCTCCTGCACCCACTGTTCTTTATGCTGCATTTCTTCTTGGGAGCCCAAGGTCTATTTCTGGAATTCTTGTATTAAGAGTAGGCCTGCCAATAAACAGGAAAAGATATATATTCAGCAGTGGGGGGGGTAATATATGTATGTAGTATGAAAATACATTTGTTGCTTAAGTGGTGAAATATAACTTCTTCCGGCAATTGTGGTATTGGTGTGAAAAACCCTGCCATGTACTAAAGACAGGGATGGCCCAAGACATTTTGGCACCTGAAGCAAGCTGCAAAATGGTGGCTCCCTCCCTGCCGGGGAAGAAGGGGTGAGTAAAGATCTACATCATGAAGGTGGGGTGGGGGGAAGGGACAAGAGAGAAAGTTCAATATCAGGATCTGCTGCCCCTGTGGACCCTGCTGCCTGAAGCAGTTGCTTCATCTTGCCTCATAGGTGGGCTGGCCCTGGCTAAATATATCCTTGTTTTGCAGAAAGAATTCTGTTGTAAGGCTTAGGACGCCTATTCAGTTTCTCCTGACTGTGGTTCCTCATGCTTTATCAGGTGCCAGGCAAAAGTGTTTTTCCATCTTTCAGAAGCATCTTTTCAGGTGGCACTAGAATTACAATAGAAAGTAGGGCATCAATAGCATCAGAGTATTCACCAAAACTCTGCATCTCTGAGTTTGCCCAATTATCCTGAGTCTGAATAGTTTTGACACACTACTTCTAAAAAAAGAAGTAGTCCTGGACAAATTGTAAAGTTGGGAAAGTTTCAAGCTGACTGAAAGTTTATTTCTTTGGGTGTGATAGTTTACTTCTCCCCAACGCATATCCAGATGGAATATAAGGAAGTAGTGAAGGAAAAAGCAAATGGCATACCTAAATTGGCTAAACTTCCAGGTGGATGTTCTGATAAAGAATGGTTAGTAGTTTACAGCTGAGAAGTTTGTCAGACAATCACCAGCTTAACTCAAAACTGGGCGTACAAAATTTATTCTTTTTTGTTGTCTGGAGCACACTGGAGATAGGATGAATCTCAAATCATCTACAAGTAAAGACCATCTTAAAGGAGTAATTGAAGACGCCCAGCCTCTGTGAAACATGTCAAAGAAGTACCTAATCCTATAACCTTATTTGAACAAACCGGGAATGGGGAACCTATAGCCTTCCAGATGTTCAACTGTGATTCCCATCATTCTTGACCACTGATCATGCTGGTTGGGATAGGAGTCCAAAAACATGGATGGTCAGAGGTTCTCCTGTCCTACTTTTAAGGGGATAAGGCAGTTAAAAAGTTATATTACTACTGGAGCTTCAAAGTTTCTAGGCAGGAAAGTGCTACAGTTGTAGTGCAAAAGTCCTTTGAGATAGTTTATGCAAGCCTACTGAAACAAACCTGTGCAGGAGTACAACCCTGAAGGCATTTCACTGGTGCTTGTGCACATAACCCTCAGGGGCTGGTCCTGTTCAGCAAAAACATCTTAGTGATATGCTTGTAAGATTTTTTTTTTTAAATGTACACAGGCACACAACTAATTTCTGAAAATACTAGGTTTATTCACACCCCAGTGGTAAACAACCTTAATATGATGTCTCTAGTTTTTTTTTCTGTAGGTCACCATCACAAAATACAAAAACCTAGAGCATAAACAAGCAGACAGTTATGAACGTCCAATGTGGTCTTGATGGAAATTGACAGATTTGGTTGGTTCTTCAGGAAAGGAGGCAAAGATTGGTCTCCGTCAACAGTTCTGGTTATCTTCACAGCTGCAGTCTAATAGCTACATGACAACAGACTTCACAAGAACCAAACTATATATAGCAATGAATTAACTATTCATGCTTTAGGGATTTACTGCATTCTACATTTTGGCAGAAAAGTACTATTAAAATGCTAGGTACAAGGAACCTACATTTTAAACTGGTTCTGTCAGTTTGTTTTAACAAATTGTTTACTTAATTCTACCAAGATACAAAACATAAGGCTGTAAGTAACTAATAGTTGTGTTTAGGCTATTACAGTGCAGATAATCCTCAAGGCCACATACACAGTTTCACTGCTGCTTGCATTCTGCTGGGTTTTGATCCTTCTGTTGGAAGAAAAAACACACCAACATATCAGTGTGAAGACCACAGCTGTGCTACAGGACTTTGATAACTTTATTGGAGGGAAATGATTTACAAAGATCATATGCATCAATTACTGACCTTGGGGTCATAATCTGGATCATTTTCCTCATCCGCTTCTTCTTCCCCTTCCTGAAATATACAGGACATACATTGAATGCGCACTTGACGTCATAAAGAGCAAAGCTGAGAGTCTGACATTCCAGGATTCGTAAGCACCTTTGTGCTACGTTTTAACTACTGAAACCAGTTAAGCCACCATGAAACTCACCTCATCATCGGCCTCCTCACCCTCTTCGTCATACTGGGGGGAGAAGGAGGGAGACAAAAATTAAGATAAGAGGACAGTAATACTTTAAGGACATTACTCTGCAAATTAGAGTTTTTGAGTTGCAGTTATTTCCAGACATACAATGTTAATTTACATTGCACAGGAGCACTTTGCAAAGCATGGGAACTTTTAGCAAAAACCCAATTAATGCCACAATTCTATATACACTTAAACCTTAGCATGAAAACAAAATCTGCACTCTAAACCCAAATTGCTTTGACATCTAATTATTGCGCCTGCTTAGGGGGGAAACTCATTCTGATTGTATCCCAATTCGTACTTTACGTGTTCTAAAAACAAGCTCTTGCATGAAGAACATAAAGCACCCAGCCTGAAATTCAGCCCTATATGTAACCGTACAATCTAGCACCGTAACGTAACATGCACTTTCATCTATGTTTAATTCTATTATAATTAATGAAGTCTGTGTGGTATGTTATAGCTCCGTTTAAGCCCTGGGGTACAGCTACTGTTCCAAAGTAATTTTGGCACAGCTGAAAACAAGCACCACTTACATCATCATCATCATCCTCAATGGCTTCTCCTGTGAAATACAATACTGATCGTGGAACTATGCGCTCCCGTAGAAAGTGACCGATTTCAAAATCAGCTGCCAGAATTGCTTCAGCATCATCATCCTGCACAGGTAATAGGAATTCAAAGCTTTATGACTTTGCATTTAAGGGGGGAAATAATACCATTCTATGACACAAAATTTGTCTAAAGCCATATTCTCCCCAATTATTTATAACAGATTGCAAAATTAATTCATTATCTCCACAAAAATAAATAAATCTTTATTTGTGCCCCGACTGAGTGCTGAATTCTCAATTTCAGTCACCAAAAATAACACATTTAATTTGGGTTTGAAAACTTGAAATACTGCTTAAATCACTTCAAATTATCTTAAAGAAGCCTAAAATTTATCTCTTGCTACTGCTTTTATCTTAAATATTCTCCAAGTTATATTTATTAGGAAATTAAACCAGAGGGACTTACCAAGTCTCCACTTTCAGGAACTGCAAAGGAAAAGTAGTAAGATATAGGATTATACTTATATTTAAAAATCCACAATATTCAGATTTTACTATAATAAAAAAAAACATCAGAAACCATTTACCTTCAGGAGGACTGAAAAAATTGAAGAAAGAATCGTTGGAAACTGTTTTCGTCACTGTTCTAACTGTTCCACGCCCCTTGTGCTTCTGTTTCTTTTTGATAGTTTTCAAAGTAACATTTTTTCCCTTTTTCCAATCTATTTGGCACCTATGAGAAAATTAAATTAATAAATCAATGATATCCTTATATAAGCATTTCAGCTAGTTAAGTACTTGTTGGGTTGGAGTCCAATTCAATCCTATGAATAACAAGCCAGTGTCAGGCCTGTTCTCATGCTATTTTTCCCAGAGCCGTCTAGTATGAGGAAGAAAGTAACACCTGAATTAAATGAATCAATTACATTTTTCTTTCCCTCTTAACAGTATTAATATTTATTGAATTTATATACCGCCCTATACCTGCAGGTCTCAGGGCGGTTCACAGGGGGAGGGGTCATAAAACCGCAAAATACGTAGTTTGAAAATTAGTTCTCTCATCATACAGTATTTCAACACATATCCCACCTGCAATACATCTAAGCTGAAAGGCTGCAGGGTCTCTCTTGTTCCAGGACATTCAGTCCTCCAATAGGCTGTCCTTGCCCTTAAACCCCCTATTTGAATCTTCTCCATAAAGCCTCTCAAGTGTATTGCAGGCAGCACTGTAGTATCAAAGGTGTTACCATCACTTTGAAACTCTGCCACTAATTACTTCAAGTAATGCTGAACATGCTGGGGGTGGGTGGGGGGGAATTCCTCTGCTTATGCAGAGAAGGTCTGGATGTTTTAAAGTAACCATCTTGGAACATCCAGATGTCTTTAAGTAACTTCCTTTGAACATGTTGCAATACAAGTTACTTTTGTCTTTAGGCTGGCAAGACAAAGCTGGGTGGATTAGTATCTAGGCACTCGTGATGATCGTGCACAGGCAGGATAACAAGCACCATTCAACTACCAGAAACTAGGTTCATAACTCTGGTTCAAATACCAGGATCAGAAGAACCTGACTTCAAAGCAATGCACAAGGCCCTAAATCAAAAAGTGAGCAATCTCAAGCTAAACCCCCAGCAACCTTTCCAGCATGCATATTACACAAGGAATTCAGCATATAGGCAAGGCATTAATGTTCCTAGAGGTTAGGAGAGATAAAATTGCTAATTAAAATGTAATAGTGAATATTGCAATGCCTTAAATATGGGCTGGACTTTGGTCCTGAGTAAGAGCCAGGAAATATCTGTGAATTTAAATGGTTTGTATCAGGTTTAAATGTTTGTAATTTTCTGCACTGCGATTGCTGGGTGTAGAGCATGCACATATAATTTATATCTATCTTATCTCTCTCTCTTTAGAGTAAGGGGTATATCACTCACAAGTTAAAACATTTTGTGTCCATTAAAATATGATCTATTGTACTAAAGCAAATTTACATTGTGAAGTAAGCAGGCACACATTCATAAACACCCATACTGACTTCAACAGAGGCCCTGGTTTGGGTGCTCCCACCTTCAGGGGCAAGGTGGGTAACAACAAGTGAAAGTTCTTTTCAGGTGATAGAACATTGCCTATTAAAACTCTGTTTATTTGTCAGGCACCTACTTGCTAGCCTTTAGATTGACAGCTAAAAAAACTCTTCTTTTACTTGAGAACTTAATAGCAGCTGCCATTAGTGGAATTTATGTTACTCTTTGTTTTTCTTTGCCTCACTTTTTTAATTTACTGGATTGTCATAGTTTACTTGTATATATTCTTACAATATATTACAGATTTTGTCCTCATTTGCAGACATGCCGGTAAACCAAGCAGGTAAACTTTGGTTATAGCTCTTGATTTGCCTGGAGAGAGCTAAACTATGAATGTGAATTTGAACAGGATGCTAAGCAAAACCACAGCTTGGCTCAGCATAGTCGCTAAATGACTGGGCTGCTATCTCCTTTTGAGGAGCCTGCAAAGAGTTTGGCTTAGAATTACATGCAAACTGGGGAAGTCTCATGTTATGGAAGACTGTCAACCACTTATTTAAAGAGAACATCACACTTACCCTGTGCAACCCATAATTTCTGGTCCATCGAAGGAGAAAGGATCAGAATCATCAGGTTCTGACCTCATTCTGTATGTTTTTGTCACCACGTCATTTGTGAAATATTCATTGGGTTCAAAGTGGAACTCTAATGTGAAAGTCTTTTTAAAAAATATAGAAAGACTGTGTTAGAAAGAAGTGAGTAATGCATCATTAAGCACCGCAGGTCAGCTATCCAATATGTCAAAACAATGGAATTACTTTAGTACAATGAAGGAGCAAACAGTGCTGCTTAAGTTCTATTTCTTGCTCAAATGGATACATTGGATAGAGCAGCCTTCTACACCTTCAATGTCCTCCAGATGTTTTGGACACATCAGCTGAATGGCTCAGTTGGTCAGAGTGTGGTGCTGATAATGCCAAGGTTGCAGGTTCAGTCCCCGTAAGGGACGGCTGCATATTCCTGAACTACAGGGGGCTGGACTAGAGAATTTTCAGGGTTCCTTCCAACTCTATGATTCTGTGACTGTAACTTCCATCAGTCTCAGACAGCAGGGAGTTGGCTGGGTTAGGAGTTGGAGTCTAAAACATCAGGAGGGTATCAAGTGGGGAAAGCAGGTCTACACAATGTTTTGTTATACTTCAAAAGTATAACCAAACTGTTATACTTCAATTTTGCAAAACAAACACGTAAATGTAAATTTCATTTTCTGCATGGCATTCATTTGTGTTCCCCATTTTTTCAGGGAACTTACACTGGTGGGATCCCATTTTCAGTAAAGCTCTCATTTAGCAATGCCCAACTGGAAACACAGATCTTTATAAAGTTCTTAGGGAATCTTCACATATCCATATTCATAATATATCCTTTTCAAATGGAGCCAGTCCACACATTCAGCCGCAAATCAGAGATAAGTCTTTGCATGATTAAGTATCAAAATCCTACGTATGTAACTCAACCCTAATTTTAAGCTAACAAGTCATGTGGACCATAAAGTTTATGACTCCCTCCTACAAGCATAGAATAGATTGCAAAATTTTCAAGTGTTACAGTTGATTACTGTACGGTACTGAACAGAAGCAGAGTTTATGTATCTCAATATTCAATGTACTCTCATCAAGAACTTACCATAGGCTGCCCAGCCTCTGAAAACTTCACTTTAATATCTTTCAAGTGTTTCAGAATTGGTTCATCATGTTCCTACAAAAAACATGACAATTATCATGTAGCTACAAGAAGAAAAAGCAGTGTAACATATCAAAAGGAAGCAAATACAAATAATCTGGGGTGAGCATTTGATTCATAAATCCATATTTCAATCAAAGCTAGTTCTCCAGGTAGTGGCAACCATCGAACAAGTACTCTCATAAAACACAAGTTTCTGAGAAATGAAAAAGCATACCACATGCCCAGGGCTGTATGTACTTTGCAATTTGATTCAAATGTGGAATGTGATATTGAGTGAGGTATCCAGCTTTTCAAGAATCAGAGTGTTTGTTGTATGACATGTTACTTTCAAGCCCTTATGACAGCTTCTAATGTAGACTCATGTGAGAGCAATGACAGCTGAATAACATTCAATGTAGGTGGTAGAAAGTTCAGAAACTTAAGAGGAATTCACTGCCACAGCATGTAACCAGGACCACTAGTTTAAAAAGCTTTTAGATTAGCACTTGATGTCCATGAAATTAACTGGGTCATCCATGTTGAGGCAGTATGCCATCAAATATGAGATACTGGGGACCAACTTTAAATAGCTGCACCCATCACCCCCTAACTTGTGGGTTTCCTAAAAGGCACTGCTGAAACACTTAGGAACAAAATATTGGACGAGATTCCACTGTAGATCTAAGACAACTATGTCATGTTCTTATGGTGTAGAATTTTGAGTTCATAAAGACAAATGATCTATTCTTTCTGAATGTTTCTCAGAAAAAATGGATTACTGGATTACTAGAAACTAAAGCTGAATTCCAGAAAAAAACCAGGCTCCTTAAAGTCTGGAGCTAAATTCTACTCTAAGTGGACTCACTTAAATCAGTGAACCTGGGAAAGTCACGCCCATAATTTTCAGTGGGTCTACTCTAAGCAAGACAACACTGGATGCAACACTTAGCTTACCAGCAAAATTGCAAGAAATTAAAAGTCATTCTTTTACCTGAACCATATCACTGAGTAAGTCAACATTCTTGAACACAGTCAGCCAAAATTCAGGAATTCCTTTAGGGTCATCTTTTTCTTCATCTTTTTTCTCTTCTTCAAGCTTGGCTTTCTCTTTCATTTCCTCCTTGTTAAAATTAAGAAGTTACTCTTTCTAAAATTTGAGTGCTGCACACTAACCAAGAAATCTAGTGTTATACTAGTAACCACAACAAACAGGAAAACCTTCAGTCAAATACTATCAGATTAGTGGCTGTATATTTCAATATTTATGTAAGACAGGCATCTTACTATTTAAAGCTACACAGAACCTCTCAAGGCACACATAGGATATCAGAACATTTTAACTCTTTTAAATATGAGTTGTAAAATGTTTTATGCTGTTTTTATGCTGCATCTGTACAGGAAGATTTTTGGCTGTCTCGTTTAAATTACTTTTTTATATATTGGTTCAGTATGCATATAGTAAGCCTAATCATGGCTTAGTGTGAATGCACTCTCCACTGGTCCTTCTGCTACTGTACTGGTGTGAGGTAAACCATGGTACGATGTGCTGTCTGAACCGAGGCTCTTTGTTTGTCTCATCCCAGACAAACCATGAGTTATAAACCCCCAAACAAATTTTGGTTGCAAGTACATGTTTTCTCTGGAGGAGGCAAACCATGAATCCTGGTTCACATAGCACACTAAGTGTTTCAGACCTCTTGGCAGCAGGAGGACCAGGGAAGAGTGCAGCAGCTGCAATCTGCTCTTTGGAAATCCACATGTTTGCACTAAGCCATGTCTTATCTTAGAGCCACATGAGAACGGGGTCACTGTGTTTAATTGTTGTAAGACACACAGGAAATGTTTATTGGTGGGCTGCTATATCAATCCAATACAAAACAACATCAACCCGATCAAAATGTTTACTAGCCATCAAGGTTACTTATAAATTGAATGATTTGTCTGCATTTACTACTAGAATAAGTCTACAGTACTTCAAACTTGTAAAGCACGAATACACAATTAATCCCAGCCACAATCATATTTAAGTACTCACTGAAATTTCTTCTTCAACATCTGTTTTCCATTCACATTCTTCTTCAGTAGGTTCATAAACTGCATTGATGATTTCACTCCTCTGGAAGAGTAAATTGTTTGTTTACTCAGGTTACCAGAATTTAGTTTGACCCAATACCCAACAAAAGCAACAAACAAGTATTATTATTAATTTTTTTGCAAATAAAAGGTTACAGAATTACTGAAGCAGTGGGAATTTGGTCCCATTTGACTCTGCACAATTAAACTCTCATCCCTAGAGGTAAAAGTATAAAGAGTACCTTGTCAAACAAGGGCTGATAAAGAGCAGCATATTTCCTTTCCAATTCATGAACTTCTTCATAGAACTTTGCTTCTATCTGTGCACATTTAACTTGAAGATTCTTGAGTGCATTTACGCGTCTCTTAACTACTTTAGGCAAGCTGAGGGAGGAAAATAATACTGCATTGTTACATCAATGACAATCATGTGGATTCATTCTCCTAATAAAGTTTCCTTTAAACAAGTTGGATTATCCTGTTAACTTTTATTTCCAAGAGCAACAGCAGAGCAAAATTGTGATATTAACACAAGAGTGATTTTTATTTTTGAAGGTTTTATGGATATTAACATAAACAGTATCAATTCTGAATCACTTACATATAGAACAAGATAAACCCCATAATCGCCCCTCCCAGGAAATTCCTTAAGTGTTTCAGACCATATTTCTTTGTGGAAAATATTGTTCAATTTGAACACAATTCTTAATATCAATTATCAACTGAAATTTCAGAATTCAAGGTGTATATGTTTTAGAAACTAACTTTTTAAATAATTTAATTTAGCATCTGAAAAGACAGATTAAACAACTATCTGTGACTTCTTTGCAAGTAGTATATTAGGTGCACTCCATGCAGTTCAAAAGTTAAAGTGACATGACACTAACAGCTGAAAAGTTGAGTAAACACATTAAAAATGCTGTTCAGGTCAGCTGATTTTAGGATAAAGGATTCGACTGAGCGCTGAACATTGAGAGAATTTTGGAATTCTCTGGATTCTAAGAACCCATTGTTTTCTTTAATAATTCAGCACATACTGAAGTAAAGGTGAATTCAGACAACAAAGATCTATTACAGTATTCTGAGCTGGTAATTTTAATTTGTGACAAGGATAACAATTTAAGAGAGTCCAGCCTGGGCCACCTTTACCCAACTCATCATGCCCCCTAGCCTTACACTGTTTAAGCAACTTCAGGTGTGCTTTGCACATGTCAACTTTCCAAAGATCACCAGTCAAGACTTAAGCATGCCTCCGGCACTTCGTCATATACAAGCAGAAGACACGGGAGAAGTACAGCATGTTAAGTTCCTTAACTTCCCCAACACTGCTGTCTCACCAAGCGTGTCCAATAGCCAATTGCTTAAACCCTGCAGCACCAATGCTTAGGACAAAACTTGCCATTTCTTGAATAGATGAGACTTGTTTAAAAAGAACATCTATACATACATGCACACACACATATGCAACAATAGTGATAGAAGTTCCTGCACTGATATTTCATTCAAAATATTAACATTATACACCTACTTTTTTCTCAATCCAACCCCCCATTTTCACATTATAAGTTACCATATTTTTCGCCCTATAGGACGCACCGGCCCATAGGACGCACCTAGATTGGGGGGGGGGGGGAAATAAAGGGAAAAAAATTATTTCCCCCCCTCCAGGCGCGGGGCTGGGGAAGCTCGGGCTTTGGCAGCTTTGGCATCGCTCTGGGAGCTTGCGGGGCTGGAGGAGGGGAAAGCGGAGCTTCCCCCTCCGCCAGCCCCCAGAACGGGACCCAGAGCCATGTGGAAGCTGCGTGCAGCTTTGGCATCGCTCTGGGAGCTTGCGGGGCTGGAGGAGGGGAAAGCCCTCCGCCAGCCTTCTCCCGCTGTCCCCCGAGTTTGTGGGGCTGGTGACGGGGAGGAGCAGGCTTCTCCCCCCGCCAGCCTTCTAGCCAAGTCGGGGAACAGTGGGAAAGGCGCGCTGCGCCTCTCCCGCTGTCCCCCGAGTTTGTGGGGCTGGCGACGGGGAGGAGCAGGCTTCTCCCCCCCCCGCCAGCCTTCTAGCCAAGTCGGGGGACAGCGGGAAAGGCGCGCTGCGCCTCTCCCGCTGTCCCCCGAGTTTGCAGGGCTGCGGCGGGCTCTCCTGAAGCCTGGAGAGCAAGAGGGGTCGGTGCGCACCAACCCCTCTCGCTCTCCAGGCTTCAGCGAAAGCCTGCATTTGCCCCATAGGACGCACACACATTTCCCCTTCATTTTTGGAGGGGGAAAAGTGCGTCCTATAGGGCGAAAAATACAGTAGTCTTGGGTGGACTTAAGGACAGTTAGTAAGCAAAAGCTCCAAATTCAATGCTCTATCTAGTAATTTATTTATATAGAGTTTACTGTAGCCAGTTAGATAAAAACAATCTGTTACATGATCCCTTGGACTGATACACCAGCACACAACTGCTTTACATTACAAGCTATGTCAGTATTAGGTATGCTTTGTAATAAATAACATGATGACACCTTTCAGGTAGAATTTGTAAGCAAAACCTTATAAAGCTGCAAGCCAGTAAAATTCAAGGTTAATTTTATATTGTTGTATCTGTTCACACCAAGTTGATATATAGTATGAAAGCTGCATATTTCAATATTGAGGCCAAAACTACAGCTTCTTACAGAAACACATTCAGATGACTTCATTTCAGTAATGAATGTGAGTGGACATGTGCCTTCTTTCAGATTCAGGCCACTACCCACCTTCCTGGATCCCCAACACTGGGCATTCAGGAGAGGGCTCCGGTTCTTACTGAGACAAGGTGGTCAATGGGTGGAGAATTTTAGATAGGCAATTATTTGGCTCAGAAGTCTATGAAATTGAAATTCTAGTAATTATTTCTAAATTTGATCACCATATATAACCTAGCGTTTGAATATTGTCCTTGCTTTCAGTTATTCATATCCTATTTTTGGTAATGTGAAAATGTTCTGAAACACGACCAAAACCAGAAAAGAGAAAAAGATTGCAACACATAAAAAGCAATTTTACAAGCTGCAGAAGTGAGACCCAGGTTTACTGTGAAGGCTATTTAAAAAAGGGGTAAGCAATATTCTTCCAGAAACCTTGGGGGGGGGGGAAGAACCCCAAGTGAATGCTTCTTAAGTACAGCAACACTCCAAAAAAATACCACATGGTGATATACCCTGTTGCAATCAATGGGACACTCTACTGTGTCTTTTTTCAAAATTGGGTAACTTTGCTGCCTACTCTGTTTGGGCTAATGTGGCCTATACTGGTCAATCACAAAAGCAGGGGGAATTAGTAAACACACACAAAAAGGAGGAAATACAACAATTCCTCTTTACATAACAAGAAATCAGGTTCTTAATAACCACTCCATATTAAATCATACAAAAATAGGACTCTATTAATGGGCATTTTTTATCTAAATGTGTATGCGAAACTCTTTTTCCAGAAATCCAATACCAATCATTTTTGCTTCTGAGGCACTGTGGAGTAATTAAACTACTGAAGAGCCTTTTTTACAACAGGGATTCCAAAGCAGCAACTCACAGCTGGTCATAGGATGGGTTTAGGGAGGGGGAGCATCCAGATTTTGCTGGACTTTAACTTTCATCAGACATGATTTGCAGCCAAACAACACCTGGAGGTCACAATATTTGTTACCTTTAGTTTATGGTCAAGAGAAAAACATTTAAATATTTGTAAAGAGTATTGAAAGCAGAAGCTGTGTTTCCCCACAATTTTTTAATGAGATACCAGTTTTTGTTTGGCTTCAGTAAAATTTCTTTATGTTGGGTTGAAAAAACAGAGACCAACAAATAATGACAGAGAACTTCTTGTTCCTTTGCATTTTTGCACACCCACCAAGAGCCCCTGTTTGCATGAGTAAGCTGTTACAAATCAAAGGTAAGTGGCATTTGTCCTCTGCAGACTCTTTACAGACAGGTTTGCAGTGGGGGGAAATGTCCTGTCTCCAGACATGGTTTGAATCCAAACACTGCCTGTAAATGGACTAAATGGGGTTCACAGTGCCAATAAGCTAATAAACGCTGATAGCGAGCCCATTTTATGCTGTCACCTGATGGCTTAATGACAACAAGTGATTGACAGGTGGGCGCCTCAATAACTGAGTAGCAGTTGGGCCAGCCTAAGGGTAGTTAACACTGTGCCCTCAGATGCTTCGACTACAGCTATCACCAGTCCTAGCCAGTATGGTAAATGGTCAGGGATTATGGGGCACCAGCCAGTTATATCAGCTGGCCAGGGGACAGTGGCTGACTACTTACAATCAGGAAATGACATAGCTGAGCAATATTTCTTTAGCTTGATATGGGAGACTATATTTCAGTGCACTAGATCAAGCTAAAAATTGACAAAGGAGTAAAAGTTAAAGTAATAAATAAGGGCTCCCAATTCTCCATCTGTCAGTTTGTGTAACAGAGAGTAGCTTCTCTTGAATCAATTTAGGCAAGGAATACATTGCATATTCTATAGATAAGTAGTCAAAACCTGTCCTAGTTCATATTCAGAGGCAATATCAAGTATGAAATGCAAAAGACATCTACAAAACATTTTAAGATCAAGCAAACGTGCAAGCATTAGACAAAGCTCAAACACAGTACTCCTGTTAATTTATTTTGCTTCAAATGCTTTAGTTGACATGCTATATAAGCTTTAGGGATGAGCTACTGTACTTGAAGTGATGAAGAGCTGGCTTTTTGAAAACTCTCAAAAAGGTATAGTATCTCAGTGAAAGCACAGCATGAAACTCAGTAAGGACTTGCTGATCTTGGATCAAGGACCTTGCAGGTTACTTAAATATGCTACAAGAGAAAAGAAAGCAAGTTCATAGCAGATGTGAGATCAATTGTGGCCAGCGATTAGATGGTGTGGGGCCTTTTTAGTCAGAGCAGCAGCTCTAGGGTGCTTGACCTTCTCCTTGCTTGCCATTTCTGCTCCAAACTGATTGCCCAGTTGCTTCCTTCCTACAGAATTCCACTTCTACGCTTGCATAGAAGTAAAATGCTTATGTGGCACCTCAGGATGGGACACTTTTGGAACAGAAAAAGCCTGGAGGTAACAAACCAGACATGCCTCATTCTGTGGTCAAAATTGCAGCTTCCCATTACATTTTTTATTCAGAAAAACAGTTACCAGGGAATCATTATAGACATTTGCATGTAAAAAGGAAAAGGAAAAGAAAGGGGAGGGGAGAAAAAAATTTGCAGGTGCTTCTTGGGGACAACACTTGTACAGATGTCTTCCCAAAAAGTGAGAAACTTTCTTTATTGAAGCTCTATTCAAATGCATACCTGCTTTTTCCTTTTTCAAAAGTAATTCTCACATTTTGGATTTATCTAAAGGACATATCATTTGAAACTTGTTTCCTTCTTCCAATCTAAAAGCAGTATATTCTACCCAGCATCCATCAGTCCAATCTTGCAGATGATCTGAAGGTAGTGTCATTAATACTTTTCTGAAGTAGCCCACAAAATGATAGTGATGGAGATCACTGCCCTTACAGCGGTGAGGATTGTTACTACTTGTACTACCTACCTACCAAAAACCTGTGGCTCTCCATTGTGTGGAAAGCAGTGGACTTGGGGCCTATTACACTGGCACAACATTCACTTTTATACCTGAAGCCTGAAATAGTACATGAGTTGTGAATTTTCAGCAGTATGGTCAATCAGTTTCAATCTTCCATCCCCACTCTTACAAAATGCATACCAAGAAAATTTTATCATTTTATTACACTGACAAGGAGTCAGTGTAACCTGAGATAAATCAGAAGTTACTCAAGAGGGGCAGAATGTGCAATATGGAGAGCACACATATGCTCTGCAAATTTCAAAGGAAACAAACTCTGTATATGTCTCAAAAATGAAATACCTGTATAGACTGCTCAAACATACAACACCCACAAAACAGATATGTGGTTCAGCAACCACATTCTGATCTTCAATACTAAAAGTGAAATTGTTTCCATGCCCAACTGAGTTCAGTTATACTTATTCTCAAGCAGTGTGTGTGTGTGTGTGTGTGTGTGTGTGTGTGTGTGTGTGTGTGTGTAACTGCAGCCTTAATTAATTAAGTTTTCTGAAGCAGCAGTCACTATTACTCTCTCAAGCAGATTGTTATGTCCTGATTTTAGACTACCTTCCAACATCACTATTTCTAACCTGTAGGTCATACTTCTGTACTTAATATTGCAGAACAATGACCATTTAACATAATGCAAACAATTTTATCTATTAAAGAGGTAAGAACAAAGAGGAATTAATATATGTAACTGCAGAACACTCTACCTCTCTATATATCCTGTAGGTGTTCCAACCAGACCGTCAAGTCTTTCCTGAAGGGCTGCAAGAATTTGAGGATTCTGCATCATTTGTACAGTCAGCTGGCGTGCTTAACAAAACAAAAGAAGTTTTAAAAAACACTATTATACTCCCCCATTATGAAATTTTAGCCCAGTGCTTGCAATTCAGATTTTACCAAATGATAGAACATAAAATGTCAAGATTTTGCATTACTTATTGTCTAGAAGTCAAGCATCAAAAGAAACCTGCCTGAACAGATCTAATGTAATAGCAGAAGGATAACTATTTATAAATGTCTACCTCCCATGTTAAGTAACCAAGAGGTAGCACATATAATTAGGATACATAAGGTCTAACACACACCTCAAGAGTCGCAAAATTAAATGCTAAATATCCATGTTTATAAAGACAGCAATCCTATACACACTACTTGGGCAGCAATACTTGCCTCCAAGTAAGCATGTACAGGAAAAGCTAGATTATGAGATGGGAAACAAAAATCACACTAGCATTTAATACAAGGACAATTTTGCCTAAAGCATTTAAGGTAAGCATTGCACTAAACAATCAATTTGTTTTTCCTCTGAATGGCAAGATCTGCTGAAGGTGAATATTTAACCAGCAGGTATCAGACTGAGCCAAGAAAAGCACTTCTTCCATTATGCCTACAGAAGAAAACCTTTGCCTGGGCTCATTTTCCCCTTACCTTTACTGTTAGCATCCTCTCCAGTTTCTTCCTCTTCTACCTCTTCAACATCTTCCATATCTTGCTGGTCCAGCTCAGCCTGTTCTTTGCTATTAAATTCCAAGTCAAAACAGGAATTTAATTCTCTTTAACCCAAAAAATTTAGTATGAAAGTACATCTAGCAAGTTACCAATTCAGATTTAATCTAGCATATTAAAGTTCAGAAAATGCCCAGAAGCTAGTGTCTTTCAAACCATTTCTCTAATGCACATTCCATATGTTATCTCTAAGTTGGCAGGGACTTGAGCTTTTTAAGGCTCTCATTGCAAAAGCACATGCAACATGCAAAAAGCCAGTATAATCAGAGACAAACACTGTTCTAATTAAGGTGTATATTCATGATCCATAAGAGGCACTGTGCATGACAGATATAGCCAATGATTTCCTCTCATCTGCAATATCCTAACTTTCCCTCCAGTTTGATTTAAAAAGCAATTATCACTGGAGGAAGAGGAGAGATGCACACTTACTCCAGCTACACAGAGAACCTTTGGATAGTTTGCAATTGCACGTATGTTATTGGAAGGTGTTAGGTGCAGTGCAAAGCACCAGAGATCCATCACAAGTAGAAGGAAGGATATAACTTGTCAAACCCTTTGGCATCAGGAGATTGAGCATAACTATACTCTGTAATGGTCACATCCTGATAATAAGCCAGACTAATACTTCTGGACTGAGCGCCACAGCACAGCTTAACTGGTGGGCAACAGAACAAAGGTTTGATAAGACCCTCCAAGAGTGATAAATGATTATTAGAATCAGACTTCTACAAGCTGACTGTTTGATTTTTTAACTTTATTGAGGGAGGGGATGAAGTAAAATTTGTATTCACAACTTGCAACCCATGTTCTACATAGACATACTGAAAATTAATTGATGTTCTACCTTCCTTGCATAAATGTTTCTACTTGCATCTTTCCCCAACTCTGCACTACCTTGCCTTTAGCATCAAAAGCAACTGTAACTGACATTTTCAGGAGGAGGTAAGACAACACTGTCTTTCTGATTTAACATTATTATCCTAACTGAAGAGAAAACACCCTGTCCTCACTGTGACAGGACTGAAGGCATGCAATGTTCTCTAGTTTGCACCTGATATGTACGTCTATTGGGTAAACCACAAGCCTGCTTGCAAATAGCTACATAAGAAATGACCAGTACACACCTCTTTCTGAGTCCATGTATGTGGTTTATAATTATTGCCAACCCTTTAAGGGACCAGGATCCATACGTACAATTAAATTGCTAATACTCAATCGAACCTGCTGAATATGTCCCTAAGTCCCAAGTAAAGTTTACTATGAATACAGTATACACTTTGCATAAATGTGCAATAGCATTTGATATGGGAAAAGCACCAAGAGAGCCCTTACATGCAGGCCTGATACACACACAAAATTGAGTGGGAAGAACAGGTTATATCATGTGCGTGGTCAAAATAAGCGGTATTTGCTCCTCCCAACATAAACACTGCTGGGCTTTGGCTAACTATATGAACTAAGTCTAGGATTAAAAAGTATTGCCTATAAATTTACAAATTTATATTAACAGCTGGAAGACCTAGAACATTGTTTGCTACTAACTATATATGCCCTTGTAAGAAAGAACACAATTGCAGATTTCACACAATAGAACCTTTTAAAGATAGAACGACACATTAGCCAAAATTTAGCATGCTTACTTGTCAATGTCTGCCATTTTCCCAGACCTCAGAAAACCCCTAGAAAAGAACAGAAAACATTATTTTACATTAAATTGCAGCTTAAACAATAAAATAAACAGAACAATAAAATAATAAAACAGGATAGGACCCTTTTATAATGCCTTTGGGAAACATATTCAGCCTGAAGTTTTGTCATACTGTCAATCATTTCGTATTCTAACATTACAACTAACGTCGGAGACTGCTTGAAAAAAGCTAATGATTGTATGACATTACTACTGAGTGCAATGTGTCTAAACTTTGTACTCCCACCCCAAAATCATATACAAAAGGTTTTAGCATTGCTAGGTTTGTGCACATTCTGAATTACAGGACTATTTGTCAGTCGAGAGACAGTACAATTTAAGGCAAATTCTTCCACTGCAGCCATCAGATGGGAGACCACTTAAAAGGCTTCTGCATGGAAGACTTAACATAGTGGTCTCACCAGGGCTGATCACTCAACCAGCCACCATTTATTTTAATGTCTCCAATTTCCAGCCGTTTTTGGCTATGTGAGGCATGTCCCATTTCAATTCCTTCTCTGATGTCCATTTCCTTCTTTTCACAAACCCCTCTCACCCATATCACCTATTTGGTCACATCCTTTCATACTCATATGAAATAATCCTGTACCTAGTGTCACAGGCCTAAGATTCAGCAGATGAAGATACAAGATTTGAAGGCTTCTGCATGATACAAAACCTTTTATATGGCAGTATTTCATGTTATCTGGAAGTACAACTTTAAATACTATGTGTAAATACTATTTTAATTTCATAATCTTAGGGTGTTCCTTCTCACATCTCATGATATATACATTTTGGGGATAAACTGCAGCATTGTGCATTATCAGCATGAGAAAAACTATGGTGACTCTAAGAAATTCAGGTGTGAACCGCATGGATGTAACTGCAGGATCCCTGTGACTATCCTGGCAAAAGAAAAATGTATTGTTAAGGAAGTGGCTGTCAGCAATTTCCATCTACAACTTGATAAAATGCTTTCTTACAGCATTAGTGTGGAAACATTCTGGGTCCGTGGACCAAAATAAGTGGTGTCAAAAATTATGTCAGGTGATTTGAAGTTTGGTGCTTTGAGGTCCTGAAGTTGGACTTCAAAGCACCTTGCAGACAAGGAAAAGTTCCAATCTCCCAGCACATTGCCGACTTCAGGACTCCAATGCTCAGCATAACCTTTTTTCCCCTTAATGAATGGTGACATGGACCATTCATAATGTAGGGATATTCTTCACAACTGTAAGGAGGGCAATGGGGTGGAGTAAGCTACAACACTTAACTAACGTTGTTCACTGCTCCTGCTCAAGCTGCACAGAAAAAGCATTTTGGTTCCTGAAATTTATTCCAACTGTGCAGATAAATTAGAATTGATAGAATTCTACAGGATGTGGCAGAAGTGTGTTAAAACAGTCCAGATCCAATGAACTCTAGGCATGGACTTCCAGATGGTGAAGATGTCAGCCAGCCCAGGCATCTTCATGTGGTTGCAAGTGGCCGATGGCCATTTGCAAAATGAGCTTGGTGAATTTCGAACACTGCTCTTCACTGAGCAGATGCTCTGCAAGCCAAGCCATAAGATGCATCTTAAATTGGAGTAACAAAGGCCATGGGAAGAACTTCAACCGAGCCTCCTGGAGCACAGGAGTAACTGTTCTTATGGTTGGAGTGCAAATATAGAAGCAACAGTGGCATGGCATAGGATTTATCAAGAGTGCCTGAGTCTTCACTACATGATCAATGATTGCATCCCAGAGATGAACTGCAACCAGCAACTTCCATTTTCTTTTAAAAATATGTAAGGATAAGAGTGAATAAGAGATGGGAAAGAGTAGATTCATGAAGTATGTGCAACCAAGCATTGCATCCTGGGGGTTAAAAGAATGTGGAAATTATTGAATGTTCTCATTTTTTCTTAACAAACTTATGTATCCGCAAGTATGTGACCTTACCACAATTTCAACAGTGGTATTCAATAAATGATTCTGCCCCGCATCAAAAAACCTAATACCCACGAATCTTCCAGAACTACTGTTTCTCCATCATTCATTCCTTCTGCACTGCAGAGCAAGTCATTTAATCTCTCATTGGAATTCTCTATCAGAATTTTCTATCAAGTATTTTCACCCCAGCACTAGGACAGAAGCAGCAGTGATATTCAAGAGACCTTCAACTGAGATTCCAGAACAGTTTTCTGCCTTGCCAGAGTTGCTGGCACAAAGTAGCAAGACATGCTGACAATGCCAGGGCTCACTCTGAAGCCTTGCTTGGTAGTGTCATCAGGCTTTACCAATGATGATTAGAACAGCTGCTTATAAAGACCAAACCCAAAGTTCAATCTCTCATTTCTTAAGCACAGTTAAATACACTTAAGTTAAACTTGGAGGACAACTAAAATATTGATATGAGGAATTAAGTTACAAAAGCACTTCTATATTAATGGAATAAGTGAAAAAAGATGTAATACAACAGAAGCAGGTTCTCAGCCAAATGAACAGCCCGTTTCATCCTGAAACATCAGAATATGAACACTTGCTAACAAAATGTTGGGTTAGGCATGAGCCCTGTCACTTCCTGCATATTTCATGCATGCAGGATGTCCATTTAAAATAAATAAATAAATAAATAAATAAATAAAGACCATGGCATATACATAAGCTTTTAAAAGTGCAAAACCATGGCTAGATTTTTCTTGGGGGTAAAATCAATCTGCTCAAGACTCAAGTCTGCAAAGACTTGGGGTAAAGAAAGACATAACATTGATTTTCCCCTCCCTTGAAATTTTCCTCACAGCCTTCAACTGGACTGTACGTTTCCTCTTTGAACTCTTGGGTGGATGGGGAGTAAATTTCAAGTTTGTGACAGTAGCTGTCTTACTTAGTGAAAACATTGTAGTTGGATGGCCTTCTATAAAACTATTCCTGGTACAAGTTTATTCTTTAGAAAGCAATCTGCAGAAGTTAATGTATTTCAAACAAAAGTCAAACAATAACATTCATACTTTGTCATTGCTCTGTTAGCTTCAACCTGCTAGAAAAGGATAATTAACATAAGCATGGTACCTTCTCTTTAGCTTTGAAGCAAATCTTATCTGAGATGTTCTTGGGCAGAGAGGGAGAAAAAGTATTGTTATATACCTTATGGTTTGAAGTCTAAAGGCAGCTTAAGAAATGAAAATGAAGCTGAATGCAAGACAGCATATTTGGCTAAACACAAAGGATTGCCAGATCCAAAGTTGCTTCAAATGCCAATTCTATCTACTCTTTTCATATGAATTTCTCTTTTTAAAGTAAACACGTACATATTTGACAGGGCAATTTGCTAAGATGGTATGTCAACAGAAATGTACTAAGGAACAGATCTAAACATTAAATGGTATAGAAATATTAGTTTCTGAAACTATAGGGGTGGGGGGATAAAATGTATTTCCTAAAAGAGACTTTAAAATATTTGGAATAATTTTTTTGAAATATTTTATGTACATGTTAAGATGGTCTCCTTCTACAGTCCCCTACTATCCTCCCATCAGCTCTTGAGGGTCACCCAACATCCAGAGCAGGTTTTGGGGAGACATTGGGTCTGCAGGGGACCAAAAGGACGGGTAAGTCCCACCTGAATGAGCAGAAGTCAATTTACAAGCATTTCAGTGAATGCCCCATAGAATACACAGCTCATATTCTACACTACCTAAAATCCAAAACTTGTAGAGTGGTACCTTGGGTTACGAACTTAATTCATTTCAGAAGTCCATTCTTAACCCAAGGCGCACATTCCCTGCATAGGCCCCAGAAGCGGATTATATTCGTATTCAGGGGCAAAGTTCGCAACCCAGAACACCTACTTCTGAGTTTGCGGAGTTCGTAACCCAAAGCATTCGTAAGCAGGACAGTTCATAACCCAAGGTACCACTGTATTTCAAATCACTTGCACCAGGAAATCAAAATGACCATAACTTTGTTTTTTCACCTAGGTGAATGAAATCTGTAGAATAGCTGCTCAAAAGGAGATTAACCCTGCCAAATGTAAGACTAGTAGCTCTAGGGGTTTTGTGCTACCCATCTATGAAGTTTGCTTTTTTGAAAAAAAATTAAAATGCTGATGTATGCGCTATTATACTATATGTGTGCTCCTTGTGCACCGACTGCACACAATGTACTTACAAGACTTACCAACACAAAAGCACAAATAAAGAGACACAGAAAACAGAACACCGATGTAAATAAAATGCAAACCTAACCTTAAAAAACTAGGGTCGAAATGGGAGGGGCGTGTGACACTGCTTAAGTAACTAAGACAAAGACAAATATGTTTATGTTATTGTGTAGGTATGGGACTGGGATTGATCAAGAAACAATGGAAAACGAATAAGCCGAAGGACAGGTAGAGTACTGTGCAGGAAAAAGAACATAAATGCCACCAAACTACTTCTAAGAGTCAGAACTCCTAAGTGACAATGGTGGATGAGATTCTGACCCTTAATGAACAATGTCCTGCTCCACTTCCACTCCTACCTCATCTGAATGTTCTCCTTAAATGATGTTGCAATAATTGCACAACTTTGGAGACAGTCTATCTGGAGTTTTGAGAGACTGTTTTAAGCTCCAGATCAGCACATATCACTACAAATCAATTTGGGTCTACCTGACATGTTCTATAGCTGCCTTGACCCTATCCAGATTCAGCACAAATCAGTCTGATTCAGTGTGGGATTCAAACAAGTCTGTTGTTCAATCCTAGCTGGGAAAGTTACAAGTTGCAGTCCATATATCTGACAACTACTATGTTTGCTACCCCTGTTAAGAACTACAGTCATACCTCGGGTTGCAGACACTTCAGGTAGAGGTTTTTTTTGGGGGGGTACGCACGTGCCAAAACCTGGAAGTACCAGAACGGGTTACATCCAGGTTGCGGCGGTCGCACATGCGCAGACTGCTGCCAATCATTCAGAAGTAACAAAGTATATTCCGGAACAATACACTAATAATAATAATAAATTTTATTTATATCCCGCCCTCCCCAGCCAAAGCCGGGCTCAGGGCGGCTAACAACAATCAAATAATCAGTCAAATAATCACACAATCTAAAAATATTTCATTATAAAATTAATTAAATCAAATAGAACCCTCTCAGATCCATTCAATCAACATGCACTAGGTTAAATGTTCCAACAGGCATTTCAATGTAAAGGGGGATAGCCTCTAGAAGTGGACAAAGGCAAAGGACAACCTGAGGAGAGGTATGGAACTAATTCCTCCACCTCAAACTTTCACACATTATATTCCCTTCCTGGTATTCAAGGGAACTGAAAGACAAAGGCATCTAAGTGCCCCCTCCTTACTTGTTTTCTGAGATTTCCCCCAAACGTTTTGGTTACAGCTCACACCATCCTTACAAAATAAAAAGAGAATTCCTGCCAATATAAGCAATAGAGAAGGATTTAGTTGTAAGGGAAATAATTTTATACTTAATTGAACTATGAAAACAAAATCGTATCAGGGGACCTTACTGGTTAATAGAACAAGCTGTGACATTGTACTGTGCTACAAGTATGTTAAAAAGACTAGCAGAAATACATACACTAGTCATCGAAGTGTAAAAAGTGCTGTTTTCAGGATAGTAAAAAGAGACCTGGAGTTACTTTGTCAACAAAAAAGAACTGCTAAAGAGCAAATAAAAGAGTTCGGACATAGAAGAGTCATATGAACTAAAGGCAGAAAGAACAGCATCATAGCAGGTGTGGCTGTATTTTGGTCTCAATGTTTGGCCAGTTCTCTCTGTCAACATTATGCATAGTTTGCTGCTAGTCTACCTAGTGTCACCTTCTTTCAACAATTTTTACCCATATTAAGAAGTTTTATAGTAGATAGGGATGCACTAGAGCCAGTGCGGTGTGGTGGTTAAGAGCGGTAGACTCAAAATCTGGTGAACTGGGTTCGTGTCAACGCTCCTCCACATGCAGCTTCTGGGTGACCTTGGGCTAGTCATACTTCTCTGAAGTCTCTCAGCCCCACTCACCTCACAGAGTGTTTGTTGTGGGGGAGGAAGGGAAAGGAGAATATTAGCCACTTTGAGGCTCCTTTGGGTAGTGATAAAGCGGGATATCAAATCCAAACTCCTCCTCCTCTTCTTTTCTCTACTGGGCTGGATAAGATTATTACATCCCTGTACTATAATTCCAAAATGCAGTCTAACTTCCACGTATTGACCCTGATACACAAGTTTCATTAAGCATCACTTTTGTTGATGCTATGAGTCTGGTGAAGTCACTGTACTAAGGTAAAATAGGATTGTCATTCATTTAAAGGTACATGCATGGTGCCATTTGCAACCTTCCAAGACAATGTTAAGATAGAAACCTCAAAGCAGACCACAAGCACATTCCGGGGTCCCCCCCCCATGCACAAGTGCCCTGCATCCTCATGGCACACATGCACGGGAACACAGAAAATGGAGGTCTGTGCAGAACTCCAATAATCCTGTTCAGCTCCCCTCACCCATAGGTTAAGGAATGCAAACAGCTGAACAAGATAAAAATCATACAGGGCCTTTGCACCTAGACACACAGCATCTGTGCATACACTGTCACAGGGGAAGGGAAACAGGGATCTTCCACGCCATATTATTATACCTCTTACTCAGTGGCGTAGCATGGGTTGTTAGCACGTAAAAGGCAAGTAATTTGCTCCCCCTCTGCCCTAGGGGCAGAGAGCTGCGAGTGCCCCCCCAGATGTTGCGCCCGGTGCAGCCGGCCCCCCTGCACCGCCCACACTACACCACTGCTCTTACTTATGGGAACAGCACTTACATAGGACTATCAATCTCAAACAAATTTCAACTCACATAGCATTGTTGAAATACACATTTCACCATCTTGAGGGGCCTAAGAAATACCCAATGTAACCACCATCACTTTAAACATAATCCCTTTACCTAGTCCTGAAGAGCAACTCTCCTCCATCTTAAGTGTGAATGTTTTTTATTTACTTTATTAAATCATACTTTATTAAATCCTGAAGCACAGGAACAAGTGAAGGGTCACTTTTGCAATTCTTATTTGAACTACACAGTGGTACGTAATATCAATTGTATATCCCTTTCAAATTCGTGCCTTATGAGATATGCAAGCCAAGCATGGTTAATCCTAAACACACCTATGTGGAATTAAGCCACAATGCATTCACTAACAGCACAATCCTATATATGCCTACTCAGAAGTAAGTCCCACCAAGTTCACCAGGGCTTGCTCCTAATTAACGGCTAAAAGAATTCCAGCTTTAGACCTCTATTAAAACATACACAATGGGAATCTGTTAAACTGATTAAACTGAGACTTTGTTATTCTGAATGTTTTATCACTGCCTGCTATGAATATCTAAATAACACGGGGAACAAAGTGCTTTACAATTCTGCAAATCCACCCTCAAATACCTTAAAATTCCCAACTTACAGAAGAGTAACTGAAGCAGAGACTGGTGACTTGCTTGAAGTTACCAACAAATCTATAGCATGTTTTTACACTGCCTATACTGCTGTAGCAAATATACTAAGGCGACAAAAATTGTCATTAGAGTCCATACACAAAATTTAATATTAGATCAGACACACAACATGGAGCCTAGAAGGGTCACTTTTGATCTTTAAAATCCCTGTTTGTGAAAAACTCAACATCTATTGTTCAATGAGATCTTCAAGGTAAATATGAACCTTGAAACCCACTGTTTGGAATCCAAGCCAATTTTAAAGCCTGCTTTGCTTGGTATTTACAATTGAAGAAAAGCCACCAACTCCAGCTGAGTGTCAGGCCTTCTCAGCACTTATCTGACCATCTACAGGCTGTTGCTGGATGTTAAACAAAGACTACAGAAAACAGCCATGTCTTGAAGGTCTTCGTTCCACAACAAGCTTTTCCACTTAGCTAGCCTATCATTACAGAGACAAATCCGTCTTTGGCTGCCTTTTCAGACCCACTTTTAACCTAACCCACAACACGGACCCTTCTTTTTATATTTTACATGGCACGTCTCTCCGCACCCGTAATCCACCGCTTCAAGAGGAGACCCACCTTGGATCAGACGCAACCCACGTGCGATGATCCATCTGCCAGTTGAAAACCAAGGCGGCAGTGGGCAGTACCTTCAAGACCGTAAGCCTCCCTGCCTCCGCCCAGCGTCATTCCGCGTGCCCTCTCGCCTTCAGTGCAACCCACCCAGGCGACTGTAAACTAACCAAATAAAAAGAAAACCTCGGGTTTTGTGGCACCTTTAAAAAAAACACCTAATAAAGGACGTTTGGAATAATTTAAAGGCAGCACAACTACCCCCCGAGCCAGAAACGGCCGATTATTTGTTACACTTAGTTGACACCTCAACAAGAGCAAAACGCCCATTTTTATTCACACACACTCACCCTGCAGCCTTTCAAGAGCGACAAGAAGGGCACACAAAATGCGGGAAACCGAGGCCAGCGGTTGTTTACTACCTGGCGAACCCAGCCCGGCCAGGCTCCGCCGGGGGGGAGCCTTTCCTCGAGCAGCACCCAGCCCTCCCGGAGCTGCTCTGGCCGGTCTCGCCTCTCCTCCGAACCAGTGGCGTAGCGTGGGGGGTGCAGGGGGGCCGGCCGCACCGGGCGCAACATCTGGGGTTAGGGTTAGGGGGCGCAAATCTACTGGTTAGGGGGCGCAAATTACTTGCCTTGCCCCGGGTGCTGACAACCCACGCTACGCCACTGCTCCGAACAGAAGGAGGAAACGTGGAGGGACTCTCAACCTTCCCGCCACAAGCGCGCCCCCCCTCCAAGCCCTGCCCCCCCTTCCCCATCGGGCCCTCCGCTTCCCTCCCACTCCTCCGCCCTCCCAACCCGCCACAGTCGCCGCGAGGCTTATTTACGTTCCGGCACCACGGCTCCTTTCTCCTCAACATGCCCGAGGCGGGCGGGCGGGCGGGAGGGGAGGCGGAGGCCGCCCAGCCAGAGCCCCGTCTCGTCCCCACGTGCTCGCCTGTGGCTCAGCCGGCCGGACTAGGCCAAGCCGGGGCGGCCCGCTTGACCGCAGCCTCGCCCCGAGGGAGAAGCGAAGGCGGGAGGGCGCACGTACTGCCGCCCCATCGAGAACGGCCACGGTGGGGGAACGTACCCCGCCTGCGGAGGGGCCGCCAGAGAAGGGGGCCGCCTCTGCTCCCTCCCTATTTTCTCCCCCTCCCTCCCTCCGCCTCAGAGCAGAGCGCGAGATCCCCCCCCCCTGCCAGGGCAGAGACTCCCCCTCCCTCCCTTCCCCCCGCCACCAACCGCCTCCTATTGTAACAGGCGGCCCCCACCCTCCGAGCCCACGCGCCCCGCTTGCCTACCTGCGCGAGGCCGGGTCTCGCAGTGACTCAGGAGCGAGGGAGAAGCGCCGCGCGGCTGGCGGTAAAAAGACCCGAGCTCCCGCCGCTCGCGCTCATATAGAATTAACGTCACCACGTAACATCCCCCCTCCTCCTCCTCCTCTCTGTCCTTCCCCCTCCCCTTCCTCTTCCCGCGCGCCCCTGTCTCCAGGCAACCCCGTGCGTGCGCGCGCGCGCCTTGGAACGGCGAGCCTTGCTTGCCTAGTGACAAGCAACGGGCTCTTCTTTCCTCTCGCCTCTTTCTCTCTCTCTCTCTCGCCCGCCAATCAGCCCGCCAACTAAAGTCCCAGCCAACCACCTCAGCCCGGGCGCGAGCCAGGCCTTGGGCACGCCACAGGCAAGGCCACGTGGTCCCGGGTTCCCTGGGACAAACAACAGAGCGCGAGCGCGCTTGGGTGTGTGGAGCGTGTGCGTGGAGTTGGGGGTGGGGGTGCGGGGGCGAGGAGGAGGAAGTGAAAAGGGGAGGAAGGATTGCAGCGCCGCCCGCGAGCCCGGGCTGACGGGCAGCTGGCAAGGAAAGGGAGAGCTGAGAGCTCGGGGCGCGCCTTGGGTGGTTCCCTCCGGCCCTGCGTGACGGCCAACCTGGCTAATCCTGGCCACAGACTGAGCAGCACTTCAAGCACATCCTGCTTGCGTTTCTTCTGTGCGCTTGCAGCCATCGTGTGTACAGAGAGGAGGTGGGAAGGGGCCACACTCAAGCACATGCACACGCGCTGTGCACAGTATATACACTTTGTGTGTGTGTGTGTGAGAGAGAGAGAGAGAGAGAGAGATCCCATCTTCCATTCTGTCCCATTTTGGCGCTGACTTGGTCAGTATTGCCATGTTGACCTGTTCTTCATCATCATTGTTATCATCTGTACCATCCACAAACAATGTGCGTTACAAAGTGTAAGAAGACAGATCTCTGCCCCGAAGAGTTTCCAGTTTGATACAGGGCAGGCGGCAGAGGAAGATGGAGCCAGGAGTAAAAAATGTGTTTATTTCAGTACTTAAGCTTGATTTCAGGTCAGTGTGAAATAAATTGTTCAGGCTTCGCTCAAAAAAGTGGGGGGGGGGGTTGAGAAAGATTTAAAGGAAATAACGCAGGTGTCCTTCTGGGTCTGAGTTCTAGGCCAAAGGGTCAGCAAAGGACAAAGGATGGACTCATTTGAGGAAGCTGGAGACTTGGGACAATTGAGGATTATGGAGATGGACGAGTGAAGGTCATAGGGCGCCATTTTATCGCCAATGCTTCTAAACAGCTATATAAATCTGTTGGAAGCTTCATTAGGAGTTTTCGGGTGGGAAATCATCAGTATGCTGATGACACAGCTCTACTCTATTACATCTGCATCAGGTGAGACTGTGCAAGCCCTGGACCAATGCCAGGATGCAGTGGTGGGATGGATGGGGGGCAATAAACAGAGTTTGAGTCCCGGTAAGATGGAGGCACAGTGGGTGAGTGGTTTCTGTGTTTAGGAGACAGGTAAAGTGCCTATCCTCAATGGGGTTATCCTAAGGAAACAGGATGCAGTGGTGGGATGGATGGGGGGCAATAAACAGAGTTTGAGTCCCGGTAAGATGGAGGCACAGTGGGTGAGTGGTTTCTGTGTTTAGGAGACAGGTAAAGTGCCTATCCTCAATGGGGTTATCCTAAGGAAACAGGTCTGAAGTGTGGAGGTCCTTCTGCATCCATCTTTATCACTAGAGGCCCAAGTGGTTTCAGTGGCTAGGAGCACCTTCTATAAACTTCATCTGGTAAGACAACTGCAGCCATTCCTGGATCAAGATAGCTTGGTCTCTGTGCTTCATGCATTGGTGATCTCAAAATTACACTACTACTTTATGTGGGACTTCCCTTGTGTTTGGTTGAGAAGCTACAAATTGTGTAAAATGCAACAGTCTGGCTACTGGTGGGGGATTCCCATCAACAGTATATAGCACTTCTGCATAAGGATCTGCACTGGTTGTCTAAATGTTAATGGACCAAATTCAAGGTACAGTGGTACCTCGGGTTACATACGCTTCAGGTTACATACGCTTCAGGTTACAGACTCCACTAACCCAGAAATAGTACCTCAGGTTAAGAACTTTGCTTCAGGATGAGAACAAAAATCATGCTTCAGCAGCGCACCATTAGCTAAAGTGGTGCTTCAGGTTAAGAATGGACCTCTGGAACAAATTAAGTACTTAACCTGAGGTATCACTGTATTGCTAGAAATATATAAAACCCTGAACAGGTTGGAACCAGTTAACTGAGGCACTGCCTTGCCCCATATAAATCTGCTCCATCATTACATTCAGCCAGGGAGGCACAGTTAAGGGTGCCATGTGATGTTTGCCTTGCTTCTACAAAGCAGAGGACATTTAGTGTCTGCACACACTAAACCTATTGCCCATTACTCCTTAGCAAGAATCATTTCATTTCAGATGGCTACTTAAGTCTACTTAAGGATTTTTAAGATGTATAGCTCAACAATCAGTTATTGTGCATCATTGTCCAGGTATTGGCTAAGTATTTTTTGCAGTTTTATAGATATGTTATGTTCAGCTAGATACTTTGTCCTGGACATAAGTAAATAAACAGGCAGGGATGTACAGGATTCAAAAGCAGAGCAATCAGAAAGGGGCGAGGCTATGAAGATTCTAAGCAGAGGTGTTGCATGTCAAAGCAGAGTGCTGAATAGACAGGAGGGGGGACCAAGGTGAGAACAGAAGACAGGAGAAATTTGCGGTGCTCAGACTTAACATCCTGATTTTTTTGTGTTTGGTCCTGCGAGGGAGTCTCGTATTCAGACATTTCTTCTGATCAGTTTCCTGACCTGCATATGTACTATGTCCAGCTTTTTATCTGTTGTAGAAATGCCTTAACAATGCTGATACCACCATCACAGAGTGCTTGTGAGCGCAAAGAGTGCATTCCCTTCACCCCCCTTGAACAGCCACAGCCTAATTCACATCTGGTGAATCAGGAGCAATAACCAAATGGTTTCAAAGCAAGCTTGAGCCCTGCTGCTTTCCACTACTGAGCAGTTAGGCTCAAAATACTCCATCAAGCCTTAATTTGCAGTAGGACTCAGCACCAGCATTGACTTTGTTTCAGGATTGGGAATGGCACACACCTTTGTGAATTTTATGTATTTACATCTGCTGTATCCTGTCCACACCAGTGCATGACTCAGTGCGCCTGTTTTGCATATGTAGGCCCTCTCCCTTTCTAAATGTTTCCCACTGACTATCTGCTTCACCTCATTGAGTGTATGTACAAATCACAAAGTACAGCAGGGATTTTGGAATTGTATGCCCACATGAAGTTCACTGTTGTACAGTTGTCACTGTCTGCCCACACTTATAACTCATGCAGCACCTATGGTAGCGGATGGAGGTGACAGCTGGACCTGAATGGGTTTTTTTCATGGTGGAGTAGGACTTATGCTTCATTGAAAAGCCTGGCATGCCTCTATTATTGGTTGCACAATAACTCACACAGGTGTCTCTCTCTCTCTCTCTCTCTCTCTCTCTCTCTCTCTCTGTCAGCTGCACCTGAATTATCCAAAGATCACAGGGCAATTTACAACAACATAGAATAGTTTCACTTTGAATTGTCCAGTTTTTGTGATTTTACTGGTCTTATCTCCCCCCCCCCCTTAGGTAAAGCTATATAATATGTTAGGTGGGGGAGGGGTTTGAATCAAGACATGCTCAACTCCAGCATGACATCATGTGGAAATATACAGTACCTAAAAATGAGTGCCTGGGACACTGCAAGCATGAAGTAAATGGCTAGCATGGAAGTGCCCAAAAATGAAGAATGCTGTGCACTCTTGAAACAAAAACCTGCTTTTTCTACAGTGGACCAGCAAGTATCCACCAAATTCTATGCATTTTAACTCAGAAGTAAATACCATTTAGTTCAATGAGTCTTATACTTTCCAGGTAGGATTGCAGCCTTACGGGAGACTTTACCAGAATAAAGTGAGTATTAATAGGACTGAATATATTACAGAACTCATAATTGAACTGACTGCAGACATATTTAGATGCTTTCACAATTGCAACATACAATACCTTCCCAGTTTTAGTTAAATTGTAGCAAAAAAGGATAAGGAGTCTTGTGGCACCTGAAAGACTTACCAACTTAATATGGCATGAGTGGATACAGTGGATAGGCAACTATCACGGGCGTGACTTCTTCCATCACTGCAACTTTGTGATGGGAAAAGCTGTGCCACTTAGTGAATTTTTCCACTAACAAAATTCTTAAAGCTGCGGGATCAGAGAATGTTCATTCATTGAGCTTGGTGACATTAGCATATGGATTATTTAGGGTTTCTTTGGATCTTATATTGTAATTTGTAATAAATGGCGGCAGCATTGTGCTAGAGAAATTGATGGCTCAGTAAATAGTCTGTTTGGAAGATATATTTTTCTATGGCAGTTGTGGGGCATCAAACATGACATGCTCACTTTTTCTTGGCAATGAAAATGCTACATATATAATCAGGACAGTAATTCAGTGAAGGACTCACAGTACCTTCCCTATTGTTCTTTACTTCCTGACTGATATTTTTAGAGCAGAGGCAGATTAGTGATTCATCAGGAAACGGGTTAGATTATAGTTTAATAGAGCCCCAGTGATACTATCACATTGCAGGGGATTCAGTTCTCCATGTAAGTTTAAATGAGATTCCCACCCATCTTTCTGTTTTCACTTGTTTCTTTTGTGTTAGCGAAAAAAGAGTAGTTTTCCACCCAGGGGACACAACAGTGAAGTAGAGAAATATAGGTAGAACCTCTTGGAACATGAGAAGAAAAGAAAAGAGAACAAGAATGTGGTATGGGGTGGAATGAAAAGTTGAAATGTGATTATACATTGTTTTGACATAAATATGAGTTTCTTTAAAGTATCTATTTCTCACTAGTTTTTCAACTCTTCAGGGACAAACCGTGATTCTTGCCTTAACACCACAAGGATTAATTATGCACACAGGGAGTACAGTGCATAGAGAAAATCAGAAAGTGGCATAAGATGCAAAGCAGTGCATTTTAGTAGCTTTGGATAACAATACTAAAGTGTGACACAGTCCTCTTCTGGGTCAAACTGCATGTTTTATGCAAATACCTCTGATGAAGCTTGACAGGGTTTGTTTGTTTCTTTAATGAAAGGAAGCATTGGAAGGATGCATTTCTGAATGAAGGCGTGGGGGTAGCCAGTGAGCCTGGCACTAGCATGGTCTCTGGGTGTTAACGAAAACCAAGTTGAAACAGATTTGCCTTGGGATGATCACAGGGCTACAAGCGACTGTTCTAATCAGGTTTTGGGATAGTAATATGATAGGAGGATAAAGGGTAACTGGAGAGGTACTGTAGATGTTAGAGAAACAGAGCCTGAACAGTTATTTACAAGATGCTATACGCGACGGGGTGAGCTCCCGTTGCTCGGTCCCTGCTCCTGCCAACCTAGCAGTTCGAAAGCACGTCAAAGTGCAAGTAGATAAATAGGTACCACTCCGGCGGGAAGGTAAACGGTGTTTCCGTGCACGGCTCTGGTTCACCAGAAGCAGCTTAGTCATGCTGGCCACATGACCCGGAAGCCGTACGCCGGCTCCCTCGGCCAATAAAGCGAGATGAGCGCCGCAACCCCAGAGTCGGCCACGACTGGACCTAAAGGTCAGGGGTCCCTTTACCTTTACAGCATAAGTTGGTAGCAGACATCATAGAAAAGGACTGGGAGACTTCCATGTCAGACTGAGCTGAAGGTCATGGGTTAGATATGAGTCAGTTCTAGATGACAAAGTATTGATTGAAAGAAAATTGCTGCATAAATTTGTTTTCTCAGTGTCTACAGTGCTATTCAGTCTGTGTAAAACACACTCATCTAAATCATATGATACAAAATCATAGAATCATAGAATCATTGAGTTGGAAGAGACCACAAGGGCCATCGAGTCCAACCCCCTGCCAAGCAGGAAACACCATCAGAGCACTCCTGACATATGGTTGTCAAGCCTCTGCTTAAAGACCTCCAAAATAGGAGACTCCACCACACTCCTTGGCAGCAAATTCCACTGTCGAACAGCTCTTACTGTCAGGAAGTTCTTCCTAATGTTTAGGTGGAATCTTCTTTCTTGTAGTTTGAAAAAATATTTACTGTGTTTCAGGATCAATACCTATATCATCCCAGTATAGTCCAAATTACTGCAATTGGAACTGCAGATATTACACAATAAACTGAAAGTGATTCATAAAAAATAAATAAGATCAATGTGCTGGTGAGGCATGTATAATATAGAAACATGCTCGGTGTTTATGTGTACAGTTTAAATGCTAGAGAGCAAGGGAAAGGGGTAATGCCTTACATTTTGTCACGAGCTGTTAAGAATCTGACATATAAAATGAACTGACATGCAGTAACTTACCCACAACAATTGTTTCACATATTTCCATTTGCAAGTTCTGCTGCAGTTGCGCAGAAACATGAATTTATCAAGCTGAAAATTCAGAGTCTAATGGACTGAGTTCTGGGACTGGGTTGCAATATTCTTCTCCTTAGTAAACTTACTTTATGGTGAACAGCAGGTGTGGGAAACATTTGGACCTCCGGATGTTGTTGAACACGCTAATAGCATGGGATGATGGGAGTTATAGTTCAGCAACAACTGGGAGCCCAAAGATTCCCACACCTGGTGTACAGCTTGCAGTTAGTACAGCTAGTTAGAAAAGAAAGCTCAGATGATGATAAGCAGCACCTTGTAAAGTTCCCTTGGCTGTAAACTTTTCCAGATATCGTTCAGTGTTATGCCATCATAGACAGTATTAGTTAAATGGCATGCCAATTGTGCAACAGCGATGGATGCACTGTCTAAGGAAAGCATCCCATTTCATCATGTACAAAATGCAGCTCATCTGTCGCTCAGAAAATGCAGTATCTCTGCAACAGAAGAATGACCTCAAGATAGAAGGCACTAGACTATGCACAGCAAATGAGTAAGCAAATTTGCATTTGTTGTGCTAAAATCCAATTGATAATGCTTTGACAAATATCTACAAAAGACAGACATATCCTTGTGCAAGAACCTCCACATGCTTGCATTGACCTTGTCTCAGTTATGTCAGATTCAGTGGTAATATTAGAGGTGGGTGGGATGAATATGATATGATATCATAAAACTCTTTCCATGTCAAATAGGTTTTTACAGTCACAAAACCTTGCCACTTGCAGCATGTCTCAGAAGAAAGAGGTGGAAAGCAGATATGGCTTGTTGGGCTCAATCAGCAGTTGTGGTTCCCGCTTTGGCCATCTTCTACCAATAGGGTGTTTTTTTTTCCAGAGGAAAGGGAAGAAAGGGGGGCATTTTCAGAGGAGGCACATGCCCACCTTCACTCTCTAGTAACACCTACTGGTAAGTTTGGATGGACAGGTTCAAGACTTGAATGCTTATTGGCAGACAATAAACTCTGCGGCTTCAAATACACCGAAAGAAGTACAGTAGCTACATTTTCATATACGTACTCCTGTGGAGTCCTGAAAACATACTGAATAGGAGCAGTGGGTGAACTCTACCTTTCTTTCACTGTCTTTGAAACATTCCACCTTCTCTTGGCTGCAGACTACTAAGAAGCCACTGGCTGAACTGTAGATCCTTAAGATTTCCTCAGGAAGAAAGCTCAGTTGGCTCTGTGGCTCTTACTCGGCAAAAAAACCCAACCCCTACTTGTTATTGTGTGGAAAGTTCACCTTTTAAAACTTGCTGGATCAGTTTCTATCTTTATCCAAAGCTTATCAAATGCCTCTTCTTTTCATTGGTCTCTCTGATCTGGGAACTGTCGTATCGTGTGCTGCTATCATAAATTATTAATTGGTGTTATAATTCAGTAGGCTCTATTTTTGAAGTTTGATTAATTCACTGCCTTTTTGCTTTATTATTTTAACTGCAGTGAGCCATGCTCAGATTAATATTTAGCATTGAAATCTCAGCCCTCTGGCATCACATCTCAAACTGAGTTCAAAGATTTATTGTTTATTTAAAAGATTTATATCCCATCTTTTCATTGAAGTGGTCCTTAAGGTGGCTTACAACTGAAGAAACTACACAGTGGAATAAAAAGCTTTTTAACTCCTCTCTTGGTGGTAGAAAATTTGTTTGTTATCTTACAGAACAGTATATAAGTTAAAGGCAATCTGGAGGGTTTCCTAAAATAGTTCACCGTCCAAAATTTAAATGCTAATTTTCTCTGAATATTCTCTGAGTATTCAGTTTGAAATAGTGGAGTCTTTCATATTGAAGTTTATTCTCAAATGGAGCTTTGTATTCAAGTCAAATTTCATTTTACATAGTTAAGAATAAAAAGATTATATTTCTGTGCATGATTGCCCACTTCGTATCATTGACTGGTGACACACAACATGATATGTCTTACTCCATAAAGTTCAAAAGTGAGGGACCTTTGGCCTTCCAAATGTTGCTGAATTAGACCTCAGCCCCAGAAAGTATGACCAGTGGCCAGAGATGAGGGGAGTTGTAAGTCATCAACATCTGGAGGGCAAAAAGTTCCCCACAGATTGCATACATGGTTCTCTCTAGCCCTTTTTTAGCACAACAATCTATGTGGTTGGTTAAGCTGAGATAGGGTAGGTTAGTTAGAGTCTTCGCAGATGTGCTCACTTAGTAAGTTATGGCATAGGATCTATGCCATATACACCTTGCACCTGAAGCAGTGGTCTCCTTTGTGTACATTAGTATACTTGAATAAAATAGCTGTTGCATTAAGATTCACCTTATCCTAATGCATTTTTAAGGTGTATCGTCTGCCTGTAATAAAGCTAATTGATGTTACTCAGCATCCTTATGCGGTATATCAGAAATGTCAAGGATGGCAATTCTTTCTGACTCACTCTGGCTATCAGATACCTATGCTGATAGAAAATAACCCTGCAGGAATCTATTTTTGTAGCCATGGAAAGAAGCAAAATAAGCTGGAAGGGGCCAAGCAGGTACACACCATAGAAAAGCCTTCCTCAATCTCATGCACTCAAGATGTGCTGGACTACAACTGTAGTCCTGACTGCTGTGCAAGCCATTTTCTGCCCATTGTGACCACACATATACAGAGAGCCAGGGAGGCTGTTTGGCAGGACAAAATCAAAGCGAGGGGTTCGTTCACTTAACTTCTAGTCCGCACAATATTTGCTCTGTGGGATGGATGTGTGAACCCTATTGGTTCCAGTCTATCATCAATTTGGATTTGCCAGTTACTTTTTCTGGACCTCTACTGGTCCTCAGTTTGTTATTATGGATCTGCATATGTATTCTGCAAGGGTGAAGGGGTGGGGGGAAGTAAGGAGAAACCACTATTACTTTATTGGCCCACATGATTAAAATAACAAACTACAGCTCACATTTTAAGTGTTTGGAGGTTTCAGAAATCTCCAAAGACAAAAGCAAGCAAACTCTGGGATCACTTACACAAGGAAGAATATTGGGTAGAATTCAACTTAAGGAGATTGTTCCATCAGTGAAAGCATTTCTGCTTGCCCAATGGACAACGAATATATTTGAAATAAGATGCTTAAATCATTACTGAAATAAATACCTGAATGTGTTGGGTACTGTCTTGGCTAGGAGCTTCCTTTGCTCCCATTCCCTTCCTTTGCTACAGAGGAGGAAGGTGCAAATTGAGGGGAAAGGGAGGAGCCAGAGCTGACCAAGGTATTTTGCTGCCTGAGGCAGAGTAGCAAATGGTACCATGTCCCCACAGCAAATGAAGGTGCATAGTACCTCAGCCCAGACCACGTTATTTGGGCACCTGAGCCAGAAAACCCCACAATCATCCTACTCCCTGGCAATGAAGTACAATAATTACAGTTTAAAGAGCTTGACAATTTGCTATCCTTTCATGTCGTCCAAAATCTGCTGCCTAACGTGGATGCCTCACCTTACCTCACAGTAGGGCCAGTCAGGATTACCTTGCAACTTTCTATGGGGAAAGCCTCAATTTTCTCCCTCAAAAGAGCTTCCAAGGCAGCCATTTAAATAAATAAATGAATGTTTTCCAGGCAAGTCGAAATGGGTTCACAGTCACTGTTCACCAGTCAGCTTGCAAATTGTGGACTATGTTTCTTTTTGACAAATATCTGGAAATCAGAAGAAAGAAGGTGTTTTGTTGCATGCCTACGGATTTTCCTCCTCTAAAAACTACGTGCATGTTATGGTCGGGTGCGTGTTATAGAGCGAAAAATACGGTATCTTAAAAAGAGCTGAGATCCCACAGAGAGTGTGAAGAGAAAGCTTACGCTGAAAATAGTATTTAGAGACAGTGATTGTGTGTAACCAATCAATGATGCACACACAGTCCCTGGCCTGGGAAGTGTTTCTCTTCTCCCACTCCTGCATGTACAGTACCACACAGCCTTAAGGTTTTTAGAAGAACTAGTGATATTCCAGTATGGGTTAAAATTGAATGGGAGAGGGAGAGAGATGGCACTGTAGGACCCCCTCTGCTGCAAGACCAGCAATTTTTGGCTTATCACCTTGAAATCACTTAATTGTACCTGGTCAGACTTTGAAACGTAAGGAACAGTGTCTTGAGTTTGCCTATTTTATCCTCCTGTTCAATCCCTTTTCCCTTTGTGCCATGTCTCTTAGATTGTCACTCTGAGGGCAGGGACTGTCTCATGACTGCCATTTATAAACCGCTTTGGGAGTCCTTATTCCAGAATAAACAAATGCATAAATACAATCTGACAGACCACTGAGACAAAGCGACAAAGCAGGGCATTACATCTTCATGGTCTCAGTGCCAATGTAAAAAGCAGATTTTTTTTATTTGTTTGTTTTACAGACAGTGTCTCTGGAGGTATTCTGTGCATTGGGCTACCTAAGCCACAGGTTGCAAGGAGTTTGCACATCTGGGGAGACAATTTATAAGTGATATAACAGAAGACTATGCATTTAATGCCTTCAGTAAAGCTATGCTATTATGTCTACTAAAATCATCAAATGGCCTATAAAGGAAATCAAGCATCTGTCAAATGGCCATATTTTAAAATCTGGGTATTTTCTTACAACAACCAAGGAAGTAACGGATGGATGAAAGGCTTGACTTTCCCGCACAGTTGTACAGTGGTGCCTCGCAAGACGAAATTAATTCGTTCCGCGAGTCTTTTCGTCTTGCGATGTTTTTCGTCTTGCGAAGCACGGTCCGTCGCAACTGTGCCTCTTCAAGCGGCTTTAAGAAAAAAGCGAACAAACTCGCAAGACGTTTTCGTCTTGCGAAGCAAGCCCATAGGGAAATTCTTCTAGCGAAGCAACGCAAAAACGGAAAAACCCTTTCGGCTAGCGAGTTTTTTGTTTTGCGAGGCATTCGTCTTGCGGGGCACCACTGTATTATAAAAAGATTGAATTCTTAGTGATAGGACTCAAGAATAGGTATATTTGCATTTGGCATAGCTTTTGCTTTTAAATATGAAAGAATGATGATCCTATACAGTGGTACATCAGGTTAAGTACTTAATTCATTCTGGAGGTCCGTTCTTAACCTGAAACTGTTCTTAACCTGAAGCACCACTTTAGCTAATGGGGCCTCCCGCTGCTGCCGCGCCACCGGAGCACGATTTCTGCTCTTATCCTGAAGCAAAGTTCTTAACCTGAAGCACTATTTCTGGGTTAGCGGAGTTTGTAACCTGAAGCGTATGTAACCTGAAGCGTATGTAACCCGAGGTACCACTGTAGTGATATGCTATCATCCAGCTGTGATACTAGCTTCTGAAATGAATTCATAGTGTGGTGGCAAAATGTAACTGTGTTCCTTTTGAATGATTACTAATAATTATGAGAGAGAAAAACTTACTATTAGGATCTCGCACAACAATGCATGCACTTTATTTAAAAAATGTGTTCACAGTAACACAATCATATTATTATATGTATTTCCTATAGTTTTATAGCAGTTATTTGCTGATTGTATTAAATATATACACCCACCCACACACCCCTTTTGTTTCTTCTTTTACAGATAACCCCAATTATAAAACTCTCTTTTTAGGCAAGAATATACAGAATACATTATTTTGGCATTCCTCTGTCTTGGCCTACTTAGCAGGCATATGAATAATAGCTGCCTTTCTCTCTAGAGCTATTTTTTGTAACTGAGTATTCTGGGAACTAGTATTAAACTTAGCAATCCACAAGCACCATAAAAGCCTCGCACTCCGCAACAGATACATCACTCTCTGAAACTGGGTGCATCAAACAATCTTACAACTAGGGTTGCTTCCCCACGGATTCTTTCTCAAAAGTTGCCATGTTTAGCTCATTCGCTTTTTATGGAGTATGCAAACATTGCTATCAAACCATTACAGTTCCAGTGTTTTCTGTGTTGCACTCCTGTGTTATTTGTGTGTGCAATAAAACACAATTGTAGCATTAGCCTGTCCAGTGCAGGCAGCAAGCTGTTAGTTTCAGAGCTCCTGTACCTTTCAGAGCTCTTGTACCTTGAATTAGAAGTCTCCTGTTTGCAGGTTCGGCCCATTCTAATGAGCAAAGAAACAAATTCTTGGTGATGGCTGGTGGATTACTGATGAATAGTCTTTTTATTGTCAACTGAATAATTTCTCTTAATTGTTGTAGTGTAAAACCTAGGGTCATCCCAAGGAAGCTGAATAGTGTTGATAGTGTGAGTTTCAGGACAGCCAGAATTGAGTACTTTTTCTCACAGCACATAGCTGTGAAATTCACTACCACATGATGTGCTGAGTGCAATCGCCTTAGATAGCTTTAAAGGTGGATTAGGGCAATTAAAAGTCTATATATTGCTGCTATATGCTATATATCACTACCCCAACCATGATCAAGAGAAATAAAAATAGAATAGGCAGGAATTGCACAGAGGAAACTTTTAAATGATTGTTAGAAAGGACTTCTGCTGAATGGGACTTACTTTATTTTAGAAAGCTCTTGAACATGGGGAAATGAATCAGATAATACCATCTTTATTAAGTGCTGTGTTGAATGCTCATATTATGTATTTATAATATTTCTAACCTGCCTTTCAAGATCATTATAGCATAGGCCCATTCCAGCTAATTCAAGCAAAGCAATGCTTCAGCAGTGCTAAAGGTCTCCAGCGTGGAAGAACAATCTGGTTCTATCACTTCTGATCAGGAGAAACCTGATAAGAAAAATGCCCAGTCATCTGAAGCAGCTGAGAAATAAAATAATACGTGGGTGTACTTCTAGCAAGCATTATATAAACTGCTCGTGCACCTGCAGTCATATTAGGTAAAGAAGAGGGATCAAAGCATAAAATAAAACAGTTACTATAATTACAGCACAGTTCTCTCTACAGGGTTGTCCCACACTGGTGAGGTAATATCAGGAGGGGCTATGGAGCAAGCCAGTGATGCCTTCAGGTGTTGTGGAGCACAACTCCCACCAGCCCCAGCCAAGATGGTGAATGGTCAGGGATAACAGGGGAGCTATAGCACAACAGCATCTGAAGGGCAGCACATTGATATCACATCACTGGAGTCTCGCTATCACTTCAGAGGACAAATCCTCTTTGGAGCAGTGGTAAATTCTGAAGCGCCGTTGCTCTTCATGGCAATCCCCACAGCTACACCCTTCCTAAGAATACACAACAAAAAATGAACTTTTGACCAATGCAGACATGCTGGCTTCAATACCAAGTAAGATGTCTTTTTGTTTATAGGTTTTATAGCCGCCACCCCCTGCCTCATTCCACACACATGGGCTCTTGTAGCAGGTCAGCACAAAGGCAAGGAACAGATACAACAAATACATTTTAAAACCAATAGTCACAAAGCATTACAGTCGTTCATTCTGAGCACACTGTTTCCCAAAGGCCTGCTAAGACAGAGGCCTTCAGTTGCCACCAAAAAATATTCAGAGTCGGGGACAACCAAAGCTTACAGTGGGGAGTTTTCCAGATCTGGAGTGTTATTGCTAAGAAGGCAGTAGAAGGGGTTGGGTAGGGAATGAGTTATTTGAGCAATGCTGTTCAACAGCAATAGACACCAACGAAGAAACAGGAGTATGCTGAATCCCATTTGTCTTGAGACACATTTTCAGATACTTTCTTGCTCTTTGTTAGGCATCCAGCCCTTTTCAGTTATGATGAACATGAAGTAGCTGACTGTATTGAACACTTCACTGGCTAGTTAAGCATGCAGATAATTGTGGGATTTTAAACACCACCACCCCATATGTGCTGCAGGTAAATCCTACGAAAGCCCATTTAATTAATTGATTGTAGCAAATCATGTAGAAGACTTTTTGCTGTATTTTAAGCAAACATTACATCCTTAATGCTTAAGAACTGAACATGTAATCCCTCATTACACAAACACTGCCTTTAGTTACTCAGATATTAAAATTTAATTTTCGTATAAAATCCTTCATTATTCATTTGCAAAGAGGCATTTGCTTAATTAGAGGGAGTTGGTTCAGGCACAGCAAGTGTAAGGATTCAGTTGAAGATCTTCAGAATATTCAGCTATTGCTGAATCTCCCTCCCTTGCATTAGAGCAATAGAGGCAAAATTAATTTGTTTATGCTGCGTTCAAAGCTTTTACAATCTCTATTTAAAAAGCAATATACAGAGATACTGTACAGGGAAAAGTAGTACAGGGCAATTACGTAAGTCTCAAATAGTGGCTGAAACCTGAGACCTAAACTAGATTTTATAAGGTCTGAACTAGTGCCCTAGAACTAGAGGTTAAGAGAACAATAGCTCCTTATCTCCTACCCATATTTCCCCAATAATGTTTAGTTGAAGAAGCTTCATGTTATGGTGACATCATTGCACTCAGAGCTGCCTGCACAAGTAGCAGCCAGTGAGGTGGAGTGGGAGAATTTTGAATGTAATGACATGCTATGTCAATGGGGAAGCATTCTATCAGGCTGTGTAGCAAGGGAGAGAGTGGAAGTAGATCTATCCCATCGACTTGGGGCTTGGCTTTTCCTCAATGGTCACCTGGCTACAGACATTCCATGAGGCTGCAGAGCAGGGGGAGATACTGAAATTTTGTACATATTTCTTGGCTGGAGAACTGAATTGCAGAATTCATATAAGAATGAATTTCGGAAAATGGCTGTGTTTTGGTTCTCGTGTTGTTTCCAAATATGAGAATTGGATAGATTTGCCTTTATATGTTAACTGAATGGAATTTCTCATCCCTAAGTGTACACCTGTAAAAATATGCTGAATAATTATCTTATCATACTTTGCAATGTAGAGCAGCTGATGTTTGATCTCAGCTTCCCCTCTCCAACCTATCTCTGCTTAACTGAGAAGCAGACACTCATACAAGCTGAGCAAAGGGAGAGGATTGTGGGGAGCAAAAATGCAGTTGAACACTCTGCACACCCAAATGAGCAATGAAAAAGCCAATGGAGCATTTTAGGTAGACTTTTGGATGTGAGTGTATTGCCGTTAGCATTTAATTCCTGTTTTTGTTTTTAAGTTCTGAATATTTACAGAGCATCATGGTGATTTGCGGGGAACTGCCACGAGGGCTTATTAAACCAATCATCTGGAAATCCCTCTGATGAGTTCCATTTAGGAGGAACATGGCCTACTTTTCTAGCAGGATAGCCAATGATTTGGGGAGCTGGGTGGGCAAAAATTAAGATGAACCCAGATCTTCTATTACAAACGAGGGGGGGGGGGTTGGATTCAGTTAGCATTTAAAGGCGAATGTATTTAATTTTCCTTTCTCAAAACAATATGTGAACTGAAAAAAGTTATCTTTCCAAAGTTGTACTTGTCTGAATTTCTTAATTCAGTTCTCCTACCAATGGGTTAAAAAATGCACATACTAAGGCAAAGTGTGCATAAAAATGCATGTATTAGTGAAAATGATTTGCAAAAAATGTGTATATTAGGCAAAGTCACATACAAATATGAGTATATTAGAAATTTGCATTAAAATGCTGGTGAGTATTTTTTAAAACAAAAAAAAAGAATAAATCACAATTGGCTGTGCAAACATGGAGTGCCAAAACTTAAGATTAGAAAAGTGAAAAACAAAGAGAAACCAAAATTGACAGATTCACCCATCCTTAACTACCAATCCGCTATAGGATGCCTTCATGATGAAATCTGTAGCCCAAAGTTTAAGAACCATTGTTCTAATGCAATCTAATGAATTTCACAGGGGAAACTAAGCTCACATCTCCTCTCACTAGGATTACTCTCATGGGTTGCTGAAATGGTTGTTGCCGTACGTGGAAAATTGCTGGGTTATTTGTGTTCTAAGAGGCCTCTTCTTACAATTCCAGAATTATGAGCTTTGCAAAATCATCGTACATTAATCTTACTTTTATCTCATTGGAAATGCATTTAGCATGAAAGGCTTTACCAGCTGCACAGTTCCCCTTCCAACTGTTAACATTAAAAGATTTTGACAGAGCCCTGTCATGGACACAGTTCAGCCTGAAGCATCTTTCAGCAGCCACATCCTCTATGGACTCCTGTTAAACATTTGCATAGCTTTTTTTGGTAGAGGAAAAATCAGTGTTGCTCCATTGACACTGGAAGCAGCAGCACAGCTAGGTAGTTTTAGACCCTGGATTTACGTGGCCTTGAAGGGGAGGCCCCTTAGACAACCATCTATATGTCCGGTTTTGAAGTGCACAGTTAACGCTAGTTTTGTCCCATTGTTGCCCAACAAAGAAGAGTTGGGCCCAAGGTGCTCAATACCTCAGAATTAGGCGTTCTTCTTTCCTTCCTTATTCAGATATCAATTAACAGACCATCAGGTGTGAGCAACATAGCACAGCATTTATTTATAAATGCTGGGTGTTGGTTTTTTTAAAAAAAGCATACAGTATGTGTATTTTTTTCAAGTATAAACAACCATGTACAACCATGGAAAATGGCAGCAAAACTTGTCCTCTTGCCGCTAGTATCCATTACACTCCACCCCAATCTTCCTAGTGAGAGACTCCAGAAGTTTACCCAGCATTCACCTTCCTTGGAATGAAGGTCAGTGGAGACTGTGGTGTCTTCAGGATGTATGGTTTTATTTACACATATATACAAAGTGAACATCAGATGGGAGTATTAACACAGCATTAACACCCCAAAGGATCTTGCTTCTCCATTCGTCACAGCTTTGGACCCAGCACAGAGCAAGGCATGTCTCTTATGTCTGTGGCTCCTAGCATTCAGCTTTTCAAGTGAACACTGAGAAAAGAGGGAGCTGTGGACCTCTAGGGCATCTGAGAAGGAATTATACGACTACAAGGTCCTTTGTTTAAGCCTTTGTTAGACTGAAGGAATAATTCAGCCAGAGAGTAAAATTAAAGGCTTCCTTAACTGGAGTGTCACACTTGTACAACAAGCTTGCTTCCCCAAAAGAATTGGGCATTTTCAGATGGGGAAAGGGAAAGAGAAAATACACTGAACAAAGTGTGCACAACCCTTGCTTGACACCATGTCATCTAACCTTCCTGCAGACAGAAATAAACAACTCATCTGGACATGACCAGAAAGAGAGATAGAGATTCCTGATATGTGGGCCATTAACAAAAAGCTGCTTATGGGATGCTTTTGCTTTTGCAGCTGCCATAGAAAGATCCTGGAATTCATGGTTTTAATTTTGACTTCACATGTTGTGAATAAAGCCGACGGGGTGTGTGTGTGTACACACAGAGAGAGAGAGAGAGAGAGAGAGCGCTATCCTGGACCACAGTTCAGTCTCTCTTGTTTTAAATGTCAGGAATTAGTAATAAAAATGTATAAATAGAATTCACCAGGATAGATCATAGAGGAGAGCAAAGAGATGGTTTCTATTTGCTTGAATTCTCACATTCAGTTGAGTGATATTGCTGTCAGTACGCCTTTCAACCGATCGCAGCAACTGGGCTCAATAACTGGTTCTGCCCCAACTGGGCTAAGTGACTGGAGCACTTTCAGAGACCTTCCAATCCTGGAAAACAGGTCCCAGTGCACTGGACCCACAACTGTGCATTGTGAGCACCAGACTCATGCAGAGTATAAATAATGCGGAAGCCAGCTGTGAAGCATAACTCCTTTTATTTCTAATAGCTACTACAAACTAAAGAACTACTGGCTTGCATGAGTGTTACCTCTCCCACTCAGCCATCTAGTCACTACATAGATAAGACTCTCTCCACACACAGAGCCAGGCAGTCAGGCAGGAGCGAAAGAGTAGAAGAGCAGTTTCCGCCCCCTCCTTTCTCAAAACATCAGATCAGGAGATTCTGTCAATGGGAGGGGTGAAAATATCAACAATTGCTAGCACCTGCCATTCACTCCCGAGACATCCAGTAGGCAGCACAATCCCATATTATATTTCCATACATGTTGAATATTCACTGCCCAACAGAACAAATCCCAAATGGGCAAGACCATACATTGTTCTGATCATCATGATGGAACCAAGAGTGGGAAGCTCTTGCCATCTAACAGTCCCAATCACTGTGAGGTTATACAGCTCTATTTAGAGAAGGAGTAACTGGTTACATATTGCATAAGCAACCCCTGATGCAGAGCAATAGCCTTGGAAATTAATGCTCAGTGTGGGTGGTGTGTCATGACAACAGCTGCATGGATCACTAGGTCTCACCTTCTGTGTATTAGCATATCCACAGATCTCAGGGACAAAGTGCCATTTGCACACATCACAATGCATGTTTCTGTTTTTGTTTAAATGGAAAAGCAGCTTTGGTAAGGTGCCTTTCTTAAATAAAGGAAGAGAAGGGAAACAGTAGAGTGTAACCCTTTCCCTACCAATCATTGATGAAAGCCATTCTAAGTTGCCCAAATGTTTTTGCCAGAATAATCACACTTTGGGGGCTCTGCATTTGGTGATAAGACTCTGCCAGATCCAAACTTTTGAATTGCTTCTTTCTGGCAAAATGAAAGGGGAAAGTCCTCAATGTGAAGTAAGCGATATATTGTACTTTCTTCTCAGCACTGTTATTATCACCTTGAAAACACCACAGATCCACTTTTTCTTCATAACAGGAATAATAAAAAGGTATAGGTACCCCTGACAGTTAAGGTCCAGTCGTGTTGCCCAATCACTCCTATCAGTCTTTGTTGTCAATCCAGTTCCTTAGTCACTGCCACTCTGAGAGCAAGCGGTACCTGTCAGGTTTTCAAAAACTTTTTGCTCTGATTGTCAAAGTGATGCTAGCTTAATCTCCTTAAGGTGTCTAAATGCCCCTTTGAAAAACTGGTGCAGCTCCAGATAAAAAGCTATTTCAGCTGCTTTGTGAACTGACTTCCCAGTGAAACTGGAAATCCTTGATACACGGCCAGTCCAAACTAATATAATATTTAACCAGCTTTGTCCAAACAGCACTACTCTCGTTGTGACACAGAGATCTCGATTGTAACTACAGGTGCTTTCAAATGAGTGCCAATCATGGGATTGGTGCTTTTCACATATGAAAGATTTTTTGTTTTTGTTTTTTTCAGAGTCCACACAATGTCATTGACATCAAAATGCCAGCCACTATTTTCCTCCATTTAATTCGGATTAACTCTTTTCAAGAAAAATCCATGCAATGGGAGGAGGAAACAGAAGGGGTGAAAGAGGAATGTGTGGTCATGGTGCTTGTTTACGAAGCCATAATTTCAGAAACCACAGACAACTGTTTGCATGGAGAGACAAACAGGAATCCTCTTGAGGCTTGTCAACCACTGGTGGTTAGAAAGGAAGGTCATATTTCATCACTTATTTTTAATGAGGGTTGTTTTTTTTTCTTTTTTGCCATTGCACCCCTCAGCAAAAATGGCTTGGAAGGTGGGAAGTTCAATGCTCATCGGTTTGCACTGTCACCATTCTGAACATGAGTTCATGTAAGAGATTGTGTCGACAGTTGATGACTCTAATTAAAACTGATTATAATCAGAGCATGTTTGATGGGGTTATAATGTCCAGCATGTATGTGCATCTCTGAAATCATATACCAGTGGGGGAAAAAAATATGTCACTTGTGCCATTCAATTAGTCTTAGCATCAGTTGCATTTAGTTATGTATTCTCTCACCTACAACTCGAATCTGAGACTATTAATGTAGAGGCTGAGCAATAAAGTAGGACATATCTGCAGTCATGACTCTGCTTTTTGTTGTCAAAGTGGTTGTTTTGCTCTCTACTTGATGGATGGGAAAGTAGATCAAACTTTACTGATTCATCTTCCTGGGAGCATTAAGACTGCTGGGCCAAGTTGTTTGCCGATACTTAACTGATTAGCCTACTTTCCCCTCCATGCTGGAAACAGTTCCTTTGATTTAAAAATGCAGTCTTCTTTTATTTGACATCTGCCAAAAAACCCCCTCTCCTTGCTACAAAAGCTGAAAGCACTTGCCGCAGAGTTGTCTTCCTAAAAGCATGAGCAATAATAGTGCTTTGAAGTCAACTCGCACAGTTCATCCTCTGTAACAGTATGGATCAAATGCTAAATCCAAGTGCTTTGCTGTGGTCTGTTTTAAAGTGTCCTGTGCCTTTGGATCAATTGTGTTTTCTGTAAGAGCATCCCTTCCCTCTCTGATCCATTTTTAGCCCAATTAAGGATATGGATTAGGCAAAAGTTAGCATTCATACAGTACTTTGAATATTCATAGCATTTCACGTGTATCATCTACGTAATCCTTTCAACAACCTTGTATGGCAGGTCAATATTATGCTCCCCATATTGCAGGTTCAGTGGTGGGATTCTGAGGCTGAGACGGTGAATTGCATATGGCTGCTTCCTCGTCCAAGCTTTGAACTGGGAACTCCTCAGCTCATAATTTTAAATACTTCTTAAGCCCATTTAATGCACCAGATGTGTGATGGAGTACAGGATGAGTCCTAGTTGCATGGAGGTCTCCAGGTGGCATGGCCCTACCACCTGGTCATCACATGAGCACTCCTTTAAGCAGGTACATGAGGTGTTCATTTCTTTAAAACTGCTTCTCTTCTCTGTAAGAAACTGCTAGCTATACACTAACAAAACCACGAGGCACATCAGTGTAGAAAACATCACTAGAAGGTGCATATACCAGCACTTGTACAGTGAACCTAGAGAATGGGCAAATACTGAGAATTTGGGATATGGTAACTTAACATGAAGGGACGCGGGTGGCGCTGTGGGTTAAACCACAGAGCCTAGGGCTTGCCGATCAGAAGGTCGGCGGTTTAAATCCCCGCGACAGAGTGAGCTCCTGTTGTTTGGTCCCAGCTCCTGCCCACCTAGCAGTTCGAAAGCACGTCAAAGTGCAAGTAGATAAAAAGGTACCACTCTGGCAGGAAGGTAAACAGCATTTCCGTGTGCTGCTCTGGTTCGCTAGAAGTGGCTTAGTCATGCTGCCCACATGACCCGGATGCTGTCTGCAAACAAACGCTGGCTCCCTCCACGACTGGACCTAACGGTCAGGGGTACCTTTACCTTTACCTAACTTAACATGATGCATGCATACCTTGGTAAACTCTATTGGTCATATGTCACTGTTATCATTATGCCTTCTGATTTGGGATTTGGGGAAGAAGAAGCAGGAAGTGGGCAGATCTCCATGAGGGCTGGCAGGGAGAGGCTGTACCCAGAGACCAGTGAGCATGGCTGGCTTCTCCTCTGAACGCAAGCTTGCTGAAGCTATGGGAGACGCAACAAGAGACACTATTGGGGTGCAGTATTCTGAACACTCTCCATCAAAGCTAAGGTGCATATATGTGTTAATAAAACTATATAATCTTAAAGACACTGTAGTCTCCGCTGTATCTCATTTCTCCCAAAGGAAATACAAAACCTGGTGAAGTGACAAGACCCCTGGAATCTGACACCGCTTGGAGATTGGTGTGGCCCATAACAATACTAAACCTTTTGGGAAAAGGCTGCGTGTATTTACACAATCTAGCACATTCCTGCCATGAAACTGGAGGGTGAAAGAGGGGTGAGTGTTGAACTGGCACACTCAGCAATTAGCACCTGCCAGTACTCTGCCTTTCCTGCAAACCTATATACTGCAGGGAAAGAGGGTCACCTAGGCAGCAGTATTCATCAGGTGACATCCCCACCCTCAAACAGGCCAATCTTGACTCACCTTAGCCTATGAAGCCCTGGCTTCAGGAGTTGGTCCATCAGTCCCGCAGCAACTTATTGTTATGAATAGTTTCATACTCCTAGTGCCCTGCCTCATTTGGGACTCAACTTTTGACTATGCCTGTTTGGATTACACCTGCCTTTGTCCTTTGGCCCCTGTCTTGCTGGTTCCAGCCTCAGCCTTGCCTTTTTGGACTGCACCCATGTCTTGACATCTGACAACTGGAAGCATACTCTTGATGAGGCCTGACAGAAATGTTATGACTGCATAACAGAAGTTGCCCATTGTGCTTCCTCAGCCATCTTGACCATCTGAAAGCAGCAGTAGATAAAAGCACCACAGAGTCAACTCGGAGAGAAAGTCGGGATATCGGCTTTCAGTTTTTAACGACCTTGCTATCAGAATCCTTCATGCCTTTAAATTCTCCAGAAATTAGTGCGGCTAGAGGTGTGGTTGCCCTCGAAATCTGTTCAGAGACTTCAACTAGTGTGTCAATCCAATTTTTAACAAGGCAGATTTAAGAGGCATATTACTTTGCAGTAGCGTTCCAGTCACCGTTCTGATTTTACCTTATAGATTCCCAGATGGCTTCTCCACTCAGCAACTCTGAGATTCCTCCCTTTCCTTTCTCTCAGTGTCATGCCTGCAGTTAGTGGAGGGTAGCTTCACAATGGCACCTTCTGTGTGCTCACTCTCAACTGAGAATTGAGGTGCCTCCCCCACCCACCCACACACCTCTCCTTTAGAATTACCTTCAAAAGCAGGTAAAATGAGGCAGCACAGTACCACTTGAGGGTTCCTTGTCTTTTGCATGCATGCATGCTTTACAGTGAAGAGATTTAAATGCTAGTATACTTTTCGAATTGTTAGCCTTCTCTGTAGTTTTGAGAGACAAGATCAAGAAAGAGAATATATGGTTCTAGGGCCATATGTGCCACCCACATCATTACATGAAATTTGGCAGTTTTAGTTAGAGTGGTGGACTAAGGGCAGCTGTGCCTCTAGATCAGCCTTGCCCAGTTTGCTGCCATCCATATATTTTCAGCTGCACCTCCCACCAGTCATTGCCTGCACAGCCATGCTGGTTGGGGCTGATGGGTATTGCAATCAGAAACATCTGGAGGGCATCTGGAAGGCTTAGCCGGATCCTGAAATCTGAAATACAGTAGTGCCTGGGTCGGCTTGTGATCCATGAGGCTCACGCCTTGAGAAATGCTGCTCTAGAACAATAAATGAATTGGACCCCTTTCATATTCAAGCCTCCTGGTTTCAGAAATCCTTTTCAGACTTCAGAGTTGGCGCAGATTATGTCATCACTGCTAAATTAGGTATTTTCTTTGTTGCAGGCTGGAAACAGGAATCATCTTTCTGCTGGGTCAGGCAAGTGAGGCAAGTCCAATTACATTTATCTTGCTGAAAAGTTTCCTTTGTCCTCAGGAGCAACAAGGTGACGAGAAACTAAAGCTGAAGAAGTCATAGGAATATACTTGACATAACAGTAATAATATATTTGTGGGTTGAAGAAACAACGCATGATAGCACAATAGTCACGATTCCTACCAGGCTAATGCACAACCAGCATGGCCTTTTAAATAAGAGAATAGTCAGGAAAAAGATAAATGCAAGCTTATTGAGAATGCAGTCCTTGCAAACAAACCTGCCAGCACCATCAGTTTCTTGAGATTTGGGACGCTTTCTCTAATGCCTCAATGCAAAGCAATGTTCTCTTTCCAAAGCACTTCAACATAAATATTTTAACAGTAGCTGGCTGGATAGGGAAAATAAACCATGAAGGTCCCACCTCCCGTTTCCTGCTTCCCCTTTCCTCTGCACCACCTGGATTCTCTACAGCCCAGACAAGCCCGGATTGGACACTCAATCAACCCAATGTACTTGACCTTCTGGAGAACCTGAGCCTGTTAATCCTTATTATTCCATGCTATTATACCACCACATTCCCAAATCTCTGTACTGTACCCTGGTCAAAGAAAGGCAGGAACATAAAATGTACCATAAAATGGAGAGCATTCTGTTAAAACAGGCACGCTGCTACCTAACTAAATAAATAGAAGACCTTTAAAACTATCAATACAGAGACAAATGACAGTAAGCTAGTCAGTAAGCTTTAAGCATCTCAGTTGCATCTGTGAAGAAGCTGAAATAGAATATTTGCTGTGCATGTAAAAAGCTATTGTACTAGAGCCCATTTTAGGTTGGATTCCAACTTAGTCAGAACAGATCCACTGATAACCTTGGGATATAAACTAGTTGTGATTAGCCTAAATCCCATTGATTTCAGTAGGCCCACTATAAACAGGACTAGGCCTGAATCCAACCCATTGTCTAAGCAGTTTGCCTCCAGGGGAAGGGTAGCAGAAGTGGTTCCCTTCAGATGTTGCTGGACTACAACTGCCATCACCCCTGACCCTTGGCTGGGGCTGATGGGTGCTGGGGGCCAGCAACATCTGGAAGGCACAACATTGGCCACTCCTGCTCTAGAGGGTTGCTAGAGTTTTGCATGGCAGTGGCAACAGGAGCTGACTACAGTCTCCATCTTTAGCTCAGGAGGTACACTTGCCTGAAAATGCAGAGGCCACACCCTCATTTGTATTAGCCAGCACGGGGCTCAAATACACAAGCTTTGGTACTCTGAGCATCACATTCTGAGCCAGCCAGCTACAGGAGGGAAGAAAGTGTGTGTGGGAGAGAGACACACACAGAGAGAGAGAGAGAAGGAGAGTGCATTGCAAAAAGTTCTATTATCTATCCCTACTGTTTCCAGATAAGGATGAGAAAAATGCCTGTCTGTCCTGGAGAGCTGTTTCCAGTCAATATCAATACTGAGCTAGATAGCTCAATGGCATAAGGCAGCTTCCTGTCTTGGACTTCTTGTGCTTATAGGCCTGAGCAGGTTTAAAGGATCAAATGGGACCTGGTTGACTCAGTGTCTATCCTAGTTGAGCTGTTAGATGCAATTGCACCCTCTTGCCACCTGCAGCGACAGCACTGAAACATGGAAAAGAGCAGACCAACAGCTCCCTCCATTGGCAAACTAGCATTGTTGTGGAGATTAAGGCTCCTGTATAGGGATGGACAAACCCCTGTTTCTTTTTTTCAGGGTTCCTCATTTTTCCAAACTTAAGTTCAATTCTCTACATCTGTTTGTTATCTTTTCCAAAAGTCATAATGAAAATGCATTTGAATTTTAGTGTGAATCTCTCTTAATATACACTTTGGAGTGCAATTTTGCCTAATACACAGTTTTGCAAGCAATTTCCCTAAAGCAATGCATTTTGTATTTTTTTTATCCAATGTGCACATTTTTATGCACACTTCCCTAGTAAATTCATTTTTCTCCATATAACTTGCCTGCAGAACCGCATTGCAAAATTTGGAGAAGCGTGAATTTTAAAGAGCAGTTGCATTTTGGTTGGCATCATGTTTCAGGAAGAGCAGGTGCATTCAGTTTTACTTTAAATGCAAACTGAATTGAGTTTCTTGTCCCTCCCTACTCCTGTGTCTTGTGGAACAAGAATGTGAGGACGTCTTGTTCATTGCAGCACTCTGAACCAGCACTCTGTGGCCAACCACAAAAGCATCACCATGTACCATACAGAGTTTTCATTTATTTTGAGAGACATGCAAAACAATTTCTACTTCCACAAAATGAAATTGTGAGGCATTAGAGGAAACAGCTTCACAACCCGCTATTTTATTTATTTTGGCAGGCAATGTTCCTAAAGCATTTCCAATATAGAAATTTTCTAATTTATATCTTCATAAACAAATTGGTCATAATGGACACTTACAAAAGACATTTTAAAAATCTCCCAGGGGCTGGCTAGTCCTGTACTTTTCTCCTTCATGTCCTGTTCTTATCATCTGATCAACCTCATTGTGGTGGTCATATAAACTTTTATATTCTGGAAACTTCATAGCAGAGATAGCATTACTAGTTTCATTCAGTTAAACTCATATCTCTCACAGCCCTTCTTTTTTATGCTTCTGCCCTAAACTTGCTATTCTGGGGGACTTGAAATCATACCAAAGAGAGGGCACCCCTGCACTAATCTAACCAAAGGTTTTTTTGTGGGGGGGGGCGCAGAATCAACACTTTAGAGCATTTTCCTCCCCTGTGGATACTGTTCAGGGCAATTATTGTAAGCACTGAATAATATTTAGCATTCAGTAATAATGACAAAATAACATAGAACATGGCTTCAGTTTCTTTTATATTTTTCAATTTAAGCTGTACCAGACATGAATTCTTTCTCTCAGCAAATTAGCTAAAAAAGAGTGCTTAGCTGGTGAAATTGGTGCCTCATAAATTTATTAAGCAATATAAAATCAGATCAGGCTCGATGGCTTTAGAGATACATTCCCCTGGAACTTGTCTTACATCCTATCCAATTATTAGCATTTCAAAGCTCCCGATCTCCCTTTTGAGCTTCGTAGGAGAGGTTTTTATCTGTATATTAACTTTCTCTACTTTGTAGCTGTGGGATCTCTCTATTTTAGCTGCTAGAAACAGCAACACTGTGTCCTAAACTGGGGTTGGAAAGCAGGCTTGCTCTTTCAAAATGGCTCCATGACCTAACAGATATCATTAAACCTAAACTATGCAGGGAAAAGAAAACCCCACATGAGGGATACATGTTCAATGTGCTTCACTTAATTTGGGCTTGGGAGATTTACTTGGGCCGTGCACTGGATTTGGCTGAAGCCCAAATCCTGAATCTGGGACTGCCAGGATGTGGGGTGTCAAGTGGGAAAGCGCTTGAGAAGGGGCACCCTACAAGACTGAATATAGCTGAATCTAGCCTGCACATATCAGACTTATTCCCCATCAGCTGATGTCAGTGTTGCATTTCATATGGAACCTGCTGGATTGTGGTTTCATCCATCCTACTGCTGTAATGGTTAAAGACCACACCTGCCAATGACCTGGGGCCTTTCTAGCCAATGGTTGCCTCCAATCCAGGTTGAGTGATAGTTGTATGGCTCACATGTCTGCAGCTGCCAAGGTGGTGCAGCCTGAAACCTTGTGGAAACACCATGGAATGAATCCATGGCTAAGCGAGTCCCATGTCATAGCAAAGTCCAGCTCTCAAATGTCAAGGGGCTCCTTTACATTTGTTGTGGCTCCCTTGGCTACTCTTGCTAAAAGGTTGTGAGGAGCACGATCCAAAGCTACTCTCCGCGAACATTTTTGCAGGTGGGAACAGAACCGCTAAAGTTCAGTGCCAACAATTCCCATCCTACAGAGTCAGTCCAGGAGAACGTTGGTATTGAACACCACCGAGAAGTCAAGCGTCATTAACAGGGTTGCAGTACCCCTCTCTGGATAAAAGCCATTCATCGCAGTGACCAAGACTGATTGGGTCCCAAAGCCAGACCTGAATTTGGACTGAAATGGTTCAAAATTGTCGATGTCTTCCAAGAATGTCTGTGGTTGTACTGCCACCATCACTATTAGCAGCTGGCCAATAATTGTCCAGCACAGTTTTTCAATTGTCCAGCAGTTTTTCTTCTTTAGGTGCAGTTGTATAACAGCTTCTTTTACAGTTGTTTAGAGAAAAGGTCCTGTCTACTATATCAAGGGCTGCCAGTTATAGTTTACTTCTGTCAGCCTCTCTGTATCTAATAGTGGGGTGGGAGAGCTGAAAAAAATCATCTACCTATGTACTATCTGAAACCAAAGTGGTGCATTGGTTGCCTGCCAGATGCAAAATATATTGGCATTATTTTCAGCAATCCCACCCCACTATAAGGAATGTGACTAAATAAGTATGTGGTAACTCTGATAACAGCCATAGGGTGATTATATCAAGCAGTTGGAAGATACATATCTAGTTTCAGTGCTTCTCAAACAGTTTAGATCAGTGGTTCCCAAGCTTTTTTTGGCCATGCCCCACCTAAGCATCTCTAAAATCCTGGTGCCCTCCCCCTGTGACATATAATTTTTATTATTCAAAAAGTGAACTCCTATTCACATGGAGGAAGCCTAAAAGGCCATTAACTTGGTCTAACTCATTCTCGAATTGCCCCTCTTAAAAATCAAATTGCTCCCCTGTGGCAAACCTAAGGGGTTTACAGACTGTCACTATTTTACAAAAGCAATTAAAGAAAATTCAGGTATTAAATACAAGTATTAAAGTGGGATGAATTCATTAGAGTGGATTTTATAGGAAGGTAGGTGGCAGGAAAATGCAGGATAAAAATTGCTTGATGTGACACTGTATAACCTCCCCACAAACAAATCAGATTGCATGCTGAATAAACAGCTGGAAAGAACTAGCTGCTCAATAACCTCCCTGAAAACTTTGGACAAATAAATCAGGATGAGTGCAGAGTAAACAGGTTGTCTAGAAGTGAGTTTCATCTATACACCTTCAAGAAAAGACAAATATATACTGTATATTGAAAGGACTTTGGGTCTTCTTCTTTCTTATTGGAAGAGTGACTTAATCAAGATGAATAGGTTAGCTTTAGAGTGCTATCATACTACAGCCATATATTAAACAGATGTTGTTGTGACTCTGCTGTCAGATTTATTTATTTTTTAATGCAGCTAAGGAGATAAATACTGTGTTGTTGTGCTGGAGTGGGATTGCTATTAAAAAATCTGGATCAGAGCAGAACTTGGGCACAGACTGCTAAAGAGAGGTCACTAGGAGGACTCCAGTGATCATTAGCAAAATTAGGCCATAGCTTTTTCATTCCTCACAATTCTTTTACGGTAGCCTTGCTGCATAGCAACAAGAAAGATCACACCATTAAGTTTGGTGGGAGGGAGGGATTTGAAAGCATTTCTCTTAGCAAATCACAGCATCGTTACATAACCTGATTTCACTTTCAGCTGCTGCAACCAATCCTTTTACGATCGCTCCTTCCACAATCATCATTCAATTTAATGCCTAGCAAATATTGAGCCTTTTCATCTCTGTTCTCAAAACCGTAATGGATATTTGTATTTGTATTTCTGCGTTCGGTCTTTGTTCCTCCCTTGTTTGAATTGCGAAGACTTGCCTGGAATATTTTTTTGTTTTTGTTTGCCATACTATTATGAATTCCATGTCTCAAGCTGGTTATTGGAGTTCACACATTAGTGAATTGCTAATAATTCCCCTCTGATGCATATTTTGCATTGAATTCAAAATATTATTAATCCCTAGAATAAAAAGTAAGTAAAGGTAAAGGGACCCCTGAACGTTTAGTCCAGTCGCGGATGACTCTGGGGTTGCAGCGCTCATCTCACTTTACTGGCCAAGGGAGCCAGCGTACAGCTTCCGGGTCATGTGGCCAGCATGACTAAGCCGCTTCTGGCGAACCAGAGCAGCGCACGGAAATGCCGTTTACCTTCCCACTGGAGCAGTACCTATTTATCTACTTGCACTTTGACCTGCTTTCGAACTGCTAGGTTGGCAGGAGCAGGGACGGAGCAACAGGAGCTCACCCCGTCGCGGGGTTTCAAACCGCTGACCTTCTGATCGGCAAGTCCTAGGCTCTGTGGTTTAACCCACAGCGCCACCCGCATCCAGTACAGTAAATAGAGAAAAGAACATAAGAAGAGGCTGCTGGGTCAGGCCAATGGCCCATCTAGTCCTGCGTCCTGTATCACAGCAGTCAACCAGATGCGTCAGGAAACCTGCAACCAGGACTTGAACACAAGACCACACCTCCTGCGGTTTCCAGCAACTAGTATTGAGAACCATTGCTGCCTTTGACCATGGAGGCAGAGCATAGTCATCACGGTTGCTTGCAATTGATAGCCTGTCGTCTGCAAATTTGCCTAATTCTCTTTAAAGCCATCCAAGTTGGTGGTTATTGATTTGTTTGCATTAGTGGATTTTGCAACGCAGTCCTGTGGAGGTTTCCTTAGAAATAAGTCCTACAGTGTACAAAGGAACTTGCTCCCTCTCGGTAGGTGTGCATAGTATTGCAGTCTTGCGCACACACATGTACCTGGGAATAAGTCCCACTTTTTACCCATTTCCTTGCTGTCCATTTATCCCACACTTTCCAAACTGCAAAAAGATTTTTTTTTTAAAAAAAAAGTGGACTTGCTACTCTAGGGCGACAGAGTGCTTTAACTTTAAATGTGCTTTAAGTTCTGGTATATGCTTGAATCCCTCCTGCAAAATACTGACAAGTTGAACTTGCAGGGGGGGAACTTCCCTGATAGCTTTTCTTTTACAGTGGTACCTTGGGTTAAGTACTTAATTCGTTCCAGAGGTCCGTACTGAACCTGAAACTGTTCTTAACCTGAAGCACCACTTTAGGTAATGGGGCCTCCTGCTGCCGCCGCGCTGCCGGAGCCTGATTTCTGTTCTTATCCTGAAGCAAAGTTCTTAACCTGAAGCACTATTTCTGGGTTAGTGGAGTCTGTAACCTGAAGCGTATGTAACCTGAAGCGTATGTAACCCGAGGTTACATACGCTTATTTCTGGGTTAGCGGAGTCTGTAACCTGAAGCGTATGTAACCTGAAGCGTATGTAACCCGAGGTACCACTGTAGATGCATCTCCTATCCACCTATACGCAGACAGGGAATTCTGGTATCTCTTATGCCCTAGGAATATTTGCTTCTAATAGATCTCAGTGACACGGGAGATCTCAGATCTCATTCCAGGACCTACACTTAGAGCTCTGTATTGCACTAAAATGGCAGGTGCAAATCATGCTGTGGTGATGCTGCTATCTCCGAATGACCTAGCCAGTCTCCAGCATCATTTCAAAGAGAAATTTTGTATCTGCTTTTAAGCTTCGTACAAGTACTTTGTGAAACAATGGGGATAATTTTCCATCTCTTGCTACAGTGCCTCTAACCCTCAACGTGCTCCAAGTAGTACAGTGGTACCTCAGGTTACAAACACCTCAGGTTACAAACACTTCAGGTTACAGACTCCGCTAACCCAGAAGTAGTACCTCGGATTAAGAACTTTACCTCAGGATGAGAACAGAAATCGTGTGGCGGCAGCGGGAAGCCCCATTAGCTAAAGTGGTACCTAAGGTTAAGAATGGTTTCAGGTTAAGGACAGACCTCCAGAATGAATTAAGTTCGTAACCAGAGGTACTACTGTATAAGTAAACATGCAATGATGGAGGAGAACAGGGGCCATGTTCTGGGGTGGTCCAGTGCTCTCAAAACCCAGATCTTTTTTGCTAGACTTGAGGTCTCCTGACCCTTCCTGTTTTCCAATTCCCTCCCTCCGGGAAAAAAAATTGCTTATAGGGAATCTGAGTGCACTACTAACTGCAATGTCAGTGAAACGACAGCCACTCTCCATCTTAATTGACCCAGAAGCCTTTGCTTTAGTTCTAACATGTGCATTAGCAGCAGTTCTTGCTAATAGACTGAAAGGTCATGTGGAAGGCTCAATCCACCACATGCAGGACATTTCCAGACTTGTCACTATTTGTGGGTGGGATCCAATCACACAGAAGGAAATTCAGGTTGCAAAATTAGAATGAATTTGACGCTTTTGTGCAACAAACCAACTTTCCCCAAAGATCTGGCTTCTTGTGGTAAGGAAAATGAGGGGGAAATGCACTGGGAAGTTTGGAATAACACTCGCTCTGACATAACATCACCTAACATCTCTTAAATCAAGTAAGAATAATGCTCAATAAATAGATTGCCTGGAAACACCCAAAGTGTACCAGGCCCAGAAAAACCTGCAGATACTTATAGCTCAGAGTACATCCTAACAGCTGGACTCCCCTGCCACCCACTCAGAAAATCAGCTTACATTCGCATCTATACATACAAATGGATACATGCAAATTTATGTCATGATCTGTGCCCCAAATATTTTAACTACTGTATCTAGGAATATCCGTGGAGAGGGAGCTATTCCGCCCCCCTATCTCTGAATTATCTCTTTTATTTTTTTTTCTTAATCCCATGTGATGTTAGATCTAGACCTGGGGAGGAGATATACACTCTAAGTTGAAACGGTTTTTAATATGTAAGCATTGGTAGCCTTGCACTCTTCCTTTTTATTCTTCTAGATATGGTGAAACTTGACCTATGAAACACCACGTTCTTAAGGGAATGTGATTGTGAAAAGGAATTCCCCATCATTCATCAACAGATGTTGTGTTGGCAGACTAAATACATTTTTGGAGAAATTCAGAACATCTATAACATGCCATCTAACTTGGTATGTGTTGTCTTGAACATAGGGAATTGGATATTTGTTGAAGTTTTCTGTCTTTTGCTGATTAGTTGTTCTATATGTACCCAAGAAAAAAAAATGGTCTGAAGCTCAACATCAAAAAAACGAATATCATGGCCACTGGGCCCATCACCTCCTGGCAAATAGAAGGGGGGGAAATGGAGGCAGTGAGAGATTTTACTTTCTTGGGCTCCATGATCACTGCAGATGGCGACAGCAGTCACAAAATTAAAAGATGCCTGCTCCTTGGGAGAAAGGCAATGGCAAACCTAGACAGCATCTTAAAAAGCAGAGACATCACCTTGCCAACAAAGGTCCGTATAGTTAAAGCCATGGTTTTCCCAGTAGTGATGTATGGAAGTGAGAGCTGGACCATAAAGAAGGCTGATCGCCGAAGAATTGATGCTTTTGAATTATGGTGCTGGAGGAGACTCTTGAGAGTCCCATGGACTGCAAGAAGATCAAACCTATCCATTCTGAAGGAAATCAGCCCTGAGTGCTCACTGGAAGGACAGATCGTGAAGCTGAGGCTCCAATACTTTGGCCACCTCATGAGAAGAGAAGACTCCCTGGAAAAGACCCTGATGTTGGGAAAGATTGAGGGCACAAGGAGAAGGGGATGACAGAGGACGAGATGGTTGGACAGTGTTCTCGAAGCTACCAGCATGAGTCTGACCAAACTGCGGGAGGCAGTGGAAGACAGGAGTGCCTGGCGTGCTCTGGTCCATGGGGTCACGAAGAGTCGGACACGACTAAACAACTAAACAACAAATGTACCCAAGAAGGCAGTTAAACTTTTCTTTCCTGGGACTGATATGAGTAATTTCAAAGGAGAAAACTGTTTTTGATCCTTTGATGGAAAGCAGACTTATTTGCATCCTTGTTTTGTTCCCGCCTTATGATTCTGCTAGCATGAAGCTCGTAGAATTTTGATTATATCCACATTGTTGGAGTTTCCTATATCGGTGTGCAATGGTCCCCTAACTTATATTGCTCATTTCAGAACCGAGGCAGAAGATTTAACACCGCGGCGGTTTCCGCTTCAAAACAATTGTGAATGCAGATGATAACAGATGGGAGTGTTCCTCCTGAGTGCATGTTTGTGCCAGATATCCTCGTTACAGCTTGTTCTGAATTGCCTAGATTTCAAGAGCTGCTTAATTCCAGTGAAGGTGAAGAAACAAATAGGATGCTATATGAAAGGCAGACTCTGTGCATCCTAATGAATTTGCTCTGCTTATGTAGAGAAGAAGGATAAGTGACAGCTCAGATGGGCAGGCAAAGAGGCTGCTTGGTAAGTAGAATGAAAATTTTCGAAAGGCTGCTCTTCTCCTGAGAGTAATAAAGAAAACAGAGGGGCAGCAGAATTTAATGAAAGGCTTCTCTTCTTAGATCTGATAACTGGGAGGAAGGGATGTAACACATTTGCTAACCCAGCCAGTGAAGAAGGCATGGCCTATGTGGGGTTAACACCTATTTGCTTCAAAAGCCAGGCGATTCAGCTGCAGGATGGCATTTGCTGGGACACTGGCAAACAACGGGAAGAGGAACTTACATACACCCAGTGCTTTTTTTGGGGGGGCACACAGGGGTACGCATACCCTTAAAATTTTTGTGAACCTAGGTTTGACCTCACTGAGGGGCAGTATTTCAATATGAGTAGAAAAATGAGAGTACCCCTAAACATTATTTTTTTTTTAGAAAAAAAGCACTGCATACACCTTTGCCCTGCTGTGGTGACTACTGTACACTTGTCTGTTTTATTGTGTATTGAATATATGGTAAACTTTGGTTAGTAGGCAGGGCATAAATACTGCTAAATTTTAAATTTAGGTTTTTATTGTATAGTTTTACATTTTTTATTGCTGTGAACCACTTTGATATATATTTTAATGGCATAGCAGAATACAATTTTTAATGAATAAATAATAAACTACAGTACTGCTGAATCTTCATTGCTCAACTCCATAGGCCACACACACACACACACACACGATGGGGAAATCCAAATCAATTTAGCATATTTCATCAAATAACATGCCTTCAAAAAGGAAATAAATAATGTCCCCTCTCCTGAACAAAAGGGGCACTGATGCCTGCCGTTAATTAGCAGATAGGTACTGCAGGCATGATAGGGGTGTCCCCCCCTTTAATGCCTGTCAGAGACTGGCTGGATACTGAGGAGTGGGCACTGGGAGAAGGGAGGTTGGATCCTGACTTGGAAGAAGGGATCAGTGATGTGGGGGAGCCTGTGACAGCCAGGAGACAAGAGCCAGAGGCAGGAGAAGCTGCAGGACTGGAGAGTGAAGAATGGGCGCAGAAGTAGGGGAAGATAGGTCAGGCTGGTGTAAAGGCTTCCACTCCTCCTCCTCCTCCTCCTCCTCCTCCTGCCCCCAACTTCACTGCTCCACTGTCTCCTAGGACCAGGCGAGAACTGAAGAGGGAGAAGCAGTAGCAGGTTACACGCAGGCGTAGTCTTTGCCTGCTTGCGCGCAGCTTGGATGAGGGAAATACAGTATTTATAAAATGTGTCCAGATCTGTTGATTATCTTCCAAGAGCACCGCTGACTTTGAGGCAAAGCTCACTAAGTGTTCCTTTTCTGCACCCTCTAGATGTTTTTCAAATGTTTAGCGGCATATCAGCAGTTGCCAGCATTTGGTAACCGGCACTGTTTTGCATAGCAAGACAGACAGCAATGTAACAGCAACTCAAAGATACCCCTACTGGCAAAACAGAGCTTCCTTGTGGGAATTGCTCTGGATATTGCTTTTACAATTATCTTACTTTTAAGTGCATATGCACGGATGTTTCCATTCCAGCTATTTTTCTGGGGAGTGGCTGCTGTGAGTTTGGAACTGGCATCTTTTGTTACTACTGCTGTATAAGGATGCATGTACAAATGGTTCATTCTCATCCATTCCTGCTAAATATTCACACTTTGATATAGCTTGGTAAGCCTTCCAGACACGGCCATTTTCAGGTCTTTTAGCACTGAGTACATAGGATCATGTTGTAAATCTGCTAAGGACAGAGCAGTAGAGGAGAACTTCTGATTATCTGTGTATGCACATACTATTTTCCTAGCAGATTTAACTCTCCTAGATTTGTTTTGTTTTCTGTTAACACAACAGCGTCTCACTACAGAATATGTGCTTGAACACTAATTAGAGGCATTGTGTATCTCACTAAATGCTGCTGCGCAACTCTCATGCATACCTTGCGATTTTCATACTTTCTCCTTACAGCCCTGCGTCATAATCTATCATTCTGTCCATTTTCTGTAGCCTTTTCAGTGCTCTGGAAAGCACAAGCACTTTGCTCAAGAACACAAAATACCATCCCAAAGCAAGTAACAGAGTGCAGCTGAAGAGCAGGCCACTTCATCAAACCAACCCAAACACTTCTCTTAGCAGCAGGCAGTAGAAGCTGGCAAAATCCTGAGGTAGTTCCATAGTAAACATTGCCCTAATAATAATAATAATAATTTATTATTTGTACCCCTACCATCTGAGTTGCCCCAGCCACTAAGAAGCCTAGGAAGGCCTGAACAATTAATTTCCTGTGACTTGCAAAAAGCTCTCCTCTACTGACAAACACTCTAAAATGGATAAGCCGTACTTTTCTTTTCTTTTACGCAGTCATTAACATTTTCCTCTCGTTTCACACCTCATAGTACTATTTTGATGTTATTGTTCTTTGTGTGTTTCATTGGTTTCTGCAGTCCAGATTCGAAAAGCCTAAGACTGATTTTGAGGGGGGCAAATCCTCCCAGAAAGAGCAGGCTAGATAAGGTTTTGCTCAGTGGGCACATTTCCATCAGTTGGACCAAGACCTGAGAAACTAGGGTTCAAATCCCAATGAAACTCACTGGGTGACCCTGGGCCAGTAACTGCCTCTCAGCCTAACCTAATTTGTTGTTGTTGTTTTTTAGATTTATATACCACCCTTTATCAAAAGCTCCCAGGGCAGTAGACAACATTAGAAACATCTTTTAAGGAACATAATAATAGCATAATAATAAAAAGCATAATAATAAAATAATCATAACAGTCGTCGACGTCCCCTTAAATAGACCATAGATTATTTAATGGCTGAAGGTCTGGGTAAAGAGGAATGTGTTTTCCTGGCGCCTAAAGACATGTAATGGAGCCAGGCGATTCTCTCTGCGAGGAGCATTCCACAGATGGGGAGCCACCACACAAAAGGCCCGTTCTCATGTTGCCACCTTCCAAAATACCAGGCAGGGTTCAAGGATCCTTTCAATTGCAACAAATTAAATTAATGCCACCTGCCCTCCACAATGAGGGGTAGGGACGGAAAGAAAGGCAAACATGGAACTTTACCCCACACCCTTTTGCAAGATTCCTGTACCTTTAAAAGCCTGGTGATGACAAGACTCCTGTCCTGTGACAATGTGGAGTCTCTTCAGGATTTGCACCCCAGGCCTTTGCTTTGAAAGCCTGCTGGTTGGATAGCAGCACTGCAGCACTTGCGTTGAAAAATGGTGGGAGCACTGGTGATTTATTGTAAATATTATTGATGATGTTGTTGTTGTTGTTATTTCATTACCGAGGAGGCAGGTTTAGTCGTTGTTTGAAGACTATCCCTGCCTCCGGGTCTGGCCTTGACCAGATGGATACTGGAAACAACAGGGGAAACCCACATAACCTGAAGGTGTTGCTGTGTAATGCCAGGTCAGTGATGAATAAAACCACTGCCATCCACGACCTGATTGTGGATGGAGGATTTGACCTGGCTTGTGTGACAGAGACCTGGTTGAATGAGGCAGATGGGCCTGTCCTTGCTGCCGCTTGCCCACCAGGTTTCTCTTACGCACAGCAACCCAGGTCATGTGGGCGGGGAGGGGGGGTTGCAGTGATTTTTAGGAAGTCATTAGTTTGCATCAGGCGTCCTACTGGGAAGACCCAGTTTTCTGAGTGCATGTTCTGGAAGTTGGGCAATAGGGGCAGTACAGGATTCCTTTTGGTGTACCGACCTCCCCGCTGCACCAATCGGACAGGATTCCCTGTCCGAGCTGCTTCAGGTCGTGGCGGATGTTCTCCTGGAGACACCTAGTTTGGTTGTCCTAGGGGATTTTAACATCCATGCCGACATGACCTTACAAGGGGCCGCTCGGGACTTCGTGGAAAGCATGGCCTCCATGGGGCTGTCCCTGAATAAGTTGGGCCCAACTCATAGTCATGGATATGCCTTAGACCTGGTAATTCACCTCTAGTGACGTGGGTGATCTGACACTAAGTAAAAGTGAAACCAAAGAAGTGCCATGGTCAGATCACTTTCTGGTGCAACTGGACTTCTCCGCGACCCTTCCCCTCTGCAGGGAGGTGGGACCAATTCGGATGGTCCGCCCCCGCCACTTAATGGACCCAAATGGTTTCCAGAGAGTGGTAGGGCATGCTTTATCCCATGTTGATGGCCTTTCAGCTGATTCCCTGGTGGCCCGCTGGAATGCGGAGTTAACCAGGGCTATCGACTGTCTGGCTCCGAAGCGCCCTCTCCGATTGCATGGAGCCCGGACAGCCCCGTGGTTTTCTTCGGAGCTGAGGGCGATGAAACAATCGCTGAGACGGCTAGAGCGTCGGTGGCGGAAAACTCACTCCGAATCTGACCGGACACAGGTTAGAGCTCAACGTCGAGCCTACCAAGTGGCGATAGCGACGGCGAAGAAGACTTTCTTCACCGCCTCTATTGCATCTGCAGAAAATAGTAGCAGGAGACTCTTTCAGGTGGTCCGCAATTTAACGGAACCACCTTTACCACCGGGGCCTTGTAAAGACCCCAAGATCTCCTGCAACGATTTTGCAGTTTTTTGCAGATAAAATCACTCATATTCGGAAGGAGCTAGACACCACCGTGGGAGCAGGGCCGGGGCGGGAGAGTGCTAGAGCCCTGTCTGGTCAAGTTGCATGGAATCAATTTCAATCCGTTACCCCCGAGGATGTGGACAGGCTGCTTGGACGCGTGAAACCAACCACCTGTCTCCTTGATCCTTGCCCATCCTGGCTAATAAAAGCAAGCCGGGAAGGGCTGGGCGATGGGCTCTGCGGGGTGGTGAATGCTTCCCTCTGTGAGGGAACATTCCCAGATCCGCTGAAAGAGGCGGTCATTAAACCGCTTCTTAAAAAACCATCTTTAGACCCGGCCAGTATGGCCAACTATCGCCCAGTCTCAAATCTTCCATTCTTGGGCAAGGTGATTGAGCGTGTGGTTGCTGAACAACTCCAGGCACGCCTGGAGGATGCGGACCATTTGGATCCCTTCCAATCAGGGTTCAGGCCTCATCATGGGACTGAAACTGCCTTTGTCGCACTGGTTGATGATCTCCGGCGAGCTAGGGACAAAGGTGAAAGTTGTTTCCTAGTTCTGCTGGATCTCTCAGCAGCCTTTGATACAATCGACTATAACATCCTTCTGGACCGTCTAGAGGGGTTGGGAGCTGGGGGCACTGTTATACAGTGGTTTCACTCCTTCCTCCTGGGCCATGTTCAGAAAGTGGTGGTGGGGGATGAGTGTTCAGACCCTTGGGCCCTCACTTGTGGGGTGCCTCAGGGTTCCGTCCTCTCCCCCATGCTTTTTAACATCTATATGAAGCCGCTGGGAGAGATCATCAGGGGGTTTGGACTGGGTGTCCATCAATATGCAGATGATACCCAGCTCTACCTTTCTTTCAAATCAGAACCAGTGAAGGCGGTGAAGGTCCTGTGTGAGTGCCTGGAGGCGGTTGGAGGATGGATGGCGGCTAATGGATTGAAGTTGAATCCTGACAAGACAGAAGTACTGTTTTTGGGGGACAGGGGGCGGGCTGGTGTGGAGGACTCCCTGGTCCTGAATAGGGTAACTGTGCCCCTGAAGGACCAGGTGCGTAGCCTGGGAGTCATTTTGGACTCACAGCTGTCCATGGAGGCGCAGGTCAATTCTGTATCCAGGGCAGCTGTCTACCAACTCCACCTGGTACGCAGGCTGAGACCCTACCTGCCCGCGGACTGTCTGACCAGAGTGGTGCATGCTCTAGTTATCTCCCGCTTGGACTACTGCAACGCGCTCTACGTGGGGCTACCTTTGAAGGTGACTCGGAAACTACAGCTAATCCAGAATGCGGCAGCTAGACTGGTGACTGGGGGCGGCCGCCGAGACCACATAACACCGGTCTTGAAAGACCTACATTGGCTCCCAGTACGTTTCCGAGCACAATTCAAAGTGCTGGTGTTGACCTTTAAAGCCCTAAACGGCTTCGGCCCAGTATATCTGAAGGAGCGTCTCCACCCCCATCGTTCTGCCCGGACACTGAGGTCCAGCGCCGAGGGCCTTCTGGCGGTTCCCTCATTACGAGAAGCGAAGCTACAGGGAACCAGGCAGAGGGCCTTTTCAGTGGTGGCGCCCGCCCTGTGGAATGCCCTCCCATTGGATGTCAAGGTGATGGATAACTACCTGACATTCAGAAGACATCTTAAGGCGGCCCTATTCAGGGAAGCTTTTAATGTATGATATTTTAGTGTTTTTTTGTTTCTGTGGAAGCCGCCCAGAGTGGCTGGGGAAACCCAGCCAGATGGGCGGGGTACAAATAATAAATTATTATTATTATTATTATTCTTAGTACTATATATGCAGTGCTTTTTTCTAAAAATAAGAAACAATATATTTAGGGGTACTTTCATTTTGACTCAAGAAAGCCACCATTTTATAGTTCAAATCAGGGAAAATAAATACAGTAAATGGACAAAAGTACAAAGAACATGCATTACTCATATTGAAATACTGCCCCTCAATGAGGCCAAACTTTCATCAGTAAAACACTACACATCCATATACCACACTGCTTCACACATTAAACGCTCGCTTCCGCCTGAGACTCAGGAAACACCATGACAGGGAATGAGGCCGTCATCGGGGGTAGCAATGGAAGTGACGATTCACCGTGCTAACGAAGAAACGAAAATTTTTTAAAAGTTTCTTGTCCTGTTAAAGAGTCAAAGAACATTTAGGGGTATGCACCCCTCTGCGTCCCCCCAGAAAAAAAGCACTGTATATATGTTTCTCTGACCGTTATTGTTTTAATATTATGTCAAATGACGCTATAATTGAATGCTTATGGGTTTGTTTTCGGAGGCTGTATTAAATTTTACTTACTTAAAAAAATGATTAGTATTATGAGTTTTTCATCATATAACAGCAAGCAAAGGGATGTTTGCAATGTTAGTAATGATTTACTTTCTTGTATAAGAATAGCATGACTTTTTTTGGTTCCTCAGGGATCCAATTTGTTACAAAGATTGGTTATTATTATTTAATGTACTGCTGTTATAAAAACTGAATAAAAATAATTACTTTTTTAAAAAAAGCAGCAGCAGCCAGGTCGGAGTACTACATTTCCAAATTGCCTATTCTTCAACCTTTTTACAACAAACCAGGCTCTTGAGCTTCCACGCTGTCGTCTTCCAGCCCAGTAAACTTCTGTCCCAGGGGCCGCTGAGGAGGTGGGCAAGATGGCGCCATTATCTCCAAGCACTGCACTGAAGAACTGGAACTTCTAATGCTGGGTTTTCCCCTCGACCCCTCGAGGTACCTATTGCATCCACGTTCGGAGGCTTTGAAATGGTTCTGCTGAAAAATGCCAGAATGGTCTTATTTGAAATGGGGGAGCCATTTGCTTTGGGACAGGTATGGGCCAGCTTTTGGGGGCTAGTGGGGACATTTCAAGTTTTGAGACTGCTGTGGGCTCCAGTCACAAAATGGCATGGCTCGATGCAAGATGGCTGCCCAGAAGGAAGGCATGGCACAACGTACAATGAGAGAGTACCTGGCTGAAGCTTGACCGATAATTGTGCTTCCATATCAGAAAAGGCTTAATCTGTTGAATTTCTGCCTGGCACACAGCTCTTAAAGGCAGGAGAAGACCATTTTCATCAATTATCAACCCTAAACTAAAGCGTGGCTTAGTGACTAATTCATGTAGGGGTCACAAGGAGGAGAGGTCTAGTGAAGAGGAATATTTCACTGTAGCTTTTCAGTTTTTATATGACTGTGTAGTAGCAGGTTTGTTTTTTTTAACTCAATATTTTAACTTTGAATTATAAATGAGTCTTCTCAAGAGTAGCAACGACTTTTAGGTGCTGGTTTCAGCCATACAAAACAACTCAAGTGTACTGTTCTTGATCACAGCTCTTTATTTTATTTCTTCAAGTGTACAAAACTATTGACCAATGGTAGAGCTTTAAATTTACAAATGGCCTTTTGAACAAGTTGGAACTCAGCTGTACATTTAAGCATGCAACACACAATTTCCACTTCTTTTAAAGGAATTACTTGCTTCTCTTATCACACTGCATGCAGCATGATTTTTTTTAAAAAAAGAAAACAGTGCAATAATAATGCTACTTTACATGATATGTAGAAACAAAAAACTTTCATGAATAGGGTTTTCTTCTCTCTATATATATAAAATATGTGCATTAACATTCACATTGTCTGACATAACTTCTTACTTTTCCTTACATATATTGTATGCAACTGGATTAACCACTGGTCTGTACAGCTTTAGTAAAACAGCCCATTTTCAGTTTAAAAAGTGTAACAGTATAAAAATCCAAGCAATGTGTTAAAGTAAAAAAAAAATGTGGTGGGAACTGTGTGAAGCTCAAAAACTAAAGAATGTGAACAAGAGTTCAAGAATAGCAGAATGCTTTATATTTAAAAGTGCTTTCCAGATTTGAGCCAAAGTTTAAATCCACTAAAAGTGTTTTTTGGTTCACACAAGGAAGCTATTTGATTAGAAGTGTTCTTTTCCACAAGCTCCATCAAGAATTGGAGACCTAGTTTTCTTTCAATTCTTAGTAATTTTCCTCCTCACATCCCACACACACTTTTGTTCACAAAAGTTTATTTTCTCAGAATATTTTGACCCATGAAAACCAAAGTGAAGCCAAAATAATCTGTCTGTGACGTTATGATTTTTATTATGGCTATTTTTGTAGTATCACAAACAAAGCATTGCAGCTTCATTGTATAAGAAGACAACACTCCAAAATCTGGAGATCTTGTTGGATCCTAGTCATTACTAATTATTCTAAGAAAAAAAATCTGATGTGTTCTTCAATAAATGTACCATATCTTTTTCAAATTGTTTGTTTGAAAGTTAATATTGGAAATATAGCAACTTCCAAGTTTAATGAATAGATATGGCACAACCTTGACAACATTGTTATCATAAACACACCTCATCTCTGTGTGAATTCCATCAAGGCACTATTACAATACTCAAGTTTCTGATGGCCTGCTCTCAAAAGATGCCCCAAAATTGAGGATACAGTAGAAACATAGCAGTCACAAGAGTTTAGCAGTTAAGTATTCTATTTACAACAGGATAAAAACCATGAAGAAAGAGTTGTTAAAGCAAGTAACTACCATCGTGGTAGATGAGATGAATGTATTTAACTCTCATTCCATTTCATTAACATTGAATTGGCAAGAAGTTTTTCCCCAAAGGCACAGGAGGGCAGTGAACTGTAACATCCTTTGATACATACAGATTAGCTGTTAGAATGAACTTTTCATGAAAAGGAAGCATGCTGTACTCCTATAAGGGATGCTTAATAGTTAAAAACTAACCTAACACGTGAGTTACAAGTTTTTGTGTATTGCCAGAACTCTATTTACTACTTTACACCCAACACATTTAGTTTCTTTTTAGGTATGTTAATGGTTACATGGCATATTAAAGGCTTATAGTGCATTTCTTTTAAACAAACAGCCATAAATATGGCAGTAACAAGCAATTCTGAATATTTTCTACTTCTGTACATAAAATATACACAACTGAGTGAGAAATCAAGTGCTCTGCTTTAAATACTAAAAATTAACAGGAACGTCATTGCCTTCAGAGTTCTATAAACTGTACAATCAGGGTTTTTAGAACTATGTCCAGAAAACAGTTGGTCTGAAGGAATTTAAGGTCGTATACACATAGCTAAATATTATATATGAACAAACTAGGCCTATAATCAACCACATAGTATAAAAAAAATGAATCAGGCAATAAATTCCTTTGTTTTGCTCACGCAAGGAATTCTGTAAAGGAGCAAAGCAGGAATTTAAATTTTAAGAGCTGTGCTTTTTATATTTGAGACAGGAGAAGACAGGACTCTTGTGACTTAACTTTGCCACAGAAAGTTTTCTTAAAAGCAAATAAATAAATAAATGCCCCAAAGAATAAAGCAATTGAATACGTTTTCCAGCTCTACCAAAAAAATGCACGGACAGAACATGTGCGAGCAGGCTGAAATAGAATATATTAGGTATGCACATGAAGCAGACGGGGCGAAAGTCCAGTGAAAGCAAGTTAACTTAACAGTTTTGACCACTGGGTATTGCAGTGTATGAACAGCTAGTTGTCCCAAATGCTCACTAATACATATATATATCAACCTCAGCATAAATATTTGGTGGTGCTACTGTCACCGGAGATCTTTTACCAATTTGTATTTGTAACTATGACAGCATCCCAGGCAATCTGTAAAGCATCCAGCTAGGCAGACTAAACTGCCTGCTACAACCACGTTAAATCTTAACTTTTGATTTGCGGCACTAGAAACCTGTTAATACACTGTTATGGAATTGTGTGTTAAGTGTGCACTATTTGATGCGTATTTAAAGATGATTTTTAAAATTTGGATTTGGCAAAAAGTCCACAAGGCAGAACAAAAGGGAAAGAAAGACAGGCAAGACCAGGATGGGAAGCCTGTCCAAATATTGCTGGACTCTTAACTCTTCACTTTTACAGCCAGCAATGATGGGAGTTAAGAGTTCAACAACATCGGGAGGGCCACAGGTTGTCCATCTTGGGCTGGACATATGCAAATATTAAACCAGAATGAGCTGAATCCAGGATATCTTCCTCTGCTTAAGTTGTTTTAGACTACATAACAAAAGTAGTAAATTGACAGCTTCTTATATAACATTTGACTGCTAAATCGATCGACAGCGTGCCACATACACATGTCTTACTGAAAGAATTTATATTTGCTGTAAAATAAGATCACTGAAAATTGGGACATCCTACTTTTCTGCATGTTGCCTTGCATCTTAAATTCATACTATATATGTCATGTAAACAAGCAGAATAGCAGGACTAAAAATTGGTTTTGAACAGATTTGTCTTTTGGAAATTTGAATGCATCCAGTAAGATTTGAAGACTGGGTTTTTTTCATTTACAATGAGTGCTAGGATCTAGGCCCCCTCAAAGCGAATGTTAATAAACAGCACTGTGTGGGAATTACCTGGCTCCTGGGATTTATTCTTGAAACGCTGAGGTTGCTACCCAAGACTGTATATTATAGCATAACTGTTCAGACACAATTACATTCAGATGGCTCAAATGGCTCCATTAAACCCAATGTTTGTTGAAAGCCATGCTGATGCTTCATTACCCTAGAAAGTCTTTTCTGGTATCAAACAGAACAGTTTTTCCACCCCACAGCTTCCACTGTCTGCACCTCAACATAATGAGTTTCTGAAACTGTTCACTGTATAATACAGCACCTTGCAATTTGCCAACAAACGATGCTGTTTTGGAAGAATTGAATTGAATGTTGCTGAGCACACAAAGCTCTCTCTTTGGACTGTTGTAATGGTATTTCTCCAAAATTCACTAATGTGATCAATGGAATTCCATTTTCATAAACTTAGGAAAACTGCAGATAAGTAACAATCACAGAAATGTGCGATTAATGAAATGTTGGACTAACTGCGTAAACATCTTTTAATGGCAATGAACAACTGAGTAGTTTAATCTTTTTACCACTATTAAGTTTCCAAATGAGTATCACTGGATATAATTTTCCTAATGAATGTATGAAGACCATAATTCCCACTAAACTCTGAAGACGTTTTAGGTTAGAATTCACTTGTTTTGTTAATATGACCACTGGAGATTATATGATTACAGTGAAGAAAGATATGTGTTTTTGAATTCCCAGACTGCTATATTCTGTACTGGTATTTATCAGAGCAGTCTACAACACTTTAGAATATGCAAGGCGGTTATCCAGCGTTTTAAAGATGCAAAGAGAAAAGTACTGGTATGTAAGCATTGTCCATATCATCTGGATAGGACGGAATATAACGGACATTGCTCCATGTGACTTAAATCTTCTGTGTCCCTGTGTTTTAGATAATATTGCCTTATTTGACGCCAAACCAAGATGAAAATATGGTCCCACGAAGAACATGATATTTCCACTTCATATATTCATCTGTCCAGTCATTCTATTTAAACCAGTAATTGATTGCAAGCTGCAGGAGAATCATCAGTAAAATGAAGACATAGTGCTTGAAGTTAAAGAAGTTATTATCTGGAGTCTGTGAGCTTGAAGTCATTCTGGTTCTTAGAGCTGTGATGTCTCTGCAAAAATGTATGAACAAAAGAGGTGAATTCAAAAGGTTGCTAATTCTGAAACCACAGAGTTATTAAAATATAACATACTAAATACATGGCAATTAGATCAGGATTTGTTCCAGCTATTTTAGAAATTCCTACAGTACTGATTTTCACCAGCATCAGAGGCCACAATTAGAGCCTTGGGATGAAACCCCAAGATCTAAAAATGGGGGACCAAAGGGGGTGGGGTTCACTTTAGAGCTGGCACAAATATGTGGGCCCAACATCTACAAGCTCCAACAGTGAAATATTTGGAAATTTCTGCTCCAAAGTAACTTTTGCAAAAGCATATATTTGGCTATTTGGGGCATGATTAAAGCAAAAGACAACTGCTTTAGGGATGGTAAAAACTGAACAAAAAGAAATACCACATGACTATTCTCTAAACAATGCTCCTATACAGTTGACATTAATTTCAAAGGGATTTTGGCGAGAAACAAACATTAGATCAACTCTTTATTTAGAAAACTAAAACAGAGTCACATTTTTGATCTGTGAAGCTTTAATGAGTTTCAGTAGTAGATCTATCAACTAAAGTTTTAGTTAATCTACCATAATAATATCGAAATTTCTGGTAATCCACTTATTCAATGTGGAAGATTAGACCTAGATATTAACTCTCATGCCATAGACAAAAATGCCTGATAACTATTCTTAAGAGGGGGGGGCGATCTGGCTGCGACATCTGTCACCCCATTGATCGCCAGGGTTGATTCGGCTGATCTGGCTGGCTAGGCGGGTGTCCCCTTCCTCCCTCACCGCTCCATGTGCGTCCCTCCCGAAGCTGCGCGCTCGGTGGAAGAGGACGACCATCCCAGATAGAAGGAGTGTACCGTTCTTCGGTCAAGGGTATACAATAGCTGCGCTCCCCTGCTAGAACCTCCAAACAAGCTCAAGAGTGTACAATTATATGTTGTTTTCTGTTATTTTGTTTTGTAAATAATATAGAAATTGGGAAATCTGTGGAAGGGAAATGGGATTGTCCTTAGAAAAGCATGTAAAGGATGGGTATTTTGGTTTAAACTGAAGTTTATAAGTTAAATTTGGTTAACTAAGAAGAATCAAGTAAAATAATAATAAGGTAAAGGAGGGAGATAAGAACTTGCTGAGTAAACTATTGAAGTTGGAATGCAGGAGGGGGAGGTGTGGGGAAGTCTAGGAAAGTGGTTAAGAAATTAGGGATTTGAAATTATATGTGTTTGTATTTGTGTTTGTATGTTTGTGTTGTGTATTGTCTGTGTGTGTGTAAACTTTGAAAATTCAATAACAATTTTATTTTTTTAAAAAAAGATAACTATTCTTAAGAACGTAAGAGATCTTATGATCAAATGTTGTCTTGTTTTGGCCAAGACAAATACAAGAAACAAAACAGAGGATGAATATTGTGCAGATCTAAAGGAGGCACCTGAGACAAGTACTCCATGAAACAAACATGGAATTTTCCTACTACTGAACAAAACATGGGTAGAGACACAATAAAACTAGTGAATTCCTGGTCCACCCCACAAGTACAAAGAAACTGGTTAAAGAAAGTTCGGAGATTATATTGCGTTCATTTAAAAAACTGGTCATGCGTCACTAAAGAAGTCTGATTTACACATTTGAGAACTGATGACCTACAAGGATGGTTTGATATAATGTGTTTATTTAGCAGCTGATTCATGTATAAATAAGTGGCATTTTTTATTTTGACCAAAGCACTCGCGGTAAACATAGACAGAAAAACTTTCAAAAATACACACCTTCTAATGTCTTCTTGCGTCTCTCTTATAGATTCAATGGCACTTTGCAGTTCACCAAGGTCTAGCGTCTTCTTTCGGATTCTTGCACTGTGTTTGTGTTGTGCTTCAGAAGTAATTCAAATAATGCAAGATAGGTTAAAGAATGGAAATCTTTAACGAAGGCAAATGCTTTTAGTTCACCAAACAAAATCACGCAACTTTTCTCTTTTTCTGCCTTTCATAACTCAGAACAAAAAACCTGTTCCCAGTCCTAAAATAAATGTAACGTTTTACAACACAACCTCTTTAGTCTAAAGGAGAAGAAAGGGATGTATCTACTACTGCATTCTATCTGAAAAGAAAAAAGTATAGTGTGAACTTACCTTCACTACCAGAGGAGTCCTGATTATCAGGTTCTGGCGATGAGAAGCCACTCTCCCCTTTCTTCGATTTTGCAGACCTCTTTATTTTTGCAACACTAACCTGCAATTCATAAGACTTATCTGCTCAGTAACAAGACAGATAAAACACTTGCTGTGACAACCTGCTTTGATATTAGAAAGAGGTCAGTCTGTTCATAATTTTGACGAGGTATTGTGCTCTTTAGAGTGGTCTCTGTAAGGCTGGAGGGATTGACTTTGGTTGTTGTGAACTTTGTGGGGTGGAAGAAACATCTGACCATGTTATATGAGACTGTTTGAGGTATATGGAAGAAAGAGAGCCTCTGCTTCATAGGATTAGTGATCTGGGTACTGCTATAAGGGCTGCTCTTTGAGACCAAAACCTCTGGGGCTTGGTGTTGGAGATTCTATGGATATTTTTGAGAGATACAAGGATTTATAAAAGACTGTGAAGGAAGTGAAATAATACTGTTTGCAGTAATGGGGCCTTTCCTTTTGGCCTTGCAATACCATTAAACCCAGGGAGAAGGAGGAGAAATCAACAACCAGCTTTCATGTTTGAAATGCAAGGTAAGGATGGGAAGGAGTTATGCTGACTGCCATTTAGCTTCTTCAGTTCTGCTAACAGTGAACTTTCCTTGCTTATCCTCAGGTAAGAAGGAAGGATTTCATTACAGTTTTAATCTCTCCAATGCAACTGGCCATGAGACAAATATTGGACTCTGCATTCTAAAGGATAATCTGCTGTTTTTTACTTGCCCACGTAATATCATACAAGAGCTTACCATTGGTGTCCGATGTCTGACTTTTGTTTGGATAGCACAATCTTTTTCAAACTGTATCATATCATTCAGTGGATCCCAAGGTCTTGTGCTGTGGGCAACAGAGAATGGACACAGTGCAAGTTAAGTAAGTCTACTCAAAAAGAGGGAAAAATCATCCTGTTTCTTTTCAAAATGTAAGGTACTAGCATTTCATGAAGATCAAGAATGGAATATGCATCTTGTCTGATCTGGAAGGTCTCTTCATCTAAAGAAAAACATTATCTGATATATCTGCATGAAGGATCATATTACCAGTCAGACTACATACTATAGCCAAGTATGTAGTTTGTGACAAGCTGTTTCAAAATTGTTTGCTAGTATCCCAAGTAGAAGGGACGCGGGTGGCGCTGTGGGCTAAAGCCTCAGCGCCTAGGGCTTGCGGATCTAAAGGTCGGCGGTTCGAATCCCCGCGGTGGGGTGCGCTCCCGTCGTTCGGTCCCAGCGCCTGCCAACCTAGCAGTTCGAAAGCACCTCCGGGTGCAAGTAGATAAATAGGTACCGCTTACCAGCGGGAAGGTAAACGGCGTTCCGTGTGCGGCTCTGGCTCGCCAGAGCAGCGTTGTCACGCTGGCCACGTGACCCGGAAGTGTCTTCGGACAGCGCTGGCCCCCGGCCAATAGATGTGAGATGGGCGCACAAACCCCAGAGTCTGTCAAGACTGGCCCGTTCGGGCAGGGGTACCTTTACCTTTACCTTTATCCCAAGTAGAAAGGGAAAGCAAACCAAAACTTACTCTGCAAATCTGTAGTTCCATTCCCCTGTGAGTGGATCTGGCTCAAACAGTTTGCATACCCACTCTTCATCTGCAAGTTTCCTTTCTTTGGCAGCCTTTCTCTGTGCTTCTTCAAGAACACATTTCTCCTGAGTTGCTTCCGATTGGTCTTTGTTATTTATAGCTCGGGTCACATGTTGCCAAAGTCTAGCACATACAAGTAATACAACTGTTAAGAATCAGACACTGGTCCAAATATATTCATTGCAAGTTTATTTCTGTTGTATCATCTGAACAAAACTTACAATTACCACATAAGCTTGATTTCAATTTGTTACCTATTTTAGAAATTATTTCTCCAATTTACTCCAACTCAAGTTCCTTTATTTTTTGCTGCACTATGTTTTTCACCCTCCACCCTTCCTGCTTCCAGCCATTAGCTGCATGATGCTTGCTATGTATTAATCTATAAGAAAACAGGTTTAATATGAACTTACTTCTCTGACTCAAAGTCACCTTGCTCCTCAAACTTCACTGTGTATCTTCTTAATCTGCGCTGTCTGATCTCGGGTGTTGGATTCCAGAATGTCTCTGAAACATCTGTCTTTTTGTCCCTAATAATAACTTCACTGTCCTGTAATGTTTAACATATTAGATTACTTTGTAGTCAAAGAGTAAACAATCTTACAAAGTCAATAAGAACAAAGACTTCCTTCAGAAAGTCACTTTTTGCAACCATGAGGTTTGTTTTGCCAGTTTGGCATACGTGGTTGGGGACAATTTAAAGTCATATCTGAAAATAGATCTCTTATTTCAGCAAGAGGAACTTGATTTAAGGGAACCTGATTTACTTTCAGTCAGGTTTTGACCTCAGATGCAGTACTTCTGCAAAACTTTTTGCTACCAATGGAATCTAGAAAACAAAGAATCTGAAGTGAAAGTCCAAATTTTTGAAAGGCCTCTGAAAAGGTACAATAAATATTTGATGTGAATGGCAATTAGGGTAATCAAAGGGGGATGGGGGGGGAATGTGTCATTCTTAACAGAATTATGTACCAATAATTCAATGAATGTAAGAGAAATTTTAAAGGGCTACCCAACAATTGAAAATAAACATGCTACTCACCCAGTGGCCTTCCAGAGTAGCTAGCACTTCTTTTCCAAGTTTAATTTTCCCCATTATCTGATTAACACTGTCATTGCTGCCCAAAAATGGCTATTAAAGAAAAAAGATTAGATGCTTGATAATGCTGTGTAGAACTTTATAATGTCTCAGTTAACACATTGCATTATGCCAATATTTTAAAACAAATGATGGGTTTAACGTAAAAGTTCCCATAGTGCTCCTTCCTTACACCTATTGTGCTGCAGATGAAGTAAGCCAAAGGGAGGCTTGCCATGTCTTCTGAACCCAGGCACGTGGTTTGTTTATTCCCAAATCATGAGCGGAAACCAGTATTTGTTCTACTGCTTGTGGTTTGTTTGGTGGGAAACCAAAAGCTCATGTTCAGAGGACACAACAAGCCAGATCTTTGGTCTACAGAAAATGACAGCAGTAGGAGAGAAGTTCTTTGGGAACTTCTGAGCAGTGTGCACCAGCATGCTGCTCATTCACATCAATGTACTGTTTATTTAAAGTAGGGTTTTGTGTGACAAGCAAATTAGGCTACTAAAAGCTGCTAAGAGGTTTCTGAAATGTCAGCCTAACACATTTCAAAGATAATATCTGTCATCATTCCCCCAGAACTAAGTAGAATCAAATACTAAAACTTTTCTTCCATTCCTTGAGAAATATCTGAAGAAAATTATCCACAGAGAAAAATTATGCTGGAAGTGCAAAGAACACATCATGACTAGAGCAACTAATAACTATGGCACTATATCTGAGCTACAGAAGTATTAAATTTACTACTTTATTTTTATTTAAATCAGTGCTAGGGGAATCTATGGCCTCTGGATGCTGTTGGACTACGGTTCCCATAATCCCTGGTGTCCAACACCATCTGGGAGGCAGCAGGTTCCCCATCTCTGGGTAAAATGAATGGATTAATATAAAAGTCTTGTTTTTCTGCATAGTTTCTAAATAAATGTTATGAACTATTCTACTGATTAATAAATACAGCTAACTTTGGGTCAGATTTTTTTAAAAAAACAGAGTGAGTTTTTTGCCCAAAACTGTAATATGCTTAGGGTTGTGCTGTTTACTGAGAAATACGTCTCACTGAGTTCAATAGGTAAGTGTGAAAAGAATTGCAAGGTACTAGAGGGTTTATTATGATGATTATCACCATCACCACTAATATTCAAAGGTTGCTTCCAGCATTTAAAAAATAAACTAGGCCAGTAAAAGAGGTCTCTTTTTTTAAAAATAATAATATTTATTAGTAGTTTCAAAATTATAAAGAAAAAAGAAAACAACAATAACAATAACAATAAAGCAAAAACTTCGTAAGCTAAAGCCTGGAAAGCTGTCAAAAAAGTCTAAATTTCCTTCATTCAGAACTACTGAAACCCCCTTGGAAGCAGGAGAAAAAGGGGGGGGGATTTTGTTTAACCCCTGCAGGAGAGGGAGCGAGAAGGATGAGTTTCCACCGTCTCTAACCTGGGAACGGGGTGTCAGAGACAGAAATTGTAGGTTCATTGACTGTGAATGGAATATTTTGACAGATAGTTAAAGAAGAGAAACAAGCTGATTCCAATGTTGGCTTTTGCATCTTAAAGAAACAAAATATCCGGAAAATATCTGAAAAACAAAAGTAATTTTCCTTTGTTGGACTTGCCTTAAAAAAAATGGGAAAAAATGGATACAAATAGAAATTGTCTCCTCTAGAGGGAGCTTGTTAAATTGTTGCAGCAGTATACTTGAGGACTCAACAGCTGTGAGATTAAAACCGTGGGAAGTCTTTTCTGACCTTGCCTAAAGATGAGCTGGGAGGAAGATTGGGTGCTTGCCTTATGCAAGACAAGTGCCCTGTTGGAACAGATGCATGAGAAGATGGACTTGATGAATGAAAAAATGGGTTTGACTGTTGTGGCTAGTAACTGTGGACAAACAGGGAACATTGATACAGAAATTATTCAGGGACCAACTCAGAATCAGTACTGACTGGGCAAGAACAGAAGATAATGGAGGAGGATGCGGTTGCACCTCAAATAATACAAATGGACAGACCCGAGACCCTACAGGAGCATAAGCCGCTGTTATTGAAGATTGAAGTTGGAATGGGCCAGGGGGAATCTGGTGTTGAGGAGGTTCCTAACTTTGGAGAGACCTTGAAATGTTTTTAAATATTTTTTGGATTTTATCGAGGACTGTGGGGAGTGGGACTTTGGGGAACGGGTGGGTTTGATGAAGGGAGATGGAGACATTTCTGGGTTGGAACCCCCCAGAGAACTACTCCTCAATGAGAAAGGAAAGGAATTAAAAAAGAGACCAACAAAAGACAAGGAAAAGGGCAAGTATAAACAAGAAGAAGAAGAAATGCAGAAGGGACATGGAAGAGACTTAAGGGCCTCGGACATAAGGCTTCCAAGTTGATGGACCAGATGGATTGGACAGTAAGGACTGACACGATCCGAGACCAGGAAGATGAGACGTTGGATGAAGATTGGAAGAAAATTTATAAAGGAAACTTTTTATTTAGGGAATTGGCTAAAAATTAATGAATTAGGGAAAATGTTGGAATGAAACCATATGACTCTAGCAGAAATGATATCAGGAGTTATGTATATTTGAAAACTAAGATTTAAGCTTCAAGGTATTTTAGGGTAAGATAAGGTTAAATAAATTAAGGCAATTTAAAAATAAAGGAATATGGGGAAAGATGGTAAGGATTTGCTGAGGTAATTATTAAGTTAAACTGTCAAGATAAATTTTTTAACAAAAATTGAGAAAGATGGAAAGAATTTGCTGAAATAATTAATTAAACTAGAATACAAAAAGGGAGGTGTGAGGAGGTCAATGAAAGAAGCAAATGGAAGTTATAGATATGTAATTTGGGATTTTTGTTGTTTTCTTTTTTCTTGTGTTTTCAGTAAAAGAGGTCTCATTTCCTCTGCAGAACCAAAAGAATGAATGCACTACTCTGTATTTTCTAACGCTAAATCCACTGGTGCCTATTGTCAGGGAACTGACATCAGAGGAAAGGGAGTTGGTAGGGCTCCCAGAGACTGGGAGAGAGTCAGCAGCCAAAGCAGGGACAAGGAGGGGGAGCGAGGGGTCTCTGGAGGAGGATCTCAGTAATGCTGAGAGAGACGCAGCAGCCCAGGCAGGAAACAGCAGGGGAGAGAAAGGGGTGAGAGACACATCCAGCGAAAATAGCGGGGAGGTGTCAGAAGCAACTGCAGGGAGACCCATGCTTCGCCGGAAGCTGCCACGTCGTGAGTCCAGGAGACGCGTTTCCGTTAAGGAACTTCTTTGCTGGAAGCGCTTCCGCAGGCAGCCACTGTCAGACTCTACTAGTGACTAGAGCAGACATGTCTGAGGAGCTCTGTCACACACAGAGGTTTGTGGGGCCGCACAAACTCTGAAGGGGCACAATTTTAAGCACAAGCAGCTAATCATCCCCTGACACCTATAAACAGGTTTGACTAACCTTTAGCTTGAATTCAAGTGCTGCACTGTATCCAGTTTTTTCACATGTGATGCTAACAGTTCCTCCAAGCTCTAAAGTCATTGTGCCATACAGAATTCCTGTTAAGAAAGAACTCGTTTTAATTCTAATTCTGTTACAAAGTTACCTCCATTTTGTACTTCCATTTCTACCTACAGTATAATTAAAGATGGTATACTAAAGCCCATGCCTTTTGTTACATTCCAAGAAAAATTAACTGACGGCAATATGGATAACAAGAGGAAAATTCCACCAACATGGCTAATCCTTTTCTTTAAAAAGCCACTGTCTATCAAAGGCTCATAAGCCCTCAAGCAACAAACAAAGTCAGCAGAAATCTTCAGCTGGTTAAATTCAAAAATACTAAAATCCTCACTGGAAGACATTACTTATTGGAAGTAATTATTTAGAAGACATTATTTATTCTACTGCTTTATCTTCTCTGCAGAGATTCAAATTGTTTATAAGTTCAAATATGCATAACTACTGTGTGATAACCAACAGCACCATATACGGAGTAACTCTGCTGATTTTAATGAGTCTGCTCTGAGTGTGACCAATGTTTGCTATAATTCACTGTATGTAGCACTGTGTCCTTCATTGTCCTGTTCTTAGGTATACAGAGAATGCCCTCCAAATGTCCCAGCACTGTGCAAAGCTCAGTATGACCTACAGCTATCAATTTCTCTCCCCTTGGAGACTCACAACCCTAATATTCTTTTAGAAATGATGCAAACTATCTGGACTGTTCTTTCACAGAGAGGGCTCACTTTTGCATTGAGTAGGAGGGTTTTAGCATATTTTAAGTTCCATCTATCATGTATACCCCATTATTCAATCTTACATGAAATAAAGGACACCGCTGAATGAAGAAGTGGCCTTTGTGCAGCACAACTAAATATTTATTGAAGGATTTTTGCAGACAGAATGTGTCTTCCAAATTAGGGAAGGACCAAATTCCCACAAAAAAAATGATTTTTTGTATGTGAAAATTGGGTCATACTCTAGTCCATGATTTCTCACGGGCCAAAACAAGCAACAGTTATTTTTTAGCAATCATTTTTCTCCCTGAGTTATGGTTATGAGGAAACGAAGAAACAGTAGTCATTTCTTCTCCAGTTTCTTCACTTAATCACACCTCCATACAAGTCGGCCCAGACTTTGTCTCATTCTCAAGCTATCTGTGCTTGCCAGAAGGCAGGGAAAGCACTTGTAACAAGAATGGATAGTAAGTAGGTTGGATTGGCCAAACTGGTATTTTTACCTTTACAATGTGCATATGGCATGGTCATTACATATTCCTCTCCTCTGTTTAGGAACAGCAGTCGTCCTTCACCATCCAGAATGGCAGATAATGAATTTCCTGAAAGAAAATAAAATGTTAAGATTCAAAGAAGCACATCCGGAGAACGTACAGAAGATTTACAAGACTAAATAGTGTCCTCACAGAAAATTCTGTAGACTAATATTAATTTAAAAGAACTATGGCACTCTTTTTTGTGGAGAGAAAGCTATTTCAATTCATTTTTATCACTGCATTCATCAAATTCTTATTATTTAACACACTTTCATCATTAAAAAATAGGCACATTTTTGTAGACACTGAAAACAAGTAACACAAGATCTTACCGTAAAATTTGGATTTGGCCAAGATATTACCACTAAGGCAAAATCCATCCTTTCGATTGCTTACATAGAAGGCAGATATTGGAGGATGATGAGATACCTGTTGAAAGCAACATAATTCAATATAAGGTGAGTTGCTGTGAAAATCTGTGGCAACAAAGGGTGCAGAAGAATTATAATTTGGAATCCTAATCACTAGGCAAGTGGATGTAATTCACCAAATACAGTGGTGCCCCACAAGACGAATGCCTCGCAAGACAGAAAACTCGCTAGACGAAAGAGTTTTCCGTTTTGGAGGTGCTTCGCAAAACGAATCTCCTATGGGGTTGCTTCGCAAGACGAAAATGTATTGCGAGTTCCTGCGGGGTTTTTTCCCTTTCCCCCCTTTTTCTAAGCCGCTAAGCCGCTTATCAGCTGATCCGATAAGCCGCTAAAAGCCGCTAATCGCGCTAATCCGCCAATGGGCTTGCTTCGCAAGACGAAAAAACCGCTAGACGAAGAGAATCACAGAACGGATTCTTTTCGTCTTGCGAGGCACCACTGTATGTAGCTACACACCAAGTATTATTGAAGATAATTGTGCAAAAACATGACATCAACATAATTAAACTAACGAACTAACCAGAAACCTGCAGTAGTTATGACTGCTGATAACTGGCTTATTGTTAAAGAGAAAGTAATAGTTACAAGTGAGTCAAACTGAGATACACATGCACATACCTCACTATTGCATTTCAGGCACCAGTTTTACTACTAGACAGAGCCACCATCTTTTCTTAACCATTACTTATTATTTTGCCCTTAAATTAGCATTCCACTCAGAGTAGAGTTTCTCTGTTGTGGAGAACCCATCAAACTTGAGATACTCAAACATATATCCGAAAAGAATATCTACACATGGGCTAGAAAATTTGAGAACTGTAACATGTTATTCTTAATTAAGGTGGGAAGTACAAACAAGTCATATCCAAATATAGAGAACCATTCTCAAACTTCATTAGTCAGTTCTCAAATGAGTTGATTATGCATGTCCTGCATATAGACACATTATCACCACAACGCTTGCCTTCAGATTATCAAACTTTGTGAAACAAATTTACGGGTTTCGAAGCATCACCTAGCGTATCAGAAAGAAGCTCAAATTTTGTTAGAATTCCCAGCTGCATGATTGCAGTAATGGGATTTTTGTCTTTCACATGACGGTATATGTTTTGACTCCACAAAGTGGGAAGTGACGGAGACAGGATGTTTGTGTTACTGTGTTCCGTGAAGTGGGACTATTGTCCTTTGTTCTTTTTCTCTTTGCTGTCTGATGCCAGAGAGAGAGGGAGCCATGTTGCAGTGCTCCGTGTGTTTATATGTAAATAAAGTAGATTAGCCGAAATGCTGAGTTGCTGAGGTCTTTCACGCGCATGATGTGCAAACTCTGCGGACCCCTAAGTGTGCGGGTTGGCATCGGTCGCTGTGATGTTTGGGCAGAAGAAAGCTTTTGAAGCTCACGAACGATCAACCAGGAGGGTAGGAACATGCCAGTCGGGCATGTGTCTCTGCCAGGGTCCTACTTGAGTGTAGGCTGAACTCCTGACAAGTCCTCAACAAAGACTTGGGATGACGGTGGCTGAGAGATTCCTGCTGACATTTGAAGGAGATATCCACAGTGTCACATGGAGTATTTTGGAACCAATGTCTATGGAATGGAATGGAATCTGTCTAATCTCTGGAGTTAAGATTCTTTTGGAAAATATGTTTAATGTATATCCCAAGTCTAATGGGTCTTCCTCCATAAAAATTGCAGTCCTGTAACCTTTGTATGAAAGATTTATATGATCTGAAGAGAAACCAGTCACTTGTCCTTTTGGTGTTTCCTTCAACATAGGAAAGAGCCCTAGGCCTAAAATAATAAGAACCGCAATCTAACTGATATCCCTAAAACAGGAAAGGAAAGAATGAAAAATAAAACATGCTAAAATAGAAGTGTTATGGTTCTATTATGCCAAGCTCTCCTCTGGTCATCTTCATATATTTGATGACACTGTAAATAAAAACAAAACTTGAAGAAATGCTGGTAGTTATAAAAAACACACGTATTTGTTACATTTGGTAATACCTGTTCAGCTATATAGTAAGTCTTGCTATTTGTTATTGGATGAACCCACAAGCAACGGAAGGTCTCACCGAGGATAGGGTTGTAGGGTTTTTTAAGTCCCTGAAAAGAGAGACAATTTTTGCTAAGAAAATACATTCCAACTGAAAAAGAAGGGCCTAGAATCATAGAATCATAGAGTTGGAAGAGACCACAAGGGCCATCGAGTCCAACCCCCTGCCAAGCAGGAAATAGTTTTCAATTTGTAAGTATTTAAAGGAAAGCCCTACGGTGACATTCTCTCTCAGGATAAGCTATGGTAAATTTCATATTTGTAGGGCATAGAGGCACAGCAACTATGGAAATGTATTTCTGTGATTCACATTACATTTTATTAAACCAGTCCAGTAGTCAAATCACTAGACAACATTGCCTGCCAACTTTGCACTGTAGTACCACAGTGCTCACATCCAAAGCAGAAGAGGCAGCACTGTGTGTTTATTTGACCACATACTAGTTAAGTATTTAACTGACTACCTTTTTAATCCACATTTCCTCCAAGGAGCTCGAAGTGTTGTGCATGGTTCTCCCTCTCCCCATATTATTATCACAACATCTCTGTGAGGTAGGTTAGGCTGAGACACTGTGGCTGGCCCAAGGTCGCCAGTGAGCTTCATGGCTGAGTGGGGCTTTGAATCCTGGTCTCCTATGTCTCAGTTCAACACTATGCCACGCCAACTCTCCATATGGCATGTCTTTCACAGGGACCTTTGCCATAGCTGCTATTTGGTGTCTGAGGAGTCAGTCAACCAGACACAGAGATGACTGATTACGAGTCTTTAGGGAGAAAAAATAATGTGCAAAAAGTATGCCTTTCTTAACACAGAGGACTATATGTATTGATTACTGTGTATTAGTTGTGCTAGCAGAATGATTTGCGCAGGAGGATAGAAAACCAGGATGGTTCTCACAGGTAGCTGTGCAACAGACTGCTGAAGCCCTGATACTTTCTGATGTACAACTTGCTGCACAACAAGCTACTGCTAACACAACTATTGTGCTAGATTTTACACTGCACAACCATTATTCTCACCCTTAAGCTCCCACAAGAGCTGTCACTATTTTGGGGCTGAGGGTAAAACTGATCAATGGCCCATCCTCCAGAAGCCACATGGTATAGTGAGCATGGTCATGGCCCAAAGTGTTCATGGTCACAGAAGACCTTTATAATTAAATTAAATTTTTAATTCAAGAAGCTGAAGAATGGCAGAAAGGGGCCCTCTTTAACCCACCCTGCCAGCCACAGATATAACCAACAAACACCATGATTAAAGCCACCACCCTACCATCCTACAGGCTTATTATACTAGTATCCAGAAATAGTCTACATGAGTATATAGGCAAATTTTGATCTGCACTAAAGTGTATGGGGGTGGGGGCAAGGAAAAAGAGTGAAAGGGGAAGGGATTTGCTACCACAAAAAGTGTTCGGAAAGTGTTACCTTTGGCTTTTTGTAGAATCCTGACAAATACCATTTCACAACTTGTTTCATACGATTGTAAGCATTCTCTTCAAGGGCAGCTCTAGAAAACAAGATTTGTTAAGCAAATCTAAGTACTTTTTTGGACACAGTCTTTATTTTAATTAAAGAACAATGTACAATAAAATTTCAAAACTATTAACATGTGGATAGAGTAAAAAGCAGATCTTGTCTGTACACAATAAAGAGCAGTGTACAAAAGTGTGAATAAGAACTAATTCAAATACAAGATGGAAATACAATTTAAAGCCAGTAAATATATATAACAAGGCAGAAGACAAAACAAGTTAAAACTCAAAAAAAATCTTGTATACAAACTAGAAATAATAACAACGCTAAAATGCCTGAGCAAATAAGAAAGCCTTCTCACAACACTGAAAAATTTGCTATGTGAAGTCCTTTAGAAAGAAATTCTAAAGTCGGGGCAAAGTCTAAAGCATAAAAGGCCCTCCGCGGGTGGTGCTGTGGGTAAAACCTCAGTGCCTAGGACTTGCCGATCGTATGGTCGGCGGTTCGAATCCCCGCAGCAGGGTGAGCTCCCGTCGTTCGGTCCCAGCTCCTGCTCACCTAGCAGTTCGAAAGCACTCTTAAGTGCAAGTAGATAAATAGGTACCGCTTTATAGCGGGAAGGTAAATGGCGTTTTCGTGTGCTGCGCTGGTGCTGGCTCGCCAGAGCAGCTTCGTCACGCTGGCCACGTGACCCGGAAGTGTCTTCGGACGGCGCTGGCTCACGGCCTCTAGAGCGAGATGAGCATGCAACCCCAGAGTCGGGCATGACTGGCCCGTACGGGCAGGGGTACCTTTACTTTTTTACCTTGTAAAAACCATAACAAACCCCTAACTAAAGGCAGTACTTGGATCAGCACCTTTCTTGGTGCTCTCAAGACCTGGACAGGTTGGTGTGGGTACAGACACTCCTTCAGGTACATGAATCCCAAGGTACTTAGGACTTCAAAGGTAAGCCCCACAAAAGGAGGGAAAATTCCAGGGGCTAGAAGTATGACTTATTGCAGGCCTGACATGTTTTACAACTTATTAAGAAAGCAATGTTAAAAAATGCTTCTGAAAACAAAATACTGAGCAGATACATCCAGTTAGTTTTTATTGTAGAGAAATGAAATCAACTCACTCAGATAAGAAGTCTGCATGATAGTAGTAATCAGAGAGTTTATCCAAGAAAGAACGTGTTTCCAAAATAAACGTGGGCAGCACCACCTTGGAGAGGTCCATTCCTGGGCGTACTTGTTTTAGTAATGTCCATATCAAGCTTTTGTTCTCTTCTGATACTGTTTCTGTTTGGGAAGCTTCTCCTGCCTTCAACAACAACAAAGCAGAATAGAACATAAACATGATACTAATTGAAAGAGCACATTTGCAGAAGGTATTTGGTTTCAGTCACCGTGGTTCAAAATTGCCAATGCCTTCTCTATTGACGCGGGATGAATTCATATTTATTTTGCATTGGTCAGAGCCCATGTTTGTCCGTAAACTTGCTTCACCCACCCATCAAAAATACATAATGCTCCAAAGAACAACTTAAGAGAAAGCACTCCAATTGACTCAACTCTGGGCAATTTATCCCTAAGCAGTTTTGGTTTTTAAAATTAAAACCCGAAGCCTGCAACCCTGAATGAGCAAGGGCCAAAATATAACATGTGAAGCAATTCACATGCTGCAATTAGGAAACGTGAACTATTTTTTAAAAAACACCAAATAGCTATTTATCAAACCAAGGCTAGATAACCTGCAACACACTACAACTTCCGACTCGACCATGAGATTCAAAATTTCTGTTTCACCTTGATTAATGCCCTTGGGCATGTCCTTGCTGCTCTTATCAGTTGTCAATCTAGAATAATCTCTGTTTACCTTTGGGTCGGCTCAGGTGACTGGCTGGCTCTTAGCATTTCGATTTGTCAAGTTATTTCTAAATCTGCATCAACTTTAGCCAACCATAGTCTCTTGGCCAAATCCTACCAGTTTCTTTTGCTTTTTATGGTGGCCTCTTATGCTTAGATATGCTTTAAAAATTAACCTACCAAAGCAATTAATCTACCAGTGGTCTGAAAACTGACCTACAGCTAGAGGGACATAAGACAAGAAAGTGTGTGATAAAAAGGCAAAGGAAACCATTTTGCAATTCAAATATTGCCAGAATGACTGCCTTTCCAAGGTACAATTTTAGTTTCAAAATATTAAAACCAAAACATTACTACTGCATAAAAACACTTTTTTTTTTTAACCTCTCCAAGCTCTTCATGAACTTCTTCCAAATACGTTGTTTCCTTGATATGATCAGGTTCAGGGTCAATGTACGAGTCATCCTGCCGCTCAGATGTGTCAGTGTCACTTTCTCCCAAGCCATCATTATCCGATTCATCGCGATCATGATCATTTTCCCTATCTGATTTATCAGAATACAAATCTGGATCTTTGAAGTGATGCCTTTCGATTTCACTATCATTTAGCCTTAAAAAAGAAGAGATAGGTTTCAATCCTGGGGCTTTCCTTTATACAATTTAGCAACTCAACTCAACTTATGGCTTTTGAGTGGTCAGTTCAGTAAACATTAGGCACGATCAAGTCAAATTTAAGCACTTTTCAGTCTCAACGGAAAAATTAAAAGCACATTTAAATGAGTGGGACACAGGAACACTTAAATTTGACTGGGATCTATCCCAAGTTTTAATTTATGCAACATCAATTCCTAAACTTTTTCATATGGTTTTACCTCTGTTTATACTATAGCATCATTACTTTATCACTAACCAAGTAACTATGCATATAAAAAGAACTGCAATTACTACAGCTTAGACTGCAATTGTATGTTTTTGCTTAGGTTTTATAGCAGACCTTACCCCATAGGCTCAGAGAAACAATCCATACTTTCCATTTTAGCTGTTTAAAATACATTTACATTTATACTCATACATAGGTAGTGATCAAATTAAGAATGTACTAAGCTTGCCAATTAAAATTGTAGATAGCATTTTAGTATTAAAATATATAGCATTTCTTGCAAAATACATCAATATGAGTTAATACAGAAATGTTTGTACAGCTACAACACTGTAATTAAAGGAATCATTGCAATAATTTATCTTTGAATTGAGTGCTACAGTCACAGTGTGGGGTCTTTTAGCAGTTCAAGCCACTGTTAAGTACCAGCATTGTGACTCACAGCTAACTCAACCAATCACCGCCCTGTAGTTTGTTGCTCCTGCAGTTGTACTGAGTGACTGAAACATAACAAGTGAGTTGAAGAGGAGTAGTAGGTGTGTGGCAATAGTTTCTATTTGTAGCTGTTTCATAACTTCTGGCAAAACAATAGCAAACCAGTTCCGTATCATAATGAATGTTTACTACAGGTGCAAACCCTATTCCAGAACTGGTGGTACTCAGCTATTTAAATGTCTTTGGGAGGGAGAAGATTACAGGCAGCTCCCCATTTATGCACGTTCAATATGAGTCCAACTGTGTATGTGGAAGTGTATATGGAACTGTGTATATGGAAGTGACCAGGAAACGTCATAAAGACATCACTGAAATGTCACTAAAAAAGCAGGGCAGGGGGCAGAATGGGGTGTTTGCAGGCTTTTCCAATGGCTTTCAAATATACACGATTTCACCAACGTGTGTGATGCCTCAGTACGTAACCCCTGTGTAAACTGGGGGCTACCTGTATAGCCTCAAGGTATGATGGAAATGGCCAGGAAATTCTATTTCCCAGGTCCCCCTACAAGTCAGTTCTATATTGATAATTGTTTTTTTTGGGGGGGGGTTAAGGAAATCATTATTGTGTTTGCAGGGAACAGCAAAAAAAGAATTGTAACATTATTGAAGGGTGCAGGGCCGGAGGCAGCTTTTAAGTCATTCATTTGCCCATCTACCTTGTCTACATGGACCCTCTAGCAGTGTTAGAAACTGAGATATGGAAGCACCTTAAACCTAGCTTATGGGTGCAACAACGGAATGTCTAGGCACATTTTTTAAAAAATAAAAATACAAAGCTGAAAATGAATGAACTGCAGCTAAAATATTCTGTTCATTTTTTACATGGTCTTGTAACCTTCCCCTGCCCCTAATATTCTTAAAGAGGGTCTCTTCTCCAGTCTTCAGAGGGTAGCTGGAAGTGGGGAGGCAGAAAAAGGTCCTCCTTTCTTTTCACTCTGCAGTGTTAATCCAAAATCTTAGGCGCAGTACTGCACCCAGAGCTCAGAAACTGCTTGAGCATTAATGAACTTCCCCGTCACAAAATGCGCCCAGAACAATGGGAGTTTCGAACACTGCCCTCTAGCATAGGTCTTCACCAGCCTATGAGAAGACTATGAGGTGGATGGTGTAAAAGAAAAAGGGAAGGATAAAAACGTCCTTCCACAACCATAAACTAGCACATATAAGAACACAATTGCATCCTTAAGCATATCTGTACTCAACAGGTTAACATGTGAATATATAAAGAAACTAAAAAGTTACTTTTAGATACCATTATTTTCATACCATGTGCCTCTTGTGTGCTTATTTTAAAATTCTAGTGATATTTTCAGTAATTATAGCAAGCAGCAGGTTTGCCAAGACAGTGAAAAAAGTAACCAATAAAAGAAAACATTGGAAAACTATTTAAACGACAGTAAGAATGTAACCTTGGAACAGGCTTCATGACCCCCACCCCCACCACAATAAAGGTTATAAATCTGAACAACTTACGGGAAGCTTTCACTACTATGCACGTTGTTTGCACGTAGCAGACCATAGAAAGACACGTGTGCACCATCTGTTAAGGTCACTTCATGCTCTTTACCTTCTCTAATCATTGTGCGCTTGAGCAAACCTGAACACTTCAAAGCCAGCTCCAATGCATCCATCCAACACCTACCTAAAAATACATATTTTTGGTTAGTATAATACCCTATGTTATTGAGTTCACCATTTGAACAGTATGCTAGATCTGCATTTCATATGGATGTACCTTTAAAGCGCAGAACTAGGATTTTATATCTGACCTCTTAAGACCAGAAATGATTATCTGTGCTCTTTCAACACATAGCCAGATTCGAACCATATTTTTGGTTAAGTCTCATTTACTTCAATAGGACATGTTTTTATTCATGTATGCTTGGGACTGCAGCACCAGTAGCTTCTGATATACTGGTGTGGGAAAGGCACTGAACTTCGGTCTGTATCCAAAAAAGTCTTCCCCCGTTAGCACAAGGCGTTCCTCTCCCTCTTCTCTTTCTGCACACCCCCTCTCCCATCTGTTCTCAAGGTTCCCCTCCCCGCAAAAATACCCTATGGAGCAGAGGTGGGAGAAGAGGAAGTCTCACTGCACAGGTGGGGGAGTCTGAATATATAGCCACAGAATCAATGAGTCATGTACATTCGACCAGCTGTGCCTTATAAGTCTTATAAGGCCAAAGTCTTCTGCAGGGAAGCTGTACCTATATTGCACTGTCTTTGTATTACCAAACTCTGGTTTTCATATTTTTTAATCCACATTTATCCTACTGTGAATATTTTGAGAAAAAAATCTGGGGACAAAAAACATCTGGGCTACACATGGTGTTGCTGGTAAAAAAATATTTCCTGAAACTGTTCAATCACATTAGGATTTACTGTGTTACCCTTTGGAGAAAATGTTATTTACAGAATGTGCTTTTATTTACCATCTGATTCTGAAGCTGCTCGGATGATCAAGTAGCTGCTGGGTAATGGTTGTGTTATGGATCCAACCGCTTCACCTTTAGGACCCTTAAAATACAAACAATATAGATGGAATAGTTTTAGATTAATTTGAAGGCACAATTTTAATGAAATAGCTAGGATTCTCTGTCAATCAGCAATTGCTATTGCAATAACTCTATGTGACCAATGGTCATACTTCACTGGAATCTGCTCTTCAGATTAATTTTAAAAATATCCCCTATTTTGTATCCCCCTCCTCTTAAAAGGTCTTTAGAACAAAAATTTCCAGGTGCTTCTCCCACTCACTCCTGTATTATTATTATTTTTTAAGAAAAAAACATTGTAGAGGCCAAAATATTGGTGGCATTAAAAACATGAATTACTCATTCATGTTGGGGTGGGAAGCAAGAAAGAAATGACAGCAAGAATACATTTAAGTAGAACATGCAGCTGGCAAAGAAGAAAGGCACAGCCAACACCATCTGTACACTTCCTTTCTTCAATCACTGTTGAGAAATGGGAAGGTAGCTCAGCTACAAGAAAAACGTCACACATTTCGGTCTGGAGAGTTGGAATGATCCTCATTTGAAGCTCATGGACTCCCAAATGTGTGTAGATAAACAAGAGGGGGTGGACAGAGTACGCTACAACTTAGTACATAAGAAGAGTCTGTGGATCAGGCCAAGGGCCGTCTAATCTAGTATCCTATTCTCAAAGTGGTAATCCAGCTACCTGTGGGGAGCACACAGGCAGGACCCGAGCCCAAGAGCATGCTGCCCCACCTGCGACTCCCAACCACTGCTGCGTCTGGCAGTGGAGGTGGAACACAGCCATCATGTAGCTATTGACAGCCTTCTCATTAATTAATTAATTAATTAATTAATTAATTAAATCTTCATTAAAAACCATCTAAATTGATGACCATCACTTCATCCTGTAGAAGCAAGTTCCATAGTTAATGATACGCTGTGTGAAGTCAACCTTTCCTCATAAGGGAGCTGCCCAGCCAACCACCCAAACATTTTGGTTAGGTTTACTGGTTAGCATTCAGAATATTCAGTAGCAGAGCCAAAAGGCATAGAAGTTATACTGCCTCGTGTATCAAGAGATCCAAGCATCATTAAGTGTAATTATGGATTCTCACAAGAGATCCATCCACAAATGGATTGGGCCCTTTTTGGTTGTCTTGGGGATGGAGGTACATGCCATTCAGGTGATGCCTTTGTTCCTAATATCCTGGGCTGATTTCTGCTGCTAACCCATTTTTAAGTGGACTCTAGGTGGGATATGGAGGCACTTTGTGCTCTCCAGGTACAATCTTCTATCCTCCTGTTGGATCCAACCTCTCTTATATAACCTCTTGGTAATCCCAGTAAGTTTACAATGTAATTTTAAGCAAAAGAATACAAATATACATAAGACCAATAAAAAGTAACAAACGTAATTCTCACAATACACAGGCTAAAATAGGAACTTAAAACAGCAAAGTAAAAATGTGGCAATTTTTGATGTTTTAAAAGAGAATCTTCCCAATACGATTTTAAAGCACAAATCATTAAAAGGCCTGAGAGAATGAAAATATATTATCCTAATGCCTACAAGATAATAAAATAGGTACCATTAGGGATTCAGGAGCTGTTACACAGCATTACTGTGCACATTTTATATGGGCAAAGATTATGATTAGTGGCTGCTTTCACTATAAAGACCACACAGGATTATGCAAAAGGCCAATACTTCTCCAATGCAACCACACTACTCAGGGCCTTGGGATGTCAGAAAATCAAGCAAATTTAGCAAAGGGATAGCTGAGCTGACAACTGAAAGCACACTGAGAGCATTAATATTTAACAGTGCAGATAGGTTTAATGTGTCATTGGTGTAATGTTCTATTCAACGCCACCTGCATTAAGAATACATATTCACTTACCTTAACAGCCCAGATGGATTGCTCCAAAGGATGGAAAAGCTTGAAACAAAATCCATCCTTTTTTGAAGGCCGCTCAATGAGTTCACAAGCGTTCAGAAGTACTGTTCCCACCCACTGGCCATTTTTGGGAGTTTTGTAAATAAGCAGTACTCCAGGTTTCAACACACACCAAAGTTTGGTCCAGCTTTTCAGTGTACCTCGAATCTTAACAGAAAAAAGAGAGGCTTTTAATTTTAAGTACATTTTAAGTACATTTCAGTCCCAATCCCTCCTGGCCAAGCAGTAAGACCCTTCTTACAATATACACAACCAGTTCAGAATTGCAAAAATGAATAAGAGTTATTCAAATCTCACGCAAATACTTATAGGCACAACACATCTTAATGTTTGTATACTGTTAATTGAGCGTAACTAGTAAATCAAATTACCAAAGGATATCAACTGCACCATGCAGGCAGTATTCCTTTAAAATGAAAACCAATTTACTATGTCAGAAGTTATTTTACATATGTAAATAAATACAGAAACTTGGGATGATTCCCATGCCTGCAGAATATGTCTCAACAGACACCAGTAGAGCCTACCGGTTAGGGAATGTACTTGAAATATGAAATGCAAGTTCAAATCCCTAATCAGAAACGAAGATCACTTTGTAGCCTTGAACAAATCACACTCTTTCAACCTAATTTAACTTTCATGGGTTTGTGAGGATAAAACATTGCCTTTGAGAACAGCAGGATACAAATGTAATCAATCAATGAAAAAAAGTAGTATGTTAACAGCCCTTACACTTTAGCCAATACAGGAAAACAAGGTACAAACAACAAGTTCAGGTGGAATATTTTATTGATCAGCAGAAGTAATTTAATTCTCCTGTGACGTGCAAGAAACACACTGACATTAAGCAGCTTAGATTATTTGATACCCGTGCTACTTTTACGTCCTCTTCCTGGAGCTATTCATATCATCATTGAAATTCACACATTTGAAACTCCCAGAGCTTTATGCTATCATGTATGAAATGTGGCTTGGTGAGTCTGCAAGAAGGAATCTGTTTTAAAGTAACAGTTTCCCGTTTCCAGAGGAATCACTCATAATTCACATTGTATTGAATATAAAGTGATCACCAATTCAATTAGTCACTGCAGACAGATGTAGCCATGGCAACCACTGTAAAGCAGTGGCAAGGTATCCCCATTGGTTCCCTATGCATCAAGTACTGAGCCTCTGGGATATAATTAATCCTAGTGGTAAACATCAATCAGCAACCAACTAGGATCTGAATTCTTTTACATTCTGACAAATAAACAACAGCTACAACTTTCACTCAATATTACACATAATTCCTGACCTTCAGCCAGTCAGCCATAACAATGACTGATGGGTCTGTGATTGTGCTAAGTAGTTCTTTTGTGGCTCTTTTCTTTTCTTCCCTGTAATTTTTCTTTTGAACCTGTAAATAATGAACGAACAATAAATTCAGAGGGTAAGAAATTTAAGAAAATGGAAGTCGTGGAGCCACAAATGCAAAGGTCAAAACAAACTGCAACATGCTTAGTTCAATCCACAGTAGTATGAAGAAAACGAAACGAAACAGTTTTAGGACAGCTGTTTATCTATCAGAAGAAGTGGCATTACATAATATTGCCTTCAAACTAATTTCATATAAAGCAGGAATGGGGAACCTGAGACCCTTCAGATATTAACTCTACAGCCCCCATCAGCCCCAGCCAGCCAGCATGGCCAGTGGTCAGGGATGATGGGAGTTCAGCAACATCTGGAGACTTGAAGTAGGGGTGGGTTATGATATATTGATATTTTGTCTCTTACTACTATGAACTCCAGACCGCAATAAATGTTTCATATTTTTTTACCCTGTAATATATTGAGAATGCACTGCCCAGCTTGCAGGCAGGAAGCAACACTTTACTGCAAAGTCAATGGCCAGGTTTTTTGCCTGCCCAATCTGCAAGGCATAAGCCCATGCCGCCTCCCAGCTGGTGTTGCAGAGTAAAAGGCTTTACTTTGAAGTAAAAGCTGCTTTCTGCCTGCACAATCTGTAAGGCGCAAGACAGACCCAGCATAGCAGTAAGCTTCCCTGCCAAGGCAGGGAGATTCTGATCAGCAAATATCCAGTGGATTTGCTCTTGTTTTTGTTATGCAGGTTGGTTTAAGGCACACACCTCACCTCTTGCTAGGAAGAATAGAGACCAGCTTCCTGACAGATCTGATAAGCAAAAATGTTTCTTTCCCCCTCATAAGATCCACATGGCAGAATAGACACCCAGCATATTATCAGGCTAAGCACAACATTAGAGTCTCTACTCTGCCTAGCAAGAGCCTCGTGGATCTTATTTGCTTGCTTATTGGAATCTTTGGTCCTCAGCAGTGCTGTGGACAGAGAATCAGCAAACAAAGTTTCTTCTTCCTGATCCGATCAGTGTAGCTTGGCTTGGCTCCTGTTTCTGTACAGGCAAGGAAGCAACAATTTACTTTTGCAGTAAAGGCTTTATGCATTTGGAAACTAAGATGCGGACGATGCTGATGACTGGGCTGCTGCTGCCAGTTCAAATTTTAATTGCTGGTTGTAGATATATAGTGGTGCATTTTAAGTATTGTTTTTTAAGCAGTTTGTTTTTATTATTCTTTATTCTATGACTGGTATTTTTAAATGTTGTAAGCCGCCTTGAATTTCAACTTGGCAGGATATAAATATGTTATATAATAAATAAATAAAATAATATGAGAGGCAGTGGGGTGGAAGAACCCATGGAACGCTTCTCACTCAGCAAAGTAGTAATGGGCTGGTAACACATTTAATATTTCCAGCAGAAACAAGTCATGCCACGTTCAAAGTGGTGGACAGCTTCTGTGCATCCCTAGCAGTAACAACCAGCACACCATATATACTTTATCTGTAGCCTAGTTTTTACAAAGGTGATGAAGTCATGTCTGGGCTACACCATTTTAGACCACAGGTGGGAGTTAATAAGGTTGAATAATACGTGCATGAAAGTGAGCCCATAAACAGGCTTACAAACTCAATGAGAACCAGACCTGCAGAGGGCAAAAAGTAATTTAGCTTCTTTTGTGTCCTCTCCCACACTCTAGAACTAGAGGGCTATGTTGGGGCTAGAAAAACACAGTGAATTCTGGAGAAAATTACGACATTGGTTGACGTAACAGTAGCACATCTTGGAATGTTCTATCATTTCTTTAAAGTTATTGTGTATCTCACATTTATCTTCTGAGGCCACTGAAAGGTGTCGTATTCCATAGCCAAAAGGCTGGAGATGGCAGGTTTTCTATTCTGGAAAGCAACTCACCTTAAGAGACTCCTTCTTTGTGAGCTTGGTAGTAGAGGAGCTGGGGGAGGAGGCAGTGATGTCCTTCTCAGAGCCATTATAAAGCTTAGATTCTGACTGAAAATATACATAACACAAGGAAATAATTAATGAAGGATTAGAGCAGTTGCTGTTCAGTCAAACTTCAAGCGAAACATAGAAGCCACAAGTTTTTCAGATTGCTGCTTGCTCCCTTTATGTCGCTTCATTTAATCAAGGCATAGAAAGAGCTTGTAAATGAATCCTTCGTGTGGTACTTCAAAACGTTGGCTTCTTCTGTCATATCATTTAACAATAACCCAGTTTGAAGAAAGGAGTCAAAAACTTGGCATTGTCCACTGAGCTTTACACATGCAAACACAAATAGCTTTTCTTGTCCAGTGCCACCTACGCACTTACTTACCCCCTGGCCCCTCAAGGAAAACATGGAATTTCTCCAGACTAAGATCTGCTCCCTGAATCTGTTATATCGGTGTTATTCAAATACATTATTACAGCCTGCTTTCCCCAAAACACCCTAATTCTAGAGATCCATAACTTCACCTCACTTAAGTGCCTTTACTACTGAAAATATTTCTTTATTAAACGTGCTGCTGTGGCATCACATGGCTTTTATTTATCCTGCCTTGAAAGTTCTAAAAATGGTTTCTCTGCATGTGCCACCCAATAGCTTGGCCGGGGGGGGGGGGGAACGGGCTGGTTGAGAATGACGGATGAACCCTGCAGAGTTGCAGAGCTATTCTAGCAGTCTATCATCACTCAACATTGGTTGATAATATAACCAAGTTAACTCATTAGGAACGTCTCAGCATCTTGTACTAAAAATAAACTTTGGATGAGTTACAAGGCATTTGTTACCCTGTATAGCAAAACACGTTTTATTGACACAAATTGTTTAATACTGAGATGCCCAGGAACCAGCCAAATCTGCTGGCTAAAATTAAGGCTACCCCCCCAAAAAAAAACTATTTTACTCAGTTTTCAGAGACAGACAGAGGAAGGGAGGGAGGGAGGGAGGGAGGGAGGGAGGGAGGGCACACACATAAACACCCACCAATCTCAAGAAAATGAGACAAAAACTCTAATCCACCAAGCTCAGTCACATGTACACATACGAAAGTACATACTTTCTTAACCTGGATTGGCACAGTGAAAGCTTTGGTCACCTTGGCTTTTTATTTCTATGAGGAGAGGAACTCCAACCTTGTTGATTCTCCTTGAGCTCTCAATGGCTTTTCATACAATTGACCATGGTATCCTCATGGACTGGCTCCATTCAACAGAAGTTGGAGGCAGTGTATTACTGTGGTTCTGTCCCTATTTGATGGCCCAAGTTTAGAGAACCGCTCTGGGGAATTTCTGTTTGTTCCCATGGGAATTATATTGTGGGGATCAATTCTGTCTTCCATGTTGTTTAACACCTAAGTGAAGTCATTGGGTGCCATCATCAAAGGATTCTGGATGAGTCATCATCAAGGCACTCTGCTCTATATCTTTCCCAACAGAAGCAGATGAAGCTGTTCAGAAGCTGAACTTGTGCCTGGGGGGACGGGACGAGTGGGTGGTCTGGATGGGAGCCAAAAACCAAGCCTGAACCCTGAGAAGGGTTCTATGGCTTGGTAGTTTGTATCTTGTTCAAGTGTGAGTTGCACTCACCATAAAACATATAGCATGTAGTACAGTAGAACCCGCAACTTACCTGGGGGCTATGTTCTGGGGATTGCGCCTAAAACCAAAATCATGTATAGTCAAAATTCATTGGATTCAACGGCAGAGAGGATTGCCAAAGTCATTTTCCCCAGAACCCCAACCCCCTTCTATTTTTTAATTGACATGCATGTAAAGCTGAATGAACACAAGTGAAATGCACATAAATTGCAGGTTTACTTGTGGATTCTGCCTTGTCACTGGAGGCTCCAATGCCTACTGCCAGCTATGGCTAGTTCATCTAAAATAATATGCCTCATACTTAACCGAGTAGCTAATAAAATTCACCCACTGCATCTCCTGAGGCCCACTGCATCTCCTGAGCAGCCCTCACTTTTTTTCACAAACCGGCTTTAAAAACAAATATTAGTGCTTGCTTTTGTGCTATAACCAAAGATTACAGATAAACATAATTCACCTTACTATTTACAATAAGCCACAAATGAGATAGGTAGGGAAAAGATTAAATTAATTGCAACTACGTATCCAAGCTCACTTTACTGTATTTTTGGTTTTTATGGAAGCCGCCCAGAGTGGCTGGGGAGGCCCAGCCAGATGGGCAGGGTATAAATAATAAATTTATTATTATTATTATTATTATTATTATTATTATTATTATTATTTGCATCAAACTGAACTATGCCGTCTGAAGGTTAAGGTGCTCACCTTGCTTTTTGACATTGATTGCGTAGAATCATCTTTACTTTGTGAGGCATCATCCTTCCCTCTGTCAAAACCTTGAAGAGAAATTGAAATGGTTGCAAAAAATCAGTGTATCCCATTTGCCATTAATCCTAAATAAGACAAAGCTATTAAAACTCTGACCAAATATACTTAGGGACATGGTGTATATGTCACCATTTGTTCACCAAATGTTTCTGTAATTCCTTTACAACTAGGATTTTTTTTGTTTAATATTAAAGCCATGTTGTGTGAGACCTAGGGTCCAAAAGTGGTTATGTTCCCAACCTACAAAGTTCAAAGCATGAATGGTAGTTATCAACCCTGTCCCAATTTAATACATTTGTATTTTACCTTCCAGGCATTCAGAGGTACCTCAGTTACTCAGTTATATGAAAATATCCAACTACAGTACTAGTAGCACGTAGCACAATATAGATAAGCACAGAGAGTTTCAGTCCATAGGAGAACTGGCTTGCCAGCCCATCCCCAGGTTACAGCAGTTCCAACAATGCAAAGCCTTCTCATCAGGCATCAGAAAAATAAGATGGAAGTGGAATCTAATAATAAATTCATGATCGAGTAAGCCACTAGGATTAGGCATTATCATATTCACACCATACCACCACACACATCCAGGGATGTGAACTAATCAATGGAGCATAAAACAGAATGAAGCAGAGCTTGCGCAAAGCCAAGTAAGGAGAGTAGTGCTAACAAGCCGTTTCAACTCATTGCGTTAATAAAGGCAGATTGGAGTAACTACATTCTTCAAAGCGGCAAGTGAATTCACTTATCTTAATCAGAAATTCCTCAGGAATTTCAAATGTTATCTTCCTGGTAAACTTACCAGGAACTTGGAAAACTCCCTAGAACAATTTGGGATTAACTGAGATTTGGCAGCAACTTCTACATGCACAGCCTTTCTTGGGACATTTGTATGGCCAAGGGGCAAGGGCCAGTGCGCAACATCTTACTGCTCCAAGCATTCATGTACCTTGTGATACGTCTAGAGAATGGGGCTCATGACACCACAATTAATGTCTAGGGTGCTCTACTCTTCATACAAAGTCAGTGAGCAAGTTACACGCACATAAACTGGTTTTAAAAAAGAAAGAAGGAATGTGAATCATATGCCAACTACTGACATATTCAACAGCATGAAATACATAATGACAGATATTGTGTTTCCCTCGCCCAGATAATTCATGTAAAAGGCTATAATTAAGGTAGGTTTGCAGTACCTAAGTTAACTACACTGTCTTGAATTTGAGAACTAGCACACATACATCTCACTTTGTCATCTAAATGCCAAACTGGACTTTTAGTAAGATATGGCAAAAACTCAGTAAAAATAACAACATACTTTCTTACAAGAGTTGTTATGCAACTTACTGGCTTGGTTTAGATATCCTGAAAACCAAACTATGAAAAGGAAACATGCGATGTTGTGGTTACATTCAGAACTCTGCAATAAGTGACTGAAGCTGCAGTTATACAAGTACAGCAAATCTACTTGTCCTTTGTTTTGTTGTATAAACGTTTATTACTTACACAAAAAAACATGAAAAGAGGGAGCATTATTTCTAGTTTCCAGGGGATTCACATCATGTTTTTGTTGAAACTACTAACTACAAAAGAAGAGGTAGACAACTAATAGGTACATTAAAATGAAATTAGCTTGAAGTTTGCAATTGTGCATTTTCAAGACTGATCAAGTCCATTAGAACCAATGCAAACTAGATATATAACATGAGTATTTCCAAGTTATTATTAAGGAATGTAAGGATTAAAGCACACAACACTGATTAACATGGCCTCAAATTTTACATTTTAAGATTACTTCTAACAGTCAAAAGTCCTGCTATGTTGTCTACTCCAGATTTCAAAAGGACCTGCACCTAATTAGAAGCCATGTTCCGTTTACTTGAAAATCATTTGGTTGTAGATTCCAGTATGTTGAAAATTCTCTTAAATTGCAGGTAAGAAAAACACCACCCATATTCAGTCAAGTATCATTCTCATTATATAATATCATCATCATCATCATATACAATCACACGCAATCTACAATGAGGCACTCCGTTCTTAATGCTGAACTTAAAGAAAGCGCTGCCCGAGAACACATGCCAACCATGAATCATTATTTCCAAATCTCATTTTATTTTATTCAACATGAATCCAGGTGCTTTTTCAGCTTAGAAAATTTCTTTTTTTAAAAAAAAAAAATTGTATTTGTAGAAGCTTTTACAAGAAATATTTTCATGAGAACATTAAAAAGTGAGACAAAACAAACCTCGAAAGACTGGTGAAAGTGCATTGTATCCTCCGAATGAAGCATTCCGGACAAGTTTCCGACCATCAGCCCGTGGAGGCAGCGAAACTCCAGCACATGAAGAAAACCTACGTCGCTGTGGACCTTCTGCCTTCATGAGTTAGATGCTCTGTATAATGATTATTTTCATTCAGAAGGATGACGGGAATAAGAACGTTGCAGAAAGTCTTTTCCCTTCACATTCAGATTAGCAGCATGCAAGACCCACAAAGATCAAGTGCCATGTGCACACTTTGAACTAGGAGAGATGCCAGGGGCTGTTGAACTTTGTAACCAAGCTAAGAGATGTTTATGAATTCAATCCAAGCTGCTACCATTCCTCCATCAATAACATGTCATATTTCAGTCAGCATGCCCCGAGACAAGCTGTTACTCTTCATTGTTTTGCAGGCACCAGACAACTGTCATGACAAAGTACATCAGAATGGAGGAGTTATTCAAGAAATTCCTTGGCTGCCTAATCATTCAAGCTCTATTTTATTGCACACAGAACAATTATGAGTATACTTCTCAAATTCACTCAAGAAAATTAAGAGAAGGAATCAGAGAAGGAATTTCCATTAAATGGAAACCCATTTATTTTCAGTACTTTTTATTGTGGATTAAATAGCATTAGCCAGCAAGAACTCACATAAATGGCTCTGAAAGAAAAAGCACTGCTTCTGAATGCAGTATTAGGGTACATTTTAGAAGGCAGGCACTAACTCATATCATTTAAGCAATACCACCAAATAGACCCTTGCCAAAATAATTTCTGATACAGGAGTCAGAACTTCCGTCAGCAATTTCCAGAATTTAGCACAGAGTAACAAGTATCAAAAAAGAGTAAAGTGTTTATTGATGACTTTGCTTTTTAACATAATTAACAACTCCAGAGAAAGGGGGTCACTTTTTTCATTAAATAGTTTAACATGTTTTCAACATGTTTAAATATAAGCTGTGGTATTTGCTCAACACTATACAACAACAATACTCGATAAATATAAGTAAAAATGTTATCTTCAGAAACCACAGGCTAACTCTTTTGATGGAAACAATTGAAACAGAATTTACACTTAAAATTAAATTTCATTCACAATTTTGCAAGCATTTGACTGCTTCACTTGCTCATCATGCAAATTAGTTAGGTGGTCAGTTTTGCCTGCTTTCCATTCGAAATGTCTAACTTTATACAACATTTTTAATTCAAAAAATCCCCTTTCAAGTCAATTTCTCCTTCCTTTGATGAGTCATTAAAAAAACCAACAGATATTCTATAGCTGAGATCCAAGGTTGTTTTTTTAAGCCATCATTTTTGCCTGAATTCACGAAATGAAATATAGCAAGAAATCTAAAAGCTTGTTCAGTTGGGGGGGGGATCAAGAAAATTCTTAAGATTTCAAACTATTTAATCTCATTGACTAACAAAACAGAAATGACTTGGATCCAACTATTTGTACCATATAACAGACTTTTTTTTTAAAAAAAAAATCCGTTTAAATCTGGCAACTGTCAGGTTTAAGCTATACAATAAAAATATATTAATTTAATTTACTATATTTTTACCCTGCTTTTCACACAATTACTGTCTCCCAAAGTGGCAAAGAGAGAGAGTATGCATGTGTGTAAAAGAAGGGCCCACCATCATCCTATTCATATTCTTTTGGATCTCCTGCTTTTCATTACTAGATACCAAATGTTCTGACCCATTAACAGAACACAAACCACTAATACATCCCTCCCTGACCTGATGGGGAATCCTCATCCTCTGAGCTCACACAGAAGGTCACACACATCCTGTTAGACTCCTTTCCCTCCTGCCTGCTTTTCCAGTATAGAAGTGAGAAAGTGCCAGCATTCCGCAATAAGATATTCTGCTTTGGATACTCTTCATGCATCTCACTCTCAATTTCTCACGCTGTATGTGAAATCCATATAACTCTACATACGGACACAGCTTAGATCCCCTTAACAGCTAGAAAACTGTTAACTGAAAGCTATGACAGAACTTAGTTCTCATATGTACAATCTGTTACAACCTTTGTACCACAAAGGCTCACATTATATTTTTTCACTTTAATAATGGGAAATGTCATGCTATTTAAAAAGAAAAAAAAGTGCAGTTTCACTATTTATTATAATGATACATATTATAATATTAACACACCCACAGAACCTGTTCTTGAGCGTAGGGATCTAAGGACGGAACTAGAGGTTACAAGAGAAACAATGGTTTCCATAGCAACACCAAAGTGGGAAAGGGAGGAGAAAATCAGTGGGGTGGGGGAACAGTAGTATTTAGTATCTAGTTCTCTATCCACCAGTTCTACCCTACAAATCCACACACACACCCCAACTGGCTATTTAAAATTTGTATCTCCCCAGCCAGGCCATGAATCTGGAAATAAACTCAACAGAGAAAAAAACAAGAAACTTTGTGAAAATAAATCACCCAGTATGGGAGGATTAAGCACCCCTCCCTCCGCTCCCTCTTGCCACCGGCCCTTCTTGGTAAGTGCCTTTTACCCTATAATACGCTTGTTAGCCATGCAAACACTAATGGATGGTAAACATTCAACAAGGAGTGCACCCCAAATCTGTCATATGGTTTAACTACTCAAAAAAACAGGGTCTCCACCCTCCACTTAGGTCCAGGCTCCGAGGGCCTTCTGGCGGTTCCCGCATTGTGAGAAGTGAAGTTACAGGGAACCAGGCAAAGGACCTTCTTGGTAGTGGCACCCACCCTATGGAATACCCTCCTATCAGATGTCAAAGAGATAACAAATTGTACAACCTCCAATAGATATCCTGAAGGCAGCCCTCTATCAGGAAGCTTTTCATGTCTGGTGTATCGTGTATGTTTTATATTCTATTGGAAGCTGCCCAGAGTGGCTGGGGCAATCCAGTCAAGATGGGTGGGGTACAAGTAATAAATTATTATTATTATTATTATAGATAAACATGAATCAGAAGATATCTGGTGAGAAAGCATAATCGTTATTAAGTAATGTAATTTTGATTCAATATTCTGAAGCAGAGGGTTGTTGTGGTTTGGTTGTTTTTTTTTACATCTATGCTACAGCACCAATATTTTCTACAGATTTTCCCCCAGGCATCACATGTTGAACACTCATACTAATCCCTATTACTGTAGCTTATTTCTGCTCAAAGAGGTCTCTAATCACTTGGTGATTTGGCATGCCTGCTTGGAAAGGCAGTTCACACTTGGACCTAGTTTTGCCTGTGATGTTCTGCTTTTAGCTGTAGAAACAGACTTACTTGCAAGATGGAATGTTCCATTATGACAAAAAATTCTGACACACAGAAAGGCACCATACCAGGGGCAAAGCTATACTGTAATCCTTCTTTGCAACATCTAACTTTCTATAGGCAAGGTGTGTGTGTGTTTTTTAAACTTGAGCAACTTCCCATCACGTGAGCCCTCACTTGAAGTCTGAAACAGTTCATCAAAGACACAAATATGCCACTTTTAAATCTCCAGGCCAAAGCTGATAGTGGAACACTACTGCCCAAACTTAGTTTTTATTTATTTATTAAATAAATAAATAAATTTGTCAGGTATAAAGTGGTGAACCTTTACATATATCCTCCTTGTATCAATTTCCATTGTCTAGGCTTTTTTATATCAGCCTTATATCAAAATCCTACATATCTTTCCCCCTTTCCTTATATCCCTGCTCCAAATTCCCAGGCCTAACTTCCTCACTATCTATCTTTTTCTTCTTCCTGATCTCTTTATTGATCTCTATCTCCCCTTCCTCTTTTGCTGCCCCACCCTCCAGAGCACTCTCTACATCAGGAAGGCAGCAGGAACAAAGTGCAATGTGACTTGTTTCCACTGCGTATTCCTATGTCAATATGATGGATCTCTTTGCAGACTGTTTTTTACACTGTGGAAACACATTTCAGTGCCAGCAATATTCTATTATTCTTTCCCATAACCCACAACACACAGCTTTTGGCAAACATCCATTCTTGGGATTTTTTGATTATTATTTTTGCTACTTCCTCTGTTAATTCATATTTCTTACTCATGCATGGTGCATTGAAAGGCATAAGAACCTCACAGCAGTCATAAGATTCTAGAGGAGAAAACGGGCTCAGCACTCTTTCACAACAAAACTTATTTCATTCTTTGACATTTATATGCTGCCGATTCAATGCAATTAAATCCAATGTTAAAGGGAAAGGGTTAATATTTTGAAAAATCTTCATTAAAAATTGTAAAGATAAAGCATCCTCCATCTTGTAGTCTGGCAGGGGACAAAATGAAGAAAGAGCCAGAAGAACAGCAATTTGAGACAGAGATGCATGCAGAGCAGCAAAAATAACCATCGATGCTCCTCCAAGGTAAATTCAAGAAGGTAATCAACAATGATAGCTACTTAACAATTATTATTTTATTTGTTACATTTATATGTGCACCAGTTTACTCCAGTAAAAGTACAAGATTTAAATACTGAAACATGGCGACTTAAGCAATGCATAGTTTCAGGAACCAAAAAACAAGTTATCTTACGATTGGATCATTTAAGGCTGCAATCCTAACTACACTTATCTGGGAGTAAGCCCCCTTAAATTCAATAGGACATACTTTTAAGTAGACATGGTTAGGATTGTACTGTTCCAAAACCTCGTTAAAATGCAACTGAGGCATGGTTAAACTCCACAGAAAACACAATTAACAGTATAGTTTCTGCACAGGATACTGGAAAAAACAAATGGGTGTCAATTATTGTATGCACAGAAATAATCTGTTTCAAGTAAAAAATATTTGCAGTGGTTGTTGGTAAAAGAAAAAAGGGGAAGGGGAACCCTTCAACCACTCTGGTGACTACTACACCTTGAAAATTCAGGTTCACTATTAAGATGGTATTGTTCAGCCAGTGAGACAAAACCATACAAGATTCTAATGAAGCCCAAAGAGCAAAGAAATTGTAAGGATTGCAGGGTCATTAAGACTATGAATACAGAAGGCGATCAGTGAAAATAATCAAAATGTGTTAGCCATTACTTTCAAAGCCTTATACCAGGGTTCCCTAATCATTTTGGGGCCTGAGGACACATTCAGAATTTTGAAAAACTGACAAGGGTACAACCACAAAATCACTGCTATTGATGCATAACCATTCACAAAATGACTGCCTCCCACTTAAGATCACCCTCTCCAGATTAACTCCCCCCCCCCAAAAAAAACCCCTCTCAGAATCTTCCCCATCAACTCTATCATGACTGTACCAATCATGGTCACTCCTTTCCCTCCTCCAACTTTCCCTCCCCTCCCCCTCATTACTTTCACCTCCCCCTACCCCCATGTCCTAACCCGCTGCCCCCATGTCCTTGCCAGAGCAGGTGGAAGTGGCATTTCTGTATGGGAACCACAATGAATTGGGGGGATTCTATAATGCCCACTTTGAAAGGATATGGGAGCTACTTGGGTGAGGAGTTATGTGACTGGGAAACAGCCTTTGCAGGTAATCAGGCCATGGAACTGCAGACCCTGATGTCTGCAAGTCCTGCTTTGGGAATGCCCACCCAACACTGCCTGGTACTTGCACAAAAATTGAACTGATGGAGATTCTTCGCTACAAGACTGTAGCTAACAAGATCAAGAACAAGAGTCTTGGCTATGGGGGTGAGCAACACTGATGCAGAATACCTAACAAGAAGAGTCATTTTGGTGTCATATACAAAGTAAGGTTATTACAAAGGTATTCAGCATTGCTAAGTCACTCTCTTGGCATGAGCTTTGCCACAAAAATCACTTTAACCATTTGGCTAGAACACTAAGCTTAAGTAACTGATCTTTCTTTGTCCTTTTGTTTCTCCCTTTAAGTATTACAAAAATCAGTGTAGCTGAAAATGTTGAGTGTTTCTGGTGTATTTATATACTTTTTTGGTTTTCAGTTACGCAGAAATAACATTCACATATTATGGTTCATTGCTTATTTGTATCTAAAAGAACAGCTTCCAAAAATTATTCCCTAGGGGGTCATTACTGAACATTACCAGTTTTGATATTCAGCATGATTTTAGTCATTATTATTATTACAGGAATAATTAAAGAGCCTTGTTGGAACAGATAAAAAGTCTACCTAATCCAGTATTCTGTTCTCACAGCGGCTGACTAGAAGTCTACAAACAAGTCGTGAGTACAACAACTCTTCCTCCTAGTTGTTTCCCAATAACTGATGCTTTTAAACTATTGAAATTAAACATCATTGCTCATTTTCAAAATATATTTGGTGCTCTGTTCCCGACAGCTATTCAGATGGGTTTGAATTCCATCAGTACTAGTTATTTTAACATATAGCGCTAATTGTACTATAACATGGCATATTGCTATACATATGCCGCACTCATTAATTTGGCTATCAATGAATTTTAATCTAGAAATACATTAAAGTTCAATTGCATGTTAAAAATGCAAATTTTCTACTTCAAAATAATAAACATAAGCTGAAATAAGAGCAAAATAGGACATAACCTTGACATATGCTCAACTTGAAATATAAGGGCTTTTTGAAACCGGCCCCCCAAAATTAATCCTTTTGCTGCTGTAACAGCAACAGATATTAGAATGTGTTAGATATCCAAGACAACTCACAAAATCAATTTGTGATTCTGTGTTCATCCAGAGGTGGTGGTGTTGTGGAGAGTCAGCTTATTAGTCCCACTACTGTCAAGCCACTTTTCTGGTTAATATGATTAAACACTACAACACACAAACTTATTACATCAACAAACCTACCATAAGAAAGAAACCTGTAATTAAATCTGCATTACCTACATCTATGTGACCTTCCTCATGCAATGAGTTTGTTTGGAAAACAAAGTCAGCTGCTAGTAGCTATCAAGCTACAGCTGTGTAATATGCAATCCAACTTAAAATATATTTAGAGATATACTTGCCTTTAGAGATGTGTCTCCAACTCACATGAATGGAAATCCAAAACACAAAACAACCGTATATTACAAGAATGGCAAACTGTTTTACAACCCAAAAACTAGTTATCCCCAAGGTTGACAGAATCAATGCAATCTAAATTTCTCCTGAAGCAGTTCCTCTCTGTACACCGGGTTACAGCTCAGGCACTTTTTATAAAAGCAGCTTGCATCTCAAACTGCTCTGTTCCACAGCTCCTCCCACACACTTGTTGACTACTCAGGTTTCAGTTATTTTATCCCAAGCAAGACCTCTGAATTACAAGGACAACAGATTAGGCTCAAATGGGTCAAACTGGCCAAAAATTCCTAAAGAAAGATTTGTTGACAGGTCCTTTCTTTACAACAAGAGAACAATAAGCCAAGACAAAAAGCTCTATTCTAATTATATATCCAGGGTGAACAAATACATATAGAGAGGAAAACAGGATCTCTGCAGCAGCCTTGCCACTGCTCTATGCATATTCAGATGCCTTTTAACACATAGGGTTCCTCTGCTAATACCCAATCAAAATGGTTGGACACAGCACACACAATTCTGCTCAATGCATTCTGGTAGATACTTTAAAACTAGTTTAGACAGTTTCAGCAAAACAGACAATCCCCAAATAACCCGCAGAGAGCTTGCTTACCATGAAGGGGAGGTTAGATAGAATATGAGGCATGGTATAAGAACGTAAGAAGAGCCTGCCGGATTATGCCAATGGCATTATGTTCTCACAGCAGCCAACCGGATCCCTGTGGGAAACCTGCAAGCAGGATTCTCCCCTCCGGTGGTTTCCAGCAACTGGTATTTAGTAACATTACTACCTCCAACTGTGGAGGCAAAGCGTAGCCATCATAGCTAGCAGCTATTAATAGCCCTCTCCTCCATGAATCTGTCTAATCTTCTTTTAGGTTGGTGTCCATCACTGCCTCCTGTAGGGGCTAGTTCCATAGTGTGCTGCATGCAGTACTTTCTTTTGTCTGTCCCAAATCTTCCAACATTCAGCTTCACTGAATGTCCAGGAGTTCTAGAGTAATGAGAAAAACCTTTCTCTATCTACTTCCTCCAAACCATGTGTAATTCTATAAACTTGTGCTTGACTCAGTTTAGACTTTTGTAACAATGTGCTTACACTGTTTTTTTCTCATCTACCATTGCGTTGCCCTGTTACCCAGTGAGGCAAGGGAAACTGCAGCCTGATTTGATTTGATTCATATATATAGTACTACTGCTACTAAAGTGCAGGTCTTGGTAACCTTAATTACAAAATTTAAAAAAAGCTGAAATCCAAGATCCTTGCTGTGCCGTGTCTGAAATGCTCCATTCTGTATTGCACAGCATCTAAATGACTACTCTGTAACTTGGTTCCACTCCCGTCATTATCAACAAAAAAACCCATAAGGTGGCAATCTTTTAAAGAGCTGTATATGAAAGGGATCCCATCTGAGAAGAATGGAATAGTTAGAGCTGCAGAAAGCTTATGAACTGTACATGTCACAGGACGTGTGAATACCACCTTCATATATTTTAGTGGTAAATGGATTTTACACTGTGCAAGCACAGAAACATGTACTGGTACAATACACGGATGTCCCCCTCCCCCAATCAAAGTAAGATATAATGGTTTGAAAGGAAAATGAAAAATATTCTAGTCCAATGCTTTGCCCCAATGTTCTGGGGTTTGAGGAAATAAAACATCAAGTTGAAAGGGAAAAGGAAGGTATTTAAAATAGTTTTCACACTTTTCTAGGAACTGGTGAAAATCTTTGAGTTGCATGTGATTTTGGCTTTATGTGCTATCCCTGGAACAAGACCCCCCCCCCCCACATAAGTGGCGAGTTGCCTGTACAAAGCCCTTAAAGAATTGGGTCCAGTGTACCATCAGAACCACTGAAATCATCTGGAGGAGCACTGTTAATTGTCCCCAATGTTACAAAGGACTGACTGACTACAGTTAGAACATTTAGTGTTGCTAGTCCATGGAACACTGCTCCAACAGAGATGTTTTGTGCCTACAGTTGTTTACTTTTTATTAGTCTGTCACCTGAATGATTATCTGCATATGTATTTTAAATTCTGATCTTCTATGTTTTAGAGCCTGATATTTTTAATGAAATGGTGGCATACAAAGTCCTTAAATAAAATTTCCCCAAATACCTACATTTGACAAAAAACACATTCCATTCCATTCCCCTATAGTACTTTTAGACAGATTGACCCAAAACTACAATACTGTAAGAATTCCTTAGGTCCGTTGTTCCTACCAGTTAAAGGACTGTTCCCTTATCCCTTGGCACCCACAATTCTACTCACAGTAAAATCATTTTCTTCACTTAGAATGCAAAATACACTTTAGTCAATGAGTTGCTGTGTTACATTATAGACCAGTCAGATATGTATGTACAGAGGTTGTTGAGATTGAAAATGCGGCAACATGTAATGACTCAAAGGCATTGTACTACATTCAAAGACATGTGAATCAACTATAAACTGTTCTTAATTTTCATATAGTAGATGGAGCTGGCTTTCTGCTAGCTTGATAAATGTTTACCAATTTAAAAATAGCAATATATACGCAGGCATTTTACAAACATAGTTGTCTAAAATGTTGGACATCAGCTGTACAGTAGCGATATGAATGTTCCTGCCTACTTAAAGTATTAGAGAAGGTCAAAATGGTTAGTTGAGCAGCCACAATCTCTAAGAAAAACTTAAACAGGAGACCAACAGAAATTAACATTTTAGAATTTAAGTTTATTGTCATATTTATTTCCAATATTTTTATAAAACAAACAGGACACAAATAAACAAAGCCAATAGAAAGGAAGGAAGAAAGAAGAGTAAGAGTTCACTTATCAGGGGAAAGGAGCCGAAAATAGTTACAACAAGAAAAAAACTGTTCACAGAATTGAAGAGGTACCTATGAGACAATGGGTGGTGGTATGCCATGCACTCAAAAGGATGCAGCACTCAAGACTTCTACTCTTTGGTAAGCAGATGCAGAGGATTTGTTCTTCAAGTATTGGAGTGCTAGCCATTTTAACTATAGCAGGGCATGAACATCTACCTCTTGTGGGCTTCTGAAAGGCCTCAGACCACTCAATATTTTAGAGAGAGATTCATGTAGGAGAATCTTAGACCAGTTTCCACATGATTTATCTGAAAGCACATCTCTTCTAAGAAGAAAGCCACTACTGGCATTGCCACATCATGTGTAACAATAAGTCAGGGTTGAATCCACATTGCCAGCTTTTAACTTCAAGTTGTTTATTGTTCTGAAGAATCAGAATTGTGTCAAGTCGGTTCCAAACATCAGTTTTTGTTGTATTAAATGCAATCAAAAGGTCCAATGCTGAAAAGCAGATAGTGGCAAGAGTTGATGTAAAAGTCCTCAAACTGTGGCCTATAAATCACAAACTCAATTCAGTTACAGATAGGTAGCCGTGTTGGTCTGCCATAGCACACGAAAGCTCATACCAAGAACTAACTTAGTTGGTCTTTAAGGTGCTACTGGAAGGAATTTTTTCATTTAAACTCAATTCAGGTGATCCATAAAAGGTTGCAGAACAGTGCTTGGTCCTGCACTTGATTATTATTTTTTTTCTGATGCAGATCAAGGTTGTTTTGACTCAGCTGGATTATCAGACAGGGAAATCCATGATTTTCACAATATGGTGCTGAATTGATTATGCTGGCGCTAAAGAAAAAGTGCCCTTAAAATGTGGCATGTGTTTTGATTTGATTAAAAATAATAAAGTAGTCAGAGGAAAAAAAGCTTGCGAACAAGAACCAATGAACATCAGCTCTATTTTTCTCTTACAAGACTACATTCAACCTTCCTTCCACAGTAAGCTAGCAATACTTGAATTTGAAAAAGTATGGTACTGCCTCAGAGTCTGTAACAGTCCTGGAGGACTTGATCAGCCTTTCTTGTACTTAACAAATCAAAAATACCTATGCACAAATGACACTTGTGAGTGTCTAGATACCAAACCCTCTTGAGATGAATGTAACAGAAAATGAAAACTTCCAGCACATAAACACCAATACAGCTGTTCTCAGTAAACCCAGTTGTCCTGCTATCTGTAAACATGGATTTCACCAAAGAATAAACTTAGCATGGTTGAAGGAACTGAAATGAAACTACCCTCTGAGAACACAGCATGCCCCTTTGGCTCCCACTACTGTGGGGAGGAGCAAAGTTAGTTCTTCCATAATGCATGGATCCAAAAATGACCTATTCTGAGAGCAGCGGCAAATAAAAAGCTTATAGGATAGCCCATGAACGTACCGTGGATAGAGGGGAAGGGGGGCCCTGCCATTTTGTGTAGGAGAACATAATTGGTCTCACAAGTGAATTTGCAATCTAAAGAGGGAAACACAGGGAGGGTGGTTACAAAAATGAGACATGTCGCTGGGTCTGGGAATGTTACAATGCAGTGGAAGGTGAATAGATGTAATCTTCCCTTGGACTGTACCACTTGGAAAGTTGTATGACATTGAGGATACAATTCTGCAAAATTGGCAGATGTTTACTTCATCTCTAAGCTGTGAGAGCCTGTTAATAAAGCAACCACGTTTCTCCATATGAACTTGAGTATCCATATGTATATGGCTGTGTGTCCTTCCTACGGCTCTAAGTCAGTCCCAGAGGATCCAGGGACCAAAAGCAGGGGGAATAAAAATCAATGATTAGTATTTTTTCAATGAATTTTTTAAAAAATTATGTCAGAATGACATTGTCACAAAATGTTGTGAATACTAAATTTCCTTTAATTAAGTATGGTAATATTAAATTTTGGTATCATATGGTATAAGGATGTTAACTATATAGTTTACATCTCAACTGATCAATACCTCTGCCAGAGACATAGTTTAAGGAGGCGTCTGTATGTAAGTGATGAACCAATTTGATCACTTCTCAAATGTTAATATTTACACAGGCATTTCATTTTCATCTCATGAAAACAAATTGTTCTGGTTTGCTCAGTAAATATCAAGCCCTATTTCGACCTATCACTCACAGGCATTTCATTTTTGTTTGATACTCTGTTTTTGTGAGGATGGGGCTGTGCCAAGGTAGAGTGAAGAAGAAAGAAACAGCTTTGAAAAGAAGAATCATGGAATTGTAGACTTGGAAGGGTCACCTGAAAATGGCAACAGCCTGGAAGTGTCCTCACTCAGGAAATGCTTAAGCAACACAATGAGTTTCAGACTAGGTTACTGGGACAAAACAGTTGTCGTTATTTAAGAATAATGAACCATGATGAACGCTACAAATAAATTATAATACAGGTCAGGGATGCCAACATGGAACCCTCCGGATGTTGTTGGACTACAACACTCATCATCCCTGTCTACTGGTCATGCTGGCTGCTGCTTTTGGGAGTTGGAGTCTAACAATCTCTGGAGAGCACAATGTTGACTATCGCTGTTCTAAGTAATCTGAAATGTTACAGGAAGAAAGAAACAACTTGCAACTTTCTATATACCAAATTCAGCTTGCTTTACCTGCCCATTCTCTTCAAGTTTTGCCCAAAAAGGCTGCATAAGTTTACAACAATATGCACACACACATTATTCTACAGACAACTTGCCATAAAAAGCCACGGGTAACTAGCCATAGGGGCTAGTAGTGACAACTGATAAAAGGAAGAAAGGGCAAGTAATGGCACCAAACACATTCAAGCTAAATATTCTCTAAAATCGTCATAATGCTGCTTTACAACCCATCTCACTATGATTTTGAAAAGAAACAAAAACTATAGTAATTGGAATTAGAAATTTTGAAATATTTCCATTTTCTTGGTAGTTTATTCAGCTTGCATTTGGTCTGGAAACCTGGCAAGCATAATCTCTGCTACAAAAAATGAGCAGCACAACAGCACAAGTTAAGGTTTCTCTCTTTATCAATCTGTGCATCAGAAAGCTGAAAAGATTCCCCAAAAGTAGAATTGCTCTTCCTCAATTCAAAGAAGAGTTCTGAGGCAACTGGAAGCAGCTAAACATTTACAGCCCAAATCCTTAGCATTTTCTCAGAAGTGTTATTTTGGGCAGTGAGGCTTGTTCCTAGGTAAGTGTGCACAGAATAGCAGCTTTACAGCCTACAGTATGTTTACTCTGACAGAGATCATGCAAGCATGAACAGGAGAACACTATTTAGCAAAGGGCAGACTAATCTGCAAGCCTCCAAATGTTACTGGATGACATTTCCCATCACCCCAGTCAATGGTAGTTCAATGGTAAGGAATGAGTATATTTGTAATCCACCAATATCTGGTCCCACCCCCTAATTTATGTAGAGGGTATTAATTCAACCAATTGGTGTTCTCTGTTATTAAGAATCATTCTAATCAATTCAAATCTGAATCGCAAGAGTGGAAACTATTCACAAACTGCAAGGAATTTCAGGCAGTACAAAGCACAAATTCCAATTTTTAACCTTTCGACTCTTCATTCTATGTGTACAAAACTGTCTTACAAATGCTTTTAACATGCATACAAATGCAACCTTAAACAGCAGACTGAAAAGGGAAGACATAAACTTACACATTTATTAAGGTAATAAATTATTTTCTGAACCAGATGAGAGGCAAAGAACAGAGAACAATTTTCAGCTCATCCAAAGGATTCCACATTTTTAAACAGTTTTTACTGAAATGTAGATGAACACATTTGCTGCAAGAGCTGCAGTAACTATTGAAGACATTATGGGCTGTGGAAGCCTGTGTATGGGCTCCCATTGGTACAATGAAGCTTTCCTCCCTCCTCCTATCCCAGATCTGCTCTGGAAGGTTGGGAGAACTCCCAGAATAGCGTGGGACAATGGGAGAGGAGGGGATTATTCAATCAGACAAGCAGAAATGCTTCTGCTGATGAAACAATCTATTTAGGGCTAGGTTGAATTCCACCCTTTATCCAGTTTGACATTCCAGTCATCTAATGAAATGCTTCTTACCATGGCCATGGACTGTTCCTGGACTAAATGATGGCTGCTGTAGATCTTTGGTTGGAGTAAGATAGCCTTCTTTTCCTTGACGCTGGCTCATCTTTCCTGGACTCAGAACATGAGCTTCATCATTGTTTGTTACCACACCTGAAAAACAAAGAGGATTATTAATTAATTATTCACTGCACACGGTGTTTTACAGAGTACAGGTCCATGCACGAGGAGAAGCAAAGGAGGGGGACAAACCGAAGGCAAGGTATATAGGAGGCCAGTCCAATTCCCAAGACACTGCGATCTACTTCCAATTTAAAAAAGCTGGCAGTGGTCTACCAGAGTTGAGCTTTTTGGGGGGAGGATGCCCCGGAGTTGTTGAGCTTAGGCCAAGTTACAGCATGGCATGGGAATGAGAGGCTTACACCAATGGCTTCACACAAATGGTGGGATTTGAGGGAAGGGATGCACTGGATATAAGAGCGGGAAGATCAGGGTGGACACATTAGTCTTCAAAATGGACATGCTATTCCTCACTCCCTACAACATTTCATGAGTAAAGACATATGAATGTCTTCCAGTGTTACTAAGAGTAAAATGGGATTTGCTGCCCCATGTGGTCATCCCATGCCACCCTGATAACTTTAAAATATCATTTCAGGCACAAGCCTATGAACACAGCTGCTTCCCAATCCAGAGGTCTATAAAACTTCTTCCCATATCAATTTCAGAAATTTTTGTGTGCAGCATTTTCAGTCCTACCTATACTATTAATCACATCTTCCTATAACCTTTAGACCAAACATTCCCAATATTAAATTTCTAAAGCTAACCAAATAGTGGTACCAACAAACTGGACAGATCCTTCCATGTTCAAAAATTGAAAAAGTTATGTCTTAGAGTTGTACATGTTTTAATTAACAGCTTAAGTAATACCCAAAACATCATAACACCCATTCATAGATTCAATCCCAAAAGAGTATAGCTTTTATAGAGGATCAACTTCCAATCTAAGAAAACATACCTGTTTATTTTTTAGATACCGCTGTCTTTTTGTTAATAAGAATTGCACATTCTAATGTCATGCCATGTTGCTTCAAAGCCCCCACTTTTTAAATCTTTCAATACTGCTACATTGCCCTCTAGAGACTTCACTATGAAAGTGCAAATTTCTTCCGTTTTTCCATCAGTAGTGATTCTGTTCTGCTCTTGGAAAATATCACACTCTCAATATTAAAATATTCACCATAAATTTATTGTGGTTAACAGACCAGAGATAAGACCAAAAATAAAGCCATATAATGTACCATACTCTTAAGTATAGGGCAAAATGCAAAGTAAAAGTTTGGGTAAAGCAAATTCTATGGGATATTTCTTTTCCAGACCTTTTGGCTTACTCATCCGCAACCTGCTCATCTTGTTCCTTAGACTTTTTTATTATGCTCCTTTTCAGTTAGCTGCTTATTTTAGGAGTATTTTAGGAATATGCATGTATTTAAACACAGTGTGGCTTTTACTCATAATAACCAAGAGGTAGACTCTGTGGAACATCTTCCTTTTCTTTTTGTAATGTTTATGCTGGAGCTTATTGGCAAATGATTGCCCAAACTGGCTGAACTACCTAGAAGGTCAGCTCCATTTTATATAAAATACTTGCTGGGATATAAAATCCCAAAGGCTTCAACCATATAGGTACACAACCATACAGGCTGGATCCTCCACAAGCCCACCAAAATATCTAATGTATGTACAAAATATCTAATTAAATTACTCCAACATACAGCTGTCCAACACACATAGGCATAAAAGCATCCTAGTTCTCAAAGCGTTAGTAGAATATCTGAGATGTACCACTTCCAAGTGGAAACTCGCATGTTGAATATTTTAGGATACAAATAAATCCCATCCACATAGAAAAGCAGGTATCAGGGAGAAAGTTGCATGGGGTTTTAAATATTTTTCAGATGGAGGAACATTTGATTCTGCAATTCAGCACATGCACTTAGAAACAGAACATCTCAGAGATTTTACCCCCTCAATGATAATTAGGGCGTAATTACCAAGACTACTCTACCGTAGAGAAGATCCTGACATGACAGGTTAAGCCAGTGATTTATCTGCAGAATTTTAAAAAGAATCATCAGATCTCCCTTTGCCAGAACCTCCTATTCTTCCAGGAGATTGAACAAAATCTCTTTTCCTCAGCCTCTTTTTACACACAGCAACCACCTATCCTTTGCTTCCCACTCAGTTCAACCTCTTTCCTTTGGGAAAGCAGGGGGCCAGTAGAGATTTATCTTGCCTAGGTTGACTTGAGCTGGTCCTGCATAGCTGTTCTCTTCTTACTAAACTACCAAACCCTGTCCCAGTTATAAACACAGCAATATAAACCCACTGCATCCCCTAGTGGCAGTTGCCACTCTGTAAATATGACACAAACTACACTTTTCTTCATTGATTCAACGTGGCAAATGAAAAACATTATAACACTGAGCACACAAGACTTTAGGGAAGGGAAATGAATTAAAATATATTCCTGATTTTTCATTCTGAACTTTGAAAGGCTTGCAGCCCACCCCCCCTCCCTGAATCCTCCATTTCAAATTTCATACGGGTAATATGAGTCATATTGATTTTTATAAAGGAACAGAATTTGTGGTTTTAATAGATTGTCTCACACCTTAATTACAGAATGACTCCCATGATTCTTTAATATAAGCGTAATGTGGGCAGTAATTATAATAAGAAATACACCTAGTTTAGTCTCATACTTAAAAGGAGAAGGCTTAGCCCACTAGAAGGATTAAGTATCTAGTTATGAGGTAAAGTCTTGGATAGGAGTTCATTCGGATATGTTATTAAGCAACCATAAAAGCTTTTAGTTGCTTGAAACCCACTTGTGTTCAAAGAACAAGTGAGCTGAGCTACCGCACTGGTGGGAAATCTGTGGCCTTCAGATGTTGCTAGACTATACAACTGCCATCATACCTGACCACTGGCTATGCTCACTGGGGTTGATGGAAGTTGGTGTTTAACAGGTTCCCCATTCCTTGGGGTACAATCTGCAAGGGAAGGAAGGGAAATCCTCTTCTCAACTTGCAGTCACACACACTGAATGTGGATACTGAGAAGAGATCCCAGACACTAACATAAACCAGAAAAATAGGAGTCCAAACTCTCACCCTTCAATTCCAGTAACATGATTTACTGAAGAGGCACCTTTCAGTGAAGGTGGAACTTCCAGGTGAGACAAAACTGCTGCTCCTATATAGGGCTCAGTCTAAGACTAACTGCTGCTGAAGCAACATCCGAGCAGGGCAAACTTTGAAAATATGGCACCCTGTGCAAGGCTAAAATTTGTATCTCATCCCCACCCCCCCACCTGGTTGTGACTAGACACTATCCAACAGGAGCCCCACAATGCACTTATGACTGCATTCCATTCAAGCACTTCCCTGGCAATCTCAACTGAGAAGCTGGGATTGGGCGAGAACAAGTGACAAAATACTGGTGTTTGAATGTTGAGTAAATGCAACGTTCACACAGCAGAAATTCAGTTAAGAGCAGATATATTGATTGGCGCAACTATACACTTTGCTTTTTTAAAATGACTACAGAGTGCCTAAACTGTTTAAGAAGTACAAATTCAATACAGAAATTCACACAATGGAACTAGTTGTGTGGAACTTTGGATCTCACTCTCTACATATGATGTCTCAAGACTTTTCCAGTACAAAAAGGAGCTTGCCAACCTTGCTCACTATAGTAGTGTGTTACAATTAGTTAAGAGAAGAGCTCTTCAACAGAATGGTGTCAGCTATCTGAGAAGACTTTAGCAGGCAGTTCCTTTTAATTGTATTCCAACAGGAGTAGTGCTAAATATTGCTTATTTATAGCCCCAAGAGAAATATTTGATAGCTGCCTATATATTTTTCATTTATCTCTCCAATATTGGGTTCTAGCAAGAACCCCTGGCTGGATTAGGAACATGCTACTGAATCAAGGCCTCTCAGCTGCTTTCTCTTCAAAATAGGAGCAGTAGCATTATGTACACTTTTTAAAAAGCTTAAATCAAGTAACACACTGTTTAGCCCCCCCCCCCCCCGAAATGCCATGATTCTTTGCATTACACAGTAAGCCAATTAGAGCTTACCAGGACTGCATATGCTCCTGGAGAGGAGCTCATCCCTCTTTGCTTCTCTCTCTAGTCCTTTTTTATTCCCACACTGCACTGAGCTAATCCATGGTTTGGCAAAGTGTGGTGTTCAAACCTGGGCTCACAGTTAAGCTCTCATCTTGTTAATTTTGAGTTGTAGACAAGAATAAACCCTGGCTACAGCTCATGGCTAGTTAGGAGAGAACTTCACCACACACTTGGGTTTTGGTGGCATGCTAAACATGCGAATAAAAAAGGCTGGAAGAAGCAAAGCATCTGTGACCCACAGCCATAGTTCGGCTTACTGGGTCATGTGAACTAGGCCAATGAAATTTTCTTCAGAACTATTGCATTATTCACATGCAAACTTATGCAGATTTAAAGCAAAACTCAGATGATTAATTGAATAAGATTTCCTTCATCAAGCAACAGCACTGCTGTAATAAAATCAGAATACTGAGATATAATCCCACAAGAGAACCTTAGTAAATTTAAATAATTAAATAAAAAATAGCTAATCAAATATAGCTAAAGATATTTAAGACAGCAAGTCAATATGGAACAACACAATTCTGTGCTTTATCTATTTGCAAGATCTTTTACCTCTTTACTATCACATGGATGGCTACTAGCTTCCACTTTGCTATTAAAACAGGGAGATTATCACCAACAGAACAAGGTTACTAGTCACTATAGTACAGACTAAATTATACTCTAATCAACAGAGCCATATATATGTGTTCCATTTTGAGAATGATTTAAATTTAGTTTTCCAACTTTAAAAAAAACCTAAGGCCCCATCTATTTTCACATTCTTGTTTATTTTCTTAAGGCACAGCAGACTTAAGCTTGTGCGCATGTACACACACATGTGCTTGCACACAAATGAACAGTTTCTGTAGTTCAGCTATTCCACCTCCCTCTGCTACTTTGTGTCTGATCATTCATTAAAAGCTCGGCACTTGACAGTGTCTAGTGGAAGAACCTAATCATGTCACGATCTGGGAATATGATAATATAGCTCTTCACATGTTGTAGCAGAAATCATTTACTTACTTGAGGATCCCTGGCAGTCTTTGATCTCATCATGATGCTTGAGGTGACGTGCAATTGAGTACGCAGAACAGCAGACAAAAGCAGCAAGGCCAAAAATGGAGAGGGAGAATATAGCAGAGGAGGCAGCCACAATTAAAGGCAAGAGAGAGAAAGGGAAACAGCATGTTAGTTTGAAACTAAAAATAAAAAATGCACATCATACCTGATTAATTTTCTTAAGAACAACACAGCACCAAAAAAAACAAGAGAAAACAAAACAAGTGTGCTTAGCAACAGGCCATTATTAGCTTTGCTACAGTTAATGAATGACTAATTTCTCCAGAAGTACAAATACTTTTCAAAATTATTTTTCATTTGTCCAATCACATAACACACCAACTTCCACTGTAAAAGGGATGCCTTTTACAATAAAGGAAGTTTAACTTTCATTCAATCTATTAATAGTAGAAAGTAGCTGCAGAACTTAAAATCAAGTCTTTACCTTCAGTTGACAACAGCTAACTAAATTATACTGTATAATACTGCATCAAATATAGTGAGTTAGAATGGAATCTTGTTCTAATGAGGGAGATGCATACAATATTGTCAAGTATATTATTAAAAATATGGATTTCAACTAGGCATAATAATTTCTTCCAACAGCAAACTGTGGTAGCTGAATGAATATCAATTTGGAAGCAAAACAGGGTAACCCAAAAAATGGGGGGTAAAGTGGGGGAGTAGTCCATAGGCAGCCTTGGGGAAGTGGGTGAGAAAAACGTTTGATGAATAATATGAAGGTTAAAAGATACTCCCTTCCTTCAACTACAGTGAGACAAGTCAACATTAGGCAAAGTGAGGCAACTGCTCCAAGCAGCGGTACCACCACCACCAAATGTCCTTTCTGTGCAACTCCCATTTCCATTTGTTGCTACACAACCTCTCCTGGGTATACCTCTAAACCGGCATGTTGTCTTAGCATGATGAAGAATGCAACCTGAACATCATGAGAAGATTCCAATTTCCATTCAGCTAGAGCTCTAAATAGAACTCCTCTCATAGACGGGATATTCTACAACCTTTGGGTTCACACTTAAATGATATAAAATTACATACTGATACAATTATACAATATTCTTTGTTATTATTAAGCATTGTTTTAAAATTGCACCATGCATTTGAGTTATTTAAAACCTGACAGGCACAAACCACTACTAATAGTACATCAAAACTGTTAGCAAGAGTTGCTGTAAAAGGCTGTCCGTCTAAGCAGAGGAAGAGCTGCTTGGCCTTCTTCATTTTCGCCTCTCCTCCCCTTGATCAAACATGTCTCCCCCAGCTGCTTTTCCACTGGGAGGGGGAGTAGAGATGAGTACAGGAGTAGGGGGAGTTCTTCCTTAGGGAAGAAAATTAGCTGTGGGAGATTTTGAACAATACATTCTGAAGGGAGGGTAGTGTAGTCTTTCTTCCATGGTTACTTTTAATATAAAAAGAAACACAGACCATCACCCACGTCTCTTATGGCCCTTACAGATATGGGAAAGCCAGAAACACATGTGTCTAACAGTTCTTTGTCATTCAGCACTTTAGTGGAGAAAGAAAAAAAATCATGATAAAATCAGAAATGTATGATTTTTAAAATAGTATCCTTTTGGAGGCGTTCTTTTGTTAAAAGTGAAAGATCTGCTATGTAGTCTAAACTTGATTCGTACCTACCATAATAAGCAACTGTCTAAATAGTTGCATGACTGAATATTTACATGTTCTTTGAAGCAACCAATGAACATCACTATGACATGAATGTTAATTACTATAATAATAATAATATTCAGTATGCATCTGAAATTCATTATGCTTAAACTATGGTGTTAACTAAAAACCTTACCTCGAATCTATTAAAATCTATTAAAATTCATTATGCTTAAACTATGGTGTTAACTAAAAACCTTACCTCCAATCTATTAAAATACTTCCTTCTCTGTTTAAAGATTCCTGTCTGTTATCTCTACTAAAGGAAAAGAAAATGTACCATATTAAATCAAGTTGATGGGGTGGGGGGCTAGCATAGCTCAGACTGTGTGCTTTAGTCTCAGGATCAATCCCTAAAACCTCCAGAGAGGGATGAGAAACATCTCTGTCTGGAATCCTAGAAAGCTATTGTCAGTCAGTGCAGACAATAGTAAGCTAGATCAGGGGTAGCCTTCCAGTTGTTGGTGAGGGCTTGGGGGAGTGGGGGTTGTGGTTCAACATCTAAAGGAAACCACACTGGTTACTCCTGAGCTATGTGGTTCTTAGTCAGTTTGAAAAACATGGGGAGTGGATCATGACCCACTCTGAAGTGGGTTAAACTAGCAACACTTTTGCTAAGAAAAGTAGGAAGATCTGCACACAGTCAAAAATAAAAATAACAATCAGGACTGTGTCCCGTATTGCAGATAAAAGGTTATAAGCAAGTTCAGTATCTGAAAAGTTTGAAAAACAACTCGCTACAAGAGAACTTTTGCCTTGCATTGGCGGTAACATAATTAAACAATGTTCAAGATTATGGAATATGTTTGCGCTGATAATGTTATGGAGGCACTTTGGGACTGTTTGAAGTTAGCATAACACATCTGAGAGCAATGCTACACATTTTAATGGACTTTTATTTTACAGTTATAGATTAAAATAATAATAATGGTAAGTCAAACTGTCATGAAACAATAGATTGAGTGTTGCAAATCAACTAGAATAATCACTTGCTAAATGAATGTCTTCCAAGCTCATTGTGAAAACTACATGTCATCTCTCATGCAACACTTTGAAGGAAAGAGGAGGAGAAAGACAGAAATAGCATCTTAAGCATAAATGACTCAGATGAGTCTTACAATGGAGCAACTATATTATCAGTACTTACATGATAAAATAGAGCAGAGGATAGTCTAGCCACTAAGACCTCCACAAGCCTGTACAACTGAGCAAATGCCAACAAGAGAAGCACTGAAATGGGAAAGCTGAGTGAAGCAGATAAAAGCTGATCGTCCAAGATTATTGTAATGGCCAGTATGTAAATATTTCAGCACTGCATAGCTAATTACTTTCAAGGAGCTCCTAAGCAACAGGCTAACACACAAGTCTACTGAGATCTGCTACTGCTATATTGTACTCATGGAAAAAATCCCTATATATACTGTACTGCCTCAAACTAATTAAAAGAGCTAAACTACAATTTGGCATATAAAAATCACAGTTCATATTATGTAGGAAATAAGCTAGAATTTAGTTTTTCAAACTCTTACAATGTAGCAGTTTACTTGTTGAATATAACAATTTATATAGAAGAATATGACTTCTTCAAAAACTGGGATTCAACATTTTCTATCATGCTGCTTACCTAATTAGAGATTTAGTTATTTCTTTCACTTGTTCATTTAAACATTTTTCTAAATCTCAAGCTGATTCTGGTGAGCCTAGAATACAGGCACATCCATTAGAGACAGGAAAAATGAATAATTTCACTAGTCAATGGCATCTATTTGACTTTGATTTTTTTTTGTCCTGGCCACAATATCATTAAATTGAAGCTTGAAATTAAGAAGTATATTCCAATTTGGTTGTGTTATCTCACACTCCTACCTTCCACATGGTTCAGGAAAAGCAGCCCCATTTTCAGAATGGCATTTTGTTTAACACTGAAATCTTCTATGCTTTTTCTGTTCTAACAATATTCCAAATCTTTGCAAACTACCACGTGATGGAAGGCGGTTGCTTTCACAATTCTTTATCTACCACTACCATTTCCTGTTGCAGTTGCTCTATATTCTGCTTCTTGTGTAACCCTGTTATTTCTTATTTCCTACCAGGTTCATCATGAGTTTCCTACTGGACCAGTTTAAACCAGCCACCACCAACCCGGGGCCCCCCAGAAGCTTGGGACTACAGCTCCTGCCAGCCCAGCCAGGCTGATGAGAGGTTTAGCCCAAGAGACATGGAGGGCAACAGGTTGGTGGCAGCTGGTTTAAATTAAATCAGAAGTGTGAAAAGGGAAAAAGCAAGCAAGCTGCAAGAGTTTATAAAAAGTATATTTGATATTCAATTTGTTGGGAAATTTTTACACTGTAGACACACACTGCAAGGCTCTACTCTACACTTTCTACTAAAATTCAACTGCTTTTGTGGTTTAAATTAGGTGCTACCAAAAGAACAAAACCATCAAAGCATTTCCCTCTTTTTTTCTTTTTTGAGGGTAGGGAATTCTTCTGACGATATGTGCTCAAACCTCAAGTAACTCTCTTTTACACACCTTCCCAGTGGGGCAAATTGTTGATGTTTATTGTAAAAGCAAAGGGGCACTCCTATTACCACTTACCTGTGATTAAGTCCCCCTGAACTCAATGGAATTACTTCTGAGTAGACATGTTTAGGATTGCAGTATTAGCTGGTTGTGAAGCTAGATGGCTGTCTGAGGAAATGCCCTTTGTTTAAGATTTAACCATTGCCAGTCACTATGTACAAAATTACTTACCGAAGTTCTATCCGGCTCCCCTTCAAAGCTAGTTGTCTCCATAATGAAGCAGAACTTGTCTTTCACTTAAAGTCCTTCCATTCTGTATCTATCAAGAAAAAAAAACACCTAAAATTAACTGTGAATATAGGTAACATATTGCAACTGAACGAATTACCTTTGATGAGTAACACAGCAGGACATATTGTTCACCACCAATACAATTTATTTCTAAAAATAAATAAATAAAGCAGTATTTGTAGATGATATACTGCTGACTATGTTAGAAAATAAAGAAAAGGTAGATAGGTGAGCAAATTTTGTTCTCCAAAGTATTTACACAATAGCTAACTGGATACAGATCGCTATTCAGTAATAGGCTATGTGAAGATTATTTGACTCTCAATTTAAATCAGTAAGTTGATGACAATAAGCTGATGATACAATGAACAAGCTAGAATTGATTTCAGAATTCTTTGCAGTTCAGTGGTTGTCAAAGAGTGTGGCAAGCCACAATAGTGTGGCAGGAGGGGATGGCAAGTGTGGCGGGAAAATTGAAGGACAATCAAAGAAATATTTAATATAGCATATAGTATCAAAATAGTTGTTTTTTAATTTGCAGAATATGGATAGATATATTTTCAAAATGAGAGCAAGAACATCAAGTGCAGGGCTGCCATACATTTGGGATTCATCCTCCAAAAATAGCGTCCGGGCAGATTTCTCAGAAAGTGATTAAAATGTCCAGGAAAATCTGGGCACATGGCAGCCCTTGGGGGGGTGAATTTCCTAAAAAATAACTCAAAAAAACCTCAGCAATTTTTGTGTCTGGATTTTAACTTTTTGAAATATGGCAACCCTAACCAAGTGATGCTACAAGCTCACATCTCTCATTGAGCTTGTATAAATACTTAAGGTACATATGTAAGAGGCTCATTTATAATTATATTTTGGGAATGATTCATGCTTTATACTTTCTGGGTGTCCCAGGATATTACAAAGTAATTGTGTCCAGTGTTATAAATCAAGCACTGTTAGGAGCTGTTTCTTTTTGTTTTCCAATGTATTTCTTATCCATAAAAAAGTTGGTGTTGCACGGGCAATTTTTTTTTTCCTGAAAGCGTGGCCCAGAGAAAAAAGTTTGAAAACCCCTATTGTAGTTGATGTTATTGGCCTTTGGGAAATCATGAAAGGACCTCTCCTCAAGATGTTATAGGAGCAAAAACGGGGGGAAACATAGAAAGCTGTTTTAACCATAATTGGTGCACTGGGAAGTTGGGGGTTACAGCTGAGGAAGGAAAGGTCAACCCTTCTTCATCTGATGCAACCTCCATGAAAATAACACAGCCCTCTAGCAATTAAGTTTTTTTAAAAAAAGCTAAAGCTCCATGTGGTGTGGTAAGTGAAAGAGAGGAGGGGTGAATGGGTGCTGTGGGGGGGTTGTATGAATGCATGTGTGTGTACAAGAGAGGGAATGACCCCATCGACTTTTTGCATTGGGTGCGTCTAAAACAGGCATGTGGCCCCCAGGCTGAAAAAGGATTCCCATATCTACTGTAACCTATTTGCATATAAATCACTTCTGTTTAAGAAGTTTCGAAGTACCATTTCATCATCATTATCAATGCCAATTAAATTCCCACAATCCTGTATATGCCATCCTCAACAACTGGTCTACAGTATCTGCAGCCATGATGTGAACTGCTTGCAGAAATTGTGGTTTCCACTAAATTCTCTGTATTGAATATAAACAGTACTATCCAATAATTCTGAAAGCACGGCACACAGAAATTTTTCGCCATTGTACAAGAACTACTGACAGTGACTAGTGCTGGAAAAAGTTTATAAATCCACCCTTCCCCTATAAAAGAAGCCAAAATAATTTTGTTATTGATGTTAGCAACAACAGAAGTGCCATAACAGAAATAAGGTTCTTTAAATCCTTAAGATCAAAGAAGCAAGATGGTAAAAGAAACACATCCCAGCAGGAAATATTTCTTTCATTCTCTCTAATAACACACAAACTTCTAGATAGAGACAGATATCAAAAGCCTGTTTGCATCAATGTATTTGAGCAATGCCAGGACAAAAACAAATCAATAAAAATATATGCAACTAATAACCTAATCATATGTATATTTACTCTGAAGTCATTTACTTCCAAGGTGGCAGTGCACATAGCATTGCAGATCGAGGTCCAGTTGCAGTATAAAGATCCCACTCCAATGAACCACTGTTTATCAATTCAGGAACAAGCCTTGTACCTTTCTAGTTATTCCTTCCCACCTCCCATCATACACTCAGCATTGATTAAGATACCTGGTTTGTGAAGCCACAGTTTCTTGTGTTGTCTGAACCATGAAACAGTAGTTTTAAGGCTTCCCCCAAATCAAGACCTGAATGTAGAATCAGATCCTGGTTTGAAATGAGGTGGTTTTTTTGTTTTGTTCAAACTTCCTAGAAAACTGTGGATTAAAGAAACCAGGAAGATTCCATCAATGGTGGACACACAAAGGGAGAGGGAAGCGTTAGGAAAAATATGTGAACACTATCATTATCAGATGAAGATACTAATGTCTGCAGTGGGCCTAAAGAAAACTTCAGCTGAATTTAACTTTTAGAGGTAAGGCCTCATACTTACTGCACAGAACAGGCAAAGCCCTGATTATTTTGTTCCGAACAGCAGTGGAAGCCATGGTAATGTTAGCAACTCCCCCACCCCACCCAGCAATGTGTAAGGCTACAAGTTCATGCATCCATGCATTTTGCTGTAACTCCACCACAGTCCGACCACAGGATCTACCCCCATAGGCTATCTATGTAAAAGAAGAAGTGAGGCATCTAATCATAGCCTGCATTTTTATCAAGGCTTATAGTTTGATTAGGGTCTGTATTTTAAAATGAGCTTAAAGATTTTCAAATGTTTTATGCCAGGCAGAAGACCAGCTGCCTAAGTACTTTGGCAAGATGTTTATCCTCCTGGACAAGGGGGCCCCCTGATTTATAGCAGAAAACAATTCTCAAAGTCAAAGGGAATTACAGGCTGAAGAACAAGGCTACACTGACCCTACATAATTAAAAGTTGGTAAACAGTAAAATAAAACCATGTGCCTCCATTAAACTTGAGCCATATCTTCCTAAGGTTAAAGGCCAAGAGCAAATGGCTAGAGAAGGGGAATGTAAACAGAAGAGGCTTTTTTATTTCCTATTTTATTTTGAGGCTGTAAACTAGTCCTTCCTTTTACATTGAGAAGGTTTATTCTTCTAAAAAGCTATCTATGATAATGTATGAAATATACTGGCTTAAATGTAATTATGCAAAGGATCTAGAAAGAAAGAAATGTTAAATTCTTATTTCATAGGGTCATATTGCTGTAGGAGACCAGGGGGGCAGATGAGCCCAGCCCCCTGCCAGACAGGAGGCGCCATTGAGCACTCCTGATATATGGTTGTCAGGCCTTTGTTTAAAGACCTCCAAAAAGGAGATCTTTCATTGATGATGCATGAGAATGTGAACCCAAGATCTCTGACATCTGTTTAAGATAAAAATTTAAAATTATTAACCATCTGTTTTGGAGGGCAATAGGGCAAGGAGGGCAAGAGGTGAGCTGGTAATTAAGGTTCCTTGTCGAGACAAATGTAAGATATATGACTACTTATTTGTCATTTATAGATAGAAGAATATATAGCTTTTTGTATCCCATAAAAGGCAATAGGAAATGGGTGTATCTTTTAGGATTGGTTATACCAATCAGCCAATGGGAAATTCAACCAGGCTGATTGGACAGAGGCAGCCAAAGGAGGAGCAAGGGGCCTGGGCTGAGGGAATATAAGTGCTGGCCATAATGGCAGGAGCCCAGGCCAGAGCTTGGTAACCATATACCACTGTGCCTCTCATTTATTTGTCTGACAAATAAATTATTATTTTAATTTCTCTATTGCTGCGTTGAATATTTCATTCCAGCTAAGCGTTAACCACAAGCAGGGTGCTACAGAAGGAGGGGGTGAATTTGATACTGCCTTCTGAAATATACCAAATCTACATGGCCACCAAAATGAAATTTGAATTAAAATATACATACTAAAATAGAATGGCCAAATTTCATGTTATTTCAAAGTTTTAAGTTTAGTCATTTGCTTAGGACACAGGACTTACACATTTGGGGACAGCAAAGGGTAGGGATTCATTGATTTATTCCAGCCTCACATTTAAACCACAAAATATATACCAAAATATATATTTTAAAATGTATTTAATCTCAGTGTATGCATTCTAAACATATTTTATTTTAAAACATGCATTTATAAAATATGTTTACACTTTATAAAGCTGAGAACTGTATCGCAATATTTAAAGAAGTGCAAAACCTGAAGATACTTATATTCCAATCAGTGTATTATTCCAGAGGCTGTGATTTAAGTCAATTTGCTTAAAATGTGGGTCAAATGAAGTCTCCACCATCCCCAGCAAAGGACTTCAAAATAGTTACTGCTCGGTCATATAACACATATTTCTTCTCCAATCAGTTACAGAGAGAAGATTCTGCAGGCAAAATTTTTGGCTGTATATTCTAAAAATAAAGACAATTCTTAACAATGATACATGTTCTCTTAGCCAAAGATATTTATGCTTCACTTAGATAGAAATGTAAAATTCAAATTTATAAATGGGGGAAAAAATACTACACTCACTTATCCAACAGATGGGCATTTACAAGTATTTTCCTCATTCAGCAATTAAGGCTTAAGTGAGAAGAAAATGAAGTAACACCTCCAACGCTTTCAACATGCAACTGCCACCTATTTCTATATACTGTTTATAATTAACCTGCATAATCATTCAGTCCAAAACATGAAAATGCAAATTGTCATATTGTATCTTCAGAAGCAGAGGAACAGATATTTAAATTATTTCCCTATTCGGGCCAATTCCTAACACCATAGTAAAAACACCTTTTGTCAACCAGAGGTTGCAATATGTAGCAATATGTATTTACTGTGAATCCCATGGCTTACCATGTTTATGAAACTTGCATGGTCATCTTATCCATTTAGTACTACGGAAGTCTGCATAATTACAATGTTTCTCATTCACTCAGATGAGACGTATAAGCTCATTTACACAGAGTAGTTTTCAAGCAAAAGTTGCTTCTCTCTTCACAATCTTCCATTTTTAAAATGTTTTTACTGAGCTTTTAAACAACAACATACAAAAAACAGAAATCTAAAAATGATATCCAACAGTCTCACATGAAGGAAAGTTACCATAATATAACCTTCCCTGTTACCTGGCAATAATGTTACTTCCCTTTCCTTAAAAATCACAAATTCTGTGTCAAAGTACTCTTGCAGTCCACTTGGTATGAAAAGTTGGGCCAACCTGATATAGTTAATTCAGAAATAAGCAGCCCTAATTTCAGTAAAGAAGACATGGCTGCTTGTTTTTCTCACTACTATATTTTATTTAAAGTCAGTCCCTTATGGGCTTCAAAATGACCCAAGAAACTACAATGCGCAAGCTTGATTTGAGTGCCGCAAACAAGTTAAATACATGATTAAACATGGTGTCTTTGGAGTCGTACCCCACAAATCCATTCAAACTGTTATAATGGAAGCAGTAACAATGTGAGTAAATGTGGGGAAGTCGGAAAGTAGTTATTTCTGACAAAACTACATTGTGGTTATAGTATGCAGCATAGCTTCATTTTCAACACAACTGCATTTTCAACACAAATAACTGCTGAAGTATTAGATGTTAAAGCTTTTACACTATCACAGATCAAAGTCAGCAATGCTTCATAAATGAGCAATTCATTACTGTAATTAATGGAAAAAAATTACTGATAAAAAGAAGGTAAGACTATAAACAGGAACTAGCTTTAAGGAAGATAATATTACCAATAAATGATATCACCCCTTTGGATAAACTACTGGAAAGGCTACTAATTAAGGTAGCCGTGTTATAGCCTTGGGCTTCTTTGGAATTACTGAAAATCAAGCTTTCCAGTTTGACTTGACACAAATAGAAAGGTAAGAATGAGAGGCTGTCATGTGTTAATTGGGCAATGAATCAGAGTACCAAATCACAGAGGTACTTTGTGGCAATAATGTTAAGCAGTCATTCCAAAAAGGCATCCCATATGCTATGTGCAAGGAAGTACTTTGTATATATGTCATACATTCACAATATCCCATTTCTAGGAGCTCCACTACCCTGTCATGAAGGTGGAGAGCAGAATTCCTATGCCCATAAAGATGATCACTTAGCAACCAAGTGGCAAAGGGAAATTAATTCCAGGAGGACATTTACATCTCCTTTGCCAAACAGTAAACTGACTCTTCATAACAACTCCAGCATGGCATGTGGCAGCTCCCACAATAAGCTGAGAGACCGGGAGGCTTGTAGCAATATGCAGCTTCTATTTTCAGGCCAAATCATTTCAGAGATAAATGTTTGAACAGAAAAGAGACAATGCCAAACTTAATGTCTCAGGATTGTCAGCTGCAAAGCACACTGCTTTGACTCCCATAGCTCATACTCATACGCTTTGAGGGTTGTTGTTTTTTTTTAAAAAAAAAAATACAATCAAGCAGTATATACTGTTTGTGAACCAGATAAATAGGTTTTACCCCATTAAGCAACCATTTTGCTTCGGTTAAACAAAAATGAGTTCCTCTCATATTTCAGAGTTCAGGACAAATCACACTGCTTTTTACTCTTCACCATACAGAGATGCTATGAAGGAGTAAGGGACATGGGTGGCACTGTGGTTTAAACCACTGAGGCTCTCGGGCTTGCTGATCGAAAGGTCAGAAGTTCGAATCCATGCAAAGGGGTGAACTCCCGTTGCTATGTCCCAGCTTCTGCCAACCTAGCAGTTCGAAAGCACACCAGTGCAAGTAGATAAACAGGTACCACTGCGGCGGGAAGGCCGCTATCTGCAAGGCCCTTTCCACCTGGCCTAGGGGGCGGGGCCCACACTTACCAGCCCCACAAAAGAGACTCCTCATGAGGCCAGAGGAACATCACCCGACTATTGTTTTATTGATTTATTGATTTAGTATGCTGTAAACCGCTTTGAGGTTTTTATTAAAAATATAAAGCGGTATAGAAATAAAAAATATATATATAATAAAATTAAGTAAACGGCATTTCCGCGTGCTCTAGCTTCCGTCGCGGTGTTCCGTTGCACCAGAAGCAGTTTAGTCATGCTGGCCACATGACCCGGAAAGCTGTCTGTGGACAAACACTGGCTCCCTTGGCTTAATAGCGGAGATTAGTGCTGCATCCCATAGTCACCTTTGGGTGGACTTAACCGTCCAGGGGTCATTTACCTTTAGCTTACTATGGAGTAAAGTCCAAGCTGTAGACATGATGAGAAGGCTACAAGAGATATAATGGCAACAAGACAGCACAAGAACTGCCTAAGTGAGTCTCCATTTTTTTATTGTATTGTTTAATTTCACTGCACACAGGTGGTGTAGTGACAATAAAAGTTTGTTATTATTTATTATTATTATTATTATTATTATTATTATTATGCTGAAAAGTTTCACTAACAACAAAAAAAGAACATGGAAGTCTCTTGCAGTGAACTGGAGACTTTCTGCAAAGAAGAAACAACCATACCTCTAGGCAGTTTCTTGAGCAACCTGCGAACATTTTAGACAAATTCAAATAATCTGTATAACCTTTGATCCTGCTTGTTCCTGAAAATACATAGCTGTGGGCAAACTAGTGAGCAACTCAGAAAGTCTTTCTTAGCAGAAACTGAATACCACTGACAAAATATTGCACCATGTTAGTGAGGTCTTGACACAGCCTTTCTCTTAGCCGTTGAGGATTTTAATAATAGATAAAAAAAACCATCAGCAGATAGCAGAATTGTAAGAATTAAAGATTTCTAAAGATCAAGATAAATAAAAGATCTTTAGTACCAAAAGGTCATTAAATTTGACATCAGATTAGCATATCCAGGGAGAGAATACCCCACACAGCACCTCTGCTGCAAAAACCTTCAGATAAAGGGCAGCTGGGGAAAAGGAGGGAGAATTACCGTATTTTTCGCCCCATAAGACGCACCGGCCCATAAGACGCACCTAGATTTTGGGGGGGGGGGGAAATAAAGGGGAAAAAAATTATTTCCCCCCCAGGTGCGCTGTGCTACACCAGGAGCTTGGGGTGTGCGGAGCTCAGCGCGCCCCAAGCTTCTGCGTGCCGGCAAGGTCTCCGCTAGCGTGGGAGAGCCGGGCGCTTCTCCCAGGGCTAGCGGACCCCTGCGCTAATCCAGAAGCTTGGGGCAAGCTGAGATCAGCGCGCCCCAAGCTTCTGCGTGCCGGCAAGCAGTCCGCTGCCGCCCCAAGCCTCGCGCACCCGGCAGGAGGTCCCACCGGGTGCGCGAGGCTTGGGGCGGCAGCGGACTGCTCGCGCGCACCAAGAAGCTTGGTCCGCTGCCGCCCCAAGCCTCGCGCACCCGGCAGGAGGTCCCACCGGGTGCACGAGGCTTGGGGCGGCAGCGGACTGCTCACGCGCACCAAGAAGCTTGGTCCGCTGCCGCCCCAAGCCTCGCGTACCCGGCAGGAGGTCCCACCGGGTGCGCGAGGCTTGGGGCGGCAGCGGACTGCTCGCGCGCCCCTAGAAGCTTGGTCCGCTGCCGCCCCAAGCCTCGCGCACCCGGCAGGAGGTCCCACCGGGTGCGCGAGGCTTGGGGCGGCAGCGGACTGCTCGCGCGCACCTAGAAGCTTGGTCCGCTACCGCCCCAAGCCTCGCGCACCCAGCAGGAGGTCCCACCGGGTGCGCGAGGCTTGGGGCGGCAGCGGACTGCTCGCGCACACCTAGAAGCTTGGTCCGCTACCGCCCCAAGCCTCGCGCACCGGCAGGAGGTCCCACCGGGTGCGCGAGGCTTGGGGTGGCAGCGGACTGCTCGTGCGCACCTAGAAGCTTGGGGCGCGCTGAGCTCAGCACGCCCCAAGCTTCTAGGTGCGCGCGAGCAGTCCGCTGCCGCCCCAAGCCTCGCGCACCCGGTGGGACCTCCTGCTGGGCGCGCGAGACTTGCAGGCATTCGCCCCATAAGACGCACCCCGATTTCCCCTTCATTTTTGGAGGGGAAAAAGTGCGTCTTATGGGGCGAAAAATACGGTAATGTGTAGGATTAGGAGATCACTATTACTACAAATGCTACAAATTATAGATTTATTCTACTCTGCCTCCCTCCAATAATACACACCAAGATCCTTTAAATGGCCAGTAACCACTTTCTTTCACTTCTCTAACAAGTGGGCAAAGACAGTAAAATAAAAGCAGAGTCAAGATGAAAATGAGAGAATGGAAATGAAACAAGAGCAGCTAACATATGCAGAACAAGACACCATCAGCAGAAACAGGATAGGAGGAAGCAAAAGGTAGTCACCACTGCCTTCAACTTTACAAATCCTTAGTCAACAACTAGCTTTATACAATTTTAAACAGAGGAACAGAACCACATAACAATGACTTCACTAGAAGGAGAAACTCCAAGACATACTTTTAAGATTGTCTAAAAGCTACTTGCTTTGGAGCACTTTTTCTGGAGTGCAGCTATATATCCTGATTCCCATCATTGCACTTGGAACTCACACTGTCACCACAAGCAGGTTGTTTAAAGGTTTTATTTAGCAATTCAGTACAGCGCACAAACTTGAGCCTACAGGTTACAATGTCATAAAGCACAGAAGACCTCTAAGGTGCATGACTAGGTACTGCTAAGACGTTTATCCAACAAGTGACACATATCCTAGACTCTGCTTTTGAATGAATGGGCATGACTATTTGTGCAGCAAGCAGCCCAAGTCTGAAGACTGACCAAGCAAATGGGCACGCCTCTGAGCAGACTGGGCATGCAGCACTGGCATGAGCTGGTGCTGGTGCCCTTGAAGATGAAGGCATCAAGCTGGCTCACTATCCATTTTCTACCCAGGTGCCTCTCTCAAAGCAGATAGCCCCTCCCTCACAGGAAAAGAGTCTCAAGCCAGCTCACTTGCAAGTACTGAAGCCTTCAGAAGGCCCACAGGCAATTCACTTGAGCCCTCCTGTGGATCTGAACCTCTTCATCCCCCAACTTCCCGTGAACCATCCACTTCTTGGGTTCCTGAATCATCAATCCCCAACCCACTAGAGCCCTTGTCCAGATTAGATTCCTCCAGGTCCCTGAGCTCCTCCCAGTCCTCCTTTGAATGATATCACCCTCTCCAGGAATTCTCCAGGTGACTCACAACACCATATGGCCTTGGGCCTTCTTTGTGGTAGCTTCCTCAATCATGAGATCCACTTGCCTTACTTCTCTTACCTCTCACACCATTGATAAAGCAAAATAAAAAATCAAGAAGGCTGTCAGTTGCTACATTTTAATGAGTTTTATAGACAGCTAGTTCATTTTTACTTGTAAGTGATTTAGTTTAGAGTTACTGTATTTTATTTGTTTATTTGTATAAGCATTTCACTATTTTTGTAAGCCACTGCAATAATATTCCATGTTAGTTAACATAATAAATAAATAGGATGAGTCTATTAGCATAACATAAAATTATCTGTGTATATTGCAGCACATGCAGCTCAGTTTGCAAACCGTCACACGCCTTTTTCCGCTTTCCACACTTAAAACTAATGTTCTTAAACTGGCAACAAGCCTGCTTACTGCTATATGAATCTGCAGTTTGAGCAACAGTGCTGCAGAATCTTTGATAAGATATCATAGCAAGTGTAAATTTTTCTAAGTAATCTATGCAAGTCAGCCAAGGCAATCATTTTCCAAATTATTTCCAAAGGCGGCAAAAGCAGAATAAGATCTTGAAGACCTGATAGAGTAAAGTAAGTTTACAGACAGTCCTCAAAGCACTTGTACAGATAGAATCCCCAAAGGAAAAACCATTTGAGAATTGTAAGCATACACTGAGAAATTTGAAACTAAATCAACACTTTAAAGGATGGGAGGAAAGCAGAGGAATACAAAATAATATTAAGACAAGGAATGCATGGTTCCAAAGGCACTCATACACTCTAGTTTGAAGAAAATTTGCCTGGTAACTCTGCATATGAAAAAGAGTAAACAATAGAACAGTGGTGCTATATGTGGCACACTAATTTATCTCTGACCACTAGAGAAAACTATTATGCAAAAATATTATCTGAAAACTATCATATTTAGGGAATCAGGAACAAATCTGGGTAACTACATATTTTTTAATGCAATGTTAACATTTTATATCAGATAGTAATCTGATCTATATAATTCAGTGAAAGGGTTTTTTTAATGCATATTTGAATTGCACACCCTAGACGACTGAGCTGCAGTCTAAAATTAAGCTAGCATATTGTTCTGTTGGCTGCTACAGATATTTGCACAGCAGTGAAACCAACCAATATTTGTTTTTGGTTTAGAGTTCTGTTCTTCAGAGAGCCAAGATCCAGTTGCATCCTTTTGGGGATTCACAAAAATGCCAGCAACGTAAATAAAGAAAACAAATCACTTGTAGTATATGTGCAACATATGTGAAATGACTAGTTTTCATGAGATTTTTTAGGACTGAGGGCCCTTGAAAAAAATGTAAAAATAAAATTACTCCACAGGAAACAAAAATAATGTTTGCAAAATTTCTAATGAAATTAGAATCATTTTACAGTGAAAAAGATTTTTTTAAAGCCCTGCATCTGTCAAGACTCCCAGATATATTAAAGGTAGTGTGCAATAGAAAAGCAAATGTCAGCAGACAAACTTTCCAATCATAAGCTGATTCCGACATACTTGAAAAAGTAGAACTTGGAAAAAGGATTTTGGAGGTAGAGTCACAGATTAAATCATGCTCAAACTGAATTTGTACAAGGAAATCCTGTCTGCTCTCAAATGGGAAAGAAAAACGTTTTTTGCTATACGGGAGCAAAATCACTGAGATTTCTGAGAAAGGCAGCCCAGTGGGGAAAGATATACCTCAGAAAGACATCCAATAAAGAATGAAAAAATCTTAACTGCAATAACTGTTACTAAAGAAACGAGGCAGCAGGGAGAACAGAAGGAATACAGTAAATGCGGGGCAAAGGAGATAAATGCACATATTACTGAAGGACGTATAGCTCTTTCCAGCAGTCAGCCCTCAAGCACCTGGGCAATCACAGAAACAGAACTATACACTTGCATGCATGCACTCAAAATCCTGTCTCTTGTACAATGATTTTGAAGACAATCACATATATTATAAATGTCTATGCTGAAGTATTCTTCCACAGCTGTATGGTCTCTGTAGTTACAAAAAACAAAACAGACAAAGCAGTATCCTTATTAAATTCAATAAACTTGTGTTGGCATGGAAATGTGCAAGTTTTTTAGTTACACAGAACCATGAAGCAGAAGTGATCTAGATCACAAATTCACAAAAATCAGGATTAAGGTTTTAATCACTTTAAAGTGGCCTCTTCACAAAACAGTATTAGTTGACCAGACGAAAGAGATTTGTGTATGTAAATAAGCTCCATTTTTTACAGCCCAATTCAAGGTGCTGGTATTTACCACTGAAACCCTAAACAGGGCCAAGATATTTGAAACACTCCCTTCTTCCATATGAACCTGCATGTCGGATAAAATAATAATCCAAGACACTGCTGTATACCCTACCACCAATAAAAGGTTAGTTAGCAGAAATATGGACAGGGCCTTTTCTGTGGCAGCACATTGCTATGGAATTCTCTTACTAGGGAAGTTAGACGGTCTCCATCACTGGCCCCCATGACATTAGGGTGGGCTATGTATTTTTTATTCTACTTGCCTTTTGTTTTTTTAATTTGAGACTGAAAGTTTAACTCTGCTCTTTTGGTTTTTGGTTTTTGATATTCTAATCCTGATATAGTTTAAATTGGTTTTTATTTCATTTTAACTTTTGTAACCTGTCTTGGGGCCTTTAGGGAAGAAAGGTGATTTATCCACAAATAAATAAATGTTTGGTGTTATATACATCCTAAATGTTGTAACAGAAGAATTCACTGGATCATGGACACAATACAGTAATCAATGCTGTTTAATTTATAAAAGGTGAGCCAGTGGCGATGAGCCACCAGAAACTGGAGCTAGCCTCATTTCCAGAGTCAAGCACGAGCAGTCGGCGATGTGGAAAATGGGATCTAAAAGATCCCAATACTCCTTACCTGCTATCACCACTGCTGATAATTCTCTTTTCCCCACCCCTATTAAATTTTCTTTTGTCTTTTTCCTTTCATATGCCCACTGCATTTATGTTATTTTTTAACAGCAAAGTATCCAGAAGCTAGATTCTGGTGAGGTTCCCAAACAAAAGGCTGTAAAACTCTTGTACTTGCAACCTACCTCAAGTTGGTGACACTGCCAGTAAAAACAGCCCTGCCTTTACAGATTCATGCAAACAGAGACCTGTTCATTGCCACGACAACTGGCAAATTATGTATGTATGCATGCATCATGCTGGATTCACCACAAAAATATATCCTCCTGCACCTGCAGCGAGTGCAAAAGACATGTTGATGTTTGCTAGGATAGAGGCGGCATCAGCACAGGGGAGGTTATTTCAAACAGTCAAACCAACTACAGAGTATTCTTAAACCTGCCTTGGTACTAAAAAATTGCCCAATCTTGCCAAACACAACTGCAGGCCATATCCAGAAAGTCTAGTTGGTCCTCTGACCTTGCAACAACTCATCCTTTCCTCAGATGTTTTACAACTCATTTTTTCCATTATTTTCTGTAGCTGCAGAATTTCTGAATGGTGCAAGGATGCACCGCAGAACTGAGGGAGAGTTTCTATTGATGCAACTCTGTTTCTATGTTATAACACCAATCACAAAATCTAAAGTGTGAACAGAATCATGACCTATTTAGAAACATGTTGTTGGCATCTGTCTGTCTCCAGAGAAAAAAAGTGCACCTCCGGGGTTTAAGTCAAACCACTGCGTTAGCAGCACCTGAGTGACCTCCCTGGGATGCAAGCCTGAGCAGTGTGTATGGAGGCCCTGGGCTGTCCAGAAGAAAAGATCCCTCCTTTTGGCCTTGGTGATGTGGTCCAAAGGAAAGGAAAGCAATGTGTTTGGCACCAGCTTGGCTGCAGGAGTTGACAGAAGGAGGCGTATAAGGCGCCATCCAATTGTCTTAGGGACTCCACTCCAGATTTGTGTTATATCCCGCAAAGCAGCAGAAGTTTAGAATCATAGTTTTCCTCCTCCTAGATGGGTTCCCTTCCCTTCCCTTGACAAGCCCCATTTGTCACTCACTTCCCTCTGCAGCACATGAAGAACCGCTTTCTTGATCACCGGACCCGTTATTGGTCTCATCCTCTTAATCTGCTGGAGCCTGTCTTTGAATGCAGGGGAAGTCCCTAACTCACTGAAGGTTTGAGACACATCAGTTATACTCACCTGGTTTAGCAGGCCAGTTGAAGAAGTTCCATGGGTGTGGCCACTGTCACATGCTGACAGCTTCTAGGAGCCACAGGTGAGAACTGAGTGTGGGGTGGGGACAAAGGGCACAACATGTCCCACTAGAGGTAGTATTTCCCACCACAACACCCCATATACCCCTTCAGAAACAAGCACTATATAAATTAGAGGGGTGTGCTGGCAGGTAAATTTGCATAGAACCAACTAGAAACTGCATTCATAATTATTTAGGAGCACATAATACATACCTTATCCTCAGAATAAATAACCCAGCTGCTGCCATACACTCAGACTCCTAGTAAACAACTGACCAACCCACTTGCACAGGGTTGACTAATTGGAGGAAGGAAAGCAAGTACTGAAAAATCCATGTCAAGTTGTGGGACCTGCCAATTATTGGTAATGAGAACAACAAGGTAGGGTGTGATTACTTTGCAACTTATATGGCACCACCCTATTGCCTGGTTTTCTTGCTTAAGCCTCTTGCAGCACCTTTCAATTCCCCTCCGCCCGCAAATTGGTTATATAGCTATCCCTTAGCAGCTCTGTAGAGGGGCAGGCCGGCAGGGTAACTGGCACTCTTAGTTATAGGTGGAGGAAACCAGAGAAAAACTGCCTGATTGCCCTCTATTTACAGGAAGTTACTGAAAACACGTGTTCTAAACCTAATATATAAATATGATGAATTCAAGTAGAGTACGGCACATTAAAATGTGGCTTGTCAGGAACCTTTATCCACCTGACCTATTGTTACAGAGATAGAACCCACGTGGGCAAGACCAGAGAGCAGGTATAAGAATTAGGACTCACTCCCAGTAGTTGCCAGTTTCCATCGCTTCCACCCCCGCTCCCTTGGGCCACAACAGCTCTTTAACTTTTTTTATGACAGCAGCACCGGCAGGAACGGAGTCCCCTCTCGCCTCCGTGACTGCTGTCAGAACCCGCCAGGGCTGAGAGACGTGCCCAAGGTCACGCCGCGCCAGCGCCCAACCCGGGACCCCCCCCCCTCCCACAGACGCTCGTCTGAATGCGCAGGGCCCCCACCCCGGCGTCTTCCCCACGGCCGCGCATCCTCACTCTGGGCCAGCAAACGCCCAGTGGGACAAGGGCGCCCCACGGCTGGCTAGGGCAACGCCCCCCCACCCCACCCCCGTCCTTCTTACCTCGGTTCCCAGGGGTCCCCGGGCGAAGGGGCGGAGTGACCCCCTCCGTCCCCCGGACCCGCCACCCCCGGAGAAAGGGGCCGGGCCAGAGCGACCAGAGATGGCTTGAGGAGGAGAAAAGCGGAACGCCGCTGAGGGAAGCGCTGCCTCCGCCGCTCCCCCCCCCTCACCCCGCCGCTCGCGCTGACTGAAGCCGGTCGGCCGCGCGCCCGCCTGCTCGCTCTTCTCCCCCTCCCCTCCTCACTCTCCCTCGCGGACTCGCTGCCGTTGCAGGTTCGGAGTCGCCGCTTGATGCTCTCATCAACGGCCGCCGCGCTACCTCTCTATCGCCTCCTGCGCACAGACCCTGCTGTGGAAGGGGACCGGCGCACGGAGGGCGGGAGGGGGGAGCCTTTCGCGCGCAACCACGCCCTTCTCGGGGATCACGTGATAGGGGATCCTGGGCACGGCGCTGAGGTAACAGGCGGAGACGCCGCCCTCTGGGTTTTTATTATTTTTTTAATCCGCTCGTTCTGCAGAGCTACATGCAGGCCTCGCGCTGTGGGCCCGCCCTTTTTGTCTCCCGAGGTCCCTGCGCAGAACAACCTGGCGAGAGAATACGTACTTTGGCCTCAGTTCACACGCACGCATATATACACACGCGCGCTCTCTTCTTTCCCCAGGGCCAAGCAGCTCAGGACTTCGGGTTGGGGGGCGTGCGCGTTCAGGGCGCCACCCCATAGACAGAAAAGGCATTTTTTTTTGAGCTTTTGCTGCAATCGTCGCAGCAGGATATTTAGCCCAGATCATCACACCCCCGTCTCCCATCAGGGTTGCAACCTCTGGAACTGCATTACTAGGCATTACTGGGGAAGATGTGGAATAAGCTCAAATAATCGTAATCTTTTTTCCATTAGTTTCCTTCCATTAAAACAATGTTTTATGTAAGATCTGAACTGTTGCTAAAAGCAAATTTTAGCTCATTCATCCGGGACCTGAAATTATGTTAACAACTTAAAACGTCTGGTTTTGCAACTATCCAGCTAGCTGCTGCTTCCTATACATAGCTGAAATCATTATCGGAGTTCTTCGTGTTTGATCTTGCAGCCCCCTCCCTAGAAACTTCTTAAAACACTGCATCTTTCGGACAAGCCGCACTAATTTGGAAGTATACTCTTTGGATGCGTGATTCTCTACACTGCCCCCCACGCCTACTTTTACATGTAGCTTAATAGCTAAATATACTTGTGTAATGGACATGGATGGCTTAGTGATGGCTGCTTAAGACTAAAAGCTTGAGAAGAGTTAATGTGTGCTTAAGCCTATTGAGTTCAGCGGGTTTAGGCACGCCTCTCTTGATAGGATAGGCTTGGATTGTACACCATAGTTGGTGACTGATGGTTGTTAGTTACTGGACACCCACCTACTGTAGTGCAGTTTGTAGGAATAAAGTTTCACAGAGTTTTCCTTTATCGAGATGGGCTACCAAGTTGAGTTTTTGTAGAATGCTTCCAAAAAGGGGGGAGGAGAGCTCCAAGAGAATTTGCTTTCTTACCACTTTTATTGAGCTAACATATACTGCTGAGAGCAGCTTACAGAATTGAAATATAGAGACAAGGAAGTGCCAGCTGATTGTAAAGCATATAAGGTGAGCGGGTGTTTTTAGTGTTTCCACTAATATGTGAAGGGAAAGAATTAAGAAACTGCTCCTTCCCTGCTCACAAGCACTAGTTTAAGTGACGCTGGCTTTACATAACATGTAGAAGAGAGGCTGGATCTAAATGCAGTGGTAAAGGTAAAGGGACCCTTGACCGTTAGGTCCAGTCGTGACCGACTCTGGGGTTGCGGCATTCATCTCGCTTTATTGGCCGAGGGAGCCAGCGTACAGCTTCCGGGTCATGTGGCCAGCATCACTAAGCTGCTTCTGGCAAACCAGAGCAGCGCACAGAAACGCCGTTTACCTTCCCGCCAGAGTGGTACCTATTTATCTACCTGCACTTTGACGTGCTTTCGTAGGAGGTGTTAAAATGAACTACCATGCCAGGTTGCAGTTAGAGCAGCATCCCCAACCAGGTACCCTCCAGATGTTTTGGACTACAACTGGCATCAGCCCCAGCCAGCATGGCTAGTGGTCAGGGCAATGGAAATTGTCCAAAACACCTGGAGGGTCCCTGTTGAAAATTACATCCTGGACAGCTTAATAGGATGGGTTGTCACAGCTTTTACTGTGAACTAAAATGTTGCTTGACACCTATAGACTCATAACTCAGAAAACTGTTCTGCATTTTTGGCCTTTATAACAAGCTTTCCAGCTCAGCAGCCTTTTCAGTAAGCATTTTTCCATTTTCCCTTTGTGATATGACTGCAGCACAAAAGCTTCATTATCTGATTCTAATGTTTGTTTACATCACAGTTCTGTTCCTTGAAGACAGGTTTTGCTGTCTTCGGTGTATTTTATTAATAATTCTTCCCTTAGAGCAAACCTCTATAAATAAAACTCCTACGTAAAAGAAATATTCCCAAGAGCCAGACATTAAATGCTCTCCAAGTGTAAGATTTCAATAGATTTGCTAACTCCCTATCTTTAAACGGCTTCGGCTTGTGAGCTATGGAGGGGGAGAAGATGGTCAATGAATCTACCTTCCCTGTCCCAGTTATCTTGTTTTCTAGATGGAAGTGGAATACAATGGAACCTTGGTTCTCAAATGGCTTAGTTGATGAACAAATCGGAACCCAAACGCCGCAAACCCAGAAGGAGATGCTTTGGTTTGCAAACTTTTTTCGGAAGCCAAACATGCTATGCTTCTGTTCTGAGTGCTTCTGCTGAAGTCTGTCAGCTGGCGAGTCCCGAGCACCCATGCAACACAGAGGTGATATTTGGAGCTTATATTTGGTGCTTTTGTTTTTCGACTTTTTCAGTGATTTTCTTTTTGCAACTTTTTCGGTTTATTTGTTTTTGTGACTCTGTGGAACCCAGTTCAGCTACGGTATTTTCAAAAGCACTCTTGCAATTTGATTGTGTGACTGTGCGGAAATGGATAAAAGCTGCAAAGCCAAGAGAACCATTAACAGAACAACAAGTCCATGGGCTTGCAAGTGAGTAGTGATGATGTGGAGGAGTTAGTGAAGGACCACAAAACGGAACTCACCACAGAAGAACTTCAAAACATTCTGATGGAGCAGCAACAGACAGCAACTGAGGAAATATCTTCAGAGCAGGAGGAGAGCAGAAAAAGTGTATGCAGTGCAGTGATCAAAGAAATGCTTGCAAAATGGGCTGATGTGCAAACTTTTGTTGAAAAATATCACCCTGATAAAGCTGTTGCAATTCACGCCACTTACACTTTCAATGAAAATGTGATGTCTCACTTTAGACAATTTTTAAAACATCGGAAAATGCAACTCTCAATTGAAATTTTTTTAGTGAGGAAAAGAATTAGCGGGTCTGAACCAGATGTCAGTGGTTTAAAAAAAGCAAGGGAAGGAATGGTAGGAGAGGAGTCACCGATTGTGATTCTGGAAGAGGACCCCGACCCCCCCATCCAAACAACAATTATCATCAGTGCAGGAAAGAAAAAATTTAATTTTCATTTTTATCATGTACAATACCGTTTTATTTATTTTACAGTACAGTACATTGTTTATCGCTTTCATTTTATGGGTCATTGGTCTCGTTAGATAATAAAAATAATGTTAAATCGCTGTTTTAGGGGTTGTTTTTAATCGTCTGGAACGGATTAATCCACTTTGCATTACTTTCTTTGGGAAACGCACTTTGGTTCTCGAACGTTTTGGAAATTGAATGGACATCCGGAATGGATTTAGTTTGAGAACCAAGGTACCACTGTACTGTTTTCTCAAGAGGGTGTGAGACAAGGATGGACTATTTGATGCACAAGTAGAAATTGCTAAATATTCACTTGTGAGCTTTTAAAGGGCTTTTGAGAAAATAGTTGGGCAGGGCTCACTTTGTTGTGCTGGATGCCATTTAGATGTTGTTTATACTGTATCAGTTCAACCTAAAGAGAAAATTGGACAGCCCAGCAACCACTGATACTTGGAATTCATTCAGATCCTGTTCCTTAGGAGACACTACAAGCAAGTTTTAAAATAAATTGTACATAATATTTTGAAATTAAAAAGCTGTTAAAAATAGTTCCATGGTGTTTAGCTTTGGCTAATCTATTTACATTTACCGGTAAGTAAATTGTAGAGGAGTTGCTGACAAACATCTGCATGGGTGTTCTGCTCTCATCTAGTAGCTCAAGTGATGCAATGCTAATCTTCTAATTGAGAATAATAATGTTTATGAAACTTCATTAGAGACCTAAATACTTAAGCATACTACTTAAGTGAAACCGATGAGAACAAAAGCAAGCAAGAAACCGGACAGAGCAATTCTCTTCTAACGTTGCACCAGAACCAGACATAGACTAAGCACAATGCCAGATGAGCAGCTCTTACATTCAATGCATGCTAAGTCTGGGAGAGGAGGATAAAAACACATCAACCAGAAAATCAAACATTTCCACAGCCCACCAGTCAGGGACTGTTCCAGCAACATAGCCCACATGCAACACTGAAACGAACTCTTAACAGTGGGAACATGTCCCCTTTGTCATAACACACAGCAAGCAAATATTGCCAGAGCACCCACAATTCATCAACCCTAGTGGCAATGCCAACAATATTGCTTCCAATTCCAAAGCACCCTTACAAGTATTCCGATCTTCTTCACGCTTCTCACAATCACAACTTTGGAGCAAAAGAGAATAAGAGAGGAATATCTCCCATTGCACTGAATGCAATGATTTGGAATTGAATTTTTTTCTCCTAGGTCTGGGACTAGTGTAAAGTTATACTTTTGATGAGGGTGTGGCTGAAGACTGAATGTTTGTGGCTCCCATGTTAGTGTACTCCTCCCTTGTGCCACTCGGTGTTATGTATGCCAGGGGATCCTGTGTTTCATTGTAATGCTTTTTGAATCTCTTTAGCTCCTGTGCTTTGCAAGCCTCAGAGCTCCAAGGTGAGGCCCTTTTCGCAGTCTCATTTTATAGCACTAAATGACAGTTGTGTTTAAGAGGCCTGCTACTTCATCATGACACACTCATGAGTCCATTTTCTGCCAGCTGAGTGTTCCAGCTGTAATCTCTCAGCCAACAGCTCTTCAGTACTGTATAAGATTGATTAACAAAAGTAGAAGGGACTGTTGCTGAGTTGGGCACATTCATTGATTCTATCACAAAGTAGATTCCATTCTCTTAACATTGCTGGGTTGAGTGGATTAAAAAACATGAGTCTTAGAGCAACTGTTAAAACAATTACTCATAATGAAGGAAGAGCAAAATTTAGTTCACATGACTTAATAAAGAAATCACATCAGACCTTAGTGGTGTGATTTCATCTCTTTATTTCATCAGCATGAGTTACACTTCTAACAAAAACACAATATAATTAATTCATTTATAGTCCCTGGCAACACAGAACTGAGAAGTCACGAACCTCAGCCTTTCAGATCCTGAAATGTCGAAGTCTAATACATAGAATTTTTCAAAGTAGTTAGATTTTGTGGAGAGGATCAGTGGGAAGAAGACAACCAGCAGCCAAAACTACTTAGAAATACAGCTGGAAACCACCTTATTAGTCAATCCATGAAACAAATAGACCTACACAATATAAATACAGTGGTGCCCCGCAAGACGAATGCCTCGCAAAATGAAAAACTCGCTAGACGAAAGAGTTTTCTGTTTTTGAGTTGCTTCGCAAGATGAATTTCCCTATGGGCTTGCTTTGCAAGACGAAAAACGAAAACGTCTTGCAAGTTTGTTTCCTTTTTCTTAACACCGTTAATACAGTTGCGACTTACTTCGAGGAGCAACTCATAGAACGCGGTGTGGTAGCCTTTTTTGAGGTTTTTGAAGACTTTGGTGATTTTTGAAGCTTTTCCAAAACTTCTTTTAAACTTTTAAAACTTTTTTTTGGGGGGGGTTGGATTTTGGGTTGGGGTGTTTGGAATTCAAGGACTTGCTGTTGGGGAGGGGTTTGCAAGAATCTGGAAGCTTGTGTGTTTTTTTCTGCATTTTTATGATTTTCTGTGACCATTGGGCCACTCTGCTGTTTTTTTTTAAATAATCTGGATTTGAATTTCTGTGTGGTGGGTGGCTGGGGGAACAGTTGAGAAGGGGGTTCTTCAGCAAGAAGCAAAGAGTGGAAGAGGAACCTTCTTCGAGTTGTCCCCCAGAGTCTTAGAAAATGTACTGTACACTTTGTTGATTTTTAAATGTTTTTCTGTCATGTTTAGAAACTTAATTTATTATTCCTTCAATTTTTGAAATGCTCTTTACAGTATGTGTGACTTTAAAGAGCACTTAATAAACTCTTGTTGTACCAAATTTGGCTTTGTTTGGACTTTTTTTGACCATAGGAATGCATTAATTGAATTTCAATGCATTCCTATGGGATTTCGTGCTTCGCAAGACGAAAAATTCGCTAGACGAAAAAACTCACGGAACGAATTAATTTCGTCTTGCGAGGCACCACTGTAACAGATTTCCTTAAAAGTGGGGGAAATATGCTTTTGACTGGCAACAAATACATAATCCCCCTGTTCGCCTTTTCCACTGAAAAAGCTATGCTAAAGTTGCCTCTTTGGGGAGGAGAAATCTCCTGTGACTTTGAAAAACACAAGGCAAGCAGAATATAACAAGTGAGTTTTTGTCCCCACTGCATTTTTACACTAGTAAAACCTTTGCCTGCTCTAATTTTGGTTTGGTGTGGCTAATAAAGGCAGAGGGAAGGCCACTGGCTGCCCTCATTCCAGGAATATCCCAGTGGTGAGTGGACACAGCTTTTACAACCCAATTCTGTGTATGCTTACTCAGAAACAGGTTCCACTATGTTCAACTAGGCCTATTCCCGGGTCAGTTTAATTGGATTGCAGCCACAGGAAAGGGAGAAAGCCCTTGAGTGCACAGTCTCCCTCGCTAAGACTTAATGCTCCCTTCTGTAAAGCTTTCAGTAGCTCATTGAAGGAAAATACATTATTTAGGCACTTCCAATGTGGCAGTTAATATTTGCTAGCTAACCCTGAACTTTTACAAAATCCAGAATTAGCACTAATACAGCAGCATACTCTTTGATGTGGGACAACCACACTCAAATCCCTTTACTTGGCAATGTATTGAAACTCTTTGTACTAATAAAACAGGGATTGATGGACCCCAAACCATCATGAGGTCTAGTTACAAAAATTGTAAATAAATACTTCTTGGGCTCAAGCTTCATTCTCTGCTGTGCTTTTGTGTTCTTTTATCTCCCTTGTTGTACTAATTTGCCACTATGAAAGTCCTGCTTACCTTTCTCCAGTCATGGATATTTAGTCTTACTGCATTGGAAGAAGCTCACTTCTGAATGTTTCTACTCGTCCTTGCCTTTCTGAATTCAGTAGAATTCCTTCGGGATATTTTATACACAAGAGGAAAAGGCAAATTTCAAAAGTTTAAGCTGAGATTGCTGGCTTCTCAGCTGTAACCAGGAAACGTGGAGGCCGTTTATTACTGTACTGTGTTTTTGATGAAGCAAGCACACAAATGAATCTTGGAACACTTCAGATATGAAGTGGTTTGTGACAGGAGTGGGAAAACTTTTTCAGCCCAAGGTTTTTATTATATTGAGGCTGCATGCCACAAGTAGGCAGGGTCAGAGGCAAGAAGTGGGCAGAGTAACTCCTACCTTTGTGCAGAAAACTACATTCCAGTTATGCAAGTGTTAGCAGTTTCTATACACTCACTGCTCACGTGCACATCTTTCACCCAGGCAAGCAAGAAGCATTATTGCAGTTCAAGGACACATTAGAGCCAGGCAAAAATACTTGAGAAGAATGTAGAGCAGATCTGAGATTCCTCAGCCCTTGTTTACTGGGACATGAGCTTTTATATACTCAAGTCTACTGCATCAGATGTATGATGAAAATGGACATCTTTACACTGGGGGTGAGGGACCGTGAAGGATTGAACAAATTAAAAAGATGAGAATGAATGATAACATGAATGAAAAATTACTTCCTAGCTAAGAAGTAGCTCTATCTGAGCCATTTTTTAAAATTTCCATTTTGTATTCCGCAGGCAATCTCTTCTATCATCCCTGACAGAAGAATTGCTGAAGAAGAGAGGTAAATTAAGAAGCTCTACTGGGAAAGACTTCTGCCTAGGACAAAAATAATAATAGTACTTACTTTAACCACTGCCTTTTTCTGGACAAAAAAATTGGAAGAGGTTGGCAGCTTGCAGTTTTGCAGTGAGCTCTCTCAGCTCTGCTTCATATACTGCATTTGTAAGGTAAAATGATTTTGCATGTACATATGAAAATGTAAAGGATAAATATGACAAGCTTGTTTGAACTTGTGTATTATACAAATACACCTGCCAAAAGCCTTGGCTTGGGTGTCTGATTAGCTTACACCCATTGGCAAACACAGGTGTGTTTTAAGTAACTATCATTTGACTGAACCCAGTGTCTTTTCTCATAAACCTGATTTTATACGTACCTAGGTTGGTAAACAGCTTCATGCCATGGAGAAGAAGCATAGGCACACCAACCCTCCCATAAGCAGATAATGTCACCTGGAAGCTGGGCACTCATGTGAAAGACTGATTGCATGAAAATCCTAATTGTGCGATTCTTCTCCCCACCTTACATTTATTGGAAAGGTCTCTTTTGAGAGAGGAGTGGAAAACCTCATGAATAGGCTCTCTACATGGTCAGTGCTTGGAGCACCCGGGTTGCAAGTGATATTATTTGTGGGGGAGATTGGAGACAAAACCATTCTATCTCTCCATAATAAAAAGCCAATTATTAGCTAAAGTATGTGTGAGCCAGGCTGCAGTTCTACGCACACCTGGGAGTACGCCCCAGTTAACACACTTTGGATAGCTACTTAAGCATCACCAAAGAAAAAGAGAGGTAATGCATCAAACCTCTCCCCCCAGCCAAAAATAGAGGACACAGATTTGCAAAATATCTGCATGGGCCAATGCATATGTATTGATGGAAATTTAGAAATAATTACTGCAATTTAAATAGAAATGCAACAACTTCACCACCACGGGGAAGACACCGAACAGATGACTGAATGCCGTCTCAGTGTGTTGTCCAAGTGCTTAAGTGATGATGAGTAACGACAAGCCCCTTTTTAATGGTACTTTGTCTGTATACTGGACTCAGACTTGACAGTCCTTTGAACAGGGAACTGTCATCTATGAACTAGGACATATGGCTACACTAGAATTACTTTTGACTCCTTACTCACACAGGATGTTCCTGGAGCTTATGCTGGCAATCGGTTAGGTTTCCTTCAATCTATTTATAAGAGAATTGGATGCTCTAAATAAGAATGGGGCATGGTCCCAGGCTGCATCTTTTCTGAGCTAGACTCTAGTTCTTGTTTTGACTTAAAACAGTGCTGGATTTAAAAGCTGTGGTTATGTTACCAGTATTTTTGATACAGAAGTTTCCAGTTGACCTCTACAAGGCTTTTAAAGAATTACTTCCAGAATAAATTAAGCCAGAGTCATAGAGCAGACCCACTGAAATTAATGAACATGAATGAGGTCCATTAATTTAAGTCAGTCTACTCCTGAGTAAAACTTAGTTGAATACCACCCACAATATTTACTGTAATGTCATTTAAGCATATTTGACTTAAATAATTTTTCTGGATTGCATCAAGGGTCAGCAGTCCTTACAGGGATCTAAATTATTATTTGATTTGGTATTATCACCATCCCACAATGTTTAGCTTATTTCTCTTTTTCAAGATACTTTTAAAAGAGGGAAAGAAATGGTGTGAGGTTGTGATGATCTCAAGAGAGAAAGAGGGTTGGGTGGGTCTGGCCTCAACCTCCACTGGCTCCATCCTTAGCCCTGCCAATAGCTATCATATCTTCCCCAACCTATTTCCTCTTAGGGAAATGCAGACCTTAGTGGTAAGATTTCCCAACCCTTGTTTAAACTAACCTCAGTTTCAGAGTTCAACATAATGACAATCTGCAGTTAGTTTGAACCAGGAAGCAGATGTTTCCAACCTCCATCTTTTCTCACCAAAGGAGATAAATATGGGGTTATGCTCAAGGCTCAGGCAGGTTCATTCCCAGATCACTCAACTATGGCTTAACATTATGTCTGAACCAGGCCAGAAAATAATGAACAGCACAGTTAGGGCCACACAGGGCATGGAGCTGCAAAATCTAGGTCCTAGTGTTTTTCTGGACACTTCATTATGTTCCATTCTAGAGAATTCTAGAGAACATGACCTAATTCATGAATTAGGTAATGCCATAATCATTGGAACAGGAACTCGAGAAAGATTCTGTGTGAGCATGCCTTATGGAGAAGGCTTATGCAGGAACACAAATCTTTTGTTTTTGTTGACATGGGACCTTGATATCTCCCCCATTGAATACACAATATATCTCATTACAAAGGTCTTTTGTATGCTGGCTTGGTACTATACAAAAATTTCTAAAACAATTTCACATGGCTAAGAAAATGGATACAAATTCATCATTGTTTAGCTGTGTTTTGATTGCGTGATTAACTTCACCAGTAGATGCTAAATATCAAAATATCCTTGACCTTTAACATATCCTATCTTAGGTCTTTGTTCTGTTTAGCTGCTATAAACATAACCTCTTTTCATAATAAAAAAAAATTTATTATAGAGCCTTGTTTTAATTCTATCTGCTTCTGAAAGCTGAATATAAGATTATTACATTAGTGTGTTTTTGTAAAAGGAGCTCCACGGCTCTCATATGAATTCTATGATGGACATTATCTGATTTCAGCACAGTTATCATTTCTGACAAGTCAGCAAGATAATTCTAGTTTTCCACTATCCAGTACCAAAAGGAGGTCCTTTCCTCCAAAACAATCTATTTTAGCTGTAGCTAAAACAAAACATTTTTTTCTCACCAACATTTATCATGCTGTTTCCCCAGTCAAATATAGTCACCTCTACCTGCACAAAGACTTACTTGCTCATAGCACATGACATTTCCATCATATTATATTTAGCTGTTGCAGCAGATTATTAATTTGAGAGCCTTGATGAGATGAATTGCTTGGCAGCAAAAACACAGAGTACACCTGATTCTTCTCCTGTTCCAACTGCTGGACTCCAGTATCTGTTTTTTAAAATCTGTTTGATCATAATTTAGCTGTGTTGAAAATGGGTTTGTCATGTTTTTGCATATTAAATATTTGTATCCTTACTTACCTGTAGCATACTCATCTTGATAGCAAAGAGCTGTGGCTTTGAGTTAGTAATATCCTGTGTTTGGTTTTTTTTAAAAAATAATTTTTATTAACTGGCCAATCACATCAAATTAAATCATATCACATAAATTCCGAATTACAAAGCCGAATTTTAAATTTTGTTGGTGGGACCCATATTTCAAGATCCGAAGGGGGATTCTGATCATCTTCTTGCTGCTGCGTTAATGTCCCAATCAGTCCCAATCAGTCCAAACAAAGTTCATAGTTCTATCCCATCTTATCTTGCTGTTTCCACATCACATCTTGTTCATATATTTTCTCTTTTTTCTTTATGATCTCTTCTGATAGTCTCCTTAAGCCGATAAACACCAATAGTAATAATAGTCCTGTGTGAATTTTCCATTCTTCCAATCCTCAAATCGAGATGGTTTCCATATATCGTCTCCTTCATAGATAACATCACTCTTTCCATCATAGTCTCGTAAAGCTGTCGCTCTTAAGTCCCACTGAGGAGTTTAACCCACAATATATAAACAGCTCTATTTCTCTCTTTCTCCTCCCAGACTCAAGACCTCCGACAGAACTTCCCAAGATGGCGACGGCATTTTTAACTGCGTCATTCCTAAGCTCTTACACATTCCACGCTCTTCTTAAAACGTGCTTTGGTTCGAAAGTTTATCTCTACACAGCCTTAAATCCACAGTTTAAGTCCTTAAAACGACATTTCTGACTCGTGAGGGGAGGGGATTCTTGTTTAATCACATAGGGAAAGAAGGGAGAGTTTTTTCCCCTCCCCCATCAGTCATTTGCCGTACCTTGTCTTGGCGTATCTTCTCATGTTTTATTCTTATCTTGTTTTGTCAGAGATCTCTTCTGTTAGCAGTCTTTACTCCCCCCTTCTTTCTTGAAATATGTGCATTCCTTTCATCCAAATTGTTTCTTTTGAAGTTCTTGCATCTAGTGGTGCCAATCAGGGACGGTGTCCAGGAGTGCCAAAATCCCACAGGAGGGCTTTGTGCCTAGTGCCCCCACCCCCACAAATTCGGGGGTGGTATAGGGCACAGCAGGCAAGGGCCGTCCCCCCACAATCCTGGGGGGGGGTTAAGGAGGCTAATTACCCCCATCATAGCCTCCAAATTACCTTGTGTGGGTCAGAGAGATGTTATTGTCAGCCATCTTCCAATGCGCCCCCTAGTGGCCCCCCAAGTAATATCCTGTGTTTGTTTGATAATGGATTAAGCTTGTTGGGATGCCAAGCACAGTCACTATTAGAGCTATAGCTGTGTCAGTGAAATTACATATTTCAAAAGCCAATTAATCAGTGACATTGGCCTCAGAGTACTGCTATTTTTGCCTCATCTCATAGGGGATAAACATGGAAACTGTTATGAGTATTTCACTGTTAGCCTCCATTTTGTGCTCAGGGGTGAACCAAAGATGGGTTTGACCTTTTTTATAATCTTGCCATTGATTTATCTGTGCTTGACCTTCTTGCCAGTAAGATCCAGAAAGTTCATTTGACTCACTAGAAAGCTAAGTTGCAATAATGGTAATAAGGTACTGGTGAACTAAAGATCACTTTCATACGCAAGGTGCAAGCTTCCTCTACCACACAGAAATTCCATAGAAATGTAGACCAGATAAAACAGTAGCTTGTGCAAGGCAACAAGAAGTCCCTTGCCATGATCATTGTTCTTGATAGGTAAATCCATTCAGGAGGACTATATACAAGGTAAAACCTTCCAGATGAGTCATCCTTGCTTGTTTATACGCCACAGTCTACCTCTTGCCAGAACCTTCCCCATTACATTACTAGGGTTTTCCATCCTGAAACCCCACCTCGATTTTACCCAGTCCCCTTTAATTCCCTTATTTTGATTGCTTCTTATCGGTCATCATGCCAGCTCATGATGCATTATTTTTTACTAGAAAGCTTAGGCTTTGGGTACCTGCCTTTAATCTTCTGGATAGGTCAGGCTATCCATTTAGATACAGTGGTACCTCAGGTTAAGAACTTAATTCGTTCCGGAGGTCCGTTCTTAACCTGAAACTGTTCTTAACCTGAAGCACCACTTTAGCTAATGGGGCCTCCTGCTGCTGCTGCGCCGCCAGAGCACAATTTCTGTTCTCATCCTGAAGCAAAGTTCTTAACCTGAAGCACTATTTCTGGGTTAGCGGAGTCTGTAACCTGAAGCGTATGTAACCTGAAGCGTATGTAACCTGAGGTACTACTGTAAATAGTATTCTGGAGTAGCAATAGGAAGACTTGATTTCTCTCCACCCCACATTCATATCATTGACACTATAAATGAAAACATATTCTCCAATACAATCCACGTGTCTGTGATTGTTTTGGGTTCCACAAGAGGAGTAAAGTAAGAAAACTCAGAATAGAGATAAGATATTATGCTTTCCCTGCTAAATCCCAAGGCACAATGCTCTGTTCCCCCTTGCTCTCTAAGTTTGCAATTAAGTTTGTGCCAATGCATATATCAGCTTTCCTGATAATGCGAGTGAGTGGATGAGGGTTTTTTTTTCAACTTGGCGTCACTAAGCCCAGACTTTCTCTTTCAGATTTTATCCAACAAGAACCTTACAGCAATCTGATAGGAATTAGTAGAAGTCAATTAGAAAATAGCCCATCAGCACTGCAGAACATCTGCTTGGAGACTGCTACGTTTTCATGCAGGTTCACAAAGTAATTTGCTGATAACTTTCCATTTTAAAAATGGTGTGGGTTTTCACAAAAGGATAGTCAACCATGTTGCTGCTATCGCACAGCTCAGCAACTCACTTTTAAATGTTGTTTACTTTAAATGAAGTTCCCTTTGTGGTTTTTTCTCAACAACACCCTTTATTGATGCTATGAACTGGCAGCTGCTGCTTCATTCTTTTATACTGCTCTTGACTGCTGTGCCGCAGTTGTCTGAGATTTGATTTTCAATCTGAAAGTTGCCAATTCAACACGGTGAAAAAGTCCACAAAAGTAAGTGCTGCTGTACATTTTTCATGACTGTTCAAAGCCCCTTGATTTGCTGCTGCTTCAGCACCATTTATTTTTTTTAAGAGGGAGTATTCCGTTATTTGTTGCATTACTGCATTTATTCACATCTCTGGACCAGGTAACAATTGATGGCCATATTGTTGGTTCAATTAAGGCAGTGACATCTCTTTTCTTCTTTTACTACAGTGGTACCTCAGGTTAAGTACTTAATTCGTTCTGGAGGTCCGTACTTAACCTGAAACTGTTCTTAACTTGAAGCACCACTTTAGCTAATGGGGCCTCCTGCTGCTGCCACGCCGCCGGAGCACGATTTCTGTTCTCATCCTAAAGCAAAGTTCTTAACCTGAAGCACTATTTCTGGATTAGTGGAGTCTGTAACCCGAAGCGTATGTAACCTGAAGCATATGTAACCTGTGGTACCACTGTATTTAGATTTTCTGCTGATGATCTGCAGAACTTTGCAAATGAGCCATGGCCCTTTTATATAAAGGTATTTATAAAGGTATGAATGTATTGTCATTTCATAAAAGATTGGGGTGGTGTACAACAGAAAACACCATTAAAAACAATACAGAGAATCATTAAAGTGACTGGCTAATAAAATAAAAATAAGAAGCAGCATTGTGTTTTTTTTATAAGATATTTATTAAAGTTTTCAAAAAGTTACAAAAGTGAAAACACAAAAAATACAAAGAATAAAAATAGTTAACAGAGTAAAAAGAAAAAGAAAAACGCAACCCCTCCCACCGTGTAAAAAAAAGAAAAGAATGAGAAAAAAGGAAAAAAGGAAATTCCAAAATAATAAAACAAAAAAAGACAAAAATGCAAAAATCCCTAACCTTTAAAAACATTTAAAAACAAATTCATTATTTCCAGACCCTTAACTGTCATAGCCTTCTTTCTTGGACCTCCTCCTCCTCCCTTCCTTTGTATCCTAGTTATTAATTATCCCAGCAAATCCTTTATCATTACATTACCCTAGACTATTATGATCTTATCTTTCTATAATAGAATAAACCTTAAAATTTAAAATTTTAATCTTAACCTTACCAGCTTCTTATAATCATAATATTCTTTCATAATTCTTTAAGCATCTTTGCTAGAGCCAGGTAATTTCTTCCAACATTTTTCTATCATTCATCAACTTTACAAAACATTCTAGTAATGAAAAGAAAGAAAGAAAGGTACAAACAAATCCAATTTTTATCCAACGTCCCTTCCTCCTGGTTCCAGGTTTTGTCAGTCCTTATTCCCCTCAGTCAAGCCCATTAACCTGGTGACCTTTTGTCCGAGGCCCTCAAGTCACTTCCATTTTTTTTTAAATATAATTTTTTATTGGTCTCAAGTCACTTCCATGGCCCTTCCGCAGCTCTTCTTCATATTTGTAGCTGTAATTTCCCTTATCTCCTGCTCGTGGTAACTCCAGCTTGACATTGTCTCTTGCTCGTGGTAGCTCCAACTTGACAATGTTTTTAACCCTTCTCAACAGATCAGACCCTTTTCCGTATTCGTCGCTGCATTCCATGTAGACTTTAAAAGCATGTTTCAAAGGCCCTCCAAAATTGAGAGTCCCCGTAGTCCCAAACATTTTGCAGCCCTTATTTAAAAAGTCCAGACATCCCAACATGGGGGGGTCAATCCAGCCCCCCATTTCCACACCACACCAGGCTTTTCCTTTCCAGATGTGGCTTTTTCCAAATTCATTTGTCCAATCCAAAAGATCATATTCCTGTTGGGTCTGTTCTGTCAAAACACACTCCTGATGTAATGCCACAACCTCCTGTTCTGTCAAGACACACTCCTGGTTTAAATCCTGAGTGGGCTCCACATATTTTCCCACTGTCTGGTCCACTGCCTGTTGAAGATTTCTAGTCGAAGTCACCATCCAGTTCACCTTTTCATGTAATTCTTCCAGTAGAGCATTTGTTTTGTAAAAAGCACACAACAAGGCTTCTGAATGCATTGTCCTGCAAGGTCACGCACTTGTTCCCACGGTTATTCTGTAACAGCTGTCAGTTCGCTGGAGTTAGTTACAATTTCACAAACTTCCCCTAGGGGGAAGACTTATGGTTATTTCTTGCTACAAAATTCCTTTTTTGAGATACTTTGTCCGTATATATTCCTTTAAAGTGCGAAAGGGAGCAATGGAATCACAAAATTTCTCTTCTTTTAACTATCTGTCAAAAAGCAGTTGCCTTTGGTCAATGAGCTTCCACGTCAGTCCTAACACCCCGCTCCAGGATCAGGACAGAGGAAAGTTACTTCCCTTTAAAGTCACTTGAAACAGTCCAAAGAAAAAGATTCACAATTTAAAATGTTGAAATCCAATCTTTTAAAGATGATTTTCTAAGCTCTAGATTAAATTGCCTTTGCTTTATTCTATTCACAAAAGAACGGAAGGGTGACTTCCTGTTTAGCCCTTTCCGTTCCGTGCCAAATTCAAGTTGAATTTTTAAAGTCCGGTTCTGTCCTACTCACAAATCTTTGTTTAATATCCAATTGTTCAAATTCCGGGTACTCACAGATGCTTATTTTAAAGTCCAAATTGTCCCAGGAAAAAGGCAGCACTCTCCGGCAACGGCTATGCGGTTTCGCTCCACGGAAATAGCGATTAACTCACAGCACCGCGCCGCTTCCCCCTCCTCACTTCGGAGCCCGTTGGTGGGTTCCTTAGCGGATTGGGGGGACGCTAGAGGTGCTTCATCCGCCTGTGATTTTAAAAGGGTCCCCGCTTCGCTGTAGCGGAGAAGACCCTGTTTACCGCGGAGCCAGTCCCTCCAGTTCAGAGGGAGTCCGCCATTGCCGGTGGCACCACCCCGGAAGTCCAAAACTAAGAAGCAGCATTGGCCTGTGGGCATCAAAAGGTCTTCCAAGAGACACTGAAACTGTCAGTGATTCAATTGACTATTATGTTTATATCACTACTGGAAATAAAATTGTTTGAATTTTTTGCAGGCTGTCTCTAGTATGATGTTCTCTTGAGCATGCTTTCTATGTGTTATAAAGCAGCAGGGAAACCCAACCCAGATTTCAAGCAACTGTCACTACTCCAATTATCAGTGTGTTGCTTGCATCAGCATTCTGCTTCTTTTTTCACTACAGAGGGAAGGATATATTTGTTGTTGTTGCCCTCTGCATTTTGCATGTTTCAGCCAGGTGGAAGAATTAATCTTCTCTTTGCAGCTGGATGGAGATGATAACAAGCAGCCTCTGACAGTCTTTTTCACTTACAGCCCCCCCCCTTTTGGGGGCATACTATCTGTAGTACTTGCTTACATAAACAAAATATTGTTAGGTACAGAAGGTGCATCTCTGTTGATTACAAGTTTTTAGTGGTGAGGTTTTCCCACACTATGCTCGATGCATTTCCAATATTGTTGGCACCAATGTCTGTCAGAATCTATAATAATTTCTACAAATATAATGGGCTATATTAGGAATTCCTTTTGTTCAGAATAATATTTTATTTTTCAGTTAGCCATGGAGTTTAACCAACTAAATTGTTTGGAACATTATCACTCCAACAAAAAGGAGAATCTCTAACCCATTTAAGTAGCTAGCAGCATCACTGCAATGAGACAGCTGGAATTTGAATCGGGGTTTGGAAAACCCCAATGCCCAATGGAGGAATGAAAATTGGAGTAAGAAGAGTGAAAAAAAGGAGTAAGTGAGACCATTAAATTGTTCAACAGCACAGTCTATTCAGAAGTTCCATTGACTTCAATGGGATTTACTCCCAGGTAGGTTTCTACACACTATAGGATCACAGCCTAAGAGTTTAAAAATTGACCACAATTAGCTTATAGTATATGGCTTATTGAGTAGTAAGAGAGACTTAAAAAGTAATTGTGGTTTTTCTGTTATAAGAAAAAGCCAGTATGAGCCATGGACTTGCACGCTGTTCCTTGTCCATCATGTGCAGGAGGAAGAGATCTAAAGCTAAAGATCTAAATGGTGGTTTGTTGAAGTCACAATTTGTTGACAAGTCAGGACAGCAACTTGATCCTGGTTCAGACTAGGACCAGCGTGACCTGTGTTTGGGGGTGGGGGGAGATCTCTACTCAGCCATGAAGCTCGTTTCATCCAGTTCCTCATCTCTGCTATTGTCCTGAAGTTTCAGAGAGAAAGTATTTCTCTATTCCACAGTCCAGTAGGTGGCAGGCTCTTCTCAGTAACATTGACCGACACAATGAAGGATTCTCTTAATAATTTATGGAGGGTATAATCTTTCCTTACATTGCTTTGAACCTTGAATCCCATCTCCTTAAATATTCAAGAAGACATGCCAGGATTCTTGATGCATGCCAGATGGGTGGGGTCAAAATAATAATAATAAATATTATTATTATTTATTTTGGAAATGTCTGCCTTTCACACTACACACATTTACTGCGAGGAGATGCTGGTGCAGCACCTGTGCAGCTGTGGCAAACACAATTTCTTGTGTGAAGCAAACCTCACTCCTTGCATTCATAGCTGTGATGGATTGCGACAAGCTTCCTTTACAAACACAGGATTTCCTTCAACAGAGAACAGGAAGAAATGGATATCGAAACATGGTGTTGCAAGTATAATCTTTAGATGGCAAACAGTAAACAGAGCCTTTATATATGTTCAACAGGAGATTGTACCCTGTCCAAAGAAAAATAACACCTTACATTTCATTTATTTAAATGAATTACCACTTTCTGGCTAACAATGAGGCTTTGTGCCTGAAGAGAGCATGGGCTGGACCACAGCACACACTGGCTAGCCCCTGCCTGTCATTGCCTGGAGCGGCTGTAGTGATGCTGGCCTAATTACTGGGAATGGAAAAGAAGCAGATTGTAAAGGTTGTAAAGTGACATTTTTTAAAAGATTAAAAGGGATGCTCCTACCATTAGGCAGAATGAGACAATCGCCTCAGGTAGCTGTTTTTGGGTGTCAAAAAGGATAGCAAATTGCTATCTGTAATATTATTGTTACAGACACTTTTCTGCCTCGGCTGCCAAAATTACTTGACCAGCTTTGGATACTGCACCTTGACTTGAGGTAGGTGGGCTTCATTGCTTGATGTGCCACAGGCAACAAATTGTCTTGTGTCAACTCTGTTGTCTTTATTTACTGATGTGCTACAAACTGGCCTTCTCTGAATATGGTAAGCTACTGAAATGCATACAATTTAAGTGATAGAATCCACAATTTGCATTGGCAGCCAGTCAGCAATCAGGCTACATTCAAAGTGTACAAAACTATACAACTTGAGACCAGAATACCTGAAAGATGCTCTCATCCCATATACACTCAACTGATACTCAACTTGAGGGCAGTGGGATAGCTCAGCTGGTAAGAGCAGGAGACTCCTAATCTCAGGGTTGTGGGTCTGAGCCCCATGTTGGGCAAAAGATTCCTGTATTGCAGGGGCTTGGACTAGATGTCCTTCATGGTCCCTTCCAACTCTGCAGGATAGAGCATCTTCCAGATACCATCTTATCAAGAGGTCGATTCCACACAATATGGAGTATACACAATATGGAAATCTGGCATCTACTCCTTGGAACTCTTCCATTACATAGCAGACTGGTGGTGTGGTGAGTGGTTTGGGCAAGGCAGCAGCACCATGAAGATGTCCGAGTGAGCAACTTAACTCTTAACAGAGGTGGACCAAGGCCGCCTGCCTCCAGTCCATCTCTTGGGCTCCACCCACTTTATGAGAACTGCAATCCTTAAGGGCCAACCCTAGATGGGCATGTCTGTGTTCCTCAGCCTTCTACCTGCTCTGCTCTCTGTTCCATTGGACTAGTGTAGTAGGATGGGTGGTACTCAGTTCCTTTGGCCAGGGGAAGGTGACTGAGAGTCCTGGCTTTTTTGTTTTGTTTGTTTTATATTTTTGAACACTGCTTCAGTGGAGTTTAATGTATCTGCTATGTTTTATAAATGCTGTTAGTCACTTTGAGGACTCAAGTAAAAAAGCAGGATATAACTCTCCTAAGCAAGCAAACAAGCAAGCAAACAAACAAACAAACAAACAACCTTTTAAAATGACTTTCCATTTTAAAATAATCCATTTTAAAAGACAATGATTTCATATTATTGATAGGAGTGATGCTTTGGAAACAGAAAGTTATTGGTGCTACTTCTAAAAATGCCCTTGGTATACATTGTGGAAACCCTGATTTAAAATGTAAATTTGCCTGTACATCTTGACACCTGTAATCGTCACAAGTAAAGTGAGAAAATGTTGATTGCATGTATACTGTGTGTTAGCAAAGCATCCAGACACTAACAAAAACATTAAAAGTAAATACCTATCAGCCTTCCTATATAGACAGAAAATGTTTAGCCAGAAATGCAATATATTCATTTTTTAATTTTAAGGACTCTCTTATAATTTTACAGCCTGTAGTACCCAGGTTATGAAGACAGTTTCCAATTCAAATAATGGAAATCACAGCTGTAAAATGTAGACATATGAGAAGGGAGTTTTCAGCTGTCATGACTTCAGCAAAGGCTTTGACATATATTTGATAAGATCTGCTATGGAAGGTGCTGAAACAAAGCTGGCTGTTAGACAGATCTTCCTCCCATTGGATGAAAGAGATGGGTAAAAAGAGTTTAAAACATTATTCAAATCCCATAGGACTAGTATGGGGCTTGTCAGATACCATTTGGAGTGAAGTTGACAAAGGAACTCCAAGAAAAAGACACAGATTCCACTTTCAAGATTTATAGTTTCTTAAATTTATATGCTTCCCAGACACATAAAATGCACCGAGTTGTTAACATAATCATAATAAGATTACAACTGAACACAGCAGCTAAAATACAATGGCAACCGACATATCAAATAACATTGTTAAATATGAGATCTCTAAAAACCTAACAGTGCAATCCTTTCTTCGAGTTACACTCACTAGAAGAGAACAGGATTGTGGTAAAAAAAAATTCTCTTGCTGGGTGCAACACAAAGATATAATGGGGTTGTAGATGTAGACTGCTGTTGCAATTCTTTTGTGTAGGCATTACATAATGCCAGCATGACTGTAAACTCCACTGTTACGTTAGTGGTTCAACAGGAAAAACTCAAGGTGGCTGGGGCTTGGTGGGGATGGAACAAGCCTGGCTTTAAACCCTAGGCTTATTTAGAGGTTGGTACCATGCATTCCTCTCCACCTGGCATCATGTTACACCTTCAAACGAAGTGGTGCAAGTTAAAACATTCCCTTGAAGTTAGCAGAGATCCCAAGACATCTGTACTGGCACCTCCTCCTTCCCATCCCCACAGTCACAATGCAAAGGAAGATGTTTTTGATTCTTCCTTGGAATCACCTACAGTGGTACCTCGGGTTACATACACTTCAGGTTACATACGCTTCAGGTTACAGACTCCGCTAACCCAGAAATATTGCTTCAGGTTAAGAACTTTGCTTCAGGATGAGAACAGAAATCGGGCTCCGGCGGCGCGGAAGCAGCAGGAGGCCCCATTAGCTAAAGTGGTGCTTCAGGTTAAGAACAGTTTCAGGTTAAGTATGGACCTCCGGTACGAATTAAGTACTTAACCCGAGGTACCACTGTACTTTAATTCAAGCCTGCAGTGCAAAGGATCTCGAGCTGCATCCACAAAGGGGAAAAATATTCCTTTGTGATTGACAGGTCTGTAGCCCCACCGACTTCTCAAAATGACTCTTGTGGGTGGGGTGGACAGATTCTGTTCTGCACCTTTGGCCTACGGGAAGTGTACAAACAAGTCATGCCCAGGCTATTACCACCACCTCACTCCTCACAAAGCAGAGAATGGTCCAGCAGCTCAGAGTTTCTTGAACGAGTAACATGCCAGTGGCTATAGTGTGTGCATCCAGGTCTTTGTTTGCTGATTGCCCCAAAAGGTGAAGACGCAGAGGGCTTTGGGTAGCTGCTGTGCGTTCACTGAATCAATATTAATTATAGGGAAATGCTTGCACTTCAGAGGCAGGGATGGTGAGGCTTAGCCTGCTGCCTTTGTTCACAAGTACAGTGGTACCTCAGGTTAAGAACTTAATCCGTTCTGGAGGTCCGTTCTTAACCTGAAACTGTTCTTAACCTGAGGTACCACTTTAGCTAACGGGGCCTCCCGCTGCCGCCGTGCAATTTCTGTTCTCATCCTGAAGCAAAGTTCTTAACCTGAGGTACTATTTCTGGGTTAGCGGAGCCTGTAACCTGAAGCGTCTGTAATCTACTGAAGCGTCTGTAATCTACTGGCAAATACAGTTGCCTACTTCTGCTTAACAATTTCTTCAATGTTATTATAGTTACCCCCCCCCCCCAATTTTTTTTTTTCACCTACAGCTTTGGCATTCTATATCTTTCTCTCCCCCGCCCCACCCCCGTGCTCTTACATTAGATTCAATGTGAGATAAACAGTGAGTAATAAAGAGGTGGATCATCCAGGTTACTTTTTAAGCTCATAAGCATAATGCATTATAGCACAATACAAATTATGTAAGAACCCACTCTTCACAAATGTGGAGGAAAACAGCATAGAAAATGAGGAGGAAGACCCCGCAAACTCCAATGCAATTAATGAAAAAGCATTGTGATTATTATTATTTCAAAAATGTGTTTTAGATTACTTAGCTAATCAGCAGCTTAAACTGAACAAGTCGGTCAGAACAATGCAGCTCTACATTACTTAATTCCATCACAGTCTTACTACACTAGAACAACATACTGTAAATGTGACAGTTCTGGTGGTCCTTGGGACACTGGACAAGTGCTGATCCCTGGAACTGTTGCTCTGTCCCAGAATGTCTTCTCACATCCCACCTGGTTTTACAAATCAAAATTGCAGCTGTAAAAACCTCCAGTCATTCAGTTGGCATAGAGGCTGTGAATATGGGTGTTCAGTCAGCATCCCACCGCAGGCAGTACCTTGGATAAATGCTCAATTTGTCCTGTAGGTGAGCTTGCAATATTAAGCTGCAGGTAAGGCAGATTCGCTATAGCAGGGTAGAAAGCAAAGGCTCCCAACTTTTGGGGGGCACAAAACTTTAAAAAAAAAAATAATTGTGAGGGATAGGCAGTCTTGGTAGATGCCGAGGGCAGTGCCTGAGAGTGTAATGGTGCCCATAGGTTCCATGTTGGGGGTCCCAGGCGCAAAATAAAAAGTACAAAATTGTACTGTCCTATTGGGCATCTCTGGGCAGGTGCATTTCTACTGCTGACATCTTCCTAATACAAGTAGACACAGCCACAAAGTATATAGAACTCAAAAGCTATTAGGCATTCAGTATTGCAGCACACTCTAAATACCTCAGTTCATACCACTGATCACATTCAAGAGCTGTCCTGCAAGTAGTAAACCTTACTATACTTAAGCAAGGCAGTTTTTTCTCCTGGCAGCTCAGCATTTTTCTGGAACGGGCACGAAGAAGGGAAAATCGTTCTTTTTTCCCCATTCCAGATTTCCTCCACATTTCTATGTAAGTAAATACTGAGGTAAAAGGGTCTACATAATGAGATGAGCTTCCCTGTCTACACTTACCTCCTTCAGAGACTCTGGATGGCTCCTTTCTTCACACAGAGACTGCAGTTCATTGGGCACCCAGGTTCTTCCAGTTCCTCCTCCTCCTCCTGGAGTTTTATGGACTCCACCTTGCCTCTCTGTCTTTTCTGAATTCAGCATCGATTTATTTGCCCACATCCAGCCCATCACAACTTCCAAACACTTAGTTGGAGTTAGGAAAGTGTTGGTGAACTGCACTGCAAAGGGAAGGATGCGCAACTGGGACATATAAATCAGGATGAATTTGGGATAAATGTGCATTGCTGTATAGCTGGCAAGCAAATCAGGATGAATGCTCAATAAACAGGTTGTCTGGAGGAGTCCCAAGTTTTCATTAATAAATTTAAAGCATACTGGGCACCTAGAAGAAATTTTATCCAAGGACAGACACAAGTTTGTCATTAGAATTTTGCATCTTATCCAACATGTGAGACAGGGCCAGGGGTCAGCAAACGTTTTCAGCAGGGGGCCGGTCCACTGTCCTTCAGACCTTGTGGGGGACCGGACTATATTTTTTTGGGGGGAATGAACAAATCCCCATGCCCCACAAATAACCCAGAGATACATTTTAAATAAAAGCACACATTCTACTCATGTAAAAACACACTTATTCCTGGACTGTCCACAGGCTGGATTTAGAAGGCGGTTGGGCTAGATCCGGGCCCCGGGCCTTAGTTTGCTTACCCATGGGCTAGGTAGGCTGAAGAAGATTTATTGGCTCAGAGTTGCCCAGTAAGCATATTGACTCAAGTGGATGTGAACCTGGGTTTCCACAAACCTAGTCCAATATACTAATCATGCATCACATTGGCTCTTTGCCTATAACAGGGGTAAGGGAAATTCAGGACAGATTAAAGGAAGTTCTTCATACTGTCCAAAGCCAACTATAGAACTTGTTGGAAGCTGCCCAGAATGGTTGGAGCAACCCAACTGAGTGGGTAGGGCATAAATAATAAAATAATAAAAATAATCCTAATTTGAGTGGCTTTAAAAGAGGATTGGACAAATTCCTGGAGGTTCAGGCTATCAATGACTACTAGCCGTGATAGCCGTTTTCTGCCTCCACAGTAGGAGGTAGTATGCTTCTAAATACCACTTGCTGAAAACCACAGGAGGGGAGAGTACGCTAGGTCCTGTTTGCTGGTTTCCCACAGGCATCTGAGTGGCCACTGTGAGAACAGGATGCTAGAATTGAGATGCATAGGTCTGATTCAGCAGGCTCTTATATGTTGTTATATGTTCTTAGGGAATCTTCCTGTAATCCTTCAGGTGTTGTTGGACTCTAATTCCCATCAGCCGCAGCCAGCATGGTTGTAGATGATGGGTGTTCTAGCCCAACATCCGGAGAGCAGCATCTTAGCCTCCCTTAGTCTGTAAGGAGCAGCAACTCCCATGGCACTTGAAGCATATGACACAATGGCTGTGTGATGCATTGCACTCATATATGTGACAAGTGTTTTCTCTCCCCCCCCCAACGTATTGAATCTGAGGCAGAGTTTCTCTTGTGCACTAGAAATGGCCTGGCTATCCTCCTGACTCAAGCATTTATGGGCAAAATGCCTATTCAGGAACACAGCTGTGTATGAGGACAGAAGACAAGGCAACGAAATGTTCCATATCTGGTTTGTCCAGTGAATAAACTAGGCTATAGAAGCAGGGAAGTTTTACATAAAGGATTTTGCCTAGCCCTAGCCCTAGGGCGGGGGGGGGGGGCGGGAGGAGGCAGGGGGGAAAAAGGCAGCTGGGGGCAAAGCCTTACAGGGCTAAGTCTAGAGATGGCCCACAGAGAACCTGCCAGATGGAGAAAAGAAGGCAAAAGTGGCAGAGCAGGTCTGAATATTCTGCCACTGCGGTGTGTGTGTGTGTGTGTGTGTGTGGAGCTGCCAAGTGAGACTGCCAAGTAAACGGAACTGTGAGCAGAGGTTTTAATGGAAGGAGTGGGTCTCATCTGATATCGGGATAACACTTACTAACTTCTAGGCAGTACGTGATCGTGATTGACTGTAACAGCACTTGTGTCTGTAGTCACTGACACCGAAGAAACGCACCCATTCTTTAAATGCAGAATTAAAACGTAAAGACGGACATTTTTAAACACCTTAAAAAGTGCAAAAACTTGCTTTTGGGTCAACAGCATGTTGGAAGCCCCGACTCTTTGCTGCCACTGACATGGCTTGACTCGCTTGCATGACCTGAGTGTGGGGCATCCTGGCTTCGGGGGTATCGGCCCACGCAAGGCACTTTGCTGAAGTCTACCTCCCCCCCCCCACCTCTACTTATGGGCCGCTGTCATTTGCTTTGGGTGACGTGGGTGGACCTAGGCGGCCTCCCCTCCCCTCCCCCCCCCGCAATCTAAGGCCCTATCTGGAATCCACGCGCAGCAAAAGCACAGGAGCGAGCGGGGCCGAGCGGCTACTACTGGAGAGCGCTCGCTTCCTCTCTCGCGCCTCGGCTCTCCCCGTCTGGCGGCCCATCCGCTCCCCGCCCCCCCCCGCTTCCACCGGCGCAGAGCGCGAGAGAGCAGGAGCGAGGTCGCGAGGGAGCGCGTTACCCGGCATGCAGCGGGAGGCGCGTTCGCACCAAGATGGCGGCGCCTCTGGAGGAGTACGAGAAAGAAGCGGGCTGCGTCCCTATCCTGCACCCTGAGGTGAGGCCCTGCTGGCTTTAAGGCCTCCCTCGCAACCCCGTCAGCCTGCAGAAGAAGCTGGGTGGCGGCGAGAGGGAGGAGGAGGAGCGGAAAGTGGCGGCGGCAGCGGAGGCCTCCGCCCTCCTCTTGGCACTCCTTTCCCAGGCGGGGGCGGAGGTTGGCCCGGAGGCGCGGGCAGGATTGTCTGGGAGGGAGAAGCGGCGGCGGCGGCGGGTGCGCCTTGGCTGGGCTGCGGGGAGGGGAAGGGAACAGGCTGGGCAGGCAAGTTCCCCAGTGCCCAGCAGGGGTGGGTAGGTAGAGGACGAGGCTTTGCCCTGTCCCCCTCGTTAATTCTGATTCCCTCACAAGGATATTTGGGGTGGAAATTGGATGGGGAGGGGGTGTCCTCCTGGACAATCCGTACCCAATGAACCGCTTTCCCTTCATCACACATAAAGGAGCGAGGAACTGCAGGTGCCTTGAGTTTACTTGAAAAAAGAAGAAAAAAAAAGGGGGGGGTGTCCTGAGACTCAAAAACCTCAAGAGAGAAGTATCACACTCCTCTAGTTAAACGCTGAAAAGGGCTTTTGAACCTGCTAATGGCCCAAGCGTGCAATTGCACAATTTAGGGGCCCGCAGGGCAGCTTTCTGGTTTGGCTGTTCTCCGCCTGTTTGGGTAAAAGGATTCAGAGCTAGATTTAAACGAGCAATACTCTGTCTGGTCTTGTGGGGTTATTGATCTCCTTTCTCCCTTTTCGCTGTAGAGTTTGGGGCCTATTGTGGCTTACAGCTTGGTCCTATAAATTAGGGGAATGGTAGCTCTCTGAAGATGGGCATATTAATTATGGGATAAACTTTTGTTTATTTTTTTAAGGCGTAATGTATTTGTTGGTTTTTAGGACATAATACAGGGCGAGTGTTTTAAAAGAGGCCCCATGGAACATGTGTACTCTGTATCCACGGTGCCTCTTTTAAAGGACTCACCCTGTATATTTGTTAGTTTTTAAAGGTGTTGCAAAGTTATGTTTTTCTCTCTGACAGATTAACAGAGTTTCTGGAAGTTGCATTAGTTACAGACTAATTAGTTACAGACTTACAAAGAATAGACTTCTTTGTAAGATTTACTGACTTCCAGGCAATCAGTTGCTGGGAAACACCAATTTCTTTTCTACTCTCATAAGTGTGACTATCAGGAAGATGACTGCAGTGGTGTTATGGGCACCTAATGAATTGTCATAATGACCATATGTTGTCATTAATAGGTGCCTTAGCTGTTTCTCAGTTACCTGCCAGTGTACTTAAAAATGCCACTGCACTTAAAAACAAAAAACAAATTCCAACTGTTTCTCTGTCCATTGTGCTTAGCTTTCTTTTGAAGATTTGTAAGTCTTCTACATTTTAAAAATCCAGTCTTTCCTGCCCCAGAAAGACTAGTCGTCCAGTATAGCAGGGACATATTATATTTTGCTGTTTAGATGCTGGTGGTGGAACAGTAGCAGAGATAACCTGTGCCAAGAAAATCCTTTGGTAGTCATCTTATTTTGAAACGTTAACTTGTCAATATTCTAGTACTCAAAATCTAATCTCTTTATAGGGGCTGCAGCCCTATAATAAATGGTCTTGAAGGCCATTTTTTTTTAGTTTTATAGCTGCTTCCTGCATAGTATAATGAAGGACATGCTTTGGTTAATTATGAAATATTATGTCACTAAAAGGTGTGCCAAATATCGGGGGGGGGGTTTGGGTTTGTTTTTTTACTGAGCAGATGGTATTCTTCTTAGTCAACTTACTGAGGATTTGTCTAAGGCTGTATCTTAAATTTAATAATCCTTTTCCTTCCTTTTGATTTCATCCGTGAAAATAATGTAATTGAAGGTATACAATAAAATATTTATGGTAAAAACAAGTAAAATAGTAGCAAGACATGGCTAAGAAAATGCCATGCACTTGGGAGTATTTTACATAGCAATCCTATATTCCAATTGGGGAGCGGAGCTGGGGAGATCACCACTGTGCTAGTGTAATCACCCCCATAGTCAGTGTATAGTCAGCCCTGGAAGCGGGTGGTTGAAACACAATCAGAAAATTTAAAAATGGCATATAATTAGCAGATATGTGCCCGGCTCCTCTAGAAACGTCAACACAATCCACTAGTTGGGAACTTTGCCATTGAGAGTGCCAACATGAAAATGAGCCAATGAACTGTGTTGGAGGTTAGCTTGTTTCAGACGAAGAGAGTTAACATTAATCACTGTTCGTTAGTTTGTACACTACAACAAACTGGTTAAATTAAAAAAGAAGCAAAAGCTTCCAAACTTGATGCAGCTGTACCAGAGGAAGATTGGGAATGATGGAACATGTAAGAACATAAGAAGACCCTGCTGGATCAGGCCAATGGCCCATCTAGTTCAGTATCCTGTTCTCATAGTGACTGCCTGTGGGAAACCTGCAACCAGGATTCAAGTCCAAGAGCATTCTCCCCTTTTGTGGTTTCCAGCAGCTGATATTCAGAAGCACTGCTGCCTTGAGTCTAAGGCTCACTGCAGCTCATTCCCATGATGCTAAACTGTGGTTTAGCATGATCCCAGAACACATTCACTGAATGTCAAAAAAGAAAGGGGGGGGGATAATTTTTGATTGTTGTATCTGGGCCTGTGTTCTCAGCGATGTCCAAGCATGGTGTAGTTAAGTACCTACAATTAATGAAAGCCATAATACTTTTTCTGTGTAGTTATTTTCATGCTCCACTACAAGTAGTCTTTTGTTGAGAAAGCCACATATGATACATTTAAAGGCTATCCGGTCATTGAATGTTGATTCACCTTTTAATGATGGCTAAATCATTTTAATGATGGATATAGAATAAGGAAATGTTAAAGGGAAACTAAGATAATGGGGAAGCAGGTGGAGAGAGGAGGGGCTGGATCTGAACATTCTCAATTCCTGGTCTTTTTTAGATCAAACTAAAACTTAACAGAGATGGCAGAGCTGGAAGACTGATGGTTGGTTTAAGTAGTCTTCTTATAGTGTGTGGTTCTGATTCTAAATTGAGGCTGATCAAGAGTGTGATTGAGTTCATGAGACGTTTAATATTCTCTAGATTGCTGCTGTAAGTTAAAGTGTATATCCTCAGCTTTTTCCAAAACATGGTTTCTTAAGGTATTTTCTTTATGTAGGAGAGATGCTACTGGTGGCCACCGAAGAAAAGTTGAATGTTGAAAGATTCAGCACAGACAAAAGAAAATACTTTTTCACTCTGCACATAGTTTACTTCTAGATCTTGCTCCCCAAAGATTAAGTGATGGCCATCAACTTGAATGGATTTAATAAAGGATTAGACAAATTGATGGTGGATTGATCTATTAACAACGGTTAGTCATGATGGCTGTGTTCTACCTCCACAGTTAGAGGCACTGTACCTGATGCCATTTGCTGGGCATCACAAGTGGGGAGAGTACTGCTCCACTTGGGTCTTGCTTGCAGGCTTCCCATAGTTGGCCCCTGTAAAAACAGAGTGTTGGTTAGGTGTTTGATTTGATCCAGCAGGGCTCTTTCATTGCTTTTTCTGGTATGAGACCTGGCAGAGGCAGATAAGAATATTTTGTTCCAGTCTCACAACTTCAGAGGTAATTATAGAGATGGAGCATATGGTCTGTAGACACAGAGATGGTGTGAGATTGCCAAGTAAATGGAACTGTGAGTAGAGGTTTTAATGGAAGGAGTGGGTCTCAGCTGATATCAGCATAACACTTTTTATTAACCTCCAGGTGGTACGTGATCAAGATTGACTGTAGTAGCACTTGTGTCAGTAGTAACTGACATGAAATAAATGCACACATTCTTAAATGCAGAATTAAAACGTAAGTTTGGATATTTTTAAACACCCTAAAAAGTTCAAAATTGAGTGACTTTTACTTTTGGGTCAGTAAAGGGAAGTCTTCTACAGGTCAGTAACATGGAAGCCCTAACTCTGTGCTGTGGATGAATGATAATTAGCTAGAATGTAAAAGTCCCACACCATTAATTAATTCTTGACATTAAACATCAGAAGAGCCTTGAGTGTGCAGGTGTATTTTTAAGAAATACAGAAATATCCTCAGCATTTTGTGCTTATTGGAGCTCCATAAAGAAGTAATTCTATAGGAAGTGGGCAGCTATGGCGGACACTAGTTGTCACTAAACAAGATTGTGGCACAACAAAGAGGGCCTCTGAAATCCATATATGCCTCGGTGTTTTTGGGTGTGCGTGGAGTGTACTCCTAGTATCTCCTTTGCAAATGGGCTCCATCACCTAGCGCCCCCCCCCCCGAGCCAGGTCATCTGTGGTCTGAAATGGCTAGGGTTTTGCTGAGCGCAGTGTTAAGTCTTAAAGGGTTTACAACTTGCACAAGAACAAAGAAACACGGCAGCAGTACCGCCAAGCTGCTCTCTTGTGGCAACCCACGACTGCTACCGAAAGCGTCTGGGTTCCACTTCTAGCAACAGCTCCTGTGGAAGTGCTGAATATGGGGAAGACATCCCTCACCATCCAGGTCTCCTCAAGTCTGACCCTGGGCACTGGTAGGCCAGCGTCTTCTTTGGAAAGACAACCCACCCAGTCATGACAACTGTGTCGGAATCCCCAGAGAACCCAGGAACTTTAAAGATGGTGAACTGCATGATTACATGTGGCCTGGCTCAGGATGTGATGTAGAAGTGCTACACCAGTGAGCCCAGCAAACCGAATACCGTTTCCACTGCATGAGGAGACTGATACTCCCTGGCCAGAAGCTTCTGACTTGAGCACTAGGAAGCAGAACCCATTTTCCACTCCCCCTTCCTGTAGAGTAGAGCAAGCTGCTTTGAGTACTTCTTAGACATATAAAATGGCAACAAAAGCGGGGGGGGGGGAAATCTTCTGTACCATCCTCAGCTGCATCTTCTCCCCTCTCTCCCCACCCAACAAAGCCTTATTAACGCTTAATTCTTGTTTTGTACTTGTCTGATGGAAACTAATAAATCCTGAGCAGCCTTCTAAAAAAATAAAAGAAGGCTCTTCAGTTTAGCACAGTACTTAAGCAGGGTAGTAGGGCTCCTGCAGGTATTTTTCAGAGCTTTGTAGGTTAAAACCAAAACCTTGAAGTTGACCCAGTAGTTCATTGACAGTCACTGCAACTCCTCAATGAGTGGTATGGTATGTGCACAGTAGGATGCTCCACCAAGTAACCTCACTGCAGCATCTTGCACCAACTGCAGCTTCCAAACCAACCTCAAAGGGAACTTTGCATTGAGGGCGTTATAGTACTGTAATCCAGTCTAGAAGTTACCAGTGCATAGGTCACAGAAGCCAGACTGTCATAGAATCATAGAGTTGGAAGAGACCACAAGGGCCATCGAGTCCAACCCCATCGAGTCATGGTCCAAGACTTGGAGCATTTGATATATCAGCCAAATCCAGTAGAAGGCACTCCTAGTCACCATAGCCACCTGGACTCCTATGAACAAAGAAGAGTCACGGTGTACTCTCAAATGGCATATACAGTTTTTTGCAGGGAGTGCAACTCCATCTAAAATAGGTTGGTTTCATTACCCAACTCCTGGATTGCAATCCACCCACCCATAGTCTTGCCAGGATCCCGTCCATTTCTGTATCTGGACCCTGGTTTAGGCCTCACCTGAGATACGATGGAACTGAGTATCATTAAAATGCAAAGGGACCCCTGACCATTAGGTCCAGTCATGACCGACTCTGGGGTTGCGGGGCTCATCTTGCTTTATTGGCCGAGGGAGCCGGCGTTAGCACATATGATATTCATACTATTTTGTTATACAAACAACTTCAAACATGGTTCATGAGATAGTAAGTAGTCTTGATAAAGGTAAAGGTAAAGGTACCCCTGCCCGAGCGGGCCAGTCTTGACAGACTCTGGGGTTTGTGCGCCCATCTCACATCTATAGGCCGGGGGCCAGCGCTGTCCGGAGACACTTCCGGGTCACGTGGCCAGCGTGACAAAGCTGCATCTGGCGAGCCAGCGCAGCACACGGAACGCCGTTTACCTTCCCGCTGGTAAGCGGTACCTATTTATCTACTTGCACCCGGGGGTGCTTTCGAACTGCTAGGTTGGCAGGCGCTGGGACCGAGCAGCGGGAGCGCACCCCGCCGCGGGGATTCAAACCGCCGACCTTTCGATCGGCAAGCCCTAGGCGCTGAGGCTTTTACCCACAGCGCCACCCGCGTCCTTCTAGTCTTGATAAACTCTTGTATTTATTTAACAAATGTGACTAAGATCCTCTGTCTAAACTTGGTAGCTCCAGCCCATGTCTGCCGTGTAAGAACTATCTCTGCAAGGTACTGTTTAATTCCGTTAAGAGTTACTGTGCCTCATCTCTAGTGTATATTTTCTGAAGCAGGAATTATTAAGAGTTGGCTTGTAAGACATTCATTAGCCTATGTGCACAAAACATTGGTGCATGCCATAAAGTTTTTCAGTGGTCTCCTTTCCATTGTTCCCTGCTGGACAGTTGCTTTTATGTCAAAATAGGCTGCAGTGATTTAAAGAAAATGTGATGAATGCTAGAATAGCGGTCAGGTTTTCTATTGCAACGAAAACAACAGAAGGTTGGATCCAAAGCTGTTCCTGTGTGTTGAACTAGAAAAGTGAAACTAAAACCCAGATAGGTTTTTCCATGTGTGCAGGCTGCTGCTCAAGTGGAATCAAAGAATTGCTGGGTAATTTACCTGCACGAATGTACCAGGAACTCTTTGTGTGCAAATGGCTGTGAAACAGCACTAGCAGCTGTTCTAATTCTTCACATAGCTATTTGTGTTTAACACAGGATTTTCTGTGGCGTATTAAAGACTGTCTGATACTGCTTGTAATTTTGTGTGGTGTATGTAGAGATGGAAGAACCCTGCTCTTTTATCCACGTGTCTCTTCCATGTCCCCCAACTTCCTTTTCTAGTTGTGTTGCTGCTTCATAACTTTTCCCGCTTTCCAACCCCACTGCCTCCCATTTCTGAAGACCTACAGTACAGAGTGGGATGGTTCTGGTGGGGCAATGGAATAGGACAACATTTCTCAAACTTGGATCTCCACTCCACTTGAAGTTGGGTCTCCACTCCACTCTCCCTGACCACTGGTCTTGCTAGCTAGGATGATGGGAGTTGTAGTTCAACAGTAGCTAAAGACTCAAGTTTGAGAATGGTAATAATACACTACATAGTTGAGCACATGTAAATCTTACTGAAATCAACAGGATTTAAGCATGCTTAACTGTAGATTCTAAGGGATGCGGGTGGCACTGTGGGTTAAACTGCAGAGCCTAGGACTTTCCGATCAGAAGGTCGGCGGTTCGAATCCCCATGACGGGGTGAGCTCCGGGTGCTCGGTCCCAGCTCCTGCCAACCTAGCAGTTCGAAAGCACATCAAAGTGCAAGTAGATAAATAGGTACCTCTCCGTCGGGAAGGTAAACAGCGTTTCCATGCGCTGCTCTGGTTCGCCAGAAGCGGCTTAGTCATGCTGGCCACATGATCCAGAAGCTGTACGCTGTCTCCCTCGCCCAATAAAGCGAGATGAGCGCCGCAACCCCAGAGTCGGTCATGACTGGACCTAATGGTCAAGGGTCCCTTTACCTTTACTTTAACTGTAGATTCTATTATACCCATGTTTTTTGTAAAGTCTTTGTTATATTTCCCCCATTTAAATTTATGCTACATGAACAAATTCTATTCTTAGAAATTTAACTAAATCCATATGCTGTTAAAGAGGTGTTCTCAGTAAACAAATGTTTAAAGATGTTATGTAAGTATAGAAAAACAGTTTGACAAGAATACTTGACCCTTTTAATACTTCTTAAAAAAACATAGATTGACATAGCAGATTCTACGGACTGGTGAAGTCAATAGAGCAAAAACTCCCATTGATTTTAATGCATGTGTATTTCAGCTTGAATGAGTAAAATTTAACTAATCTAAATGGTCCATTAAGAAAAAAGTGACAGCTTATTCCATGCCAGCTGTGTATGAAATCACATGATCTTTCTGACCTCCAAATACAGTGTTTGGATTAAAAGCTCTGGTCACGCATCTGTCCATTCCTTTGTTATGTAAAAACAGCATAAGCATATTGGAGAATCTGCAGGATTAATCAGTTAGTTAAATGACTGATTCTTGCTGAATAAAATTCCCCTGTTGTTTTCTATTAGTTTGTGAGAATTATTTTTGAATATCTGAAAAAATGCAATTTGTTAGTGCTGTTTGCTTTCACAAATTGTTTCAAACATTGTGCTTCTTGTTTCTGCAGTTAACAATTTAGTTTTTATATTTATAATGGCACAAACTTTCTCCTGCAGAAAAAAAACAGCCAAGGATCTCTAGCATATTCTCTTCTCTATTCAAAGCTAGCACTCACAGAATATCAGTCTAAAGTCCTTTTGCCCATGTTACACACATGTAGTCAGTTATTTTTAAATAGCATATTCCATCTTTCAAAATAATTGGCCAAGTTTGTAAACTAATAAATAACTGTAATCAAACTGAAAACAATTGTTAGTTAAACAAAAATAATTGGTAGTAGGAGTAATAATTTGTGCGTAACCAGAGCAAAGCATTGGAGTACATTGTTCAAGTCAGTATACAGTGGTACCTCGGGTTACATACGCTTCAGGTTACAGACTGCACTAACCCAGAAATACTACCTCGGGTTAAGAACTTTGCTTCAGGATGAGAACAGAAATTGCGCAGCAGCGGCACGGCGGCAGCGGGAGGCCGCATTAGCTAAAGTGGTGCTTCAGGTTAAGAACAGTTTCAGGCTAAGAACAGACCTCCAGAATGAATTCAGTACTTAACCCAAGGTACCACTGTACTGGGTTTGGGATATAAGAAGCTGCCTTATACCAAGTCAGACCACTGGTCCATCGGACAGAAATATTTCCCCAACCTTACATGGAGATTCTAGGCCAGGGATTAGACCTGAGACCTTTTGCTTGCAAAGCATGTGATTGGCCACTGAACTGTAGCCAATTGGGTTACATCCATTGTGGCTTTGCACTAGTGGAAATTGCTTATGCAGTGCATGTCATCCAATTTTCAGTGATCTCTCTGCCTCCACCGTCACCACTGGCCACATCTACTGCACCTTTCTCTAGTGTATCCCATATTGTTGAAGAGTGTGTCTCAGTTTTTATGAAAAGCTTTTTTCTGGTGCAGCGTAGTCTGCAGTTAATAAGGGGAATTGGGGGGGAAACAGGTGCCCTGACTTACCCAAGCTGAAGTGCTTTCCAGTGGTGACCTTTCTCTAGCAGATACAATCCACTATTATATTTGTATCTCACCCAATAACCAAATAGGCCTCAGAACATTTTTAACAGAACATTGACTAACAATAAAAAACCCCCAAATAAATAATTATAATTAAAAGGGGTGTCTTTGAAAGTCTTAGCACAGGCTTCCTCAATCTCAGCCCTTCAAATGTTTTGAGACTACAATTCCCATCATCCCTGACAACTGGTCCTGCTAGCTAAGGATCATGGGAGTTGTAGGCCAAAAACATCTGGAGGACCAAGTTTGAGCAAGCCTGCCTTAACGTTAACTTTGTAAGCTAAAACAAAACTCTTAACTACTGGCTTTGTTCAAATGTCACATTAAACTGTAAATGTGTTAAAAAAGAAGTTTGTGGATTTTACTAAATACGCAATAAATTATTATTTGAGCAAAACAAGCCACAATCTTTGAATCAGATGTACTGCTAAGCCAAAAATTGTGGTTTGTTTGTCATGCTAGTGAGGAGGAGCAAAGCAGGTGAAATCAGTGCGTTCCTAATAAATGATTAACTTTATTTCATAATGACATGCAAACTGAGCCACTGTTTCCTGCTTGCAGTCTGGTTGACTTTTCCACATATTTGCATGCAACTACCTTCCATTTTGATTGATGTACATATCAGTTTTGATTCCACCTCACTGTCTTTGGACTGTGGGGAAATACAGTCATACCTTGGTTGACAAACACCTTAGCAGTCAAACGTTTTGGCTCCTGAACTCCACAAACCTGGAAGTGAGTGTTCTGGTTTGCGAACATTCTTTTGGAAGCCAAATGTCCGGTGGGGCTTCCAATCGGAAGCCGTGCCTTGGAAATCAAACGTTTTGGAAGTCGAATGGACTTCCGGAACAGATTCTGTTCGGCTTCCAAGGTACAACTACAAGAAGGCAGAGGGTGCTTGTGTGCTTAGCACCTTCCTAGCAGTAGCTGGCCAGGGCAAGCCTTTCCTTCCTCTTCTTTTCACTTCTACTCCAACACACATTGATGGTGACTGTGAGAGCTCCTTAGCTCAGTGTTCTTTGTACACTTTCCCACACACCCTGCTTTGTTGGAAGTGTTTGGGATGTGCTAGTTGTGGTAGCTGTTCTCTGGGCATCCAATGCACTGGAAGAGGAGGATGAGTTTACATACGCAGCTGCTATACTGTTAGAAAGGTAGTAGCCACAACTCTGGCTAGTGGCACTTCGTATCTAATAGGCTTAATGCAATAATGTATTGATTAGTGTTACTTTTTGTGGTCACCAGCAAGGGAAAGAAGATCTTGGAATTATAGTAGATTGAGTTATTCTTGGTGCTCTGGATAAAAAAATAAAAGCAATGATGCAGTGTTTTTCCATTTCCTTAGGAGGTGGAATCAAGATGTTCTTTTAGTACTTGCAATATGCTGTCTGCTTTACAGTTGCAGCTTCTCCCAACTGAATTTGAATGTTTGTTACTAGATATTAGATGGATTTCTCATCCTGAAGGATTGGTTATTATCTATAATAGGGTTTGAAATGAAGAGATTCTTGCCAAATAATTCAACTGCCAGGCACCCTTCTAAATTATCCAGCAGCAGCAGAAGTTGGGCTATCTTACTAAGTTAGACAGTATATTTATTAGGACAAACCGAAAAGTCACACACGTGTAACAAGCTTTTAACTTGCCATACTCCCTGCTTTGTGTGACATCTAGCCTGATGGAAGAGTTCACAGAGAACTTGAAAACTTGCCATACTTTTGTGACATTTCCCAACTGTCAATTTTTTGACACCCCCCCCCCCAAGAAGCTAGTGCATCTGTTAAATCTAAATCAAATGTCAAATGTCAACACTTGCAGATTGTTCATATATACCTTATTTACTCTCTCGTAATCAGCACAGGTTGCTATTTAGAAACAAATGCCTTAAATAGTATAAACTGCACTGAAATCAACATAGAATTGTTGAAATAATTCTTTCAAGTCAGGGGTTGTCTGGGGCCCACTAGAGTTGGCTGAAAATTGCTGATGCCCACCAGTCACAAAATGGTGGTGCAGTGACACAGCCAGTCTCAACGTAATGGCAGATGGAAGCAGAATGTGGCATAATCGGTTGAGAATTACTGGCACCATTTTGTACTGATATCTAATCCATCTTTGGATATTGCTTTGTCATAGTCTTTTCCTCATGGCAAGGAGTTCCGTAGCTCAGCTTTTTTCCATTCAGTAAGAAGGGGATAGAGAAAGAGAAGAATCCCAAATCAGTTGGAGGGGTGTGGTGATCCCTTGGTCTGTTATACTCTTAGAGAAGCCTCAGGAGTGTGATTTAAAGAAGACTGGGAAACTCAAATAAAGAACCACCTTGTTTAGGAACCCAAGTATTAGGAGTAACACCTATATAATTAGCTGAAGAAACTGTGCGTTTACCACCTTGCTTTGAAGTCTGTAACATCCCCTGAATTTAAGATACACAGCATAAGTTTAACTGTTTCTTGATAAAATTCTATCTCCTGGCACACTTTATGTTTTACCAATTTTGTTCTAAAACAAATTCTTTTTCTTGCTTAACTTCCCCAAGTCTCCAAGTGCCAGACTTTAAATAACGTCAAATTAGCCTGTAGTTAAGAGGGGGTTCGCTGCAACTGCTCTGGGGAATCAGCATGCTGGAATGGATGGGCCAATTGCCTGATGCAGCGGAGCTTTTCTTCTGTTTTAGAAATCTTAAAATGAATCTAATAGTGTAATGAACTTCTTTTTGTAGGAAATCAAGCCCCAAGCACATTATACCCATGGATACAGTGAATCTCTTGGGCGCAAAAGTCACATTGATGATTATAGCACATGGGATATCGTCAAAGCTACACAGTAAGTGGGTTTATTTGACAGCTTGTCTATTTTGGCACCATGTGGAAAACAATCCTCTGAAAATGTCTGCATAAAGATTTTGAGGAACGGAACAGCAATTTTGGACTGGTACATCTTGAAAAGTCTGTGGAGGAAAGAATGCGTATGCAAACACACTTCAGTCTTGTTTGTCTGTAGCTTCAGTTTAAGAATCCAATAATGTGAGTGTTAAAATAATTAGAATAAGAGCATCACAGAGTATATTTGCCCAGTTACATTTCACCAGTCCTCTGTTTGCCAGCCCTACTACCCTCTTCCTGCCAGCTACTTAACACTGCAAAGACAGCAGCCATTACTACAATATATGCTTTTGCCCTGTTACTCTCCTAATGCTGCAGCTGTTGCTACCAATTGTTAAAGTGAGAAAGTAGGAAGATGGGAGGGTGGGTGTCCAATCCTGGTATCCACTGAAATGTGGACATGTTTAAGGGGCTGTGTTCAGTGTAGGAGAGACTAACCCAGCACAAGCGAAAACAAAGGAAGAGCAAACAGTCACTTGTGCATTGTGGAGTTTTGAGAAGACATTTACTGAGACCTTTTGCAGACACAGGAAGTATTGGCAGACACACTGGTGCGTGTAGGTGATACATTGGTGACCCCTGCACTACACCATGGAAGCAGTACACCTTGATTGATGTAGCTATTTTTCTGCCTTCTCTCATTTCTCAGATGTGATTATACTTAACTTGAATCATATCTCTTCATTCATGCAGGTACCTATGTAGAGAGCCACCAACAGTAGTTTTAATAATGGAAGTGCCAAGAGAAGAGGAATTTGTATTTAATCTCTTCTATATTTCCCCCCTCTTCACAGTCTAGTGTTAAGATTTACTTAATAGAATCACGGTCATGCAGAGTATGCATTGTTCTTCCCATAGCTGTAATACTAGAATAAAGGTGTTTGTCTTACAAATGTGATAACTTAGAGAGCAAAATGAGATACAATTGAAGATGAATTATCTCCCTTCTGTTCCCAAGATCCAGTTTCAGGTTGTAAGTTAAACTGGATTACAGCTGGAAAAAAGATTTCATGCAAATATAAATGGTGATGATAGTGTTTTACCTTAGGATATTAGTAAAAGCTGTTTCATACTTAAGAGAAATGTGGAAGTGAGCACCATCTAATGTTTTGCTACAGTGTTTTAATATCTGAACACTAATTTTCTTCTCTGCTGTCCCTGAACAAGCTAAGATTGTGCATTTAGTTAATAGTAAAGCCCAAAATTAATGATGTATAGTAGATTGAATGTTTATGTTACTTTTGCTTTAGTTATGCAAGGTAAACCTCAATTTTGCATTTGTATGTGTAAAAGTAAACCTGAAAACCATTTTGTCTAAACTGCGGAAGTACAGTGGTACCTCGGGTTACAGACGCTTCAGGTTACAGATGCTTCAGGTTACAGACTTCACTAACCCAGAAATAGTACCTCGGGTTAAGAACTTTGCTTAAGGATGAGAACAGAAATCATGCGGCAGCAGCGGGAGGCCTCATTAAGTAAAGTGGTACCTCAGGTTAAGAACAGTTTCAGGTTAAGAACGGAGCTCCAAAACGAATTAAGTTCTTAACCCAAGGTACCACTGTAGTATGGAGTCTTACAAGACACTGTAATAAGTTAGGATACTTAAAGTGTGGTACAGTAAGCCTGCAACTTGCATGCATCTAACTTGTGCACACTCAACGTTATCTGAGTGGCAAAAAAGAAGAAAAGAAAGAGGGTGGGGTTTGGGGGGGGAATGACTTTGGCAATCCCACCTGCCATTGAATCAAATGGGTTTTGACAATACACAATTTTGGCTTTAGTAATTAATCATGGGTGATATCCAGTGTTTGTCCTACTTGGAGTAGAACCATTGAAATCAATGGGCAGGTAAATTTTCACTTATTTCAGTAGGTTTACTCCAGGTATGACTTAATTAGATCTTGCTCAATTTGCTTAAGTATTTAGAAACAGTAAAATGCAAGGCTTGCAACAGTATCATAAAATATACATTCTTACTGTGATTAATATAACCAACAAATTTGGCCTCACCTTGGTTTTAATACTGAAAATGTATTCAGTTTTTATTGAAACAATTGATTGTGAAGGGCAAGCACAACTTGACATCTGGGACCTTGGAAGTATGTGAAGGGTAGATTGTGAATAAACTACAGCTCGCATCAAGGAACATCTGAGGAAGGAAAATAAAGTAACTGAGCTCCATGGGGACACACTGGTATTTTTTATAGATTGTGTCCTATATTTTTAAAATCACAGTCACAGTATATATAAAATAAGATATTAGGATTCAAATCTGCTTTGTCTTTATTTGTCCAAAATATCTGATTATCATAATGGAATCTTTTGTCTAGGTATGGAATTTATGAACGTTGTCGAGAGTTGGTGGAAGCGGGCTACGATGTACGGCAACCAGATAAAGAAAATGTTACACTTCTTCACTGGGCTGCAATCAACAATAGATTAGATTTAGTGAAGTAAGTAGTACTCTCCTACCAAAATGAATTCATCATTAGAAGCATACATCAATAAAACCCTGCTATATTAGAATAAGGGATGTGGATGGCGCTGTGGGTTAAACCACAGAGCCTAGGACTTGGCGATCAGAAGGTCAGTGGTTCGAATCCCCGCAACGGGGTGAGCTCCCATTTCTCGGTCCCTGCTCCTGCCAACCTAGCGGTTCGAAAGCACGTCAGAGTGCAAGTGGGAAGGTAAACGGTGTTTCCGTGCACTGCTCTGGTTTGCCAGAAGCGGCTTAGTCATGCTGGCCACATGACCTGGAAGCTGTACACCGGCTCCCTCGGCCGATAAAGCGAGATGAGCGCCGCAACCCCAGAGCCGGCCACGACTGGACCTAATGGTCAGGGGTCCCTTTACCTTTATATTAGAATAAATGAGTGCATTAAAGCAAAGTAATTTAAATAGCTATGATTTTTTATACTGCATGGTTTTGTGTCACTCCCCACAGCTTCATTCTGCCAACTTCTGCAGGTATAAGAGTGTGACCCTTCTTGGCCACATTGGTTCCTTCAAGGTTGCATTACTACAATGCACTTTTATGTGGAGCTTGCCTTGTGGCTGATCTGGAAACTATTGCAGTTAGTGCAATAACAACTTAGGGCCAGTTTACTTCAAGAATCACATTGCCTACACATGCCTAGTTGACTGCTTATATCTGCAGAACTTGCACTTCTACAGGTGCCACATAGTATTTGTTCTGCATTTGCAAGGAGTCGCTGTTTTAGTGTAGCAGTACATGTCCTATGCAACTCCTTACCTATTGATTTTATCTGTGTGGTAATGATAATTATATCATGTATATTGTTTTTATGCATACTGCTCTGATTAATAGCTTATAAATATTTCCAAATAAATAAATATAGATGATACCAAAAATGAAGTCAACATTACTTATGGCTTTTGGTTGTCATGTTTTTTAACAGTATATTTCAGTTTTCCTGTGCAGTGATGTTCCATTGCATGTGTTAACTGATCTGAAAAGGATCTGCTGTTAAGGCAGGTCATCAGAGAATCCCAGGAACACTGCTTAGTGCGGAGGGGAGGTGGACCATCAACAGACTTCTTATGCAGCCTCCTAATAGCTATGGATTTCACTAGCACTGTAGATATCAGTTTGCTTATATTGATGAGCTCTATAGAAATGCAACTTCTGAGATTTTATTCATAAGATTATATATATTCTATGAACAATAACAAAAAACCTCAAGAAAGCAGAATAAGGAGACCATTTTTTTAAAAAATTGTTTTCTTCTTTTAAAAAAGAAGATAAATGTAGAAAAACCAACAAATGAAAAACATTGCTTTTAAGGCCCCGAATAGAAAGGTGTTGTTTTGTCACTGAAGAGATAGATGCATAGGCATCAGGCAAGCATTCTTGGGGGAGAAATTCCATAAATGGTGTGTCACAACTGAAAATATCGTTTCTCCAGTCATCATCCACCTCATCAGTGAGGGGCACTCAAAAGAAAGCATTGCAGATGACCTCAGTGTACAAGGAGGTTGATGTTGGACACTGGCTTTACACTGCCCGTAAGACTTCTGAGGATGCTCCTTGCGTTGTGATGTTTTAAATTGCAGTGTTTCCTCTCTACAGTGGATATGGACTTGTGTGTGGTGTGATTTTCTTTCCTCAGTCAAAAAGTAATGCTGATAGCATGGATACTCTCCAATGTCAAAACTTTTTTCATTAGTTAATTGCTGTATATTAAAATAAATGATAATTATAAATATGTTATTTAACCTCTAGTCACTTTAAAAGTACCTGGTTTCTCCTTAATCTTAAGCCACTGTTATAAAGGAGAACATAATCACTGGGCAAGCTGTGAAATTATATTCATTTCCATAGTTGCTCTTAATGTGTTACACCTCTTTATAACCATGTCTTTAATTACTATCTTGCATTACTACATTTGCACCTGTTTTATGACTGCAGGTACTACATATCAAAAGGTGCTATTGTTGACCAGCTAGGAGGGGACCTGAACTCCACACCACTTCACTGGGCAACAAGGTGGGGAAGATTTCAGCGTTTTTCTCTTCAGTTTTGTCAGAGGAATTTTTTTGATTATTAATCACTGCATCTCAGAGAGGACATTGAAGAGCTGGAAAAGATGCAGCCAATGCAGCCAAAGTGATCCAGGGGCTGGAGAAATGTCCTCATGTAGAAAGGTTACAAGTTTGGGGTTTCTTAGTTGGGAGGAGGAGATAAGGGATGGGGGCAGGCATGATAAATGCAAATAAAATTATGCAGAGTGTGGAGAAAATGGATATGAATTCTAGAATCTGGCTCATCCAGTGATGTTGAATGGTAGGGCAGACAAAAAGAAATACTTCTTGACAGTGCGTAGTTAAACTAAGGCTTTTATTACCAAAAGATGCAGTAATGGCTACCAACTTGGGTAGCTTTAAAAGGGGATTAAGTGAATTAATGGAGGATAAGGCTGTCAATTCCTAATATTAATGATGATTATATATTGCCTTCAGGATTGGAGGCAGCATGCTGCTGATTATGAGTTGCTGGGGAACAACAGTGACAGAAAGGCACTTTCACTCATGTCCTCTTGATTTTATTTATAGATCGTCTGTTTATAGATAGTATGGATATATTTGTATACTGCTATTCAGAACAAAATATTTAAAAATCTATCATGAGCATAGACAATAAAAACCATGTAGAAGTTTAAAAAACAGATTGGTTAAGTTACAGAAAGATAGAACTTCCAGGTACTTGGCTGTCCAAATTCTTAATGACTAGAAATACCCCAAATAAAATTCTTATCTTCTGTGTGGTTTTGCCAACAGGACAAGTTGACTAAGTAAATTTAAAGTAGTTTATTCTTGAGCAGCTAAAAAAATTGGGGTGGGAGGGTGTTTTTGAGTTCTTGGAACAAAACCCAAAAGTAGAGTGCTATCCACGCAGGATTGTGTGACTCGAATAAACAGCTGGCACAGATGTGCTCCAAACACAGCTATTGCATTGTGTGGCTTATTCAGGTCACATCCTCGCCATACATTTAAAACACTCTTATACCACTTTGGCAGTCATGGCTTGCCCTGCCACAAAACTCCTGGGAGTTGTAGTTTGTTACGAGTGCTGAGAGTTATTTGGAGGTACCTCCCAGAGCTACAATTCCCAGCACCCACAACAAACTGCAGTTCTCAGGATTCTTAGAGTGAAGTCATGGCTGTTAAAGTGGTTTAAGATTGCTTTAAATTTATGGTGTCGAAATGACCACGCTCTTATGAGTTTGCACTATTTTATTCCATTGCATCTTCTTTCTACTTGTGGAACCCTGTTGTCTTCCTTAACTTAGGACAAGGTGTCTAGTGGATAGATGACCCTGCCAGATATCAGGGGATCAGATACATGTTTGCTTCCTTCTATATGTGCATTTATTTGTACCAAGATAAAAATAAACCTGTGTTGCTTAACTAGGATTCAAAATACATTGCAAACCCTGTTTTTGAGTTTTTTGATTTGTTGAACCTTAATGTTTGTCAATGTAAAGTTCTTAATGTGGTTTACTATAGTCTAAAGGTTTTTCAATCTTATATTCTTATTATTTCAGACAGGGTCATTTATCAATGGTTGTACAGCTAATGAAATATGGTGCAGATCCATCATTAATTGATGGGGAAGGATGTAGTTGTATTCACTTGGCAGCTCAGTTTGGACATACCTCGATAGTTGCTTATTTAATAGCCAAGGGGCAGGTATGTATGTACTTAACTTTCTGTAGTTTTTAGTGGTGGTAGAATCTAAAGACCCAGTCTTCCTGGGTTTTTAAACGCATCCTTATATATCACAAAATGAAGTTGTTCTCCAGATTAATAAGCTACTATTAGAGCTGTAATTCTTTGCACACTTACCTCACAGCAAGTCCTGTTTAACTCAGTAAAAGTTCTTTCTGAATTAATCATGCTTAGGATTGCACCATCAATTTTGCATTGTTTGAATAAAAACCCTTGATCAGTTGTACCATACCTATGGAGTAGGACCTCCACATTTTACTCCATGTTTCTCTCTGAGCTCTTCATTATTCAAGGATCACATACAGTAGCACCTTGGCTTACATTACCCTCGGGTAACGTAAACTTTGGGTTGTGAAAGTGGCAAACCCGGAAGTGTTTCGCCGCGCGTGCGTGCCTAGAAGTGCTCTACAGCATGGGCAGAAGCAGTCCCTCCAGTTGCGGAAACCTCGGGATCTGACTGGAGCTCCGGAATGGATCCTGTCCGCATTATTACAGAATTTAATTAGGTGGAGATTTTTTTTTTTTACATTTTTTGGCCAAGACATTCTACTGTTAAACACTAATTTGTTCTCCTTTTCATTGATGATGATGAAGAATAAGATAACAAGCAGTTATAAGGTCAGTAAGTTGTTTAAGCGTTGCACTTGTATTAAAAGATAAATCAGTCCCTGCCTGAAAGTGCACAGTCTTGAAAAGAAAAAGGAATGGGAAAGAAAATAGAGTATGTCTAGGTAAAATTTCAATGTATAATCCAAAAAAAATAATTAATATTAAGGATGTTCCATTCTTAAGGTACATTGTTCATGTATGTTTCTGGTTTACCTAGATCTAAAGGGTAGGTATGTGTGGGTAGGTAGCTATAATTCAAATGTATTTTCTCCTCAGAAGGGTTAATGATATTGTATCCGATGTTAGTTAACATGGCTTATTCCAAGTGCAACTTGGTTGGATGCAATCCATTGGGTTGCGCCTGACCAAGTTATACTCTGAATAATCCCATTGACATTAATGAGCTTTAGTGGGTCTATTCTGATTATCAGTTTTGAGTACAACATGGTCAGATACAGACCATGATGCATCACAATTTTTTTCCTGCTGCTGATTGCTGTACATTTTTCTTACATTTGTATTCTAGATAGTGCATCTGCTTAATAAAATGTATGTATGAAATATAAGGTCTGTGCAGATGCAGCACCATGGTCTAGCAGTCAGAGTTGAGGTCTAGCAGAATCAACAAGGACATTCCCCCAGTTCAATTCCCTGTTGTAAGTCATCCATCAAGGTGACCAAAGCTGTCTGTTTCCCATAGCCAGGCCTGAAACCATACTGAAATGGATCTAGATAATCCATCTCATCAAGAAACCCACGGAGCTGAGATACCACCACACATCCCAGTACCTTGCCCATACAGTAAATGGGATATTGGAAACTTACCAATAATTATCCAATATGGTGGGATTCAGGGAGGGCTTTTTCAATTCGTATAGGTCTTATAAATGCTGAGACCCTGTCTTGTTTTAAGCGAGGCATTGACCACTCCCTTTATCCACTCGACCCATGACCACTGGCCCTTTAATGAGCCAGGAAGGGCAGGGTTCTGGCACAGATGTGGTAAGTCTCAGATTTCCAAAGATCCTCTCTATGTCCTTGAGCTGTACAAGTTGAAAAGCATTCATTATCATGGGACAAGCAGAGCTCAAAGTTACATCTAATGGACCCGTATCAAATCTTCATGGTTTTCAAGTTTGTCCCTGCATATGCAGATTATTTCTGAAGCATCTGTTACTCTTAAAAGGATTGAACTGTAGATTAACTTTAACCAATACGATATTGTTAAATACGAGGAATTTCAGATTATTGTTCACATCCAAAGATTCCTTTAGTCAAACAGCCAAAGTCTTGTACCTATAGAGTGGAAAATTCTTTATTCTTAACTTTCTTACATTGCACAAAGCACTATAATGTATAACAAGGTTCCCTCCTCTTTGAAAGCTATTTGAAACATGGCACGGAAGCCATCTGTTCAAGAAACAGAAGTGGGTCCACAGAACCAGTTGAACATTTCTTTGGATCCTGCCCAGTGCGATTATTTCATTCTTCCTACTTCATTGTTAATTCTGATTGGAAGATGTACATATTATTTGGGTAGTTCATTTGCAAAAATGGCAGAGTTGTAACAGCAGATGGTGCTGTAGCATATATTATGATGTTTGATCTCTTATATTACATGCATACAATGTGGTTTATTATGCATTTTTCAGTGTGTGAAAACCTCACTATTTAAAATATTTGCTTATTTATATCACTGTACCATTTAACACCATTTAACAGAGATGGGAAACATGTGGTCCTCCAGATGTTCCTGGACTACAGTTCACTTCATCTGGGGGCATTGGCTATTGTGACTGGGGCTTATGTAAATTGGGAGTCCTATAACATCCAAAGGACCACAGGTTCCTACCCCTGGTTTATAATGATTTATTGAGCCCTTCAAGACTAGACATCTGGAAGTTTGTCCTTGTTCTTCAACTTCAAGAAATGTGCATGTCTGATTACTGTTGCTCTTTTCATCAGGATGTAGATATGATGGATCAAAATGGAATGACTCCTTTGATGTGGGCAGCTTATAGAACACACAGGTAATTTGCTCATTCAAAACTAGACCAATCTGAAGCTTTTTGTACTAATCAAATAGAATAATGAACTATACAAAATGTGTAATATTTTTACCTTAGAGGTGATAAATCCGTTTTTTTGGTTATTTTAGTAAAGGGAGCTTTATTTCTAAGCATTCATGAGCAGGAAAACTGATTCAGCATTACAGGAATGTCACATTGGGACCAACATTCCTAGCATGTTTTGTTGACATATGTTGAAAATATCTGTCTTTTTGGCATTTACACAAAGTGGATTTTTTACACACTTTCCTTCCAGTTATCATCTTCAGAGACAGACACAAGATATTTTCTAGGTTCAGCACACCTCCCCCATTTTCAAAATTCTGTCCCAACTTTAGGTTATTATGGAGAAGAAGAGTCAAAATCTTTGGACTACATCCAATATTAAACGTACTCACAATAAGCCCTTTTGAAATGAATGGACATAATCAGTTCTATTTTTCTAGAAAAAGAGGTACTGTAATTCACCATGAACACCTCCCTTGTTCTCTTATGGCAGTGGCACCCACCTGAAAGGTGCTGTAACTGTGTTCTGGTGAGCTCTGGCTAAAAAAAAGTCTTGAACATGACTAACCTAATCCTGCTAATTTCAGTAGTCTACTCTGAGCAGAAGCTGGCTATTTTTTTGTGTTTTCTGAGTAGTCAAATATTCTTCAGATTGAACTATCACCAGTATTGTCTGTGTTAAGAAAAATAAAACTTTTGAAAAGGGGCTAAATAGTAATACTGTTTTCGAAAGAAGGAACATCACACTTTGAAGGCAGGTCCAATTGTATGTCTAAACCAGGTTGGAGGTTTTCAGACTATGGTCTGTGGCTGTAAATAGCACACAGTTTTAATTATATGGAATTCAAATTGTAATACAATGAAATAAAATATAATATAAGAAATAAAAGAAGTAGTACAATACATTTAAGAATCATACGGCATCTAGCACATAGCAGTTTGGGGACCACTGAACTATGTTCTCACTCCCTCCCTCTGTTAATATCCTAGATATAAGCTGAAATGTCATTTTTGTGATTTCTTGTTGAAATTGACCCCTGGGCATCTGAGATAAGGAGGGGGAAGAATATTAATTTATGCAATGCAGATCAAATATCTAGTCTTGTCTTAGAATTGCTAATGATTTTTTTTTTACCGCTTCTGGGATTTGGGGCTCTCTGTATGAAATGCTGCCTCAGAGAGTAAAAAAACCAACCCTAATCATTAACTCTTATTTTATAGAGTATTTTATAGAGTTCCATGGAAGAAAATCCCCTCCCCCTGTTCATTAGTGCTTTTAATACTGGAGAAAGAAATCTGATTAGTATTGATCAAATAAATTATCTCCAAGGGGATCTGATCCCTGGATTAATATGAAGATAATGATAAGTCCTTGTTTTTATGGCTTTAATTTTGCTTTTATTTTGCAGTGTGGACCCCACTCGGTTGCTACTTACTTTTAACGTTTCAGTGAATCTGGGAGACAAATATCATAAGAACACAGCACTACATTGGGCAGTGCTAGCAGGAAATACCACAGTGATTAGTCTTCTTCTAGAAGCTGGAGCAAATGTTGATGCCCAAAATATCAAGGTAAATCATGTTTGCACATTCGGTTGGTTGGTTCTTCTGATCCATGTGAAAATCAGGTACTCTGGTTCATACAACTATGGGAGGTTCTCCCACTTGCATCCTGTACATCCATGAACCCTCTTTCCTCTTATTCTAAACCCATGCTCACCTCTATGCTTTTCTACCCTCAGTCCCTACCATTTCATGCACATCCTCCTATCCCTCCCACCCACACTCATGATTTTAGTACTCCACCTTTGTGCTTTGAGCTGCCATGACTTGGATTGGGCTAGTTTAACTCCCTTATCTCCTTGAGCCCTTTCCCACTTAGCTTCCTGCCACCCCAGTTGTATCCAGCATTGGTTATTCTCAGAATAAACCAAGTTAAATTATTGACTAACCTAAATCCAGTTGGATACAACCCAGTGTTTATAACATTGCTTTCATACAAAGCAATTTTCACTTAAAATTCTCTACTGTCAATATGTCTTCGTTTACTTCTAGATCTCCCTAAATACAGCTCCTCTAGTCTGGAACGTGTGTGTTTTCTCTTCAGTTAATGGCAAGCAGCAGTATGCCATGGTACCTTTCTGCAGACATACTTATTCAATGGGATACCAATAAAAAGAAACAACATATAAGAACGTGTAACCACATACATAAATAAAGTACCATATTGATACGTTATAGAGAAAGCTCAGGAAGCTCCCCATCTTGGCAGATGGAGAGTTGCAGGGAGAATATTTTATTTAGTCTTTGAAATGTTTGGAAGAGAGAATAAACAAAAGTGGTCAGATACTTGAACTGAAAGCTCCTATTCATAATATTAGTAAAATGCTGCAGGCTAATACAAAAAATGGAAGCAGGTATCTCTTGGAGGCACCAGCAGGCCACTTACACTTGATTGCACCAGGAAGCTAAATAATCCCTCCCTTCCAGTCAGTACAGTAGAAGAAATTATGTATCTTTGTGCCTTTTGTTGACTCTGTATTGGGGATTAAAAGCTCTCTCTCTTTGTTTGCAAGCATTGTGCAAAATCATAGGTATTCTGCCATATTTTGCCGGCCCATGCTGTTTTGTTCCTTTTACCTGTTGTTTTTCTCTTTTCTTTATCCTTAATAGACGCAGGGTAGAGTAAACATATATCTGTGTTGTCTCTACACCCTAATCTGTGCATGATGGACAGTACACATTGGTTCTGCTACACTGCCTGTTGGTAAAAATATTGATGGGTTGATACAAAATATTGCTATGTATTAAGAATACACAGCTATGGTAATCTAAATGCATCTAGGACAGCAGGTAGGCTTGCCATATTTCAAAAAGTAAAATTCCTGACACTCTCAAAGGAAAAAAACAACGGGGAAGGGTCATTGGCCTGCCCCCCCAAAAAAACAAAAAAAACTAACACACACCCCGCCAGCATCTCCAAGAGTTGGTTCTTCTTCTAGCAGGGAAAGAAAGGAAGATTCTTTGTTGAGAGTCCCCCCTTCCCCCACTTTGGGAGAGTGGGACTGAGGAGATAAGTTCCTTTGAACCTGCTCCAGAGCAAGTAGCCGCAGGTGCCCTGTTCTCTTTTAGACGGACTCCTTGCCTCCTGCTCTGCATCCTAAAAAGGGGAGTGATTGTCTTCCTCGAGGCAGCAGCCATGGCAGCTTCGAGAAGGTAATGCAGTGTGTCTCGGGGGAGGAGGAAGTTGGGAGCAGGATAATTGAGTCATCTTTATTTCCCTTTCCCAGTGGTTGGTGGCTACTCGGGGCTGCTCTTGCCCTCTTTCCACTGTCCTCCGCACTCCCCTCCTCCTCCTCAGTTGGGGCTGCTTCGTGTTGGGAGGCTGGGGGCACAAGCGTGCTTTGGGTCTCCCACATAAGTGGGGACATTCCTTCTACTACTCAGTGGGGGGGGGGTGCGTGGGTGACAGAAAACAGAAATAAAAAACCAGGTTTCCATACATACGATAAATTTCAGACGTCTCTTAAAATTCGAAAATTTTCCCCAGGACTCCATTTTAGGCATCCAATTTCCTGGTATGTCAGGAATTTTCCAGACATATAGCAGGCCTACCTGTAAGGTACAGGCGAGTACTAGTTGCAGCCAGCAAAATTCAGACTCTTGAGGTGACTTGTTGCTGTAGTTTGTTTGTGCTCCTTGAAATTGCTAAGCAAGTGTTGCAAGAGTAAAGAATATACACCTTTTCTCATTTTTTCTTCCCTTTCCCATGTTTAGAAATCTTGCACAAAGACTCATCCCATGTTACCTCAAATGGCCCAGGTTGAGGGAAGGAGAAAGGAGGTTGCAAAAATTTGAAAGTGGCCTTTCTCCTCTCCCTCCCTCTGGGCCTTTTAAAGAAGGCTGGGAAGAGAAGCAAAGAAGGCAGTGGAGAAGGATTCATCATTGCCTTCCCCTGGCTGAGTTGCCTGCAGAGCTAGTTGCTGAATTACTTTTTTAGGATGTCTAAAAAGTATACCGATCCTACTCTCAATAAAACACTGATGTATACTAATGCAGAATTGGATTTATGCAGTATGGAAAAAGGTGACTCCTTGAACTGTTAGCTGTTGCAAACTATGTGTTGTGAGGTGCTTTTGACTTTTCCGGGCACTGTGTCTTCAAAAAGACTAATTCAGTTGAAGTGACACAGTGACCATCTTTGATTGTATCTCAGGTCTGAATGAACTTTTTACTTCAAATCTCCCTTTATGGTGTGAGCAAACAAATCAGGAAAACTCTAACTAACCATACCTCCCCATTTTGCCCGGGCTGGGAAAGTGTTGTCAGGATGTTACATCAACTTGAGTGTGTGCTTCCAGAGTCTGACTGATTCAGAGCAGGGTCTGAGGCTGAACCCACTTCACTGTTAAAGGAAAATTTAAAAAATGATGGTACCTTTCTTTTCCCCCCTTTTGACAGAACTGGATGTAAAATTTGCAGGTGTTATAACCTATTCAGAGTGGATAAAGCCTGCAAATACAAGCAAATAGGTCCAGGAGATTTAGTGCTGTGCTCCTTTAAATTATATTTATAGATGATCTTCAGTGTTATTTTTTTAAGAGAATTGGATAAAATTTGTTCCTTACTGAGGAGATGACTCTTCCCGCAAAGGGTAGCCTTTTGGGAAATGGCTAAAAGAAAAAGATTCCCTCTGTTTCCCCATGTGTTTTGTCAGCAATTGTTATGAAAAGGGGAGGTATGAGGCCCCCTAGGTTTAGAACCTGCCAAATTGTAGACAAGAAGGTTTTTGTACTAGCCGCCTTTAATGTTGATTTTTTGCGGGTGGGGTGGCTGAAGGGATTCAGTATTCTCCTAGTGGTTTTGTTTATGGGCACCCAGGTAGCAGTGCACACAAAGCGGCAAGAAAAGTGATTTAGTAGTAGGTTGGCATGGGAATTGGAAGCGTTCATCTGGTGGATCCATACTTCCCTGCCGCGTATCCTGCATTGTATCCTGCCTGAGCTGCTGCTTTTTTGGGTGTTTTTTGGGGGGGCAGCTTGAGAGTCATTCTGCCGTGTGCACCTCTTGCCCTTCCTGATTGACTTGTTGGGCTCTAATCAAGAGGACTGGTGCTGCCTGTGCAAGTACATTATAAAGTTGCTGGTGATGCAATGCCTTGGAACCTTCCTCCTACTTAGCTGCTTCCTGCAGTGCAGGCAGATGGCATAGTTTGGGTCCACTGCCAGCTCAAAGTAATCCCATCTCTTGTGCTTGGGCTGGTGTGATGGGCTGGTGGCTTTTCACAGGGTGAGTGGTGGTAGTATAGGAGAGAGAATTGCTGGTTGCTGTTCCTTTTCCTCCCTAGTGCCCACCACTGCCATGCTGCTGCCTCTCTTGAAAGGATACTGAAGATCATCATTATTATTAAGAGGATTTATAGCTCGCTTTTCATCTAAAAAGGCTTCTAGAGTGGCATACATGAAATCAATTAAAAGAAAGCTACAGGCTTGCAATCTACAAAAATATGGTGCACAAGGAAAAGGGGAAGGAAGAGGGGGGAAATCAAAGTCCGTCATAAATTCTTAAGCAGTTGTTCTTAAAATGACCAAGCAGCACACTTCAGCGGTAGGAGGTGACTGATCAAGCTGGTTGTTGGGAGTGATCCGTGCTTCCCATCTGTCCCGCTGGGGCAGTCTGGCTGCTCCCAGGTGACAGGTGAGATATACACTGCATCTGACATCTTCTCTGGGATACCCTGCTCAAGTTCCACACCTTACAAGCTGACCTTGCCAGTATTAGCCAGTGGCACAGCCTTGCCTCCTGCTTAACAATAAGAGAACAGACTTTCCTTAGTTGGTGTATTTGGACTTGGTGTGGAGCTACATATTATTATTATTATTGTTGTTGTTGTTGTTGTTGTTAATAATAATAATAATAATAATAATAATAATATGTAGCTCCACACCAAGTCCAAATACACCAACTAAGGAAAGTCTGTTATCTAGCAGGGAAGTTGGCTAAATCTGGCAGTCATTAAGGTCTTATCAGCCCCATCTCCCAACTTCCCTAAGGTGGTAACACCTTTCTTGGCTGTGTGCCACTTATCTGATTGGCTGTTTAAAGCCATCTGTCAATCAAATCTTACATGGGTTGAGAACCCTAAAAACTGGAATGATACCAACATTCTGTCATCCATTACCCTCCCCTCTGACCACCCAAGATGCTGCATTATTTATGATGAGGCCCCTAGCTTTGTGAGTATACAGATCATAGACTTAGCCTGTTTTTTTCTAAAAGGTTTTCCTTATTTCCTAAATCACCATTCTCCCTTTCCCCTTTGTTCTCTTGCCACCATCCTTAATAAACTTCTTAAAATTGACTGTTAGGTTTCTTGTGTGTGTTTCACACTACATGTGGTTATCAGAGGGATTTGACAGAGAAAAGCAAACTTCCCTAGGCTGCGGTGAGAAATGAGTGAAAAGTTGGATGTTCTCTCTGCCTGAATTTGCCTTTTAAGCTGTCAGGAACGTCATTTCGGTTTGATTGGGTTGAAATCAAATAGCTGTTTTTAGTTTTAGCATGGAGTTTCTAGGCATATGGCTGGGTACCTTGGCCAGTATATAATAGAAGTATGTAATGAAATAGTCAAGTGAGTAGTAGGGTACTTTGGCAAGCTTCTTCTCTGTAGGTTATCTCAGTTTTTTCGTGAGTATCATCTTGGCTTTCTGCCTGTCCCAGGGCCTCGGGGTGGGTTTAAGTATTTTCTCTCTCTTTTCTCCTCTCTAAATTGTAAGAGATACAAACATGTTGCTGGTTGTTTGTAATAGAGGAAGCCTGTAGAATCTTAAGCCCTGCAACAGGATGGCAGATCATACCCCTTGAATTGTGGTATACCCTTTGAGGGGAGTAATAACTTTTTTTTGTAAACTGTTGCTTTATTTCTGGCTGTGCCTTCTGACACTCAGCTGAAATTGTAGGGATAAAGTTACTGTCATTCTTTAGCCTTTTAAGGGTCCCCCCCCCTTGATCCTTGAAAGGCGTGATAAGTCTTATAATATATTATGCCCTTAACTTGCAGAATTCTTTGTTTTTACTGGAACATCTCCTCTGAGACACTTTTAAACCTAACACTTAAAAAGAAAAAGAAAAGCCTGCCTTTTTGATTGGATAGCAAGTTCATCATGACTTCAGTAACATAAATTTCTTTTTGAACAGGCAGTATTATGCCTTTGTTAGACATCAGGGCACCGAAGTGAGCAAAAGCATGCTACCTCTTTTTTTAAAAAAAACCTAATATGAGAGGTATCTTGGTGTGATCTAATTTAGGGCCTGAGTATGGATATACCGTATTTTTCGCCCCATAGGACACACCGGCCCATAGGACACACCTAGTTTTTTGGGGGCGGAAATAAAGAAAAAAAATTTTATTCCCCCCCCCCAGGTGTGGGGCTGGGGAAGCCCGAGCTTCCCCTGACCCCAGCCCCCAGAACAGGCTGCTCTCCGCTAGCCGTGGGAGAGCCGCACCACTTGGCGCAGCTCTCCCAGGGCTAGCGGAGCGCTGCGCGAAGCCCAAAGCTTGGGGCGTGCTGAGTGCAGTGCGCCCCAAGCTTCTGGCTGCCAGCAAGCTCTCCGCTAGCCGTGGGAGAGCTGCGTCTCCCACGGCTTGCGGATAGCTTCCTGAAGCCTGGAGAGCGAGAGGGGTCGTTGCGCACGGACCCCTTTCGCTCTCCAGGCTTCAGCGAAAGCCTTCGTTCGCCCCATAGGACACACACACATTTCCCCTTCATTTTTGGAGGGGGGAAAGTGCGTCCTATAGGGCGAAAAATACGGTAATTTTATTTCCTTTTTACCTTGGATATTGTGATTATGGGGGGGACGGGACCAGGAAAAATAATAGGAAAGTATGCATACTAATTGTGAATGTGCTACAAGAGTGGCTTTAAAGAACTTGCTAGGTAAAAATACAAATATACACTAGAAGCTTATGTTAGGAAGCTTTTTGGTGATTCAGATCTCATTTGCTATGATATAGGAACACGGTACATATTCGTAATTAATATATAGTGGTCTTTTCCTGCCATATATTTGAAAGAAAAGCAGACATACCTACTTTTAACTTTGGTTTTGCAACTCTAGTTATCCCTCTAAAAGTAACCTACAATTCTACTTTTAAGAGTCACTTATTGTATCCAGTCACACAGCTGACAATAAGGCTTCTGTCAGCAGAACTGGGAGGGAGGGAATTTTTGGCAGTCCTTCATTCCCTGCCCCTCTCCCCCCATCTGCTCTGGAGGGTTCCCCCATCCATGGCTTCATATTATTGAGAGAAGCCTCAAATTTGGTTAGTTGATTTGTATGGTCTCTCTCTCATCTATCTATCTATCTATTTATCTATCTGTCTGTCTATCTATCATCTATCTCTATCTACAGGGTGAGTCCTTTAAAAGAGGCCCCGTGGATACAGAGTACAGATGTTCTATGGGGCCTCTTTTAAAAGACTCTCCCTGTATCATTGATAATGGTTTCCAAAGCTGTGCAAATGTAGGAAATGAGTGGATGTACTGACTAGCAGGGCATTAGCTGCTTTTGAGCTCATTTCTTTTGCTTCTGCTGGGGAAAGTCCTGTTTGGTAAATTGATATCTTTGTGGCCTAAGCTTTTTCAATACACTGTTCAGGTGGAAGGAAACTCTCCCTTTGGAGACCAATAAATATTGTTGCCTGGTTTTCACTGCTTTCAAATTCCCCAGTGATTATCACTGGGCTAAATTTCCAAGTCACCCATAAGGTTTTGGTGCACAAATCCTATCAATAGAAATTAAATGCCTAACTCTGATTAGGTGTCTAGTCTCTACTGATTCTGGAATTCAGATGTGTACTCCTTGGCATTTGTACTCTTGTCTCAAAGGCTATTTGCCTTTCCTTGGGTGATTTTTCAGTTTCTGGTACCTGTCTCGTTTTTTTTTAGGCGGGGGCCGAACGATGGAGGATTCAGCCATTTTTCAAGCCTCCATGAATGCTTTGTTTAGGAGGGGAGTTACCTTCAGTAGAAGAGTGGAGGAGTGCAAAACTGGAGCTGGAGGTACCTTCAGTTGGTTGTTTTTTGCCTCCTCTATACTACAAGAACAGTCACAACCTTTTCTTTCTTTCTTGAGGTGTAAATCAGCAGTACGGTTCTGTAAGAAATCCTGTGATAGATTTAGGGTACCACCCCATATATTGTGAGGCAGTTTTCAGTTTGGGTTTTTCTTTTGCTTTTTAGATGGGGAGGATTTCTACAATAGAGTAATCTAAAGGAATTACCTTGCTCTGAACTCCTGCAATTGGATTATAACTTCACATATCTTTGTCCTTTGACATTGTTATTTTACGCAAAGTGGGTGGGGCTTGCTCAGGGAAGCGACCACAAATTGTTAGCAGTGCATGCACTGGGGGGGGGGGGGAAGGAAGAATGGAGAATCACATTTGCCTAAAATAGCTGTAGATAGGTACCTGTTATAGGACATGCTGCTCAACCTTCTGAATTGGGGAAGAGATTATAAAAATTAGTCATTGCTTGGCTAGTAAAGGTACTTCTGAATGCTCGGTGAATAGTACAAACTGCCAATCAGGTATCCGCAATCAATACATTAGTTTGTTTCAATTTTTAGACATTTAGTGGTGGTGGTTTAGAGTACTAGTGAATTGTGAAAAACCTACCTGTTTTCAGGTGCTTTTAATGCGTGTGTCAGATCCACGTGTGCAGATGTTCCATCTGCATACATGTGGACTGCCTCACCTACCTGTCAAAATCCCTTGCTGGAGCAATGATTAACGGAGGGCAAGAGGAGCTTCAGAGAATGCTTTGCAAATCACTCTCTGAAGCACATGCCAGCCTGCTTTTAACAGTGTTCCAGGACGTTTAATAGGGAGGGGGCACTCAGAGAGTGGATTGCCGACCTTCTCTCTGAAGCATCTCCCACCATCATTAAATCTGGAACAATGCTAAAATAAACAGCAGGACCACCTGTTTAGTGCTGAGTTCAGGCAAGCCAGAGAGTATGCCTGAACTCAAGAGGAACACTCTCTCTTTGCATTTGAGTAATCCTGATTAGCTCTGGGTCCCCATCAAAGGCTTCCAGCAACCACATGGATTAGGGCTTACATACACAGAATCCTACAGATGTGTAATCTGTACACAGTAAAAGATATATAGAACATGCTGATAGAACTTAGGTGTGTGGAACTCTACCCATCAAATCCAAATGTGAAAATCTCGTAGGAGTAGGGTAATCAAGTATAATTTTGATTTTTCGCTGCATGTAAGTGCATCAGAACAACAATCGAATACACACCTACACATGCAGTCCACAAGAGGTACAGATTGAACATCTGTATCAACTGAATATACATAGCATTGATAACTAAGCAATAAGCATTGTTCACTGTTTGTGAAATTCTATGAATGGATATTGCTGCTTGTTAATATTTGAGGGAGAACCAATTGTTCCAAACTAGAGAGCTAAGCAACTTTTAAACTCCCATTAATTATTACATATGCACACTAAGGATAATGAATGAACTCATCGTTGCAATACACAGAAATAGCAAAGATTTCATTTCATTTGATGAAACTGATTAAACTGAGAGAAGATTGGAAGAAAGTAACTCTTCATAGCATAAAATAAATTAGCAACCAAAATAATGCTTTATAAGAACAACAACATAGTAATATTACATGTTTTAAAACTCTTAAGTAGTTTTAAATGCTTAAGTTACTATTTCTAAAAGTGAAATTGTTGTGCTTTCTTTCCTTTTTAAAATTGTTAATCTTTCATACTCTTGACAGGGTGAATCACCACTTGATTTAGCAAAGCAAAGAAAAAATGTTTGGATGATAAACCATCTACAGGAGGCAAGGCAGGCAAAGGGATATGACAATCCATCATTTCTCAGAAAGCTGAGGGCTGATAAGGTGAGAAGAATCTTTACGTGATGACTCATGTAATGTGTTCTTTTAAAAATAATTTCTGACCCTGCTTAGATGACACCCCACTATAATTTGTACCAGGAGGTATCAGGAGTCTTGGGTTTATGTGTCTTTCCCATCCCCAAATTTGCCATTCTCCTCTCACTGCAGTGAGAAATGATTGACCAGTCCTAGGCATCTTGCATTTTTCTGAATCTAGGATCCTTCCTAGCCTTGCAGATAAACCCCTCTTTGTACACATTAAACTTGCTATGAAGTATCTGAGTGTTAAAATGAAGCACTAACTTTTTATACAGTTCATAAATATCCAGGTTAATTAATTGTTGTTTGTCTTTTTATGTAGGAATTTCGTCAGAAAGTGATGCTGGGAACACCTTTCCTAGTTATTTGGCTAGTTGGGTTTATAGCCGACCTTGATATTGATTCTTGGCTCATTAAAGGACTAATGTATGGTGGTGTTTGGGCTATGGTTCAATTTCTTTCCAAGTAAGTATTTAATTAGGGAATATGTTGGAGTAGATAGTTTGGTTTTACATAAAATCCTGACGGATGTATAAAAGCCCCATTCTTGGGGGGAAATGTTTTACCTAATTCACTCTTCCATGAAATGATTGTTCAGGATAAGCAAAGAAAATTGTGTTTTGATGCCCTTCCATCCTGCCTTCCAGTTAATTTATAGGAGACCTGCTGTGCTAGATTGAAGTGGCATTCATATTTTAGCTCTGAGCAAAAAGAACCTTAAATACCACATCAGTCACATTATGAATCATCAACTAGTTGTGTTGTATGAAAATGTGTCTGCCTGCCCAACAGTAATGTTTCCTCTTTCACAAACCAAATATTGAAATCCCTCTATAAAATGATTAGCTTGTTTTCTATAGAAATGAAAATACCCTACTCTTTTATTTCCATAATGTAATGGTCTGCAATAAGTAGACTTATTTAAGGAGGATATCTTAGTATTCAGTGAGTGGATAAAAAAGACAAGAATTATTACAGGCCTTGCCCAGTTTAGGCATGTTCGAATGACACTTGATTGTGCATATGTGCATGGCTCTGAACCTGGAAGTAGCCCAAAAACATCACAAAAGGGGTGGGGTTGACTTACATGGGCTCCACTGACAAGCACAGGGTTTTGGAGCAGAAACCCTGTGCAACACAATGATAGCCTCTATATGCCTCTTAATTTTAATGACTCTAATTTTAATGGCAAAGAGAAATGCATTCGTAGTAAGAACATTATTAAACAAAGAAAGTTTGCATGGTTGAGTATCTTAAATTTATTTATTGTCAGTGTAATATAGCACATGTCAGATAAATATTTTAAACACTGGAATCTCTTGTGTAAGTATAAGAGATTATATTACTACAGCTCATGTTCTGGGTTTGGCTTTTTCTTCAAAGTCTGTTAAAATAACTATCATTTTGAGTTTTGCTGAGAGTGCTGTTCAGCCTTATTTTTAACTGCTGTCAAAATGTGGCTTTAGAAGAAAACTTTATTTCCAAATCTACTTTGACAAAACACATGCAAGCAGGAGTATGAAACTGTTCTAGACCTGGTTAGGGGACAGCACGTGTAATATGTATGCAAGTAACAATTGGGAAAATTGACCTAAAAAGCAAAAATTAGAAACAAACAAACAAACAAAAATCTGTCTGTTCAGGCGGTCACGTAGTTTAAATTAATAATTTAATGTAGTGGTTAAGAACATTGGTGAACATGCTTCCAGAGCAGCCTGGTCATCCTGAATTCTGATCATGCATATGTAAAATCTTCTTCATTTGAACATTACAAACTGAACAGATTCATGTTCTGAACCTAGTAATTATGAACTCTTGCAACTTTCTGAGGTCTAAAAAAGTGCTTGCTGGTTGTTGAGTAATTTAGATTATTAAGACCTTTTGTATCAAATGGACAGGTTATTTAAAGCTCTAGTGTTTGTTTCTTTGTTTTTTAAAAATAAGGCTATATTTACTTGTTTGTGAATGAGCTGGCACACCCATATTTGAATATGTAATAACCTATTATGCTCTTTGTTTCGCAGATCATTCTTTGATCACTCAATGCATAGTGCACTGCCCCTTGGAATCTACCTAGCAACAAAATTCTGGATGTATGTGACATGGTTTTTCTGGTTTTGGAATGATATCCTTTATATTGTGCTCGGCATTTGAATTTTTTTAATTTTAGTGGGTTATATTCCAGTGCTCACATTCAAGAAAATTAAGAGGCTAGAATTTTAAGAAATTGAAGTTTTAGCAAGAGGATGTGGGAGTTTTATGGTTCAGACTGGTCATGGGAAAGGGTTAAGGGACTTCAGTGAAGCTGAAGCAAGAGACAAGCGAACATGGGAGGGAGTGAAGCATGACAGTAAGTAAAAGGGGAATGGGCCAAATGGAACAAGTAAAAGCAGATAGTAGGACATACAGATTGAGGGGACAGTTTTTACTAATTACATAAGGCAGGGATGGGGAATCTGTTGTTGGATTCCCATTATCCCCAGACAACATGGTTAATTGTGTGTGTGTATGCCCATTAGTTAAATTACTCACAAGCTCACAGGTTTTACTGATTTGTGGCAAAATAAGTTAAAATAAGATGTTTTTGAACAAGTCCTTAAACCTAGCAATATTTAGTCCTAGCCTTCTACCCCCTTGCTTTCAATCTCTTCATTTTCTTTGGCTCTACATAAGTGTTTCCTTCTTGCTCATGTTGACTTTGCTTTCTCAGTAGCGGTGCTGATTGTCATATCCCAATTACTGGCTCCTTCTGAAGTTAATATTTATGAACATTTAATGACATTATAGCAGAGTACAAGTAGACACTACATTTGCGATGTGGGTGCTGCCAGAACAGTCCCCTCTAAATCCTACATGTCAGTTTACTTTAACTGATTAATGTTGCCAGCCTCAATTATTAGTTCTTCTAGCCATTCAAGTTCTGCTGTCAGTCAGCTTGTCTGCAACTTGTTAGAAAAAAATATATGGCATGTGCTCTGTTTTATAGAATGAAGTAGAAAAATTGTGGTCAGGGTAAGAATTTATTCTCATATGTCTTACAGTTTGATGAAATCAATTGCATCAGAGAACAGTGCCTTCTTTCTTCTCAGTAGGAAGAATAATGTGACATCTGACTAAATGTCTCTGTAGCAGCCTTTTATAAATCTGCTTCTGGAATATGTTTTGATCAGAAATAAAAGGGCATCCAGATTGATTAATTTAAATATCTAGAATTGACTTTTAACTTGTCACTAGAATTATGATGAAAAGTAATATTTTGTATTTACTCAATGCATTCCACTTGGGACTCTTGAGGTCTGTTTAGTTATTTCTGTGCTGTCTAGGATTGCCTTCTAACCTTGCATCGAAACAGGCTTTGATACTGCTTTATAAACCTTACATAAGAGGGAATCTGGTTAGCTTCAATAATAGCCTATAACAGCAGGAAAGACAACCTATAAAAGAGAGAAATTTGTGTTGGATGATACCATGCGATCCTCCTCAGTACTCTTACATACTTTCCTCACCATTATTAGGATAAAGGGTATGTTGTGCTCTATTCCTGTTAAAGCAAGTGCTTTTCAAGATGTCTGCATTTCATGTAGCAAAGTCTTCTTAATTTTCCCCACTTATATAAGCTCAGAGGCCCAGCCACAGAGGTAGTTCTGTTAGCACGTTGTGTAGAGCACTAAAAGCAGGCAAATGTGACCATACAAGGGTAGGGGAGGAACCATCTAATCTCTTCCTTTGGCTTGGACCTATCTCTTGCTTCTTAGTCACAGGAACATACTGTCCAGTTTTGAAAGCATCTCTCTGTCAAAGGTTTAATGCCAGACAGACAATTAAGGGCATCTAGCTTTTTCATAGTAGAACATAATACAGTTTTCTCTGCTAGCTTCTTTTTACTGGTCTAAACATGTGGTTTAGTAATTGAAATGAATGCTGGTACTTATTAAAACATGTGGTCATACCTTGGGTTTTCAAACAGCTTAGTTCTCGAACATTTCGGCTCCCGAATCTGCAAACCCAGAAGTGACAGGACTTGTGTGGCTTCCAGTTGGCCGCAGGAGCTTCCTGCAGCCAATCAGAAGCCACACTTTGGTTTCGAAATGTTTTGGAAGTCGAACGGACTTCCGGAACAGATTCCTTTCGACTTCCAAGGTACAACTGTACCATATTCTTTTGGGAGCTTTAACTGCATGAGACTTAGACTCAAAAGCCCCGTTATAATGACATTTTTCTACACAAAGGCGATGAAGTCTAATTGAAATTTATGTCTTGGCTAAATGGGCTTAAGTGACCATGGTTTTCTTTGCATATAACATTAAATCAAGTATGGTTTAATGTGAACATGCAGTGTGCTCCCCCTTCCTCCTACCAGACTGCTGAGAAACAAGCGCATGGTTTGACTTGGTGTTTTGTCTGCAGAGCCGTCTTTCCCATAGGGCTTAGTGGTGCATCACACCAGGGCGCTGGCCTCTCAGGGGCACCCCAGTGAGTGGGGGAGCTGTGCGGCTTTGCCAGCAGCCTCTTTCCCTGCACGCCCGCCAGCTGTGCCCCACCAACCATATGGCTGGCGGACATGCAGCTTCCTTCCCAAGCCTCCGTGGGAGGAGAGCGATCCCCACATAGGGTTAGGCTGGAAGTTGTGCCCCACCAACCATATGGTTGGCGGGGCGCAGCTTCACTCCCAAGCCTCTGCGGGGATTGCTGTCCCACAGCTGCATGGGGGAGAGCCCCCCCCATGGCTGGCAGTGCATCTGCGTGTGCACCCCCACTATCTGTAGTAATTTGGGGCGCTGGGCGGAAATTTGCACCCCAGCACCGCATCTGCTAAAGACTGCCCTGTTTGTCTTAATCTGAGGTTACAGTTTGTTTCTGTCCAAACAACCTATGTATGTAAAGCCAGGAACAAGCCTTGGTAACGGCTCATGGCTTGTTTGAGAGAAACAGATCATGAATCCGGATCTGGACATAACGCATAGCAGCATGGCAGGAACAAGCATGGAATGAAGCACCCATAGTTTCAGCCGTGTTGCACCAACATCCTGTGTGTAGGCACTAATGTGCAAACCAGGCTTGTAAGTTTAAGGCTCATTGTTTTCTTGATGTCAGTATTTTGTTGATGATCTGCAGCAACACAGTGGTTTTCAGGCTTTCTAACTTTAGGGAACTCTTTCCCACATTGATTTAAGTGCTATGGAACCCCTTTACATATGCTAAAAATATTTTCCAATGTGTCATATTTGTACTTGAAACTGATGGGTTACCATTGAAATTTGTGATGTTAGCTAAATAGGTTTTAAGTGTTTGTGTTTAGAGCTTACCATTCCCTTGGCAATGGAGTGTATAAGTGCTAAGGCACTGAAGCAGAAAAGGTGCTACTGGGGCCATTTGTAATTTCATGGTAGAAAATATTTAAATCTGTTAAAATATAATTAGCTTTTACTATGTGCAAATTAATGTGAAGAAAATACAGATACCTAGGTATTAACAAAGTTAACTTCAAACTGTGAAGCAGCTGGAATTCAAATACTGGGGGGGGGGGGGAAATCCAAGGGTCTGCAATTTATTCCAACACTTTCATTTCCAGGTAAAGTACATGTTCCTTTTTTCAGTAAATTATTAAGAGGGGAAGAAGAGGAGGAATCTTTAACATGGATGTAATCCATCCCCCCAAAAGAGTTTATTATTGTATTCATCATTCCCTGTATAATCTCTTTATTATTATAGAGTGTTTTTTGTGATTTAGCTGGAATTTCAGGCCACTAATAGGCATAAACAGTAAAAAATATATTAAAATTGTTGACTATTTGAATGTTTTGTGTCAGAAAATGATTTAAAGAGATACAAAAGCTGCAATCCTAAACACATTGACTAGGAAATAAGCTCAACTGAATTCAGACTTTTGAGAGAACATGTATAATGTTGCACTGTTAATTTTGGAGCTATCGAACAAATTAAGACAAGATGATACACTTGAACAGCATATAATGACAAAAAAGGATTATTAAATGTCTTGACATGCATCTAGTACATTCCCTGTTAAATGCATTAGCAACAAAAAAATATATTGCAGAATTCTATTATTTTCAAATAATAATTATTTTTAACAGGAAAGAAAACATATTTAAATTCCTTAACATTTAATACATCTAAATTTTGTGTTCATCCACCTTCCATTTCTTGCTAATAGTGTTGCACTTTTCTACAATTTTGGAAAATCTTGGAAATCAGACCCAGGAATAATTAAAGCCACAGAAGAACAAAAGAAAAAGGTAAAAAGCAAAACAGTCCATTCTTGTTAATGGTTGAAGATGTTGTTTAGATTTTCTGTGTACACACTCAAAGTGTTTTCTAATCAAAGCAATTACAGGAAAGTGTCCCCCACCCAGCCTCCCGTAGAGGGGCACAGGGGGCTGCAGAGGAGACAGAGAGTTGCTGAAAATTGTTTCTGTCTCTGTTTTGCCAAGTTGTTCCATTTAAGAACATCAGAGGTAATTGTAGTCTAAGCAGAGTGAATGCTTTGCTACTGAGAAATCTGCTGAGGTCATCCAGATATTTCTGGTGTTTGTTTAAAACGTACGCGTGCGTGTGTGTGTAGATACACACACATTCTCTCTCTCTCTTACACACACACACACACACACACACACACACACACACACACAATCCCTCAAGTATGCATCTTAACTTCCAAGAAATAATTGTGGAAGGAGTTGTGGCACCTTGAAGGTTAAGCCCAGACAGATTACTCATCACATGGTGTAATTGTTTTTGGACCAGTTGAAAATGAAGCTGAAGATGTCATCCTTGAAAGGAAACCAGCATGTCCAGAAAAAGACTAGGCTGTAGACTCTCCTTCCTGATATAGTGTTCTGTGTATTGGGAGATTTTAATGTATCCCAGCTATCCTCTTTATGTCACCGCAGCAGAACATAGGGTGGTAGTAACGGCTTCAAACTGAATGCAAGGGGATACATTTTTGAGATTGGAAAGGATATGCCCGTTACTGGAGCAGGCCAACTGCCCTAATGCTGGTGCAATCTTGAGAAGCAGCCAGAAACTAATGATCTTGCTGCTGGATAGAGTCCCCTTGTATCTTAGAGGCAATTGGGGCAGAACCAATTACACATGTGTGTTTATGTAGGCTCTAATGGTGCCGAATTTCTTTGATGTGAATAAAATGGCATTAAGATATTTTTGTCCAAGCTTGAGATGGTGTTAAACTAATCGGAGTGTGTTAATAGAAGTTGGGATTTCAAGTGGGATAGCTTTTGCAGCAAAAACAGCCAAGAATCTCCTGGCACCTTAAAGGCTAACAAATTGTTTTATGACATAAGTTTGTTGACTAGAGTCGACTTATGAAGCATGTATGAATATGGTTCTTAAATGATTAAATATTCTTATTTTTTCTTTTCTGCAGACAATAGTGGAACTTGCAGAGACAGGAAGTCTGGACCTCAGTATATTCTGCAGTACCTGTTTGGTAGTATGCTTTTTTGCTTACATGTAATTAAATTACCAATTTTAACATCATGTCTGTTTAGAAAATGAGTGTATTCTTTGACCTTGCGATATTCATACAGGGTATAAGTGAGCCTCTGCCAACTAAAATACTAAGCCAGTATTTGGGCATATGAATGCCATGCTTCCTAGGAATAAGAAAAGGCAAGTCCATAGTGTGGTTGTGATGGATCCAGAAGAAAGCAGGAGATCAAAATTCCTTCCTGGAGTCCCTGTCCCACCGAGTTAGGACTCTGTATTCCAGTGGGATGTCCTTGACACAAGTTCAGATGGATTTGGGTAGAAGCTTAACTTAAAACACCCACAGGTTTTTATATCAAAATACAGTGGCTCTCTTAAGTCAGTATAGAAATCTGGGCAGCAGGCTGTTCCAGGCCTTCAAATAGAAAAATATATGTTCTAGTACACTAGGTGTTGCCACTCGCTGTGGTAAGACTTCCCACTACCAAAGTATTTAGCAGGAGCAATACAAGAGTTCCTAGTAATTCTTAAAGTTATTGTTGTTCCTATGTATCTTAATGACAATCCTTGATTAGAATCCTAAAAATAGGAGAGAGAACAGGACTACTTCAGATTGTGACTAAATCAAACAAGTGCATAGATCTCTGAGTGTAGAGCAAAATGAAAATACTTCCATTAACGACTTCAGATTAAATTTACAGTGCCATTTTAGATACACACACCTCGTATACTGGATTTTTTGTAGGAAATTTAGTTGTTCAGTTTGTGGTGTGTATAAAGTAAATATCAACATTAGTTATTATCAACTGTCACTTCAGTAAAAGTTTTGCCTTATCTAAAACATCTGTAATGAAGTAAGCAGAATGAGCTTTATATAATAATGTTCTCAAAATATACAGGAATTGTGAGATTGTTATGATACATTTATATTCCTATCCAGAATCTAAATACGTGCAACTCTGGACTCTTTAATATAAAACCTTTAAAACTAAATACCATATATCATGCTGCATAAATTATTTGCTACTATAATGGTATTTAAAAACTTGTTGCTCTGTATGAAAATATTTTAAGAACTTGAGATATGGTGAAACGTAAGTGTTCTCTTACTTTGGGACATTGATGAGATAGTCTTGACTACAGATCTGAGTACTTTGTATTTCAGACAAATTGTTTATTACTTGATAGATACACTATTTTTAAAATGCAAATGTTAAATGTTGTAGGTGTCATTCTCAAGATAAAATGTCTTTTTTGTGCTAACATTTGTTTTGATGAAATGTTTTCACCGACAGCATTACAGCAGTGTTATGCTCAGTTTTTTCTGTATGGAATACAAATTATTTATGCATCCACCCATAAGTAACTGATCTAACTGCAGACGATAAAAATCACCAAAATACTTAATCTTTTGTAAACTCTGCAAGCTTTTCCATCAGTATCGTCATCAGTTTCTTTGATCTCTAATTCAGAGTTTCACTGTCAGCAGTAAACAGAATGGTGGGAAATTCTGTTTTGCAATGGAAAGGAGAATTTTTTTGTTTCAATTTAATTGAGATTGGTAATTGCAAATGCTGTAAGACTTGTGTATAGTATATAAGACTTGTCCAGTGGGTGTTGGTGACAAATACAAAGCTTCCATTTAGAGGAAAGTTAAAGTAAGGGAAGTATGTTTTTGCTAGGTGAAGCTAGAACCACAGGCTCCATGTGGTTACATTCTTAAATTCTTGGTATCATGACATGCATGAGTAGTAGAAGCAACAACAATAGCAACATTGTGTTCAAAATTCATATTAAAGATTGATAATATGAAAAGCAGGTTACATTGTATGCATATAAAAATCTGTTGAACAGATACGGAAACCAGTGAGGTCCAAACACTGTGGTGTGTGCAATCGATGTATAGCCAAGTTTGATCATCACTGCCCCTGGGTTGGTAACTGCGTAGGTAAGTATTGATAAGGAATAGAAAATTTCCATCGCATTTAGCTTTCAATCTGAAATAGTGTGAGCATTTAGCATAGCATGGTTTCTTAGTATTCATGTATTCACCACTGCTATCAGACCAAGAAGATGCCAAAATAAATAAATTATACTATAGTTAAGAAGCATAAACAAGCTCAGCTAGCCTCCTGACCTCCAGCAGTCTTCGTCACTAGGAGCTAAAGCAGTATAGCAAATGAATACAGCAGAGAGCAGGGTTGTTGTTTTTTGTGGGAATGCAGATTTTTCATGTGAATGTTTGGTAGGTGATCTTGAAGCAAGTATGGTCACAAATCTTAGTGACTGTGAAGCTAAGACACAGTCTTTAAGTCTTTTGCATTTGAAGCACTTCCAGCTGGATTCATCTCATCAGAATGCCTGAGCATTTTTAGAGAACTGATTTGATATAGTGTTGGTCTTTTTTTCTTTTACAGTTTTATGATGCATTAATAGTTTTATTGTGTAGCACTTTCATTTTTTTTGAGTTTGTGGTTTATAAATATTCAAATAAATAAATTTCAGGGTAATATTAGTATTCATAAACAAATGAAATAGTTTTATTTTGGAGGAGAAAAGGTCAGCTTTATATTGTATATTTGCATATTTATGCTCACTTACTCATTTACTTCTTGAATACTTCCCAATTCTTTCCCCAGGGGAGCTTGTGCTTTATTTGCAAAGCATGTGATGAACTGCATTGCCGTGCTGAAATAAGATTCTTCTAGACTCTTCTAGTCTTGTGGCAGAGAAAGCTATGCTTTATATATTATGTATTACTAGAAGCACCCTTTCTGGTCTCTTGTTAAAACGGCATTAAAAGTGAATACATTTACTTCCATTCTTTCTTCTCAGGAGCTGGCAACCATCGTTATTTCATGGGCTATCTATTCTTTTTACTATTCATGATTTGCTGGATGATTTATGGATGTATCTCTTGTGAGTATTGTTTCCTGAACCATTTTCTTAATGCCTAGTTTAAGTCCTACTGTGCCTGCAATGTTCTGTGTGAACATTGACCTATACCTTGATTGTTGCCTGGTAGGGTTTTTCTTTTCTCATAAAAAATGTTTTTGGAAATGTTCCCCATGCAACATGCCCTGTATTCTGCAGGCTCATGTTCAGGAACATTTTCTAATCCAATGATATCATTTTCTAATCCAATGATACGTATTTTTTAATTCCAGACTGGGGAATCCACTGTCACACTACTTACACAGCAGATGGATTTTGGACATATATTACACAAATAGCCACCTGTTCACCTTGGATGTTCTGGATGTTTTTGAATAGCGTGTTTCACTTCATGTGGGTGGCTGTGCTGCTAATGTGTCAGATGTATCAGGTAGGAGAAAGCACTTAATATGCAAACAAGCAGGGTTGCATTCAACAGTGTTGCTCACTGACAGTAAAGCAGTAAGGCCAGTTGAATAGGGACAAGAGAACTTTAATTTCCCCACCCTTCCCCTTGCACCCAGCCTCCTAAATCTGCTTCAGAAGGATGGGAGATTCTCCAGAGCAGATTTGGGGTTGAGGGAGGGCTGCAGAGGAGATGGGAAATCACTGAAAAGTGCTTACCTCCTCATTCTGCTGACAGAAACCTTCCTGAGAATCCGGGGGTTGATTCCATTGCATATGTGAGGATCTGAATGCATACTGAAGCCCTTGCCTTTTTCTCTCTTTAATGCAAAGCATCAAACTTGAAATGCACTTATTTCCCAAGCCTTTGGGTGCCACCAGGTTTGATTGCCAGCACTATGGAACTTGGTTGGGTTTGGTATACAAAAACATTGAAAAAAATAAGTGGCTAGTTTCAAATCTGTTTTCATGTATCTTTTATCATAAATGATCATGAGTGACAGAAACACACAGGAGAATAGAAAAGACTTGGCGTCAAGTACATATTGGATGCAGCTGTTCTGCTGGCAAGGAATTTGCATCACTGAAACGCAATTGACTGTTTTTACACAGTTAATAAAGACTTTACCCAGGCAAGTTCAGAACATGCAAAGTCTCACTAAAGAAATTGATCTGAGTAGCCATTAGTGTTTGGGGGTGAGGGTTTGCTTAGGTAATGAGGGTCAGACACAAAAAGAAACTATTGTTAACTGGGATGTCCTGGCATGTTCCCTCAATTGCAGAAATGGAGGAGCTAAACTCTTTCTTATCTTGGATTATTAAGATATACTATGATAATCCAAGCACAGCCTATTTGTGTCAGTGTCTCAAAATAATAGGCAAAGGTAATATAACACTAACAATGTTTTGTCGGGTAGGAATAGGAAGATGTTAACATGACAGAGAATAATCTTATGGTAAACTTTCTCTTTAGCAGGCCCAAAGTTACTGCTTGACTGTTTTTGAAAATAAATCATTAAACCTGTTAACTCAGTTATTATTAAGTTCACCATGGTTCAGAGCCAGTGTATCAAAGATCCAGTGTATCAAAGAGGTTTTTTGTGCATTAACAGCAAACTCCATTAGCATGCAATACAGAAAAAGTATTCCATTTAGCTATAACTTGTTTCATCTTTGTACTAAGCTGTCAAAGGTGGTCTTGAAGTTACAGCAGAACAGTTCTGGCTTCAACCTCCACTTTCTGCATGGATTGCCTATGCTATAGATTTCCCTATGGGGTTTTAATAGTGCATCTTATTCCAGTGGGCTGTAAGTCACTACCTGTCAGCTGATAGGTTCTCACTTCAAGGCCATTTGGATTCGCTGCACTATCAAGTTCAGCAGGCGGTTTGCTGTTCTGTGGAGTACCCCATGGGAAGCTGCATAGCACAATCTATCCCAGCAGGCCTGCTGATCCCAGTAGACAGTCGATTGGTGGTGATAGGAAGTCTCCCTTGCTAATTAGCAGTTGGGAAAGTGCTTAAAGGCTCCCTATTGTACATTGGCAGCTACATCTCTACCTACCCCACACCTGATGCATATATTATATCAGATGTGGGCAGATGGACATGGTGGAACCACCTTGTGGACAAATTGGGACCTGTTCCAGGCCTAATAAGACTTAGGGGCTGGAAGTTCCCCATGCCTACTTTAGCGGGTTCATATACAGTGGTACGTCGGGTTAAGTACTTAATTCGTTCTGGAGGTCCGTTCTTAACCTGAAACTGTTCTTAACCTGAAGCACCACTTTAGCTAATGGGGCCTCCCGCTGCTGCCACGATGCCGGACCACGATTTCTGTTCTTATCCTGAAGCAAAGTTCTTAACCTGAAGCACTATTTCTGGGTTAGCGGAGTCTGTAACCTGAAGCGTATGTAACCTGAGGTACCACTGTACTACATCTTCAAAGATTCTGAATACTTCCCCTCCTCTATTTCTCCCAGATCTCTTGTTTAGGTATTACTACAAATGAAAGGATGAATGCAAGACGATATAAGCACTTTAAAGTTACAACAACATCTATCGAAAGCCCATTTAAGTAAGTACATAGATAAAGAAACATGGAAATGTGTTTATACAAACATGCGGGTGGTATTCACAAGTGAGGGAAAGCTTAAATAGCGCATGTGAATGGATTCTGTGTACTGGGTTGTTTCCCCCCTTTCCTAAAAGGTAGCCACAGAAATGTGAATCTCTTTCCACATGTTCCCAGGAAAGCAGCTGAGTTAGGGTTGTGATCTTGATTGGGGAAACTGTTTGAAGGTCATCAAAGTATTTTTTGTTGTATAGTTTACCTGCTCTGGAAATTTTATACAAATTGAAATGTGAACTACAACTTCCTTAAACAAATAACTAGAACATGAGCAGAAACACATTTCTCTTTTAGCACCCTCAAATTCAAAACAAAACAAAATCCTAAAACTAAAAAGCATACAGTTCATTTTCTCTCTCCCTCATGCATATGCATGCATATGCAAATATTTACCATTTCATATTGTTCACATACTTGGATTCTCTTGGAAGTAATTACGCCATTAGTACTGACATGCACAAAAAATCCTAGCTACCTAGTAACATTCAAAATAAACATTACCATAAATGAAAGATTATTCCTTAGAAAAAAATACTTTAGAGTACACAGACATCTGCTTTCTCTTTCCCTAATTTGGTCCCGTTTTCTCTTCTCTACAATCCCATTAATAACTGACAAAGACTCCTACATTTTCTTCTTTCCCCAAACCTCTTTATCCCCTTCAGCCTGCCTTATTCCTCCTCTTGTGTATCTTTCTTCCTTTGGAATTAAGGGCACCAATAGTATGATCAAACAGCAGCAATCTAATAACATCAAAAAGTAAAAGTCTAATCAGCAGTCTGGTTGCACAGGCTGCAGTTTCTGGACTGTCTTCAAAGGCAGCCCTACATATAACAGTTTTCCAGTAGTTGTCTAAATGAGGTTACCAAGGATGAAGCCACTGAAGCCGGATTATCCATAAGGAGTAGGCCATCAGGCAAAGCCATAAAGGCACTCAAGCCATTGAGACCACTTTTGTCTCTGGCGATAGTAATTGATCCATGAGAACCCACAAAACACAGACCTGAACTTTTAGGGCAGAGCTTTCCAAACTGTGTGTCGCGACACATTAGTGTGTCAGCTGCAGTGTGTAGGTGTGCCATGCAAACACTCCCTACGCTCCTCATGGGGAAATGGGTTAGTTTAACCTCCAGTTTGCTAATAAAACTAAATTACTGTGCCGCAAAATAATGCATGTCTAAAAAGTATGTCACCAACATAAAAAGTTTGGAAAGCTGTTTTAGGGGGAAACATGACCATATCCAGAGCTGTTGAAAGTAGCATCCAGAGACTTGTAGAATATCTGATGAAATAGTGATCATACCCTCACTTGTGGAAGTGGCCAGACTGTGCAACCACATTAGATACATGAATTGTGTTCCACCAGAACCATGAATTCACTCAGTTCTAGCCAATTAAACTGGGTATTTGTAATTGCTCACGTGTTCTATGTAATCAGTCCTTCCCCAAACCCAATACAATAGGTCAGAAGTATTTTCCCCATTATAAAGGGGGAAGATAAACTGAAGCCAAGAAATCATAGCTTGCCTAAAACTTCCTATTGAGAGCTTAGAACCCTGTGTGGCTTCTTGGTTGATAGCTGACGCGTTTCACTCCTCGGTAGCAGTGAATGTTTCTGTAAGTATCAGCAAGCACAGTTATATGTATGGGGGTGGGGAAGTCCTCCTTAATGTTAACTATTAACATCGTTGCACTTGCTGGACTAACATAATATTTATGTAACCATTTTTGTTTGTATTTTTTAGCCATGGATGCATAAGAAACATTATAGACTTCTTTGAATTCAGATGCTGCGGTCTTTTTCGTCCTGTTATTGTGGACTGGACAAGGCAGTATACAATAGAATATGACCAAACAACTGGAAGTGGCTACCAGCTAGTGTAACACCCACCTCCAAACCTGTGAGCATATCGTATCTGAGTGGTGCCTGAAAATTTGTTTCTCTCAAATCCACATCCCTTGAACAGTAGCATGCTATGAATAGAGCTAACAGTGAATCTAATGGTACCTTCTCTGCATCAGTTTTATTAACAGATGTAATCAAAGGACAGAATAAACTGCCAATCCTGACAATGAGGAGGAAGATGAGAAAGGGATTTTAACTGTCCTTACCGTGGGAATGATTCACAAAGACATATTCACGCCATTTTCTTTCCTTTTAACTGCTTTCACAATGGAGCATGAGATTGTTAAAATACAAACATACTAAAGTCATGCTGTGCTGAACGTTAAATATTTATTTCATAATTTGAACAATTTCATTGGAATTAAAGTCAAATTTTACAAAGCAGCCAGACTTTGAGATCAATGTATTATATTTCCTGTAATGGAATTTTTGTACAGATTTGCTATAGTATTATGTGCATTGAAAATGTGCATTCAGTACTCCGAAGAATCATGTGGTCTTACTGGGAATCCACCATAAAGCGTGAAGTTGTTGGAAGCAGGACGCAGAAGGATGTTAGTCACAAAACTGTTACGTAAATGTAATGGCTGTTGGCTGTTAAAGCTGTCTTGTTTCCGATATATTGAATTACTCATAATAAGCCTTGTGTGAAGATGTATATTCGGGGAGGGTGGGTGAAGTTGCACAAAATTACATCTCTCTCGTCCAGTATAAAGCCCTACTTGGTGCATGATACGACTTTTGAAAATTAGACCACAAAACAAAATATAGCATAATAATCTGCGAAAACTAAATAAAAACGTATAATATATGCAGTCAGTGAAATGCTGGTACCTAAGTAGTAGGTACAGTTCTGCATGATGTAGTCTACAGTCATTGGAGGATGTTCAAAGTCATGTAGGTGGAACCAAAGAGTGAAAGGGCCAACTCTCAGTAATAGGGGAGCGGGGAAGGATATGACTGCAGTTAAATTGAATGTGGCTGCTGGAGAAGTAAAAACTGATTAACAAATAACTCTTTTAATTTACATAAAATAATGGAATTCAAGCTAAAGAAAGTTATAATTCCTTTGTAGCAGATTTAAGTGGAAAAAACATTACATGGCTTCTTGAAGAATATGGTAATGGAAGTGGGAAAACACCCTTAACTTTTGTTTGTCTCAAAGTTACCAGAACCAGATATATTTGAAAGGTAAGGAGTGGTATGAAGTTGCATTCCAGAAGAGTTTTATGTTGTTGAATGTGATGCACTGATTTTATGTTACAGCATTTTTATATATTCCTTGTGAATTATTCACTGCTTCCTTAACTATTGTTTACAGAGAGACTTGAAAAATCGGTTAAGTTCTCTTTTTAAGTGCTGTAGCAACATAGTGGTTCGAGAATCCTGTGAGGGGGATTTGGGGAGGGGACCTTAATACAGATGATCGAGACCAGTGTAAAGAATGTTTATCTGTATATACATAATTTATCAAATAGTTTTCTCTTTGTGAGTGTGTGTGTGTGCGTGTGTGTGTGTTAGTATATTTAAAAGCTGCTCATTTCATTTTATCCAACCAAAAATGTAGGAAGATATCTAATGGGCTTGTTAGTAATGATCAATATTGCTGTTAATAGGCACTGTACCCTGCAACTTCACTGCATGTTTGATGCTTGGCAAAACTAGCATTTCCTGTAATATGCAGATTACAGGTATTAAAGCAATCTAGTGGTATTCCCGCCCCTTGCCTTAGTAAGAGGAGCAGTGAAACTGTAAATAGTTGATGTTCAGTATTTTCAAGTAGGCATTTTCCCTCTAGCCATTTCTTTGATCACCAGGTGTGCATAGTTTGCAAGTACCAGATATCAAGATTTACAGAAGTGCAACATTAGTGTACTTGAATGTTTAATACTGGAAAAATTCAACTTTGTCTTTGACACACTATTTTTGAGGGAAAGAGAATGAAGTTGGGTGCAGGGATGGCAAAAGAGGCCTGTGCCATTTTGTCAGATACAACTTAGAACTATAATAAGAATATATTATTCTTACAACACTACTTGTAAACTTTAGTTTCAAGCTGAACATGTTTGAGCAGAGCCATCTATTTCTTATTTTACATTACATGGAGTTGACTCCTTTTTGGAGAAAGCGTAGCTCTGCAGAATCTCATTTGATGTTGAAAGCCCTCCGTAATCTATTTGCTAAATATATTTCATAGCTCCAGAAAAATCTGTGTAATATACATCTATATTTCTTTTGCAAGTTACAGTAATGTGCACCATATGGATTCCTTGTACAAATAATTGTGTCCTTGATAGTGAAAATAAATCCTACTTCAGTTGAGCCAAAATACTTGGGTGTAAATTTTGCTTAACTCTATGCTGCAAAAAGAAAATATAATGGAGTTAGAATTGCCCAGAAGAAGGTTCTACATCTGAGGCAGCTAGAATAATTCTAGTAGTCTGAAATACTGAAGGTTTTTTTTTTCTGAAATCTGGCAGATTGGGTGGGGGGGAGTATCTATGTAGCATTTTTTTCTACCAAGAACTCTCTTATTTATTGCAGCAGACCACACAATTCTAGAGGGCTGCATGAAAGCGATCCAAATATACTGGATAGAGGTTCATTGATCTATTCAGATCAAGCAAATGAAAAATTTGTTTCTGCCCTAGATAAGCTATTTTCTTTTTGCAGGTTTTAAGTTTCTCAATGCTCCTAAGTTGTTTTAACAGTTAATATGCATAATAGCATCATTGTTTAAAACTGAGTATTTTTTTAATTTACTTTATTTATAACTGTGCCAAGCATTATTTTACTACTGTCAAAATGTTGATGTATTACATGGTGAACAAAATCTGTAAAATGTTTAATAAAAATAGCACTCCTTACATAAATTAAAATTGTCATTTTTTGTAAGTTATTAATCAAATAAATACTTGTCTCCTAGATGCTAGCATTTGTCTTTACTTCAGCAAGAGTTTCTTGTTCTCCTGCTCAGAACACTCAGGAATTTATTCTTAGCAGATTGGAGTAACCTCCTAATTAGCAGAAAAGGAGCCAAAGAGCCCATTGCTACCTCAGTAAGTAGACTAGCGGAGCATTTTTTTTCAGTATTGGAGTTAAACTTTGCATGCTGGTGACACTTCGTAGACATGCATCATTTCACCACACAGTTCTTCGGTTTTACAGCCTCTGGAGAAGTGCGGGGAGCGTTCACGCGACACACTTAACATGTTGCGAGAAACAGTTTGGGGAGCTCTGATCCACAGGTTATTCTTAAACCAACTTTGTACTTTCCCTCTCCCACCTGCCCCCCAGCCTTTGAGAGCCAAGATCATGCAGGAAGGCTTTAATAGCAATTATGCTCTATAGCGGGGGTGGGCTAGTTGAATCAAGAACTGGTCCAGGCCCGGCCCTGCACTGCACCCACCTGATATCACGGGGAGAAGAGGTGATGCAAAGTTAAAGCCATGTCTCTCCTTTTGCACCCCCAGCCTGAACTGAAAGCTGAGGAGGCAAAAGAATAATTTCTGAGGTGGGTGACAGAGCTGCTTTTTGCTATGAAAGAATAGTAACACTTACTGTGGTGCTTAGATTGGGAACAGCAGATCTCTAGTTTGTCAGGTAGCTGCAGTTTGGCCAAAATTACTGGTTAAGTAGTGAAAATAGCTTTAACTGTTGTTATTGCATAAGCATTTCTTGCTCTTATTGTATATGCCCTTGGCCTAGATTTGTTAATTATATGGTTGTAAGAACACAGAGTTAAAGAATAATTAGTACTCTGATTTGGGGATCCTTGTTCAGAATTGTGCTGTGCACACAGATGACGTTGAAAGGAGATATGAAGTCATTTCTTTGGCAGCCTAACCATTTATTGTTGAGACATGCATACTTTGTCCTTGCTTCAAAAATTTCAAAATGACCCACATGTACATAAGCATACCAAGCAAACTTGCATGATTAACAAAAGCAAAATAGCATCTTGGCTTGAAATAAGATGTCCATTATCCCAGTTCATACTGCAAAAATAGCAAAGCCCATAGTTCATATATACTTAGATGTCTAAAATCTCTGTAGTGAAGTCTACTATGGAGTAGGGATATGGGAACAAGTTACCAAATGAATAAAATCTGACAAAAATTGTTTTTGTCTATAACACAAGAAACTGTTTAACAAGTGAAACCTTAGTTTCCCTACGCTTTCTAGTTACTGTCCTGTCTGCTTCTTCCCCTGTCCCCAGAAATTAGTGCCTTGGTGAACTGCCTCATCCACAATGTTGAAGATACCCTAGTAAGTGGTTAGAAGTACTGGTCCCTTTGCAGAAGTCTGAATCACAAATGACATTTTTGTTACTGTGTATATTCCAAAATGTCATAACCCTGGCCAATTATGGATAGAGTAGCAATAGTTGTAGGGCTAACTCTACAAGCAATTCAGAACATCAGTATTCAAAGAGTAATAACAAGATATGAGGCTTTCTAGAAGTTACTCCAGACTCTTAATGTTCTCATAACTGCAGTATATATCATAGACTTGGATCTTATAGTAAACTTGAGTTCATAGAGTTCCCCCTGTGCTCCATCCAACCTCTTCCCAAACAGCCTGTGCAGGTGAAATGGGAGTAGAGAAGGAGAGAGGAGGGAACTTCCTTGTGAGTCAAGCTATGGTCCTGTCCCCCCCAGTCTCTCTTTAGGATACCATGAATTAGAATAGCCAGAGCAGAGATCTACTGCAGAAGATACCTCAGTTGCATTTTTAGAAGTTGCTGCCTTTCTGACATCAAGGTAACCTCACATATGTTGTCTGTGAAACTACTGAGATGGACAGTTAACATAGTGTTATGATGGCCATTTGCACTAGCCCTGTTCAGGTGTTCATCCCCTATAAAAGGGGCAGAGCAAGGGATGGGTGGTTGTCAGCTTATTGGCCTTAACTCTTCCATTATCCCATCATTCCCTAGAAGGGAACCTGCTATACTTAGTGGAGTAACACCAGGATTCTAAATTATGGACTCCATGAGTAGAGCAGGTTCCTATTTTAGAAGTTACTTCTCCAGAGTGGAGTAGGCAAGACCAGTGAGCATAATTGGGAAGGTTAATGCCTGAGCAGGGCTACTGCAAATCTACAATGACAGACTTGGCTATAATGGATTAATATGCTTTTTACTCCCAGTCTTCCCATTACCTGATGAAGTGCTCGTTTAGGCAGCAAGCAACTCATACCATGCTTCAAATGTTGCAGGCAAAGCAATATATAGATGCAGATCTGTAGGCAGTAGAAACAGAACAATTTTCTCCAGGGGGCCTTTCAACACACTAATCTTCTAAGCAAAAAAAAGATTTACCGAACCCAATTGACAGTGCATGTAAAAAGTGTGCTTTTAAGGCTTGAGAAAATGCAATACTTTAAGACAAGCAACGGCATAGGACACTAGTTATCAGTTTCACAGTAATTAGTGGCATTTATAATGTAACTACAGAACCATTTCAGTGCAGTGGCACTAACGAATCATTGAGCGTGAACCAGAGCACCAGCTCCCTGCCCATAGCCAAATCCTTTGGGGCCAAAGTTCTTCGCATAACAACCTGCAAGGATAAATAGTAGACTATCAGTTCAATTCTAGCAGTTGTTTTGGTGAAATAATAAAATCAGGTACTCAAGCAGATTTACAGAACATTTTTTTAAATGAGTTTCTATTGTTTTCCAGGGCAAAACTATTCCTTATACAGTGGTGCCCCGCAAGACGAATGCCTCGCAAGACAGAAAACTCGCTAGACGAAAGAGTTTTCCATTTTGGAGGTGCTTCGCAAAACAAATGTCCTATGGGCTTGCTTCGCAAGACGAAAATGTCTTGCGAGTTCCTGCGGGTTTTTCCCCTCCCCCCCTTTTTCTAAGCCGCTAAGCCGCTTATCAGCTGATCCGATAAGCCGCTAATAGCGCTAATCCGTCAATGGGCTTGCTTCGCAAGACGAAAAAACCGCTAGATGAAGAGAATCACAGAACAGATTCTTTTCGTCTTGCGAGGCACCACTGTACCTATAGAACTGCCACCTCTGAAAGAAGGAAACTGCTATACAAATCCTTTTGGCTGGTGTAAAATAGTTGTCCCTACACCATCCACAGCAATGATTTAAGATTACTTCCTTAGTTGAAAACCTGATACCTTCATTATTCTCCAACTATCACTTAAATTGAGAAAATATTTATCCACTTAAAGAACAGTTGCAGAATAGATTCCTTTGACCTGTTGACCACCCCTTCCTGGAATCAAACCATACAACTCTTCACCGGAACAAGCAATTTTTATGCCCTTTGCCTTAACCTCTTACCTTTGCAATAGATTTCACCGTCCTTCTCTGTCAGAGTTGTTGATTCAAGACTTTTCCCACACTTGGCACAGCGAAAGCAGTTTTTGTGCCAAGGCTAGATAGAAAGAGAGCACATTTATTTTAGGCTTCTGTATTGCACCATTAAAAAAATTCCAAATCTTTATTTTCAAAAAAAGTTGTCTTCTTAGAGTTATCTTGCTATTCATATGAGCTTGATGTATTAGTAAAAAGCACTTAAGTACAAATGTTTGAGAAACTGGATTCAGCTGGCCACTGTCTCAAGACTGCAAATCTCTTCCTCCTCAAAGAGATCTACTTGCTCACCTCTTGTAAGAGAGCAAGCTACCCCACTCTTAACAAGCCAAGATTTTATCTACAATTAATGAATCTGAAAAATGTCATTGTTGCTTGGCAAGGTATCTGCAACAATATGCTACCTTACCTTTCCAGCTCCTATTACTTTCTCGGCTGCATACACAGAATCACCACACCTGGAACATTTCTCTGCTCCTCCAAATTTTTGGGCAAACTTTGAAGTATTTGGACTTGTTGTAGGTCGGTGAGAAGGTGCACTAAAATAAAGTAAAGGTGCCCTAGCGTGAATATCCAATTTCAGTGGAATCCATGATTTAAATTTGTGTCCTGCCCTTCATCCATAGATCAAAGGACGGTTCACAACGTAAAAATACAAAATAAAAACACAAAATACATAATAAAAAGAACAGGGGGGCCACAAACCAGTAACCTGGTTTAGATGCATACTAGCCCATAGTTATACTTCGATATGCTGGCTCACTGAACTCTCACAATGCTGTTGTAATGATTTTCCCTCAATTTGCACCTGTAATATGAAAGAGGTTTTTAAAGACAGCCATGTTCGCAAATTATCTCTTAGTTTGAACAATGGCTAGGTTTACAAATATGCACTGCTAAAAATGTACTTATTTAAGACTGCCTCACATCAGGATTTTTGCTCTAAAGTTTACTGGAATTTATAAAAACAACTTTTATCAAAAGCCCCCATCAATGCAGCCTCATTTGTGTCTGAAGTTCTGGCTATGATAAAGACTGCCACAGTATTCCCTTGTATTCTTTAAAATGCAGCCGTTCTACAGATCTGAGTTTCTTTTTGCCTTGTGGCTTGTTTGTCTTTAAAACATATCCCCTGTCATTTAGGGAGGTGCCTTCACCATCCAAGTATTCTTATCCATTTAGAGGGCCCTGAAAATCCTACTACAATCAATGAGGTTATGGTGGACTGCATCATGGCTTTTCATTTTACAGTGAAGGTGCTCTATCCTTGAGAACTATAAATTCATCTGAGGCATAATAGCAAGGCTTTGAAGCCTTCATCTGAACAGAAGGAACTGCTCAGCATCCAACATGTTGAGACTGTTCAAATGAAATACCAAGCCTTGCTCGCAATTACTACCCGCCCCCAATGCTCCTGGCATACTGGAAGCCATAACTGCTGCTGCTGCACAAGCCAATGTGCACTGGTTTTGATTCAAGAGGAAGCAACTGAAGCCGAGTGCATAAAGAGAAGAGGAAGCGCACGCAAGCACAATTCTCATTGTGCCCAAACCATGGTTTGGTGTCACATGTGAATTAGGCATTGGTTTGCCCCATCGTATATATTAGGCTGGATATTCATGAGATTCTAAAGTAACATAACATGATTTAAGAGGTGGACCCTTAATTATAAAACACTTACCAATAGAGCCTAGCTGCATCACTTCCATAATAAACAGCTTTCTGAGAAAACTGAATCACTATTACACACAGAGAACAAACCAGGCTTGACTCATTTCCAGAGATGTTTGTTCCCTGGACAGCTGCTAATAACGAAGGCTTAGTTATATAATCAGAGTGAACTTTACCATTCCACCATTGCTTAGGGACAATACACAATACAGACATGACAAAAGCATGGCCGCAGGCTGTTTCATGTAGAGTCACACTGCCAGCTGCAGTTACAAGTAACATGCAAGTTATACTTACTTGTCATGCTTGATGCCCAGCCTCTCCCCTCTGTCCATATTAAGAGTGCCTGCTCCTTGGCCATAGCCATAGCCTTTTGGACCATACTTCTTTCCATAGCATGATTTGCAGTAGACCTCTTCGTCATGGATGGCTACTGTTGTGCTGTCTAAGTTTTTCCGGCAGACCACTGGAAAAGAAAGAAAGAAATAATTTACTTCTTCAAAAAACGGATGCCTATTTATTAACAGAAAGGAACATTAAGTACCGGGGGCGGGGGGGGGGGAGAGTGCCTCTGGTAGTTCTTAAACCTTAGCGGACTACTGGAAAATTAAAAGAGGGGAATGTTTTTGAATTGCTGGATTATATTTTGCTCTACAGAGGGACTTGTCCCTCATTCCCATTCTTAACTGTGACATTTACAGAATGGAAGCTTGATGCAGTTTAATTAACGAGGCTGCAAAAGCAGCCAGGAACTGAGGTCAGCAATTTTCCCTCCTGCTTTTTTAAAACCACACAACATGTTTAATTATGTAACAGTTCCTACTCTTAGTTTACAAAGTATCCATAACTAGAGGAACTAAAAAATAATAATTAGTGCACCTTCTATGGATACTCCATTTGAGAGACTTACTGGGAATACTGACCCAACTTAAATCCATGTCCTGAAATACCATTAGTAACCCATTTCTGCTTTTACAGTTTTAAGTTGCTTGTTCTGTTTCCTGGGAATGAGGCCAGAATTTCTCTGTTAATGAGAAAATATGGGCAGTTCTATATGAGCACTCGGCACAACAGAGTCCATGTGCTCTCCACCATTCACATTCAAGAAGTTTACTTCAGGGCAACATGCTTTAGTTAACACCATTACAACTTCAAAATTGAGTATTATTTTTGCCTATCACCAGAAACAGGCAGTTCAGAACTCACCTAGTACGAAATATATAAGAGGATTGACACCAGCACTAGCCATTCCTCACACCCAATAAAAATACAGTACCCACCTTTTAACTGGCATTGCAAAGGTTACAAAGACAGAAATGCATTCCTGCTCATGTCTCGTCTGCCCATCACTATTCCACATCACATGTGAGTCAAGCTACACTGCAGAACTAGATTCTCATGTGTGCGTTTTTGCTTCCTTTTGAAGCAGAGCAGTGCCACACTTTGGGTTTTGACCCCTGTATTCGAATTGTGTAGTGTACAATGTGTTCCATTATTATCTCACAAGACACTGTTTAGTTTCATGAAAAATGTTGTCAGGAAAAGTCATGCCTTCTGATTAGAAGGGCTCTTGCCTTTAATCCCAGATGTGTAGAAGCCAAATGAGATAACCAATTCCTTCACAGCTGAGTTCTTTATGCATCCTCAGAAACCTATTCCTTCATATTTTCCATGTCTAAGCCTAAACAGGAAGAAGCAATCCTGAACCTAAACTGCAAATAGTTTGAGCTTATTCTGTTACCTTTCCAGCCTTGCTGCTTAGCTCATTGACTTTCTTGCTACCATGAGGTTTGACAGCTGTTATCAACTGCCCTGCTTTTCCTGAAGTGCAGCTACTGAAAATTCCAGGCCCTGCCTCCCTCACCCAAATTGCTTGTTGCTCTTACTAATTTCATGACATGAGCTTGGGTAAACTACAATCCACATTTAATGTCACAACAATATTGCATCACAAAGCAGTTATTTGATGCAATCCTTTGCTTAGTATCTAATGAACATGCTTTTTAGTACAAAAATGCAATTCTTCAATAAGCTGTTGGCCTGAAACATAATCGCATAGACTCTGCTCATTTAAGACAATCAACAGCCTTCTGTGCCAAAGCCCAACAGAATTTTGGCTCCACTGTGCTGAAATAGAAAATCAACCAGATCATTCAATTAACTTATTTGGTATGGATGAGGAAGAGAGCCAACTAATGAATTCTCACAAAATGATCTTTAAAATGTAAACTGCTGGAACAACTTACAGTGTGAAACAGGCATTTTTATGGATTAAAGTTGGTATTTTGTTAACATGTGTCAGAGTTGCTCCCCGATCCTAGCTCACAGAGGATCACGCTAGCCAGTGATCATTTAGTAAAAGTCTTTATTGAGTTACAGTTCCCATTCTCAAGCTGCTGCGTGCAACTCTACATCTTATGGTTAGATCGGCGAAGCTCTGTCTGGGTCCCCGCCTCCTGTACACCAACTTAATATCCTAGCCTTACTCCACCTTTTCCGCCTGACTGTTCTTCTCTGGGTCCCTCTGCCCCCCGGGGTCTCTTCCTTCCGGGACTCTTCTGACGCTGACCCCCCGGACCCTTCTGTCTCCTTGCGCCGGGCTTTAGGACCTGGCTCCCTTTCTGGGCTGCTTACTGCGCCACCTTCCTGTGCATTTGAACTTGGCGCGCGCGCCCAACCTTCCACTTTCCGTCTGACCGTTTCTTCGCTCCCTGATGGAGGTGTGGCCACTCCTGACTCGTGCCCTCCCTCCTGTTGTGAGCTGCCAGCGCTTGATACCTGACTCCCTTCCTCTCCCCTGCTCTCTGTTGGTGACGCTGGTCCCGATTTCCAACTGCTCCCCTCTGAGCCCCCTCTGGCCCTTTCCTCCTGGGGTGTCCCCCTAGGCTCCCCCCTTGCCCTGGCCACTGGTGCTCCTTTCTGTGAATCTTCTGATTCACTGGAAAGACTCGGAGATCTCGGGTCGTCGTCATCACTCATCCTTTCTTCTGCCTCCTCCCCCTCGCTCTCTGTTTCCTCCCTTGCCCTTGCCTCTGCTCCTGAACCCCTGACAACATGCTTAATCTTAGAATATAAATTCAGCTCAGAGCCAACTGAAATGGTGGCTTTGATTTGAAGTGACCAACGTGTAGCAAAGTGAAAACCTAAACCAGGCATAGGGGACCTGTGGCTGTCCAGATGTTCTGAGACTACAACTCCATTGACCATGCTTGCTGAGGCCAATAGAAGTTGCAGCCCCCACACAACTGGAGGACCATAACCGGCCGACCACTGACCTAAGCCTTTCATTTGCAAAGATGGTGATATAGTTCAGTCTTGAATCCTTCTAATTCCAGTCCTTTTAATACTCTCAGTACTAGACAGAGCTGGTCCACTTCTCTTCCAAAGAACAGCTAGAGCAGCTTCTTATTGTTTATGTGCTCAGTTATATGAGACATGCAAGTAGGTCCACTTCCTGTGGTGGTCATGCAGTGTCTGAAAATGCTCTCCTGACAAAGACTACTGCATTCCTCTGCTGAAGATACAGTCCTCTTGAGTCATCCTGGGAAGAAAGGAACTCAAGATTGCTCAAGGCAGCATAGATAGTGCTTGGTATTTTACACTCTTTGTTCCTTGAGGCCATAAGATGTCTGTCTTTGGAGCTGAATAGCAAAAACTATGGTCCTGCTGCTCACGACTTGCACTTCCCATTCACTGTTTCAACTGAAAAGAGTACTTACTACAAAGAAAGCAGCATCTGTGGAAGCTTCTCCCATCACATTGAACTTCTTCTGCATGGTACACTGTTCTGCCACAGGCCCCACACTTGTTGCCACCTCCCCAGTTTGGCATTTTGAGTCTGCAAAAGAGATGCTAGCAATTAGCAACAAGGTAAAGGTTGTGTTTCCACAGCAGAAGCTTTGCTAACATTTGTAGAAAATAACAATAACTTTTCTAGAACAATCTTAATTTTTCCCTCCAACTTCCACTCCATCAGTTTTAGTTTTACTTTTTATTAAGGATTTTTGTGTGTGTTACAAAACAAATGAACAGGGAAGGGTACGTCTATCGTCTCCATTTTCAAATCCTAGGAGTCTCTTTCACAATTCGTTTACATTTAATGAGAGACACTTTTGTCATAGATATCTTGCTGCTGGGGGGAAGGTGGGGGAGAGAGTTGGGAGCTACAGCCTGGAGTAACTGCAGGCTGAGGTAAGTTTTCATACATTTCTCAAACAGTAAAGCCTTCATACTAGGTTTAAGGGAACAAATCATTTGTCATGCATAGATTTCTTACAACATCGTGAGAGCATTCCATAGATATTCCGTGTAAGAGAATGATTACAGCAATGTGATGAAAGCAGAGTTGGGAGTATCCACTGGAGTGCAGCAATTGTTCCAGACAATTCCATCATGCTCAGAAAGCAGGGGAGTAACCTCACCCTCAATCACACAACTGGAACCAGAAACAGTATGCCCCAGTGCATGTTCTCTCTCACACACACCTATTTTCCAATCAGCAGAGGAAGTGAACATGTGCAGCACCATACCCACTGGAGGGGTGCAAGGGACAACAGCAAATGGCTCATTCTCCTAAATGTCTCTGGTGCAGTCTCCCTAATCCAACATCAGTAAACTCTCCACAGCTCCCTCTTCCATAGAAGAGAGAAGGATGCAAGCTGGAACCATGAGCAGATCCTGAAGGCCCAGAAGAAAATATATTTTGGGGTGGAAAGGAGCAAGGAACGTTATTAAACTCTACTGACCAAGGACACAAATTAGTTTTGAGAGAAATGCCTCAAAAACACAAAGCCAGTTTCTATCCTCCAGTGGGGGTTAGGACACAGCAAGAAAGTGTAAGAAGGAAAACAAGTATTTTAAAATATTGCCTGGAGTGGGTATTTGCTTAGAAAGGTGTATCCAAACTTTTAAAATTGGTAAATGGAACATCTCTATGTGGCGGAAAGGTGACCTTTGTTTTCCATAACATGCAGCCCAAGAACAAACAAGGAAAAACTAATAAAAGGTGCTTTTAAAAATCTTGTTAATATGCCTGTTGAAACACAGTTTCTGCTTGCTTAGTGGGGCCGATGTGGGGCAGAGAGAACACCTGTCCCACTAAACATTTGTCTGGTGGGTGAGAGAGACAACTAGAAGAGTCTAAGTCAAGTGAAGTCCACATTGGAAGCAGCAATTGCCCCCAAGATATCCTGGACTCAAACTATTGATACTCAATGAAGCTAAACTCCCTCTGAGCTGCTGATAAGGCAATCTTGTTTACCTGTCTTCCATGGGCCATTAATATTTGAATGGGAAGTTTTTCAATTTCACTCAACTACAGTCGTACCCTGGTTGTCGAACGGAATCCATTCCAGAAGTCCATTCAACTTCTAAAAATGTTCGAACAACCAAGGCGCGACTTCCGATTGGCTGCAGGAGCTTCCTGCACTCAATCAGAATCCGCGGAAGCCATGTAAGACATTTGGGTTCCAAAGAACGTTCTCAAACCAGAGCACTCACTTCCGGGTTTGCGGCATTCGGGAGCCAAAATGTTCGAGTTGCAAGGCATTTGGGATCCAAGGTACGACTGTGCTAGATTTTGAAGCCGATTGTGAGGTCTGTTATAATATCATTTTTCCTCTATTAGGAATCTTATTTTATTTAATCATTTATTTAACTTTAACAACTAACTGGTTTAAATCGCCTTTTCTCAAATTAACCTCTGTTAGTAAAGTTTCAAGGGGCACAGCATTCCAGTCACCAGAAAATAATGATACCTATCCATACATCCTTATCTAACAGCTCTTTTTGCTGACAAATAGCCCTTTGGACAAACCAGACAACGTAAGACAGAAGTTCACAGATGAAATAGCTTCTGCAACCACTTCCATTGATGCTGATGCTTCAAGAACACATATTGTGTAGCTGAAATACTGGAGCTGCTGCCTTGCAGACAAGCTTGCTCTGATACACAGTTCCGTGTGTGTGTGTGTGTGTGTGTGTGTGTGTGTGTGTTGGGTCGGGTCACATTGTGAACCTGGCCCAACTCCTAATGATTTTGGATAAACAGTGAAAAACAACAGCAGCCAACTCCTTTAAGTGTACAAATAAAAGAATCTTTCTATAAATCACTGCTCTTCTATTAGCTTTTTCAGATAGCTTGAACCCAAGTTCAGCTTAGTCGTTATGGAGAGAGTGACCCAGAAAATCTTACAAAGCAAAGCTGCACAGCTAAGTGACCATTGTCTAGAGTAAACCATTATTGGAATGTAGGAAAAGAAGATTAATGATTAATCCAGATCAGGACATTTTAGTGCATTCCCTACCCAGCAATTACAAGTCGTCTTCTGCATGACCCTAGTAGCTCCATTTTAGGTAGCAACATTAATTTTAACTACTTAGCACATCCCTTTAACAGTCCTCAAGAGTTTAATACTGCTTTTCCAGGATTTGGCATTATATAATGGTCAAGATGAGGTTGAAACGGTTACTTATGACATATACTATTATTTTGTCATTCTTGGCACCACTGGAATCTAAAATGTCGGGATTCCATTACATTTATCCAATGGTTTGGCTACACTACTATGTAGCAGCTGATATCAATCATAGCAAACAGGACCCTAAGACGGATATAAGCTGCATTCCTTTCTCCAGAGCTTTGCAGTATAAGATTCCTTCCCACTTTATAGCATCTCCTAAAGAGTAAACCCACTAGGAACTTAATTTTAACTGGGGTTCTGTTGTTCCTTTGTTGGCAACCAACTTTAATGTGTATGTATAAGTTCATTTCCTTCCACTTTAAAGACCACATACTCTAAGGAATTCACCTTGGCACTGGTAACCTCAAGACTGGATTATTGCTATGTGTTTTACGTGGGGCTTCACTTGGACTAAACCTGGAAGCTGCAGCTGGTACAGAATGCAGCAGCTAGACTGGGGTACCCCATCAACATCACAGATCCTCTGCTGAAGGAGCCACACTAGCTGCCAAAATGCTACCAGGCACAATTCAAAGTCTTGTTTTTAATATTTAGTGCCCTAAACTTGAGACGGGAATATCTAAGGCATCGTCTTGCCGAAGACCTGCCCAGCAACTGTGCTCCTCAGATAGGAAACTGCTGAGAATACCATATGTCTGACACAGAGGTTCAATTTAGCCCCAACTCTCCAGATTCATTTTTCAGCCACAATCAGACAGGCATATAGCATTCTGATATTTAGGCACCTACTGAATACATTTTTTGTTTAGGAAAACTTTCCTTGAGGTGTCACCCAGTTATTTATGAAAGATCAATTCTCTGTTTTCATGAAATGTTATTTTTAAGAGTTTGTTAAATTGGTTTTATTGTGCTTCTGTATTTTTTTCTATATTTTACCCTGTACGTTGCTTCAATGGTTTTATGCCATAAAGTGGTGTACAAATGTGTACAATAATAGTAACAGTAATGGACAAAGAAATGGCAACTGCCTGCTCTGGCTATTTCTCTTTCCCATAAAAACAATTCTCTATGAGTAGGCTGGCCCTGCTTTAGGTACTCATTCCACAAGCAAGTCATCAGAACAAGATTGCACTGGGAAACTTTTGCATTTATATTTGCATGCTTATAAGCACATGTGGCAAGTGTAGCATCATTTGATGCACTGACGAAGCCTCTCAGAACTGCACAACTGCCATACAATATGTCTGTGCTAATGTAAATACTCATTTTGGTACAGAAGAGGAAATAATGGCGTTGAACTAATTTTATCAACAGGTGTCAGGAGAGCTGACTTCTAATAAGCAGCTGAGGGCACTTGGTCAACATTCAGTATTAACACCAATATCTGTACTTGGGCTTTACATTCAAGATGAATGTGCTTAATATACATCCAGATTTGGTTTACTATAGTAATTGTTTCCGCTTCTGATGTGCCCTCAGCTAGTAATGGCATGCCCATAACGTATTTAAGAACACTGCAGTAAAGCTTTGCATGATGTGGAGCCAACTGTGCTCTGCAGCATAGAGTTCTAAGCTACCATTCTTCAAATCCTTTCCCTAACAATACAGTGCTTTGATACACCTGTCAAGCAGTATTCAATAACACCACCTACCTTGCTGCCTAGCAGTCTCCCTGCCTGAACTGACAGAACTGGTCTCAGAGGCGATGTTGAGGACTCCCAGACTGCTAGTTTTGGAGGACTTCAACATCGATGCCAAGGTAACCGGCTCTGGGGTGGCTGCCATGTTGACCATGGGGCTGTCCCAACATGCCATTGGCCCCTGCATATAGCAGGCAACACTCTGGACCTTTTTTTCTCTGCTGGGCAGAAAGAGGGTGCTATTGCTATCACAATCCCTTGTCATGGTCACATCACTTCCTGCTGAGATTTAGGCTTCCAGTACCTTTTCCCTTTTGCATAGGCCTAATAGGATGGTCCACCCTTCTGAGGCTGATGGATCCGATGGGTCTCCAGACAGCTCTGGGGGATTTTCTGGCTGCTATGATTTGCACTCCTGTCAAAGTGCTGGCTGATCTCTGGTACATTCAAATGGCTTGGGCTGTTGACATGATCACTCCTAAGCAACCTCTCCTGCTTTGTAGAGCCCTTTCGGCTCCTTAGTATACTCCACAGCTTCAGGCAATGAGATAAGCTGGAAGACAGCTTGAACACAAATGGAGGAAAACTCCAGTCGAATGCAATCTAACATTGGTGTGGACTCATAATCAAACCTACTTAGTTGCAGTGAAGGCAACAAACTATGCTGCCCACCAGAGCTTTTCCAGATAGTATGGGGCCTTTTATAGTCTGGTCTGAAGGAGGTGGTAGAAGAGATGGTAGTTCGCTGTCACTTGTTTGCAAAGTATTTTAAGGATAAAATCGGATGAGGGTTGGTACAGAAAATTAACTAAATAATAAATAATAATGCACTCACGAACCACTTGCAGGAGAGATTTCAGAAACCATCAAGCGGTCCATCTTGGAACACAACTTGCTCCATTTGTAAAATCTCTCTCTACAGAAGAGATCTATTGTGGATTACAACTCTAGAACTATTCTGAAATTCCTAGTGAGCAGAAAGTGTCTGCCAGTGCAGTTGCATTCAGCAGTACATATGATTTGGGAATAAAAAGTCAGCTTTGGCAAAGAGTTTAGTCGGAGATCTTCAGCAAGTTGGCATTTCTCAGGGCTAAACTAGATGCAACCTTACTTGAACAACTGCAATTAACATGCATATTTAACAGAAAGATAAGTAGCAGCTGCAAGATCAGGACCAAGATTACAGGATGCATTTTTTTAAAAAAAAACACCTCGCTTTATGCTGTCATTCTGAGGAATACCTCCCTGTCCTCATGAAGCTATTAATTTTTTCCACCAAGGAGGAAGCTTCCATTGCTAATTTCAGAAAGTGGAACCAGCATTGCTAGTGGTCATTGGGAGCTTTATTCTCAATGAATTTGTCTTTATGTATTTACCATTTCAATGCCAGTTCTCCCAGCTTGGAGGGATGTACTATTTGCTGTGCTAGAAAAGCATGACCCTAACTCCTTACAGATTCTAGATCTCAGTAATTCTAGTAGTCCCCACACACTTGATTCTGTTTGTCCATACAATATTGTGGTGCTACTATGTGTTTTCGTTATTTTAATTTGTGGCATATAATTTTGCATTGTAAACTGCCTTGAGTGTGACAGAAGGCAAGGTAAAAATCCTTTAAAAAACAAAGCAAAATATGTAAATATATTAACAGTTAAACTTTAAAAGTGTTAGAGTAACTTTAAGAGTGCTAATCCAAATGACAGTCACAGAGAAGGCAATCTAGGCTAGAAAATAATCTACACTGTTCTACAGGATAGTATCCAGGCTGTTAAACAAGTTTGAAGAATCAGGCATGACAGAGCCAAGGAATTATGCAACTACCTTCAAGGGCCAATGGGATTCAGTTTTCCATTTCAATCCTCCTGACTCTTGTAGTTCATGACAGAACCTGTTCTAGGTGTTGAAGAAATAAAAATCTGTTGCAAAAAAATGGGGAGTCCCCCCCCCCGTAGAAGTAATTAAGCAATTATGGGGTTATAAACCCAAAAGCCATAACTCTTGCATCTATTATTATCTGTTACAATATTTTGTACCACCGCTCTTCAGTCAAAAAGCAATTTGGCGCTGCTTACAACAATTTCAAACAAAACCCAAAGAAAATGGTTTAAAAGTGTGGAAGAAGGGGTATTGCATGAAGTTTACCAAACCCTTGCAGCGAGGGAGACAGTTATGCATTTTGCCTCTCATAAAAGGGCTTCTTGAAAAGCAGAATGCTGCATACTGGCCAAGATTACTACTACAATGGCATATAGCCAATAAACATTTATACATTCTAAATTCTATATATCCAGACACTGGAATAAAAAGTCTCCAGAGTCACCTACTTTAAATGGATTTTGCAGCAATTCTGTTCTACTTCTTATGTCAACAGCTGCACACTCATTTTTAGAAGACTAAAAACCTGCCACTAGCATATCTTCAACCTGGCAGTAGCTAATTTTGGGGTCAAGACAATTAGCAAGCAGGTGACTTGAACTTGCTGTCAGGGCATGTGACTTGCAACTAAATCCCATTACCTGCAGCATTTAGCTTTGCACTAAGGGGTTTATGACAAGTAGCTGGTCTTTTCCTAATTAATCCATGCCTATTAAAAGAGCCATTTCACAAACTTGGAAAAACAAACTGCCCAAAGATTGTTCAACAGGATCTATAAATGAAGCAGAATACCTACAGCATAACATGGATATTTACCAAGCAGTTGTTTCTTCCATTATAGATTAGTATGCAGGGCCAACCTGAATAAGCTTTTATTAACAGGATAGCAGTCAACTATCCATAGGTAGCTGTATGTCCCCAAGAGACTCTACCCAATGCCCGTTAAAGGGAACCCGTTTCCAGACACACTGCTCGCTCACATCACTAGACTTAGCATCATTTAGAAACAAGAAGTGCGTTGAGTAGCTTTCCTGCTTTCTCACCAAGAAGCCAAACTTTACAAATGAGCACAGGGAGCTGGGAAACAGAGCAGCTTCCAGGCAAGAGTTAAACAAATTCCTTTAACCTCATTATCTCACCCCACCCGAAGTTCCCAGTGAAACTTTTCCAAAAGGTGCTCAGGAGCAGAAGAAAAGGCTGCCATAAAACGGGTTCAATTCTGAAACGTTCACCTTTCCAGATACACTGGGCCCTGCTGGGCGCTATATGCAAAGCTTTGAGAGAAGCACAGCTTACAGCGGGGTTAACACCCGGCTTCCATCAACTGCGATGGCTGCGCAAAGTGGGGAGAAGCGGCAGGAGAAGCGAGAAGATAAAACTGCCTCTGACTAGGGTTATGGCCCGTCCATTCCGAGAGAGCCCACGAAAACACGGGAATACACTGAACCCAACTCGCTTCTCCGAGCATGTGCAGAGATTTATACTCCTCTTCTTCCCCCCGCAGAAGAGCAGCAGGAGCATCCACACGCGCGGAGCAACAGAGCCAGGGGTCGTGGATATGCCCACCGCCAGGAGATTTCCAGCCGCTTTGGACGCCCGCTTCCGAAAGAGATGGAAACCTAGGGGCGCCGGCCCAGCGTGGCCCGCGCCCCCGTTAAAAACCCAGGAAAGCGAAGCGCCCAGCCTGTGCAGAAAGGCGAGACTGTGGAGGACGGACACAGAAGAGGAACAAAATCCAGCGAGCCGCTGAGGAAGCAGCGCCGCCGCCGCCGCGTCTTACCTGGGCGCGCGGCCACCAGCTGCTTCGGAAGCTCCTTCTCCCAGGGCTCCCCACCAACTCCGCCACAAGTGCGACAAGCGCGCGCCCCGCAGAAGCCAGCCGGGTTTCCCTTGCAGCTGTTTATAGCGTCCCACAAGGGGGCGGTGCTGCGACGGAGCGTAGCCGGGCAAGCCCCTTCCCTCTGGGCCGCCCTTTCTCTTTCCCCGCCCTGCGCGCTCAAGCGGCCGACGCCTAGGAGCTCGGCGCGCCCTCGCCCCAAAGGGTTGCCTTCTCCCGCTCGCCCCCGCGCGCGAGCGCGTTCTGACGGCCCTCGACTGTTCACACAGAAATAGGCCTTAGATGTTGCCCCCTTTTACAGTACAGACTGGAGGGGGAGGACTGAGGAAGCTCGGCATGCATTGCTTTCCAAAGCAGAGCCTTTCCTGACGATCCAGACTCCTCTATCTTATAAAGGTCCCCAAGAAATAAAAAAAAATGTCTTGCGTCTAGTAGTCGGAATTTGTGGTGGGGGTGTGTGTTTTTCCTGCTGAACAAGGAAAATAATGCTCTCTTCTCCATTTGTGTGTTGACTGCCCTCTGGAAATAAAGATTCAAATTTGTGGCTCAGCTTGGAATGTCTTTTTTCTTTGGTACTGCTTACAGCTTAAAAAGTAAAGTCAATAATACAGACAAAAATATTCTTCCTTCATCTGACATCTGTCAAGTGTCTCAAAATTATGGAGGTACCTTTCTCCTCAAATATCAGAAGACGAGTCAAACGTGTTTCTTGGGGACAAGCAAGTGACAGCAGGAGAAATATATTGCCTTCTGAGCCCTGCTTGTGGCCTTCCTGAAGGGACCTGGTTGGCAAGCACTGTGCTGGACTATTGTTCTTATTATCGTATATTTACAATATTTGTATGCTGCCTTAAAACATAACGCTCTCTGAGCGACTTGTGTAACAGTTGAATAGCAAAACAAATGTACTGTATTTTTCACCCCATAGGGCGCACCTAGTTTTTTTGGGGGGGAAATAAAGGGGGGGAAATTATTTTTTCCCCCAGGCACGGGGCTGGGGCGGGGAAGCCCGAGCTTCCCCCGACTCCAGCCCCCAGAACAGGCTGCTATCCGCAAGCCTAGGGATCCTGGCGGGAACTCATGCGGGCTCCCAAGGCTTGCGGATGTCTTCCTGAAGCCTGGAGAGCGAGAGGGGTCAGTGCGCACCAACCACTCTCGCTCTCCAGGCTTCAGCGAAAGCCTGCATTCGCCCCAGAGGACGCACACACATTTTCCCTTCATTTTTGGAGGGGGAAAAGTGTGTCCTATAGGGCGAAAAATACGGTAACCAGATGAGACCTAGGAAGATGCCTTATGGCTTATGCCAAGACGGACCATTGTCCCGTTGGGACAATCAGCACTTAGGAAGTGGGGTCTGCAAAGACCCTTTCAACCAAACCACAGGCCCTTACCTGCCCCACACCTGATAACATATGTCAGGTTTAGGGCAGGTAGGTATGGTTTGGTCAAAATGGCCATGCAAGCTAAATGGAGAGACCCGGTGGGCCATGGGCTGTTCCCCACCTGTAGTTTAGAGGTTGAATTTCCCTAGTTGTAATATCGAAGTTGAGTGCTCATCCAGCCCTTTGAAAAACATAAAGATAAATATTGTTGTCCTTTCCCCAAGAACAATGCCCTACCATTTTGTGAACAATTTCTTTTTGAAATTTCTATGTAGGCTGGGTCTTTGCACAGCAGCAAATTAATGTAAGAATTAATTGAATAAAAAGAATTAGATCAGGAATGTGGCTCCTCCTCCCGTGCCACTTCTACACAGTAAGACTAGCTGCCCTGCAGCTAGACTTATCTTCTTGATATACTAAAAAGCCCTAATTCAGTCTGTAGAGGGTGGTGCCAACAGAACTTCTGAGGATCAGTCTTTGTATCAGCTGAGTATTTCTAAACACAAAGCTCTTTTTGTTTTATTTTGTCACACAGGCATAACTTCTGAATAATGCCGCAATAGAAAACTATTGTCTTCCGTTTTGTATTTTCATACAAAAATGTAATTGCTCTAAGTGAAGGATTATTATTTATTGGGGGGGGGAGTTGAATTGCAGAGACCAAAGTAATCACATTTATATAAACAATGAATGGATTCGTGTATAAAAGGCATATGGATAATAAGGATGAACGCTAATATACTTTTCACTCTAAATTATATTTTTTTTGTGTGTTCTATGCAGTTGGGAAGCTGCTGAACAAGCTGTTTTGTTTCCTATTCGTGATACATTTATGGGACATGTACAAAATTAATGGCAGTATTTGAGTATAAATCTCAAGTCAGGGTAAAATCCACATCACTTGTCCTGCTGTGGAAAGATGAAAATATCAAGAACCCTGGTAAATTTATACCTGCAGTCTCTTTGGTTTCCCACCTAGGAGCAACTGTTGCTGGCCTGCCCACTTCCATTGCAGAATTTTGCAGAATAGACCTATTTTCGTAGGATGATGAGTTGCTGGCCATGTACACACTGTACCTTTAAAGCACATTCCCCCCCCCCAAAAAAAATTAATAATTCTGGGCACTGTAGTTTACCCTTCACAGAGTTACAATTCAAAGCAACCCTTAACTACAGTGCACATAATCATTTGAGGGAAGTAATGTGTTTTTCATATGCTTTTAAAGCTACAGTGCACACACAGCCACTGAAAGTTACCCCAACCATCTAGCAAAGGGAAGAGGAGCACAATCACTTGCCTTTTTGTGACCACCGGTGTTATGTACTGAGTTGAATAGGATCCAAACTGCAGCAGTCTGATTGGTCCTAGAACAATAGGATTCAGAATGCAGCAGTCTGATTGGTCCTAGAACAATGCAGCAATATGATTGGTTGGCAGGAACCACCCAATCCTGCTCCAGTTAGAAGTGAATCCACAACCTGATTGGCTTAAGGTAGAATTCCGGAATTAGCCAATCATGTGCAGCCCATTGTGTAAATAGTGTATATAAAGCAGATACTGTGAGGGGACTTTCATTCATTCCTCCTCACCACTATGAGCTGAATAAAGAGCATGAAATCACTTTGCGACTCTGAGTATATTTCAACCAGCTTGGTGTGTTCCAGGCACTGTTTGGTGCATCTGTAGCCGTAAGTCAAGTTCCTCAGCTGGTATCACCACAGCTCTTGGCTCAGTGGTCTCCTACTCCTACTCTCAGCTTAAGACCAAGGCCATGGCAAGTAAACGTCATAAAAGCCTCTAAATTCTGGCACAGTGCTGTGAAGAACCTCTGTTTTAATTCCACATCTAGGTGACTAAGAAAAGGCAATGCCTAAAGGTCTGAAATTTATGGCATGTAATGCCTTGAAAGAAAACATTATGAAAATGGTATACAGGTGGTACATGACCCCAGTCAAGCTCGCTAAGATATACCATTTGTCTGACAATAAATGTTGGAAATGCAAGGAGGCTGAAGGGACATTCTTTCACCTCTGGTGGACTTGTCCAAGATTGAAGGCCCTTTGGGAAATGATCTATAACGAGTTAAAAAAGGTGTTCAAGTACACCTTCCCCAAGAAACCAGAGGCCTTCCTTCTGGGCATTGTCGGCCAGAAGGTGTTAAAAAAGGATAGAACTTTTTTTATGTATGCTACAACAGCAGCAAGAATCCTTATCGCTAAGCATTGGAAGACCCAAGATTTGCCCACACTGGAGGATTGGCAGACGCAATTGATGAACTACATGGAACTGGCCGAGATGACTGCAAGGATCCGAGACTTGGGAGAAGAGGCAATGGAGGAGGACTGGAAAAAATTTAAAGACTATTTGCAAAAGTATTATAAGTTGTATGAAACATAAGACGCCGTATGATTTGGAACGTTAGCCCCAGCAATGAAATTTAATTATCTATGAAATTGATAACATTCATGAAAGAATCAAAGTTTAAATGGGTAAAAATGACATTATGTTATATCTTTAGAGTAAATGGAGAATAAGAGATTTAAACTTAAATTGCAACTGAAAATATAAAGAAACACACGAAATAAGGGTATAATTTGCTGATAACTTTATTATCAAGAATGCATTATGTGGGAGATGTGGGGAAGTCCAATGGAAATTTGAAATAAGTTGTTGAAATGGTTGTGATTTTCTGTTCTTTTTTCTTTTTTTTCTTCTATTCTGCCTTTCCTTTTGCTCTTTCTGTAATTTGGAAAAAATGCAATAAAAATTATAAAAAAAATAAAAAAAATAAAGGTCTCTAGCATGGACACAACCTTGTTAAAACCGAGGCAATTATATGTATTGGAGTAATTTCAAATCTGTTATCGGCTCTGGAGTTCTCCAGGTTGATTTACAAACTTGTTTCAATTAATATGGTGCTCTTTATATCCTAGCATCCATCACACAGAGTACAGTAAAATGCTAAATGTGGCAAAAGAAGACTGGCCAGTAGACTGGGCTAAATAACAATCTTAAAGGTGAATGATTCTGTCGGTAATAAAACTTACCGTATTTTTCGCTCCATAGGACGCACTTTTTCCCTCTTAAAAACTAAGGGGGAAAGTCTGTGCGTCCTATGGAGCAAATGCAGGGGGGAGGCAGGCAGGAAAAGCCCCCAAGAGCCACACACAAGCTTCGCGCAGCTCTTGCAGGCTTTTCCCCAGGAGGGAGAAAGGACTGACATGGCCAGTCAGTCCCTTCTCCCTCTTCGTATAAAAGCCCGCAGGAGCCGTGCACTCCTTAAAGGGTGCGCGGCTCCTGTGGGCTTTTGCAGGAGGTGGGGGAATTGCCATAGCAGCCTCTCCAGCCGGGGGAGGTTGCGCAAGGCTAAAGAGGAAGCCAAGGCAGCGAGTGGGATGGATCATGCTCGCTGCCTTGGCTTCTTTAGCCACGCTTCTTTAGCCGCGCTGGAGAGGTTTAGCTCCCAGCTGGAGAGGTTGCGCGGCTGTAGCCAAGACAGCGAGCGGGATAGATCCCACTCGCTGTCTTGGCTTCTTTGCTCTTTGGGGCTGGGGGGGGGCAAAACCTGGGCTTCCCCCGCAGCCCCGAGAAGCTCTGGGAGAAGCTGACAGGCTGTGCGCAGCTCTTTGGGGCTGGGGAGGGGAAATAATTCCCCCCCCCTTGATTTCCCTCTCTAAAAACTAGGTGTGCATCCTATAGAGCGAAAAATATGGTACATCCTCATGAAGAACAGAGCTGCTTGTTAAATGTATTGAGTACAAAGTTAAAGAAAAAACATTTCAGCAACTTAGGAAGCATGTTTAGAGAGATGATATCTTTTTTATTTTTTTTTAAAAAATTGCCCATAGTTTAACTCCCCTTGAGATGCTAGTAGGTTTATCTAAGAAGGTGAGAGCAGCATGCAATTTATATGTAATCCTAAATGCAATTAGAGAAACAATGTGTAGTGCAGATCGCAGGTACAGATGCTATCATGGCACCTGAATGTGATAAGCACAGCAAAATAAGGAGGTTATTAAATTAAAGATCTGAGAACCCTGGATGGAACTCTTTGAATAGCTTAGCCCAACACAAGCTCCATTGAAGGAACCTGTTCCATAGAATTTCAATATCTCCAGTAATCATTCTCAGTAGGGAATATAATTTAGGACAAGGTATTCCTCTAAAAAGTTGAGCTTGTTTTATTATATCATTGTAATATTGTACTGTGAAGAATTCTGTTAGCTAAAACAGTGATGAATAACCTTTTGGGTGGGGGAGTCTCCAGGGTGTGACTGTTTTGTGGAAGGTATTCAAGCACATGCTGAAACTTTAGGTGAGTATGGTTGACATTTATTAAAGGTCTGTGACATCCTAATGCAACAAACCCACTTTGTTGAAAGTGATGGGGAAATGCATTTTTTAAAATGTGGGATGAATGAATTTTATTATTTATACCCTGCACATCTGGCTGGGTTTCCCCAGCCACTCTGGGCAGCTTACAGGATTTATAAAAACATTATAAAAACATCAAACATTAAAAAGGAGCATCTCCACTCCCATCATTCAGCTCGGACACTGAGGTCCAGCGCTGAGGGCCTTCTGGCTGTTCGCTCACTGTGAGAAGCAAGGTTACAGGGAACCAGGCAGAGGGCCTTCTTGGTAGTGGCGCCTGTCCTGTGGAACACCCTCCCATCAGATGTCAAGGAAATAAACAACTGACTTTTAGAAGACATCTGAAGGCAGCCCTCTTTAGGGAAGTTTTTAATGACTGATGTTTTAATGTATTTTTAATATTTTGTTGGAAGCCGCCCAGAGTGGCTGGGGAAACCCAGCCAGATGGGCAGGGAATGAATGAATATTATTATTAAAAACCTCCTGATACAGGGCTGCCTTCAGATATCTTCTAAAAGTTGTGTAATTCTTTATCTCCTTGACATCGGAAGGGCGGGGGGAGTTCCACAGGGAGGGCGCCACTACTGAGAAGGCCCTCTGCCTGTTCATTGTCATATAACTGCCCCACAAACGGGTATAGATTGCTCTAGTCAGAGGTCTGATTGACTGTTTACAGAATGGCCCCTCCATCTGTTATAGGCCTCCCCCTGTCCCAATGTTTCTCTGCTTGCACTTCTTCTCTCCCTCCAGGCTAAAGGTTGCTAGCTCCTGGGCTAAAACTTAATCTCTCTGAAATTGCCCAATTCTGCCGCTGATTTTGATAACTTAGTGCAGTTCAACTGGCTTAAAGAGCTTCAGCCAGATTGTTGTCCGGGGCGAGTTATAGGGAGCATGCAACTCCCTTGTTACCACAGCTCCACAGCCTATCAGTCTGTTTCCAGGCAGAATTCAAAGTGCTGCTGCTGACCTATAAAACCCTATAAGGCTTAGGTACAAGCTATCTGAAAAACTGCATTCCCTAATACAAACCTGCCTGGGTTCTGAGATTTATTGGTCCTTCTCTTGGTCCTGCCACCCTCACAGAATTGCTTGGTAGGAATGTAGGGCCTTCTCAGTGGTTGCACCCAAACTTTGGAACTCTCTCTTTGCCCTTTTGCCAGCAGGTGAAGACCTTTTTATTCCAACAGGCTTGGTGGAAATGACTGCTATTAATGAAAGGCTGGTACCGTGCTGTCTTTATTGTAATTAGCTGTGATTTATATATGTGTGTTCAATTATTTTTAATGACAAACCCCAAGTTTTTAGCTGCTATTATTTCATATGTAAGTCACCTTGAGCCCCTGTCAGGGAAAGAGGTGGGATAATAATAATAATAATAATAATAATAATAATAATAATAATAATAATAATAGGGACCTATTAAGATTGGTTCTACTGCCCAGCTTAAATTCTTTCTTTCTTTTAAGCAAAATATCTGTAACTTTAGAGAATAGAAACGATGTCATGGGTATTAGGTGAGATGACCCATGTGGCCCATTCTAACTCTACAATTCTATGATTCTATAATATCTAGTTTTCCTCAGATATTTCTGACATGCATGTTGGCCTTATGGCGGGCATATGGGACTCTGGCATTTCCTGATACCAGGAAGATATAGTTCAAAATCCCTTTGCAGCAGAATTCAACACTTGCTAATCTCAACCACTGCTTTGAAGGGGAAGGTGAAATAGCACCACTGATTTCTAAAAGGCAGTTATACTTATTCTGATGGTGTACATGTTAACAGCTTTAATCTTGTTTAGGAAGGTCATGGCTAAATTACCTGTTTATATCGGCTTCTATACTTTCAGTATACCCTGGGAAAGTAACATGTATGCCTCTTCAGCAGGAAAAATATTGTGTGGAGTAAAGGCAAACATACTCCGCTCTACATTAATGTGGCCTCTCAGGTCTTGAATTATGGGCAAAAAGGTGGTGGCATCATTAAAAGAAACCCACAAGTGTCAATCCTTGACTCCACTTTTAGTTAATCATGCTGCCTTCCCCCAGTAGCCTTCTAAAAAGCTGTGATTTGATCACCAGTGGCTGCCACCCACAAAACTGATTTAAGGAAAGTGGGTCTACTGTCTATATTAGTCAACAGGCGGCATAACAGAACGATGGACACAGACAGCTGCTCACCAGCGCTGGGCCATTTAAATTGCCTTAGGAGCCAGAGGGAGCAAGGTGGAGAGGAAAGAAGGAGAGAAGAGACCAAGCTTTTTCTGGAGGCTGCAGAGGGGACACGGTGGGGTGCTTTGGGATGCAGGTACACAGCCCTATCTGGAGATCTGGGAGGATAAAACTCTACTCCAAGGGGTCAATAGGACTACTACCAGCAGCTTAAGTGTTTGATCATGCAGGAGGATGGGGGTGCAGGAACTACTGATGTGCAGCTGGGGCAAGAGCTGTTGCTCAAAGACAGGAGTGCCAACTTGGTCCCATGACTGTGGGTGCCTGGGGCCATGGGTGCCATGCAGAGTTCATGGGTGCTCAGCCTCTTCATGGGAAATTGTTGTGTGTGCTCAGGCACCCAGGGCCCCAGGGAGTTGGCACTTATGCTCAAAGACTAAGTTTGGCCTCAAGTGAGGAGGCTGCCCAGTGAAATAACTCAGGAGCTAGTGGAAGCTGGTAGTACTATTGACTTAAAGCGACTTGCTTCTGTTTCACCTAGTGATAGAAGAAGGAGCAGTAGGTTGATGTTCCCTTGCTGGTGAGCCAGATGACAACTTGTCTTCTTCCAAGGTGTTCTGGATTGTGTGTGTTATGTACTCACCCTAGGCCAGCAGGGGGATACTGTAGATAGTTATGCAAATGAAGGATCGAAAGTGACGTTCAGTGATTGGCTAGTTACAGAAAATGGTTACTGTTGCATTCTAGTGGAGCTCTATATAAGCAGGCTGACTGAGCTCCTCAGTTCAGTTCTGTTCCAGCTTACAAATATAGAGCTGCTTTGGAAGAATCGCTGTGTCGTCTGATATGTTCGCCCACAACTTAACAGTGTACATGGTTTCCCACACCTCATTTTAACCTACTGCAGAGAAAGACAGGCAGACGTAGAGAGACTCAAAGTGAGTTTCATGACTGAGTGGAGATTTGAATCTAGGGCTCCTGAGTCCTGGTCCCACATACAAGCCACTACACCCCACGGAAACTTCTGTTTCCTGCAGTTTATACAACACTCTACTTCTTGACTCAGCTATTGAGGTAAAACAGCTTTGTACCAAAAAGAGGACTTGTCAAAGCACCACCTTGGCAACAATTCCCCCTTACTGTGAAGAGAACTGGAGTAGCCGAAGAGTGACAAGGACAGTGAGAGCTTCTTTTGTGTACTGATGATAATCTGTTTTCAACACTTTGCTCAGTAATTGTCCTCCAGCAACGCCATCCACTTAGAAAAGGGACTAGTTATGTAACACTTACTCCTATAATGCTGTACAAAGGCAGCTTTCTGTGGCTGATCAGAGCATGTGCAGTGCATTTCTCTGTATTTGGAAAAACTTGTATGGAGACTGCTCAGAAGAAAATAGAGCAAATGCAGTTTCTGTGGAAATAATGTCTAATTGTATAAATGTTCAGTAGGCTAAACAACAAAAGGGATAGGACAGAACAATATTGTAAGATACACTTGCACTGCTATTTGGTCATGCTGCTATTTCCTTGTTGGAGGGATGGAAAGTCTTTGCAGTATTAAGCAACAGAATCTGTCACGGGTCAGTGTTCGTACCTCTCAGTCAGGACAGGGAGTAACCAAATTATTAAATGCAGTCCTTGAGCTGCCCTGGGCAGCTACTGATTTACTTTGTGAGCACCTGCCAAAAGTTGGATCTCTGCTTCTAAATCTCCCAACTCAGGGTTGTGCAGTTATATCATTCTGGAATGCCTTCGCTCAGAAACTGGATTGATTGGTCTGGGAAATTTAGCTTCATATAAACCAACATGCATGAAGGGGTTAAGATAGTAGAGTATGCTGTTTTGGCTAGACTTGACTAGGTCACACCCCCTCATCTTGGGTGATGATTTCTTTGTTCACTCTCTCTTCCAGCATGGCAACCCTACCAGATAGGATGTCTCAGCTTGATCGCTCCAAACTCAGGCCGTGTGTTCAGAAACCTTCTTATCATATTTTGGAACACATTTATTTTGGAAGGCATTTGGCTTGAGCACTTGACTGTATGCTAGCTTTGGTGTCTGGACATTATCCGATTCTATCTTTTCCCAGCTGCCTGCATGTGTGTTACCTTCATTGTCACCTAAAAGGTTTAATAAATAGCTGAGTGATCTATAGACTTTCTATTACCATCACCTGTAAGAAGTGTATTCCCTGAAAGCAAAATAAATTTGTGCAAATGTAAAGTTTATGGAAGCTGATGTTGCAGGAAGAACATTGAATAGCTTTTGATATATGCATAATAAAGTCTCATTTACTCAAAATCCCCAGGTGTGCAGAGTATTGCAGGCTTTCTGCTGAAGCTCTTGGTCGAAATAAATGCTGACAGTTTAAATAAAAGTTCTTTTGCTCACCAATCCTTTGGAAATATGGCTTACATTCCATGGAAATGTTTTTGAGCTATTATTCTCCCTATTCTGTTTTTTCTGCTTTAGGCTACAATCCAAAACAACAGCCCACAATATTTCTTCTGTTGCTCTTCATCCAATTTTCCAGCAGCAGTCCTTTTCACACTTACCTGGGAGTAGCCTTAATGAACTCAGTGGGACTCATTTCTGAGTAAAAATGAATACAGCCACCACACTAGTGGCAATTCTCAGAACTCTCCATAGATTTTTCTAATTACTTCCTTTCTATTGTTTTTTTCCCCTTCTCCTTTTCCTCCCTTGAAACTATCTTAAGCAATATTTGGAAAACAAACAAATCCAGATGTTTTAGACAATCACATTCTAACCTTCCTACTGGACACACAATACAAGGTCATAGAATTTTCTGCTACAGTTCTGTTTTACAGGTGTGCCGGAGAATGAATTTTTGTTTTAGAGGATCTCGATTCTAGCACACCTTGCTGAACTGAGTATCAGGCCCCAATATAAACAAGCTAATGATTCATTTTAAGAAGGTAAAAGCATGGAACAGTACAGCCCTGCCATATCAGATTAAGACCCATCTAATCTAGCATCCACAGTGGCCAACCAGATGTCTCTGGGAAGCCCAGAAGGCAGGACATGCATGCATGTCTTATTTTAGGATGTTCTAGTGTAAAAGGTATATACACTTTATGAGCTTCGCTGTATTGCTTTTCATACATGGGATAATATGTACTGCTTTCTTTGCTCCTCCTCAATACCTCCCTTCGCTTTCTATTTGTCTGTATCACGTATGACCCATTGTTCCATTTTAGTTCTTTGTTGGATATACACACACATAAACTGTTCCCTCCTTTGGTGTCATTTATCCTTTTCTTCGTGGTTTATGGCATTATTCCCCTATTTCCTAAAATAAAACAAGCTTTATTTAATTTGTAAATCCTGTTGCTCTCACTGCTTCTCCGGTGAGAGTCTGTGTTTGCTGCTGCGCTTTGTACATTCCAAGTTCAATTACCTACCTTAGCCAGATCAATTCTCAAGTGTGTAGTTAGAGTGCTTCTTGCCAGGTTCAGTTGGAGGTTGTTCCCAATGAATACTAGGGCCCTCCCCCCTTTCCCCCCCTTTTTAGTTTGGAAGAAGAATTTCCCCCCTCATTTCCTGGACAGAAAAAAAAAATCCTGATTGTCTACAAGATTCAGCGGTTGACACTTCTTGTTTAAGATAATATTTTTGTGTGAGAGTAATCATAACACGCGGGTGGCACTGTGGTCTAAACCACTGAGCCTATTTTATAGACGCAGAGAAGGCCTTTGATAATGTATCTTGGAAATTTATGAAGAAAAATTTGGAAGGAATGGGAGTGGGAAGGGCGTTCCAAAATGGTATTGAAGCAATTTATTCAGAACAAAAAGCTAAATTGATAGTAAATAATGTGGTGACAGAGGAGTTTAAAATTGAAAAAGGGACACGACAGGGATGCCCCCTATCACCCTTGTTATTTATTTCTGTCCTGGAGGTGTTGCTGAACTTGATTAGGAAGGACCAACAGGTGGAAGGAATACAGGTCGGAGAAAAACAATATAAATTGAAGGCCTTTGCAGATGATCTGGTTTTGACAGTACAGGAGCCAGAAACCAGTACAAAAAGAGCCTTAGAGTTAATTTCTGAATTTGGTCGGGTGGTGGGATTTAAGCTGAACAAACAAAAAACCAAGGTTTTGGCAAAAAATATGACTTCTTCAGAAGTGGATGGGTTTCAGAAGGAAACAGAATTAAATGTGGTAACAAAAGTGAAATACCTGGGGGTTAACTTGACTGGAAGAAATTTAAATTTGTTTAAAGACAATTATGAAAAATGTTGGTCTGAAATTAAAAGGGACTTAGAAATTTGGTCAAGATTGAAACTTTCTTTGTCGGGAAGGATAGCAGCAGTTAAAATGAATGTATTGCCAAGAATGTTATTCTTGTTTCAAACCCTCCAGATCGTGGACAGAGTGGAATGCTTTGGAAAGTGGCAGAAGGATATTGCGAAGTTTGTCTGGCAGGGCAAAAAGCCCCGAATAAAATTTAAGATATTAACAGATGCAAAGGAAAGAGGGGGATTTGCCCTGCCGGACTTAAGATTGTATTATGAAGCTGCATCCTTCTGCTGGATGAAGGATTGGTTTCTGCTAGAAAATACAGACGTCCTAGATCTGGAAGGGTATAGCAACGCTTTTGGGTGGCACGCTTATTTGTGGTACGACAAGGCAAAGTCTCACAAATTGTTTAAAAACCATATTGTCAGGAAAGCTCTATTCATTGTCTGGACAAAATACAAGGACTTATTTGAAAATAAGACTCCGAGGTGGTTATCACCGACGGAGGCCAAGGCCATTAAACTACGTAACATGGAGAGTGGCTGGGCAAAATATTGTGAGTTAATAGAAAGAGTTGGTGACACTTGGAGGTTGCAGAGTTTCGAAAAATTGAAGGGAAAGGTGCGAGACTGGTTTCATTATGCCCAAATTTTAGAGGTTTTTAAAAAAGATAAGAAAATTGGTTTCCAGGTGGAAAAATCAAAACTAGAGACAGAATTACTTGAACCTAAGACTAAAGTGCTTTCAAGAATGTATAACTTGTTGCTTAAATGGAATACTCAAGATGAGACAGTTAAATCAGCCATGATAAAATGGGCACAAGACATTGGGTACAACATTATGTCTGAAGACTGGGAAAGGTTATGGACCACCGGTATGAAATTTACGGCATGTAGTGCCCTAAAAGAAAACATTATGAAAATGGTATACAGGTGGTACATAACCCCGGTTAAACTTGCAAAGATATATCATCTGTCTGACAATAAATGTTGGAAATGTAAGGAGGCTGAAGGTACCTTTTTCCACCTCTGGTGGACATGCCCGAGGGTGAAGGCTTTCTGGGAAATGATTTATAATGAGTTGAAAAAGGTGTTTAAGTACACCTTTCACAAGAAACCAGAGGCCTTCCTCCTAGGCATTGTGGGCCAGAGAGTGTTAAAGAAAGATAGAGTTTTCTTTTTATATGCAACTACAGCAGCAAGAATTCTTATAGCCAAACATTGGAAAGCACAGGAGCTACCCACGCTGGAAGAGTGGCATTCACAGCTGATGGACTACATGGAACTAGCTGAAATGACCGGCAGAATTCGAGATGTGGGAGAAGAAGCGGTGGAAGAGGACTGGAAAAAATTTAAGGACTATTTAAAAAAACATTATAAGTTATATGAATGTTGAGAATTTGTTAAGTTTTCGGGAAAAATATGCTTCAGTATTGAGATTGGTTAATGGTGGAAATTAAGTTAGCATTTTGAAAAACATAAATCACAGATTATATAATCAAATGAAAGTACAAAAACACATAAAATAAGGTATCAATTTGCTATTTATTCTTATTGTAAAGAAAGCGGGGGATGGAAGATGTGGGGAAGTCCAGTTGATTATGAAAATAGATCTGGAAAAGTGATTTTCTTTTTTTCCCCTTTTTCTCTTTTTTTCTTTTGTAACTTTCTTCTTTTTTGTAAAACTGCTTTTGTTGTGTCAATGACGATGTATTTGGACCTTGGAAAAAAAGCAAATAAAAACTATTTTAAAAAAAATAAATAAACCACTGAGCCTAGGGCTTGCCAATCAGAAGGTGGGCGGTTCGAATCCCCAAGATGGGGTGAGCTCCCATTGCTCAGTCCCAGCTCCTGCCAATTTAGCAGTTCAAAAGAACGCCCAAAATGCAAGTAGATAAATAGGTATCACTCTGGCAGGAAGGTAAACGGTGTTTCCATGTGCTGCTCTGGTTTCGCCAGAAGTGGCTTAGTCATGCTGGCCACATGACCCGGAAGCTGTTTGAGGACAAACGCCGGCTCCCTCGGCCTGAAAGCGAGATGAACGCAGCAACCCCAGAGTCGTTCGCGACTGGACTTAACTGTCAGAGGTCCTTTACCTTTTTAAAATCATAACTGTACCCTTTGTAACAACTACCTGAAGCACTTGATACTCACTCATCTCACTGTGCAAGATGGAGTAAGGCTAACCATTTGGAAGGGCACTCACAGAAGCCAAAGTATATCAGTAGCCAGGCCTTAATGCTCCTGTTACTCAAAACTGGAGAGGGGGACATTGCCAAGGTGGACCTGCCCTTTAGCTTTTGTATGAAGAGCTTGATGGTTTTTAGTGACAAGCTTGCTGCATACAGTTGTATGTGTGAAGGCATCAATGTGACCCAAAACTCCAGTTGCGCATGCTTCCCGTTTATGTAAAAGCCTTTGCCACTTACAGCAGTCTGCATTGAAGCCCCGTCGCGACAGATGGTTGCACTCTTCACACAAAGGATGGGGGTCAAGGTTACTCAGCAACTCCTTGCTCCTGTGTTGAGTAACGCAGGAGCATTAATGTCCACACAGGACTATGGACCCCAGATCTAGCACATAGGTTATAAATGACACTTCTAGTAATGATAGTCACAAGCCCCAGGGTCACTGCAGCGATAACCTATGAGGACCTGTGGCAATTTCCATTCTGAAAGCAATTCAGCCTTTGTTCCAATGTTTTTTTCCCTCTCAGAGCTGGGAACTATTCTTACCTTAGGTTCATGCCCTCTTATTCCTCTGCTGAATGCTGACTCAGTTCACCATGTAGCCCATATCCTTTTTCTTCTCTTTCACAGTTTTGAATGACTCTCTTTTTTCTGAGGAACTGAAAGAGAGAGAGATTCATTTACGATTTCAAATATTTCAGAGCAAGTCGCTGCATTGTTCACATCTGCTTGCAACAGTTCATCCCCCCCCCCCCGCGCGCGCTACTTTAAAGCACAACGTACTGATGGACTGAAAGTCCCTGTTTCCATTTCAGATATAAAAAAAATACCGAAGACTATCTGGACAAATAAATGTATAATGGAAAACACAGATGAAGCATAATCATGAATTATTATGTTTTAAATATGACTATATAGGTAATTAAGGTTATAGAACGTAGATATGCCTGCTGTATTTTGTCTTAAGTAGCCATATGTCGTAAGTCATAGGGAAGGGATTATATTTGATTAAAGGTGTCTATTATTGTTGGCAAAAATGAGATACTTTCCAGAGCTGCTCAAAATACAGAGCACTGTACTTTTGGGAAAATAGATAAAGTCTTCCATTTAATTTTTTTTGGCACTAGACGCAGCTATTTATGAATTTCCTTTGTTCTGTTTCTGACTTTCTGTTGACTTTAGATTTGCTATGATACGCCAGGGCTTTGACTATTCTGAACACTCCCTCCCACAGACAGTATTAGGTGTACTTTTATTAGCTGGGGTCTCGGAGGGTTTATGTGCACGGTGTCTTCAGAACCCATGTAATAATGTACCAGTTTCCTTGCAATGCCAGTATTCATTATTTCGGGAGTAGCAACTGTCAATCTTGCTACTGTCTTTCAGTATCAAATACACATTTAAGTTATTTCCAGACATCTCAGAAACTATTGCTCTAGGCCAGAAGGAAATTTTATAGCTTTTGTTTCCCGTGGACAGGACTCCCTGTACAATTTTCAAAGCAAGTAGTGAAAGAGGGTGGTGAAGAAGATTCTGCAGGGACCTTGAATCAATCTTAGCCAGAAAGATAATAAAACAATCTACAAACTTCATATAAAACACAAACACACAATAATTAGGAATAAATCTATTCCAGTAAACTACTGTATTTCAAAATGTGGCTGATGCTCAATGTTAGTCCTACTCTAACAGGACCACTGAAATCAATGGGCTTAATTTAAGCTCATTATTTTCAGTGCTTATAGTCTGAATATGACTTAAGTTTCCTGAACAGATATTAATCCTAATTGCCAAAGGGGATGTGAAATAGGTTTGGAAGTGCCTCCAGCAACACAGCTTCCTGATCCCTAGTACAGTTTCCATATCCCAAGCACTTCTGCCATGTGAATTGACCTAGAAACTATCTCCACTCCTAAACTGAGCACGTGGTGCAGGGATAGCCCAACCTACTTTTTTGTATTCTTCACTGGTGCAGCAACTGTTGCTGTTTGTCTCAAGTTGTCATTTCAGGACTGTCAGCTTTATTTAGTTTTCACAAAGCAGACTCCAATTAAGCTTGTTGTCTTGAACTTTATCCCAGTGATCAATCTGGATGTCACTCATTTTATGCATTTCGGCTATATTCCAAGCTTGGTGCTGCTTCCTGATATTGAGGGAATTGTGTGTGACTTCCAGTTTAGTGATGATCTGTTTACATGTTCTTGAGTTGATCCCTCCCATTCCCTCTGAGCAGGCTCTGAAAATGAAAATTGGAAAAATAGTGGGATTTCTTCAAAGTTCTGTCTTCTTCAGATACAATTTTTCTACAACTTTTTTTTTAAAAGAAAATATATAATGCAAATTAAGAAGGTAACAGTTTCAAATGAGGGAATGGTTATCTTAGCGCAAACATATTGTTCAAAATTACAAAAACAATCAAATATTTGAGTTGATGCATACACAAAAGTAAATGTCCAGTGTTATGTACTGAAGTTCTCACCCTGGGCCAGCAGGGGGTACTGTAGATAGTTTTCACTCAGGTCCACATATGCAAATAAGGGATCGAAAGTGACATTCAGTGATTGGATAGTTACAGAAAATGGTTACTGTTGCGTTCTAGTGGAGCTCTATATAAGCAGGCTGCCTGAAGCCTTCAGTCAGTTCTGTTTTGGCCTGTGAATAAACAAGAGCTGTTTGAAGAATCGCTGTGTCGTCTGATATGTTCACCCACAACTTAACATCCAGGCTATGTCAGCCAAGTGAATAATGAAGCAAGGAGTGGGGAGAACTGAGCTAGGAAAACAGAGCAGAGGAAATGGAATGATGCTGTATGTTAAGCAGACACGCCCATCCTTGGAAGGAGCATGGTAATAAAAGGGAATCGAGCCAACATTGGGCTTAATTTTCAGGGTGGCTTCCAGCTTACTGCATTCATCAGCTGAGTATATTCAATAATCGCTTCCCTCCTCCTCCTCCTTGTCCAGCCACTGCTGTTCATTGGCTGGAGGTGGGAGGATTTTTTAAAATCTGCAACGTACAGCTGATGAAACAGATCTTTATGGAGGGAGACAGGGAAATGTTGACCCAACGTGTGGCAGTGAATATTATGCTAGGAAAAGTGTTATGGATTGTGCAAGACGGCATGCAAGCCTGACGTTCCCACGTACAACCCTGATACCCCTTCTGGTCTCTTTCGACATTGAGACCTGGGCATGTTCCCAAAACTAGCACTTTAAGCAATCAAAGAATACCTCCTGTTAATAATTCAAGCATGCTTATTGTAATAAGAGAGTATTAGCTAAAATAAAATAGTGTGATCTTGTGAACAGGTCCGTAGGGTCAGCAACCACAATAGAAAAGGATATTTTTTCCTCACTTTAAGGAAGGGTCAGGGATTATGGGAGATGTAGTTCAGCAGCATTTAGAGGGGCAAAAGTTCCCCACTCCTTGCCTAGAAGTTTACATTTGCTGTGATTTAATATGAATCTGTTCCATTTGCTACCTGATCCATCCAGCTGCACTTCTGTAATAAACTATATTTCTTTGCAATTGGACATGGGTTGTAATTTGGCCTAGAGCTAGGGAACTCGCACAAACTAGTTAGCATTTGTGAACTTCTGTTTTTATGGAGGCATTTTTTTTCTGATTCCTCCTGCACACCTTGATGGGCTCCAGGTCAGGGATAGAACTTACCGTCACATGGCAAGCATTGACTTGAGGCAAGGTTGGACTCAAACTGGGCATAAGGCAAGGAGCAGGCAAGAGACAAGGTGCTGCACTATATTATGAAACATGCGAAAGCAGAACTCCAGCAAGCAGCAAGCTGAAACTGACCCCTTATAGGATAAGTAGCAGTAGGTGCTACTTATTAAGGAAATCAGCCCTGAGTGCTCGTTGGAAGGACAGATTGTGAAGCTGAGGCTCCAATACTTTGGCCACCTCATGAGAAGAGAAGACTCCCTGGAAAAGACCCTGATGTTGGGAAAGATCGAGGGCACAAGGAGAAGGAGACGACAGAGGACAAGATGGTTGGACAGTGTTCTTGAAGCTACGAACATGAGTTTGACCAAACTGCGGGAGGCAGTGGAAGACAGGAGTGCCTGGCGTGCTCTGGTCCATGGGGTCACGAAGAGTCGGACACGACTAAATGACTAAACAACAACAACAAGCAGGAGGTGCAGCCTAACTGTTAGCACCACCTTTCCTGCAATGTTCTGCTTTTCAGCCTTCTCTGTCATCAGCTACTGTGACAGGGCAGGAGAAACTCTGGTCTGACTGGGCCTTTGGCACTGGAGTCTTCCACGTCTGAGGAATACAATGCTGTATCAGGCCCATGACAACAATCCTCTGGGGGACATATTTCTGGGGCTGACCTCACCCTTCTGCTTCAGAGTCCTTGCCCTCATCCCCTGAAGATGAGGAATCTGGTTCCAGGGTCACGATGCCTACAGTTAATTCTGGAGTTCGGTAGAAAGTAAGGCAGTGTGGTTATTATTTATTATTAATTGGTATGCTGCTTAATGCCAAAACAGGCTTCTAAGCTGCTTAGTGATGTAGCAGTTAGAGTGCAAGGAATTTACTGGGTGCCCTTGGAGCAATCATCATCAGTCTAACCAAAGGGTTGTGGTGGGGATGAAATTAGGGTGGTGTGGGAGAACCATATATCCCACTGAGCTCCTTGGAGAAAATAATAACAATAGAACTCAAAAGGGCCTACTTCAGAGCAGAATTGTTGTCCTGCCATCCACAAATTAAATGTGGATAGGATTGCAGCACAAATTAGTTCCTCAGCTGATCAGTGTTTAAAAGTTCAGTTAAGTTCAGTTTCTTTAAACTGTGATTCGTTTTCATATGCCTTTTATTCACTTCCAGCAAGTTTCCCTTGAAGCTCTTATAAATACCAGAGCCAGGCAGCCTTTGCTAAAATTACAGCTGACATATTTTAACAATGCTTGCTGGAAGTGGTGGAATAATCTGAAGATCCCCGCCCCCTGGTGTGACTCACCTTTCAGTTCAGGAACCAATTTTACTAAACAAGATCCAATTGCATGAAGAAAACCTTTATATGCTTCTTCTTATTTTGGATTTACATATTAAAGTTTTTTATATTTCTTAATTTTTCTCCAATTTGTGTAGCAGTTTAGATAATATTTAGGTATTTATTTTCATTTATTAAAATATGTTTAGTCTGCTGCCATGGGACCACCAAGGGTGGTTAATAACGTTAAAAGCCAAAGGAAAGTTGACAAACATAAAAAACATAGCACCATTCCATACATGTTTACTCAGAAAGAAGTCTAGCTTCAGTGGACTTACTCCCAGGTAAATCTGCACAAGGTTGTATATTGCTGTGGAACAGCAGCATGAGTGGCAGTAGCAAATATTAAAAACAACAAGTGAACATCATAACTACAAATACAAATAGTTGCTTTCATCACAGAAAGGCACATCTAAAAAAGCACAAGTTGCACTTGAGGACTTATACAGAAGAGTGAATTCTCATAGTCAGATGTTCTACAAGCTGGGTGCAACTACTACAAAGACCCTGTCCCTCATGCCCATCAATGGCACCTCAGATGAAGGTGGAACACACAGCTGGACCTCCAGTGCAGACAGACATGTGCAGGCGGGTTCAGGCAGCCTTCTAAGCTACCCATGTTCTGCTAGCCCTTACAGATTTCAACAGCCAGATGGGGAAAAAATATTCTGCCAGCACTCATCATGGACTAGTTCATTACATGTAATGGAAGCTGAACATCTAAAAGGGCAATAACCCACCCCAATCTCAGAGCTGTGTGAAATTCCAGGGGTTCCAGGTGCTTACCCAGGGTCTGTGTTTCCTTTTGGGAATAAGGCACAGTGGAGAGTGTGGTGTCTTTATGATACATGGTTTATTTACACACACACACACACACACACACACACACCACGCAGGTGGCGCTGTGGTCTAAACAACGGAGCCTAGGGCTTGCCGATCGGAAGGTCGGCAGTTTGAATCCCTGCGACGGGGTGAGCTCCCATTGTTCGGTCCCAGCTCCTGCCCACCTAGCAGTTCAAAAGCATGTAGATAAATAGGTACTGCTCTGGTGGGAAGGTAAACAGCATTTCCGTGTGCTGCTCTGGTTCGCCAGAAGCGGCTTAGTCATGCTGGCCACATAACCCGGAAGCTGTCTGTGGACAAACGCCAGCTCTCTTGGCCTATAGCACGAGATGAGTGCGCAACCCCAGAGTTGTCAGCAACTGGACCTAACGGTCAGGGTTACCTTTACCTTTAAATATAACCTGAGCCTATGATGGAGGGGTTCAAAGCATTAACACCCCACAAGTTTCCTGCTTCTCCCAGTTCATTCTTCCTTTGATTCAAGCAGAAATCAGCCATGGCTCTCTGATCATCCGCTTGTTGTCGTCCCCCCACCCCCGCCTCCCTGCCCTCGCAGCTTCTAGCTCACATTGCAGCAAACTCTGGTCTTTTGTCTTTCTAACTGACAGACAGTTGAGGGATGGAGACCCATTTATTTGCCCTCTGGCACAGAGTCATTCCTTTGTTTCCCTTAATGATCCAACTTTAGCAGGCTATTACCAGGCTGGCCTGACTATTCCAGCAACTGAATCAGTGCTGGATCCAGGATTTAGAAGGGGGGGGGGGAGGCATTCAGCCTGACGCCCTGTCCCCCAAACTCATAGCAATATGTAGAGAACACAACAATCCAGATAATAGACTTTGATCTTTGTGCAGTACTGTTGCTTAATACGTAGGCAAAAACGACCTGATGAATAGCCCATCCCCTTCTTTAATTTTTATTAGAGCAGAAATATTCTTTTTAAAGTGGCCCTGCAATTATGCATCTTGTCCTGACATCTGCCAGGTAGCATGAAAAGACTATTCTCTCCTATTCAGGAGACAGACCCGAGCTAAACTGCTGGCCTTCATCAGATGTTGCTCTACATAATGCTGCCTTTCATGGCTGTTACATGGGTCTGTTCCAGAAACACAAAATGAAAGGTAAACAAGATCACAAGTTCCAGGAGTCATTAGTTCTGGTAATGGTTATGCTGCTTTTTCCTGTGCAATTTACATCTCTAAATGTACACTTGGGGAATCAATTATCTGATGTGCCACAGCATAGTAATTTCCTATATAATTTCATCCAATTGCTAGAGGAACTCATTTTGGGGTTGGAACAATTGTTAATAAATCATTAACAATCATTAACTTTGAGGTAGCAAGTGACAGCTAATAAAGATTTCCGGACTACATTGTTGCCTTTGTAGGTTCCACATTAATCAAATTACTGACAGGAGCGATTGACATCAGGAGTGTTCAAGGGGAATTCCTCCCTCCCTCCTGTATCTAGAAATGCTAAAATTCCCCCTCTGTTGTAGTGATAAAGCAAATACCATTCCTCCTCTGTTCAGTGAAGAATTAGATTGCTTTGGGGTTTGTTGGTTTGTTTTAACAGAGAGAGACTTCAGCTTAATTCAAAAGAGAAGTGCTAATTGCATAATTCCCCCTGAATGTCCACTATCAACTTCTTGTGTGAAGCACTAAAGGCAAGATAGACAGAAACCCCTGGTTTGTGAAATTATTTCCACCCCAGTCTAAAGTAGTCTGACACCCACCAAGTGCAGCTTCAGGGATAATAGTGCTTTAAAAGCTGCATGAAAAGCGGGAAGAGGAGACCCAAGTGGCTTCTGCATCTGTTTTCCTTCTTTTCAAACATAATGCCTAAAACAAGTGTCACATAATGTTCATTCCACACTTGCAAGGAATCAATCCTTCAGTGGTGCAGCACCTGCTCTCTCGAGCTCCTTGCCTATCAATATTAGGTAGGCAGCTTCTCTGTTTTGTTTTTTTGGCTCCCGCTAACAAATACTTTGTTTAGGCAAGTAAAGTTCAGCACAAATGTTTGCTTTTCATGTTTGCTTTTATTGGTATTTTTAATGAATATTTTACATTGTTTTATGTAAGCTGCTTAGAGGTATTTGTTGATTAAATTGCATATAATCCCATTAAGTAAATAAAACAAAACAAGTAAAACTACTGCCTGTGTGCCAACCATAATCTATCCCAAACACATATAAATCCCATTTATTTTAATGGGACATTTACGGACACACTTATATAGGGCATTAAAACTGTTTAATATTGGCTGGATCATGCTGCCGATATGTATTTCTTAAAACCAAAATGTTGCCCATCAGGATCTTTCATAGTACCGTATTTTTTGCACCATAACACTCACTTTTTTCCTCCTAAAAAGTAAGGGGAAATGTCTGTGCGTGTTATGGAGGGAATGCCTACGGGTGGCATGCCTGCAGATTTTCCTCCTCTAAAAACTATGTGCGTGTTATGGTCGGGTGCGTGTTATAGAGCGAAAAATATGGTAAATTGCCTTATACCAGGTTAGACTGGAATAAGTGTTAGTGTTGAACCAATCAGGGGAGTGAGAGATACTACAAATAATAGAAAGGAACAATACAAATAACAAATACAATACAACAAAACAAAACATTGTGAGGTTTTCAACTAACTCATCCCATCAGCCAAGGACATTTGGCTGCATAATGGAACTTCTTCTCCTTTCCCCTGTTAATCTGTTCTGGGCTCCTCCCAAGCTTCAGCAGCAGAGAGAGGGAAGAGTAGGGGGGAGTTTCACTGCACTGCACTGATTACTTGTAAACACTGGCCTGCGAGTGCTCCAATTGGAGAACAGCCTTTACCAAAGGTGTTGCAGACTTTGAAGAAGCACGAACTCAGAACGAAAAGAAGAACAAACTAAGAGGAAGGCACATCTGGCAAACCCTCACCGTGATCAACTCCCACCCAGAAACCTATGATCCCACTGTGGAAGGACACGTGGATCCAGAATTGGCCTCCACAGTCACAGACTCATGGTTAAGACCGTTTTCATGGAAGACAATCTTACTCAGCTACAAGTGATTGCCAAAGAAGAAGAAGGAAGTGTCTCCATCATGGAGTGACCAAGAAACTCATATTTAACACTTACCTTTGCTTATATAGCATATAGATTATACACATCTGATGCCTGAAAGACATAATAAAATAATGCAAGGGTTCCTAGACAATATTTGTTGTTATCTCACCATTCTGGAACCCTGTCTTCCCTTTGGTATTCACCAGTATCGAATCCAAGGCCTGTGCTTGCTGCCAGTTTGGAAGCCCTGCCTAACTGCTAATACTCTTTGGCTCTGGAGCCCTGCTCCCTTCCCTCAAGAATCTCTGCATGTAAGGATCTTTTCCAAGCCCCTGCAGGCAATATTGAATCTGTCCTCTGATGTGCCAGTAATACTGGTGTTGGATTGGAGAGCAATGTGCTTAGCAGAGAATGACTGGTGAGCACCAGGATTAACAGATTAGCCATTGGGATTAATTTACTTAGAGAGCTAAACTGCTTATAGATGTACCTCACAGGGTAAAGGGACGTTTAATTGGTTCACATTTGCCAAGTTCCGAAATGCTACAGCCCTATTGCCGCACAGCACTGCCTTTTGTTAACACTGTTGCTTGCCATGCAAACACTGGCTTTTCACAGATTTCCCCTGTGACATCATCGCCACATGCATAATATCAGACTTTATTAATAGTACTGCTGTTAATAATGGAGCGAAGGAGAATTGGCCACTAATGGTCATGTTGCCTAGATAAAGGCTCCAAGTAAATGGATTCCCAAAGGCACAAGTTTTCCACAGCCTAAATGGTAAAACTTAGTAATAACAATAACAGCCATTAACAGTAATGTCAAATGCCATCTACAGTTACTCACATCCACACCACAGCTGTGCTTGTATTCTGATTTTTCATAAATCTGTGGTGCTTGAGTTGGCACAGTGGAACTTCGGAGACAATCCAGCAAAGTGAATGGCCTCAGAGATGTGATTAGCTTTCAGAGCTATAAGAATTCCTTACTAGACTTTCTTTGGGGAAGCATGAAGTCTCCTTGGTGTCTTGGGGTTCTTCTGTCAACTGGAAACTTGACTGCAGCTCCACAAAAACTGCCACTTGGGCAGCCCACTGCCCAATATTCTATTTTAACTGCACTGCATAAGCCTACACATGGTTACACAGGAGTAAGTGTAAATCCCATTCCATTCAATGGAATTTACTTCTAAGTGTTCCAAAGGTTGCAGGCTCAATGTGTGGCTGGGGCAATCGAGTCAGAGGGGTGGGGTACAAATAACAAAATTACTGCTACTACCACCACTACCACCACCTCCTTATTGGGCATAAAGGCCCCAAAAAATGAAGAAATGAAAATAATGTTTGTTAAAACTTCATTCATTATTTGTACATTATTAGTTCTGTGGAATAGCATTTCTGTTGAGATACAACAGGCGCAATGGTTTCTGAAAACAACGGAAGACATTTTGGTTCTGATGGGCTTTCCCAGCTGAATGAATGGGTCTCTGCCACATGTGTTGACTTTGTATTGTATTTTTAGAAATATATATCTGCTGTTCTCTGTGTTGTGTTTAACAAACACAGAACACTAGAGCAGCCTTGCAATTATTCACTTATAAACAAATTCTTGTGTATGTAAGAAACATTATTCAAATATGACGATTCTGTTTGTTTTGGTGGTAATCAAAGGAACAGTGTTGTCTAATGCCAAATTGGCAAATGTGCAATGGCACATCATGACGACAACAAAGTAAGCAAAGAAAAATTACTGATGGGTTGCAAACTTACTGCAGTTCCCGTTGCATAATTCACTCTGCTGAAGAGATTAGCAGATATCATCGAAAGTGCAGTCCTCCGTCTGTCTACAATCCCATAACCAGTTCAAATGGTTCTGAAAAGAATAAAATCATGTGGCCCCTCCTCGGAGCATGAACCATTTACTCTGGTTTGGCAGCCACCGGTTCCTGCTTGCCTTTGGCCTTCCTCGACCTTCTGTGGACTGCACTTAATGGACATAACCGAGAAAGGAATAGAACGGAGGTGGATGTGAAACAAAGGGAGCAGCAGAAGGGAAAGCCCTTTGAAACGCACATCAAAACTCAGCATGGAGCAAAAGCCAGCAGTTGGAGCTGGAAAAGGTTGACAGTGATTCCCTGCCCAGATGAAGGCAGTTTGCTCTTGCCGTGAGTCTCGTGTTATGTAGTGTAGTTTCACCCTGGGCCAACAGGGGGATACTGTATATAGTTTTCACTCAGGTCTGTAGATAGTTTTCACTCAGGTCCGCGGCAGTTATTTTAGGCGGGAACTCTGGGCTGTTGTGGTTACAATGTTGTCAGCCGGCTGCCTATAAATACAGGCCGGCTGAGCTGTTCGCAGTCAGTTCTATTCCAGCTTACCAGAATAAAAGAGCTACTTGAAGAAATCGCTGTGCCGGCTGCTATGTCAACCCACGACTTAACATCTCTCTTGTTTTGGCTCTACCTTCTAGCTGTGTACTCAGTTCAACATTCATGTACACCCCACCAAAGACGCAAATCCGGACTGCAAGGTTGCCACTCTTGGGCTCCTCTGGGAGGGAAGGGTGGGATAGATATTTAATAATAAATCAGGGTGCATGTGTACTTTTTATCAGGTAGGGATTCTGCATCTTTAGTGCCTAATCACAAGAAGCAGTTCGGCAAATGATGCTTTTCTTCGCACAACTGGGAAATGGCTTGCTGAATTTCTGCAGAAAAGGACACAGGAGCCTTACCATAAATAAAAGTGGATGATCTATATATGTGTACCTATGACTTACGGTTTTTGACTCAGTCATTCCTTAAACTAGCCAGATGTTACAGATCCATATTTAATGCAATTTTCTTTTCCTGGAATAAATTTTTCACCTGGGGGAAGTGCTCGTAGCAGAGTTTTGAAAATGACCTCCATTCATACCCCAATGGCAGTATGAAACATATCTGTCTGTGAGGTCTAGTTTATAGAACTGATGGTAACTATTTACGTCACAAACTGCTAAATTTTCCAGAACTTCCTACTACTCAAATGCTAAAACAGAATGTTAATTACGCAGTTGGGGAACTTTCATCCCTTTACAACAAGATTACCAGATAACGTACATAAAGTGGGCTGAATGATCATACTGTAAAAATTTCCAAGTATTAAGTATGATTATAATATTTATAAACCAGACTCGACACAGTAAAGTCCTTGTAACAAAGTCGCTTTACATTTCCGCAACTGAACTACTATTCTTCGCTTAACACGCACATCCCACACATTCCCTTTTAAGAAGAAATAAAATACTGCTTCTATTCTAATTTACATAAGTTTTGGACCTTTTCAGAATACCCTTCATTTTCTTATTAGATCCCCCACTGCATGTATAATTAAAGACAAATCAGATTAAGGTGATTAACATAAATTATAAGCCATTTTACTAATTTCTAAGGGCATATTCCTGCAAGGAATAACAGATACATTAGAGGGCTAATTAGGCCAAAATTACCTTTGCTAATGAATCTTAGCAGTCATTAAATCCTCTAATGAAAGGGACCTTTTTGTGTGTGAAATAGAGGTTGAAGGTGTAATTTGTCAAATAGCCTGCTGTAAATCCGCAAAATCCTTTAAAAAGATTATTCAAGAAGGTCCATCCTTGAAAAGCACCATTTCTGTTAAATTCTTTTTGCCATTTGTCCTTACAGTATTAAGTTGCGTATTTTGAACACTTTCCCCATCAAAGGCGGGGAGGTCATTCCTCCAGCGCCACAGCACAAAACTCCAATCAAACAAATGTGTTTGGGATGGCAAGAAATGCTGGAGTCCCAAATAACACCTGTCACTATAGGTTTAGATCCAGTAGAAAAAACTGCTTAATGCAGTTCTGTGAACTCTTGCACAGGACGTAGAGCTTCAGAAAGACAACTCACAGTACAGTCCCACAATGTTATCAGGGATTATCCTACTGTACTGTTAATTTATTTATTTATTATTTTTTGCTGTATGATGTATAGTGAATAAAGAAAATACAGGCTGTAGCCTATAAACTCTAGTGGGTTTCAGCCTGGGCTCATTCAGCCTTGCATGCTAGGTTGCACAGGCAGGAAAACTTATTCAGATTTGAGGTACCTTTTCCCACAGTGTGCTTGCCTTTAGATGGAGGCTTTATAATGAAAATGAATTGTCCAGATTTGTTTTCAATATGTGTGTGATTGGCATATTAGTTTTGAAACATTTGCTCCCCCCACCCGCACCACAGTTTTAAATATTTATTCCTAATCATCTGTTTGACATCCATACCAACAGGCAGAACTTGACAAAATGTATCTGGAAGTGTTTCCCCTTCTCCCATTCCCTCAATTATTGACCCTTCACTATCCTTTTCTGTCCTGGATATGCATACAGGTATTTATGTACTTTTTGAAAAAAATCACCCGAATGGTTCAAGAGCAAATGTTACCAGCCCTTGGTTATCATAACAGACAAAATGGAGGCTTGTGCTTTTTTACAGGTGTGAGGGCTGTTAATACCCATCTCCAGGTTGTTGGGTTTTTAAAATAAATAAATCAATACTGAAGTCTTAATGTGATGTTATAAATGTTCACATCAGTACTTTTGACCATGGAGTTATGAATGGTGTGGCTTGTTGTTTCACTGCAGTTTACAGAAATCTTCCATTAGTGCAGAATATCTAATGAAAGTTACATCATTAACATAACAGATTCATATACTGTACGAACAACTCCCTACTGTTCCTACGGTATATGAATAGAAAGAGCCTTTGAAATAAACTGCATATGTGCAAAACAAGGAATCCCTGCAACAGCCAAAGAGATTGTGATGTCTTTTCTTCTCAGCCTGAACACTTTCAAAAGTTGGCAGTATTAATTTTAAAGCTCTTTCATATGGTGTCCTTGATTTTATATATATATATATATATATATATATAGAGAGAGAGAGAGAGAGAGAAACTGAACTGCAGCTATCATTTCTGCTTTAAGGCCTGTTTAATTTATTCATAATTTGTTGAAATGTCCACCACCTTCCAAAGCTGAAATTTTCCAGCCTTTTTCTGCCTGAGGGCCAAAACCCAAATGGTTGGAGTGTGTAAATGAAGAATTATCAATTTATCAATATAAACATAAGGTAAAGGGACCCCTGACCATTAGGTCCAGTCGTGGCCGACTTGGGTTACGGCGCTCATCTCGCTTTATTGGCCGAGGGAGCAAGCGTGCAGCTTCCGGGTCACGTGGCCAGCATGACTAAGCTGCTTCTGGCAAACCAGAGCAGCGCACGGAAATGGCGTTTACCTTCCTACCGGAGCGGTACCTATTTATCTACTTGCACTTTGACTTGCTTTCGAACTGCTAGGTTGGCAGGAGCAGGGACCGAGCAATGGGAGCTCACCCCGTCGCAGAGATTCGAACCGCTGACCTTCTGATTGGCAAGTCCTAGGCTCTGTGGTTTAACCCACAGCGACACCCACGTCCCTTAATATAGACATACACATGCACATAAATATGCATGCAAACCAGTGGTGGCTGGCAATCAGTAGATGTGGCAGTGCTCTAGGATCTCACAGAGATGTGGCCCAGTTATTCTGGTTTTCTCCCCAACCTCCTCCCTTGCAAAGATACTGTAGTCACCTAAGCAGTTGCAGTTGTACTCAGCACCTAATTAAACTGCAAGTTGCTGGGAGTTGTAGTTCTGTGAGGGGTAAACAACAGTGCCCAGAATTCTTAAAGGGGGAGGCACTGGATTCGTCCAAATCCTGAACCAAATTGGGTTGATTTGGATGGAACTGGGCTTTGGCCAAGTTGAGTGAAGACAGACTGCTCCAGTTTGGACCTCTTGGAGCTGTCAGGTGGTGGCATGTTGTGCAGAAAGAGCGAGCTTTGGCTGCATGTGCCTATTCCCAGCAGGAGAACACACACCACACACAACATCAAACTCAGCAGGATTGAACCCTCTGCTCATCATCTGGGTGCAATCCTTCAGGCATCTTTCCCTCCACCCTCTCAGAATAAGACTTTTCCAATTCCATCAGCATCAGTCGGAAGCAAACTACTGCAGGATTGGCAAACACATGTTTAAAAACAGTTTAAGTCCTTTCAGTCCCCATTCTTAAAACAAAAACGATTTAAGTAAAAAAAAACCATTTATGCTACAAACAAGTGATTTTTCTGCCTGGAGATGGATGGGAGGGACTGTCTTGGCCTTAGCAATATCATTTTGGATTCAGTTTGCCTGAGTGGTGCAGAGAGCAAATTGGCCGGAGAACAGGAGGTTGATGGAAATATCTCCAGGAGTCTCTTTAAGTACAAATGGAAGAAATACAAGTGTGTGGGGGACAGGAAGGGTGTGGATTTGAGCTGTGGATGGTGGAGAGTTTAACCAACTTTCCTTGAATTTTCACTTGGGAGAGCAGTGTTGCAGGGGACAGGCCTCTACTGATGCACACACAATTTGTAGGAATTCTTGAGCAGCTCTTTAGTATTAAAATATGGTGGGTGGAAAGTAAGAGGAGCATAGTCTGCTCGGAGGAGAAGTACCGGTACCTTTCAGCATTATTCCAGTAAAGGTAGCCAAATTGTGGGAAGGTTTGCAGTGATGATTTCCACATGTGCAATTATTTCACACACACCTCTTCTTCAAAACACTTAATTATTATTCACTAATGCCCTAGAGGATATCTGGCTATGCTGCATGTGAATGCTAAGCTGTACAACAAACAGAGCGGAAGGCACAGCCCCCTGTTTCTGGAGAACATCAGAAACATTTAGGGAGAAAAATGTGTTGATAATTGCAGTGTAAAACAAAAGCAGTTGGCTCCAGGTTTGAGGGAGTCCTAGGCAAAGTGTCCTCTCATGGGGCCTCCCCCAGCATTCCAGAGTTAGGCTTTGGTGGAGATACTTGGCAGTGATGGTAGGTGGCAACAGCAGTGCTCTGAGCAGTACTGGACAACTGGATCTGGCCACCCCTTACATTTTCCAGATAGCCCTGGAGAACTGTTTTTACCATGCACCAGCCAAGGGGGTTGAATTATGCCATATTTTTCCAGGGTACTTGCCTCCAGTGTTGAACTTTTCGAGTCCTGTTAGATATGTGAAACATATTGAATATGTTATACTAGTTAGCTCGGTAATGTACATACTAATATGCCGTTCATGTGTAATGTGTAATACGCAATTCTCCATCTCCTACTAAAGGTCGAGGAGTAGGAATGTAAATCACTGTGAGTAGTAGTAGCATTGTTCTTACTATTTTTATGTGTGTAATGGCTGTTTGCTAGACACAATTAACCGAACTGACTAACTGAATCCTCCATCTCCCCAAACATCTCTTTAACTTTATAATAGTAAACATGGTGAAACAGGTAGAAGTTTTGCTTAACACAAATTCCCACAACATATTAAAAACCATGATAGGGAATATATAGTGGGATTATAGCACCCATTATCCAAACATTTGGAATATTTTGCTTGGACCCATAAACTTTTCATGTAGGAAGCAATCTTTATGTATTCAGATTAAGGTATAGACTAGATAATGAAAGGATTTATTTTTTATCTTAACAGCAACTGCAATTTAACTAGGGTTGCCAGGTTTTTATTGGCCCTGTTCCCGGGCATTTAATAGCGGCCAGAAACAGAGAAAATTAGTTGATGAAACTTTCTGCATAGTTTCATTCTCTTCTTAATTTTTGTATGTTAGGGTGCTGTTAAAGATATGGGAACAAGATAAAAAAAAGAGCTACCCTCTTTTAAATAAAATGTTATCACTGGAGACAGTATCATCAGTACTTATCCTTCAGCAATTTTAAAAAGCAGTACTGCCATTAAGTTTATCTCTATATAAAGTTGCAGTAAAAAACCATATTTATTTTCAAGTTTTTTTCATTTTAGGGTCTTTCTAATTATGGGTTTTGTTCTGATTTGATACTTGTGATAAATCTTAAAATGAAGTTTGCTTGTCTTGTGAAATGCTCTGAAAATTTCATGTTTTTTTTCTGAAAGAGGAAAGTCTTTTTTCAGAAATGAAATCTTAAGCTCTACTTAGCTGTATGGCTGGCTGTTCTCAATATACACCTTGAGAAATCAATATCCATATTGGATTCCCAGTGCATGGTGGGAGTGAAATAGATGATTGTGGGGCTTTTTTCAAGGAACATTTCACATGGTGCTTTTAATGAGGTGAACGTTAATCTCAGCATTGGAAAAAAGTGACCTATGAATTGGCTTCAAGTTAATAAATGTCAAAAGTATATAACCATGAAACAGCTCCCTATGAGCTTTTCTTTAAGAGGGCATTTCACTGTGCTTAAAATAAAACTGAATGAGTTGAAGCTGTGCTGTGCTGACTGATCAGCGTAGAGAAGTCCTCTTTATAACTGGGTCATCAATCATGCAGAATTACAAACTGACACAATCCTGGAAGTGATTTTCACTTATCAGTCTAGCAAGTTCATTGTCATATAACATACTGAACTCTGTATTTGTGTGCATGTATATGCCTATATGTGCATATACATGTATCCTAGTACATCATATTTTAGTTGAAATAAGTTTGATTCATATTAAAGTGTTCATCTTGGAAATATTATTGTTTTCTGTGTAAAAACAATTCCAGCTGCAATCCTGCTCAGATTTGTGTGACTGATTTATGATTTATGTGTGTTGCTTATGCCATGGGGTTCAGACATGACTTTAAATCACTATATTCAAATACTGAGCCATAACGAACTGCAACATTGGTGCAAATGAGTTCCTAAGTCTGTTTCTGGCTAGTACAGGGTTCTGGATAGCAGTAATGAGAAACATGTGGCTGTCCAGATGTTCTTGGACACCAGGTCCTCTCACGCTCAGCCAGCATGGCCTATGGGAGTTGTAGTCCAACAACAGCTTGAGAGAGACAGGTTCCACATCCTTGCTCTACAGGCCTGGCCTTATCCAAGGATCACTGTAAGTGCAAAACAACCTTCACGTGCCATGGTTCTTGTACTTCCATGTCCTGTTGGCATCTTCATGAGGATCCACAGATACAGCAGGAGTGAGGAGATTGTACCCCTAAAAGGCAGCTTTTGCTATATTTATTGTTAAATTTCTATACTGCTCTTTATCTGAGGATTTCAGGGCAGTTTACGATACAAACACACAGAAATACAGACTATTGCAACAAATAAAAACGATACTCTCTCTCTCCTTCCCCCAGTTCAAAAGGCCATAGGTTGTTTAATTAGCCAAAGGCCTGGGAGTTGAGGAATGTTACATAAAGATATGTAACAAAGGCACCAGGTAAGAATGGTAGCCTACACCTAAGAAGGAAGCTCCATTTCAGGTTGAAGAGGCAAAAAAAGAGGCCTCTGTTATGGAAGCCAGGAAGCCAGCTCTTGCTAAATCCATTGAATGCTGCCTCATTTGTGTAAAATGTGCACTGCACAACATTGTCGTTCTTTCCTGTTATTACTTTTTGAATTTATACTTAATCAAACAAACAAAAAGCACCAGACAGAGGACTTCTTTTGAAAGCCAGGAAATAAAATGTTAATGAAACATCTCTCCCGCCTTCTCTTCCCTCCCTACAGCAACCAGACAAGGAGTTGGAATGCCTTGGGGCTCCTGCCAGAGAGAGGCCCCAAAGACAGGCTAATCTCTCTCCTCACTTACCTGCAGGAAGGATAGCAGGAAGAAGATCCACATTTTAGATAACAAATTCTCTCTTGCTATCACAACCTTGAAAACTTTCAGTACCCCAACAGCTATCAGACGGCAATAACATATTCCTGTTGTGCTGATTATTAAGTTCAGATTTGCCCATAAAAATGCTACTAGCCAATTTAGAAATTGGGACTCTTCTCTCTCCCTTAGTCCTCATCGAGAAGCTGAAAGTTGTGACTCTCAGATGCCTCCTTCTCCCTCCCCTGCTCCTTTATTAAACCTTTCTCTGTATGTGTATGGCTCTAAGGGGGCATTAGAGTAGCTGTGTGAATTGGGCTGTTAGCCCCTGTGGGCTATTTTTGTTTTGTTTTTTATTGCAGTGGTAAAATAAAAATACCAGCAAGGTGATTAAGATGGAAACTCTTTTGAAAAACAAGCCTTCTGGTTAAAGTGAGGCCAGAGCATCCAGGGAGACAGGTGTGAGCGGAATTGCTCAGGTGCCAGCCTGACTGAAAAGATTCCTTGAACTGTGTGGCAGAAGGCAAGTGGAGGTGAAGGGAACGCCAGCATTCTTTTTGGTACAAGAAACACCCAGTTCTGTTGATGGAGGTAGAGAATACCTGTGTGTGAGTAAGATAAGGAAAGAAGCCAACAAAGGCAGCTCTGTTAAAATCATGCTGCCAGATATAAAAGGCAGGAAGGAGGCCTTAAAAACCTTTCAAGCTGCAGGAAGCATTACATATGATGGTAACAGGTTTCTGACTTACTGAGTGGAGCTCTGTGAGGCAGACAAGGCAAAAAGGAGGGTTTGTCCTTTCTTCCAAAATAAAAATGGAACAAGTGGCAGAAAGAGACCCGAAGCAGGCTTTCAGTCTTGTAAAACCCCATGGCCACAATCCAGGGAGCTGCTTTAGCAGCAGTCGAAAAGCCTGGGAGCACTCAGTGGGATTTAGGCTTGATTCCTTGAACAGCAGCCCCACCACCCACAATAAGTTTTAAATTCCCCCTCAGTTTCAGAAGTGTTTTGCCATGTGGTGGTATTAATGGTGGGTTACACTCGAGAAATGCATGCATGATACTGTATATGCCCCACTGGGCAGATTGTGAGCCTTGATTTGCAATTGCAGAATATTTTCCCCCAATGCCTATATTCTGACAAAACTGCTTTTGACATTACTGTTCCTACCCCTTGCTTGAAAAGTAGCATAGCACCACAATTCTAAACTTATTTTGTTGAAACTCCCATTGATTTCAGTGGAATTTAGGATAAGTGTGTGTGTACACAAACACACTTGTCCTGAATATGTGTGTGTGTGTGTGTGTGTGTGTGTGTGTGTGTGTGAATTTCATTCCACAGTTACATCTCCCTGAAATCCTACCTTGCTTTCTCATTCCCCACACGTATACAAAACGGTGGTGATATCTGAGATATCAGCACATAGAACTCATCTATTTCAAATTAGCATAGCTCATTTGTAAGTGTAATCCTGTTTGGTGCAGCCTCTCTGTGGGATAACTATAACAGAAACATTTCCCACCCTTTTGCAGCTGCCCAGAAGGGATTGGTCTGAGGAGACTGGAAGGTGATTCCCAGGAGAGTTGAATATTAGCATAGACAGAGAGAATAAGGAGATTACAGAAGAAAGGGCAGTAGAAAGGAACCATGGAGAGAACAGCAGTCACCTTCTGCTTCCTCACAGCTGTATACAACCAGGGTTTGTGTGACAGAGCCTGAGGCATAGAACTGCACATCCCAGGACAGTGTAGCGAGAGGCACATCAAAGAGACTTTTAATGCTATTACTAAGTCTAATGCCATTACTGGATCCTGTTCATTCCTGTTCTGTGGCTTAACTTTACATTGTATACCTACCTGAGTTGTCCTTCTTGCTTCCTCCTGTCTCTGAAATAAATCCTAGCTTCTGTTTATTTCCCTCCTGCATTCCCACTGGTTCTTTTCGCAGCACACTGTAGCATTACTATAATGCATAGTCCATTAAGACACCACCCACAGGCCAAAGTTGCTTTCACATTAGTCATGTGAAAGTTTGATCTGCAGCACAGATAGAAAACCTACGCATATATTGGTTTGAGAATGTGCACTGCATTCTTTGGTCTCTCCCACAGCTACAACATTGTCAGAAGGTAGTGCGGGGACAGCCAACACGGTGCCCTACAGCTGTGGTTTGTTTGTTTGTTTGTTTCATAAAATTTATATACCGCTTGATTGTAGAGAACCTCAAAGCACTTTTCAAAAAAGATAAAAAGATAATGCTATCACTTAAAAAATTGCAAACATAATCTAAAACATGTTGTGGGACTACAACTCCCCAAATCGCTGACTTACTTGGGTCATATGGGGGCTGATGGGAGTTCTGGTTCAGCAATGTGGACGCCATGTTAGCTACCTGATTGAAGGAATGGTGGGATAGAAATGAAAATGAATAAAAAATGTTTGAACCATGTGAGCAGAGCTTGCAAGAGACAACAGAGTTGTAAATTCACCCATGCAAATTATGTGCATTCGCAATACAGATTGGTTGTTACAGAAGAAATTACATAATATAAATATAATACAGACCCACTCTATAACCCTCCAAAGACAAACCACTTCTACATTTCTGAAGGCATTGATGTCAGTGTTCATAAGAGTAGGGAGGAGCGTGCGGGTGGCTTTCAGATTGTTTGTTTGAATTGTTATCATTTGCAGGATATATGGGACTTCTCTGTTCTGATATCAACTTTCACACTAGCCCAGAAGTTTACAGAATGTACAAAATACGCATTTCCTTCTTTTCTTACCAGATGTATATTTTTACTATTTAAAATGGCTCTTTGGTGATAGGATATGCTTCCTTTCTAGGTCTCTTTTATCTGTTTGTTTAACTAGCTTGTGAAGTCTTGAAAAACTATTGAAAAATAACACTTTTATTCCTTTTAACGCTCTCCTTGCCTTTCTACAAACTATGTTCAGTGTTTTGCTTGTACTGTATCATTGGATGCCATGATGTATTTAAATCTCATGGCACACGTGTAATTAATGTTTCTTGATATCAAATCCTTAACTGTATCTCTTTGGGCTTAATATACTGTATATATATATTCAGTTCCGGGATTTATCCCCCAAGCAGCTTTCAGCAGACATCAGAAAATGGTCATGATTTATTTATTTCATTATATCATTTACTATATTTATAGAAGGCCGCTCAATAACAGCTCAGAAGCATAACATGATAAAATACAATTACCCCCCCCCCACCAATATAATAAAATAGCCTGCAGCCTAAACATTCCCAGCAGAGAGAAAAATAAAGAGAGGTTCAAAACAGTAAACTCACAGCTTATTGTTTTTAAATCTGGGAGATTAAAAAAGTGTTCATCCGGCGCTGGAATGCCCAGCGAGTCTCTCCGAGGTCGTATCACAACAGAGAAAGCCTTCTCACTTGGAAATCAACACATATAAGAGCATCTGATGCTTTAAAGAGATAAGAACATACGAATAATTCTGCTGGATCAAGCTAGAGACTCACCAAGCCCCAGCATCCTGTTTTCACAGTGGCCAACCAGATGCTTATTGGAAGTCCAGAAGGACTTGAGTTTAATAGTACTTGCTCCCCTTGTGATACCCAGCAATTGGTATTCAAAGTCAAAGGGTCTCTGAGAACTGAGGGAAACCATAGACCTCACCTGGAGTACTGTGTCCAGTTCTGGGCACCACAGTTCAAGAAGCACACTGACAAACTGGAACGTGTCCAGAGGAGGGCAACCAAAATGGTCAAAGGCCTGGAAACGATGCCTTATGAGGAACGGCTAAGGGAGCTGGGCATGTTTAGCCTGGAGAAGAGGAGGTTAAGGGGTGATATGATAGCCATGTTCAAATATATAAAAGGATGTCATATAGAGGAGGGAGAAAGGTTGTTTTCTGCTGCTCCAGAGAAGCGGACACGGAGCAATGGATCCAAACTACAAGAAAGAAGATTCCACCTAAACATTAGGAAGAACTTCCTGACAGTAAGAGCTGTTCGACAGTGGAATTTGCTGCCAAGGAGTGTGGTGGAGTCTCCTTCTTTGGAAGTCTTTAAGCAGAGGCTTGACAACCATATGTCAGGAGTGCTCTGATGGTGTTTCCTGCTTGGCAGGGGGTTGGACTCGATGGCCCTTGTGGTCTATTCCAACTCTATGATTCTATGATTCTATGAATGGAAGCCACTGATAGCTACTTCTGCCTTCTCGCTTCCTTCTCCTGTCTCTCTCATGAAAGAGTCTCCTCCATTCTCCAGGTGTGTTTTTGTTCCATTTCTGAGGTGGAATGTGATTTACTATAATTAAATATTCTTAGGAGACAGAATTTGCCTCCATGCCAATGTCTAATGTAATTGAGATGTTTTAGATTACATTTTAAAATTGAATTGCGTTTCAGCGAAGTGTGATACATTTAAAATTCGATAATGTTTTCTGTCAAATGGAAACTCAGCACCATGTTGTTTAAAATCAGGTGCCTGGTATATTATTTATAGCTAAGAATTATTTATCTATGACGTTTAGAAAGTATTGTTTTTTAAATATACAAACATCAATAGCCATAGATATAGATTTACACTGCAATACATTATTATCTAAATAATGTATATGTTTTTTGGTAAATGTGTTAGTAGTGCTAGATAGTTTTTCATATGACTTGATAGATGATCAAGGAAGTTCGTTTCTCCAAAAATATAACCACCGCAAGAGAGTAGAAATCTAAAGTTAAGGAAAATGGATAGTGTTATGTACTGAGTCTAAACTTAAGGAAAATGGATAGTGTTATGTACTGAGTTGAATAGGATCCAAAAGGCAGCAGTCTGATTGGTCCTAGAACAATAGGATTCAGAATGCAGCAGTCTGATTGGTCCACAGGAGCCACCCAATCCAGCTCCAGATGGAAGTGAATCCGCAACCTGATTGGCCTACAGGTGAATCCCGGAATTAGCCAATCTCATGGGGCCAATTGTGTAAATAATGAATATAAAGCAGACATTCCTCCTCACCACAAATGAGCTGAATGAAGAGCATGAAATCCACTCTCAACTCCGAGTATATTTCAGATAGTTAATTTCATAGTCGTGGCATTAATTTCATCTGCAGAGTCCCTCCTCTGAGAATCTCCTCTTGTTGCATTTTGGAGCATACATGGAGAGGGCTTTTCCAGTGATGACTCCCCCAGCTGCAAGAAGCTCTTCCCAGGGAAGTTCCTCTGGAGAACTTTGCTATTTTTACAGTGATAGACTTATTTTCTCCCCAGCTTTTAAACAGATTTGAGCATTTTTGCCTGTTTATAGTCTTTTGTCAGCCATCATTTTAGTTTATAATTTATAAAGTTTGTTAAATCTCAGGCAGGGATTTGTCTTGCACATCATGCAGTTATCTGCAGATTTTTGAATACAGTGGTACCTCTGGTTACGTACTTAATTCGTTCCGGAGGTCCGTTCTTAACCTGAAACCGTTCTTAACCTCAGGTACCACTTTAGCTAATGTGGCCTCCTGCTGCTGCTGTGCCGCCACCGCACAATTTCTGTTCTTATCCTGAGGTAAAGTTCTTAACCTGAGGTACTACTTCCGGGTTAGTGGAGTCTGTAACCTGAGGTGTTTGTAACCCGAGGTACCACTGTATTTGTTTTATATGTTAGTGTTTGTACTTGAAGGCATTATATGCTGTTTATTCATTTTAACTCACTGAGAGGCTTTTTAGGAACAGAGGAAGCTGCCTAATAGAGAGGCAGACTTTTGATCACACTGACTGCCAGTGTCTCTCCCTACCTGGAGAGGCTGAGGATTGAAACTGAGAGCCTATGTGCATGGATAGCAGATGCTTTACCACTGAGCTCTGGCCTTTCCCCACTGACTTTTTGTGTACATGATTTAAAGTTTTTTTAAAAAAATTCTTATTATTGGCATGTAGGCCACTTGGGGGACCTGGGCCACCTGCTACCAACATGCCTGGCTTTAGGTATAACCAGTGCTATTCTTCTAGAAAAAGGTGCTGGAACTCACCAGTCAAACTTCTGTTGTCGAATTTAATCCGTTCCTGAAGCCTGTTTGGCTTCTAAAATGTTCGACAGCCGAGGTGCGGCTTCTGATTGGCTGCAGGAGCCTCCTGCACTAAAGTGGAAGCTGCGTTGGACATTCGTTTTCCAAATTTTTTTTTAAAACCGGATCATTTACTTCTGGGTTTTCGTCGTTCAGGAGCTGAAACGGAGCCATTCAGGAGCCGAGGTTTGACTGTAATGGCAATAGCGCCCACCTGAGAGGAACTGAGTTCTGGTGAGTTTCTACTGAAAAAAAGCCCTTGACGAATGCTGGATTTGGATCACAGAGACCCAGGCCTAAACTCCCATGACCTTGCACCACTCACTGCTACTCAGTCCAATGTGCCTCATAGAGTTGTGCCGAGGATAAAATGGAGGTGGGAAGACCGGTGTTTGCCACCTTGAGCATCCAAAAATATGTGCTATAAGAAGTACAAAATAACAAACTTTAATTTGTTTTCTCGCCATGCCGAAGCCATTTTAAAGGATCAGGTTTGCAAGGCTGCTCCCCTCACTGTAATACACATTTCCTCTGAATGATAAAGAAAATACATTTAACTTCTCTGCTAGCGCACAAGCAAAGCTGCACAGCAAGTGAGTGCCACGTTCAGCCCCCTGGTGGTGCTACAAGGACCCAGAGGACAATGCCACCAAGGAAAAAAAATGCGTTTGTAGGATGTGTTTGCCTGTAGCTCCGGCGGCAAAAGGGTGGTTGTGCTCAACATCCATGAATTAAGGATGGATTATTATGTCAGAAGCCTGTCGGGGAAGCAGAGCTAAGCAGTGTAACTCTTTGTTGTAACTATCCATGCCAGTGGCTCCCAATGACACCAGAGGCTTGTTTTACCGGCCTTTCTCTGTGTGTGGTTCATTATTTTTTTTAGCCCCTGTTTGTTTTGCCTGACAGCAGGGGGAAGAACACCACAGTTAACAGCCACATAAATGCAGCCAGATCAATCTTCACCACTGCCTGAGGCACTTTACATAACAAAGTAATGCTGATGAATATCCTCCTGGTGACAAAAGAGCTTGTTTTGATTTTATACGCTTTGTGATTAAAGTTCCAGGAACAGTCTGCATTTCGGAGGCTGCAACACCAGGGGAAAAAAGCAAAAGCCTGATTCCAGTTGGTGACTTCTTTTGTCTCTTCTGTCGCTCAGCTCATCAGCAGACTTTGGTTTTCATAACTGGTTTGGTGTGGAAGGTTTTGGCCACATCCTGCAAGAGATGGATACAGGGTACCATCATTTACAGGTTGTGCCAGGGGTCTTGCTGCCATCATTCATGCCTTTTTACCCAGTGTGAACTGCTCTAGCTACTGAGTATCTCTCTGTCTGCTAAGCCCAGCAGTATGAGACTGAAAATTATTTGGGTGATGGAAGTTGGTTCAAAAGTGGCTTTTCTGTAGTGGCTCCCCCAGAGAGGTTTGGCTGGCACCTTCATTATACACCTTTAAGTGCTAAGCAAAGACATGCATCCTTTAACAGGCGCTATGGGTTAAACCACAGAGCCTAGGACTTGCTGATCAGAAGGCTGGCAGTTTGAATCCCTGTGACTGGGTGAGCTCTCGTTGCTCAGTTCCTGCTCCTGCCAACCTAGCAGTTCGAAAGCAGGTCAAAGTGCAAGTAGATAAATAGGTACCACTCCGGCGGGAAGGTAAACAGTGTTTCCGTGTGCTGCTCTGGTTTGCCAGAAGCGGCTTAGTCATGCTGGCCACATGACCTGGAAGCTGTACACTGGCTCCCTCGACCAATAAAGCGAGATGAGCGCCACAACCCCAGAGTCAGTCATGACTGGATCTAATGGTCAGGGGTCCCTTTACCTTTGGCTATTGACACCCAATGCCCTTTTAAATGGGTTGTGGACAGGGCATTTTTTCAGCTGGAGTTCATCAGAACTCAGTTCTGGCTCCTCACAGGGGCTGCCATTGTCATTATAAGAAAACAAGGGATGCATTCATGGTGATACCTCTTTTTCTAGAAGAATAGCACTGGTTGTAGAAGGAGGGATTACCTTGGTTCTCAAATGCCTTGGTACTCAAACGCCTTGGTTCCCAAACGCTGAAAACCCGGAAGTAAGTGTTCTGGTTTTTGAACGTTTTTCGGAAGCGGAATGTCTGATGCAGCTGTCAGCTATTGTTTCCGGGGTGCCTGCACCAATCAGAAGTTGCGCCTTGGTTTCCGAACATTTTGGAAGTCAAACGGACTTCTGGAACGGATTAAGTTTGGCGCTTTTGTTTTTGCTATTTGTGTGTTTCTTTTTGAGGCTTTTTCGGTTAATTTGTTTCTGTGACTGTGTGGAACCCAGTTCAGCTACTGATTGATTGATTGATTGATTGATTGATTGTGTGACTGCAGAAATGGATAAAAGCCACCATCCGAACAATGACTATCATCAGTGCAGGTACGGAAAAAATAATTTTAATTTTTATCATCTACAATACTGTCTTATTTATTTTATAGTACAGTACATTGATTATTGCTTTCATTTTATGGATCAATGGTCTTGTTAAATAGTAAAATTCATGTTAAATTGCTGTTTTAGGGATTGTTTTTAAAAGTCTGGAACGGATTAATCCATTTTGCATTACTTTCTATGGGAAAGCACACCTTGGTTTTGGAACGCTTTGGTTTTAGAACAGACTTCCGGAACAGATTAAGTTTGAGAACCAAGGCACTACTGTGTTGGTTTGTTTTTGTTCATATTTTTATTGTGTATTTTGTGTTTTTTTATATTGAAGTTTTACATTGTTAACTCCCCTGGTATGTACAGGTATAGGGTGGTATAGAAATCATCATCATCGTCATCGTCATCATCATCGTCATCGTCATCATCTACAGTAACAGGTAAGGAGACAGTGATAACATATCCAGCCTGCTGCCACCTTCGGTCTGACTTTGCTTTTGTGATTACAGCAAAGGCATGATCCAAAGGCATGAAGAATTCTTTCCCTTCCCCCTTGCCCCCCAGGGAGAAAAAGCAATTGGAAATGTTTCAGGTGCTTTATGTCTTTAGGTCAGGGCTGCTGTGAAAGGCCACCTTTGTGGCAACTGCAGTGGTTACTGATTATCTGCTCGGCACGATTTGTGGTGCTAGTTTTGATTTATAAAGCCCTTTATGGCCTGGCTCCAGGATAATTTAGCTAGCACTTCTCTCCATATGAACTTTCACAAGCTATATAAAATATATATTGGAAAGTTCCCACCTGCCCCTTATCTGTAGAGAAATTTGGATGTCAGCTTTTAGGCACAATTCAAGGTGTGGGTGATAACCTTAAAAATGTCCAGGCAAAGTTATGGTGGTCAGCCAGTCATGCTTTTTCTTAGCAAGGGAGATGTGCTGATTAGGTGTGAGTAGATATCTCCATACCCCTTCTATGGCCTGGAGGCTAGTTACAGTGCAATTCCTAGCCTCCAGACCATAGGAGGGGCATAGGATAAGCTGAGAATGACTCTATATTGGCAGGGAAGGCTGAGACCCCAAAATTTGGGTTCCCACTCCAAGCCTGTGCCAAAGTTTTTGGAGTGAATTGGACAAGGTTGGGTTTTTGGCTGATACCTATGATCCATATCTTGAGTATCAATTACTCAGTTTGGGGGCACTTCAAAATGCCGGGGGTTAGTTTTGCTGCAAAACGACTGTAAAACTTTGGCACAGGTTTGGAGGGGATCCCAAGTTTTGGGGTTCGTAGTTAATGAAGCTCACGCAGGCTGCACCAAGCAGAAAACCCTCAGAACGCAGAAGGGCACCATTGGCTCTGGGTCAGTTGCATCTCTGCACTTTATGCTACTTGCTCCACCAATCTTTTGCATGTTCCCATATGTTATCCTAATTCCGTTAGTAATTGCAGCCATTAATTAAAACAATCAATTACCTGGATCTTTTAAAAGAAAAATACAAGGCACAAGGGAATAGTCATCTTCCCCAAGCTTCAACATGATTTGCTAGAAATCATTTCTATAAGGAATGATTAATGCATCCTGCAGCATTTAATTTCCCTGGCTAGCAGCAAAATCCCATTTAGAACCAGGAACAACCATTAAAACAAAATAAGTTTAAAATGTGTGCCTTTATCTAGTGCTGAATCTGTGAGAATATTGGCAAGAATTGTTTTAAAAGTCAGCTGTTGGACTTTGGCCTTGACGTTTCAGCATGATTTAGTTTAATATGCTGCTAGTAGACTGTTTCAGCACAAGGAAGCAATAAGAAATATCGTTGAGAGCTATTGAAATCTTGTTGAGAGCTATTGTTTCATACTCCCTAAGCTCAATGAGCAAGACTATGATTGCATTTGTGCTAAAGGAAGTGAGCAGAAGACACTCACATGCTTGTGGTGCTCAAAGCAAGCCCTGCTCTCAACAGACTGAAGGCCCTTCGGCACTGAAGAATTTCCAGAATAAGTAAGACTCCTAGTGGGCTAGGTGACCAGAGATAGGAGGTGATGAGTACCTTGCAATTATGCTAAGAAGTGTTAGCATGGTATAGCGGTTGGATAGTTGAAGTAGGACTGAAGCGACCCAAGCTCCAGTCCATGTTAAGGTCAGAAAAGTCACTGAGTGATCCTAAGCCAGTCATCATCCTTTAACCTAGCCTACCTTCTTACGAGTTGTTGTGAAGGTAAAAGCGGAAGGAGAGAAACCGCCTGAAAGAAGGGTGGGGGAAAGATGTGATTAATGCCAGCTGAAAATTGTTTGATCCAACAGGCGTTCTCTGTGGACACACAGGGTTATGAGAAAGGTGGGTTAGAGCTGGCAGTGTCTCATTTCTAAACCTTCAAATGGATTTTTTAATGTTCATGTTAAGAAATTGCAGAGTGTACCATTGTATTTCTCTGGAACTACCATTTCCAATCAGCTTTCATGGCCATAATCCATACAATATGTAGAAAAGATTTTTTTAATAGGAATGCTGAGGTCATCTGACATTCTTTGCTCTGAATATAAAACGTATTAAGTAAACAGTTGAAAGAAACCAGTTCCCACTCCACTACATTTGCAGAGCCGACATACCTTAAGGCAGTATGAAAACATTTGATGTACAAGATCCATTGAAATGAATAGGCTGAGTATAAACAGAGGAGTTCTTCTCCACAGATCTGGTCCTCTTCAGCCCTGCTCAATGAGGATATGTTCTCAGTGGATGATGTCCCCAATGAGTAGAACCCCTTCATTGATTTGAATTGAATATAAGTTTGGTGCCAAAGTAGTCAGGGTGCTGGCAGAAGACCATCATAACCCAAATCTGAGCATATCACATGATTTTGTTCGCCCATAGCTGACTTATTATGATAAATAATGTGCTCTGGCTCTGATACTCAACTATAGGTGTTGAAGACCTGTGGGGCTCAATTTATTGCTAGACTTCAACTAGCTACAACTAGTTGGGTGAAACTCTTGACTATTCCCAAACACTCTATAAGTCAGAACTGCCAGGGAAGCAGAATTTTATTCTTCTGTGATCTTTTCATACAGTAAGCAGCACCAACTGATCATTGTTTAACTTGGTCTGTTGTAGCTGCCCTGTTTGTTTGATGGTCCATTTTATACGTAGTGTTACATTTTATGAATCAGTGGGTTATTTTTCTGTTATGTTTTGTACTCTGCCCTGGTCTTCATATAGATGAAGAGTGGGTCATAAACACTTGCTACAAACAAACCAACCAACCAACCAACCAACCAACCAACCAACCATAGGGACGCGGGTGGCACTGTGGGTTAAACCACAGAGCCTAGGACTTGCTGATCAGAAGGTTGTTTCCGTGCGCTGGTCTGGTTCGCCAGAAGCAGCTTAGTCATGCTGGCCACATGACCCGGAAGCTGTATGCCGGCTCCCTCGGCCAATAAGGCGAGATGAGCGCCGCAACCCCAGAGTCGGTCACGATTGGACCTAATGGTCAGGGGTCCCTTTACCTTTACCTTAACCAACCAACCAACCAACCAACCAACCAACCAACCAACCAACCTCTGAGGCATTCAACTTTTCGCTCAGAGGAAAAGCTTATGGCTGTAACTGCTTGATTATGGCGCATCACATTATTAAACAACTAAAATTGGATCAGTGGACCTGATAAATAATTGCAGCTTTAAGCAGAGAGGACAGAAACTTGGCCCACGCTTGTAGCACAAATACATTCCAAACCTTCTCTATATTCTCCTTGTAACCCAACCCCCAAAGTGCTCTGGGGAAACTATGATAAATCTTTACACATTTGGAAGCCTGAATGCATTATCTTATGGCTGCTCCAAATTCTAAACACAAATCGGCTGCTCCATGCTGAGCCTATTTATTTCAGTTCTTTGGAGACTGATAGTCTCATAGAATATATGTCAGGAGAAAGTTTTTTATTTTTTATTTTAAGCATATTGAATTTTGAATTGTTCACAAAACATGAAAAATTGCAAGTTTCTTACAGAGTGGAACAATGAGAAGTAATCATTTGTGGCCTGTTCTTGCTGCTGGTATGGTCGCAATCAGAGAAACTGAAGCTTGTTGGAATATTTTAGCATGGCGGAGACAGAATTTATGCTGCAAGGGTTTAGAGATATGGTAACACTGTGACATTCACATTAGTTCACCTATTTGTTCAGAATCTGGAAAAATGCCTGAGCGGAATTTGCTCGATTTCTCCGTTTACACTGCTTGGAGATGTGCATTCCTATCTGTATTCCACTGCCTCTGAAAATGTGCCCCCCCTCCTTGTATTTTATTGTACAAATGGGGACTGCATTGATGACTCAACTCCAAACGCACCTTGCAATGCAGATGAGCATCTGGACATGCATATGCATCCCACAACAAAGGAATCAGCATACAAAAGCTATTTTTGTAGCTTTAGCTAACTGGGAGAGGAACCAGAGATCAGTGCCCTGTGTAGACAATGCTGAGTGAGATGGTCTGACTCAGTATAAGGCAGGTGTTTTATTCATTCCTCCTTTGCTGGATTAGAGCATTGGAATGTATCTTCCACATTAGTTATGACAGCCAAGTGATCCTCTAGTACAGCAGAATTTGAGACATCTGGATGTATGTATGTGATTCAAACCAGCACTGAGACATCTGGATGTATGTATGTGATTCAAACCAGCACTGGGCTCAGAATATTTAGAAAAATGATCCTCAAGCAATCATAACCCTCCATAATTGTAAACACAAGAAAGCCCAACATTGCAGAGGGCAAGCTTACTGCGATTCTGGAGAGACATAATATGCATGTAATAAATTGTATGTAGGATCCCCACAGTGGAGGAAGGAAATACAGGGCCTTCTTTGTGGTAGCCACTTCCCTGTTGTTGTTGTTTTAGAGATAGCTGAACAGTGTTTCATAAGGGCTTTGACTTTTATTTATTTGTTTGTTTAAAGGCTGGTTGCCTTTGTCCTGTTGGTTGTGCTGATTCTACTACAGTTTACTGTGGCTGGTTTATTGATTTGATTTGTCAAATTTATTGGATGCTGTTTTATTGTTGTATTTTGTAAACTCCAACATATATAATTGACTATCAGCATAAAATACTTAAATTAATATATTTACTGCAGCATAGAACTTTAACAAGCAATCTCAAGTTCTTCTAGATATGTAAAGACTTAGAAATTCTTTCTTACAGTTTATTCTTCTTGGGTGCTTTAATCATGTTTAAAGGAAGGACATGTTGATAAAGAAGGGACTCTAAAAGTCAGGCATATTTACAATCAAAGTTCTTATGTGACATGTACTTTCTAACATTTTCCAACATTTTGCAATTTATGCAAAAGGAGACAGTTGACTATTAAGTTGGTGCTTAATTATAGCCATTCAAGTTTTGATTCCTGTGTGAGCAGCTGCACTGCTTTATTATAAATTTGATGACCCTGTCATAATGTGTGGGACTTTAGAGGTTTCCAATGTCTTCATCAGTTCTCAAATTGATTTATGGGTTATTGCTGACGCAGCCCATGGCTTCACCTACAGCACCAAGGAATGTTATTATATAGAATCAATGGGCCAATAAAATGGGGAATGAAAATAAGAGATGCAGAAGCATTCTGCTACATTCAGTTCGTTTGAATGAAATTAGCTGAAACGTTTCCAAGCACAGGCAAGCACGAATATGCTACTTTCTGTACAGATTGCACAAAAGTTCTCCTGGAAATTGCATTAGGAGAAGCAATTTGGTGCTGCTAAAGTCCAGACTAGACTATTAAGTAGTTTCCCCATGTCACAAAAATCTCTTGGTTTCAGATTTCTTTGTGGGAGCAGTTTCAAGCAAACTATGTTTTGGTGGGTTAGAGAAATGATAATCTCACACTGGCTTTTGCTACAGCTGAATTCAAACCATTGCAAGCACTCTAGGTCACATAGCCTGTGCAAAACTGGAGGGGGCATACCCCCAGCTGTAGGAATGCCAAACTCATAGGAACCACACCCCCCAAAAGTTGATGGGCATTGCGATTCAAATAGCGTGCATGCAGTGTCATGTGATTTGATTATGCAAGGCGGGGCTTACCTCCCCCTCCATATTGTATTCAAGTTGGCACCCCTAGCAAAAACAGTACAGAAGTTCTATTGATGTCACCTGGCATGTTGTCATTGCAACAAAAACTCAGCCCATAAAATAGGCGGGATGTTTTGAGAGAATTTAAGAAATCAAGCGGACAGCATGTTCCACACAACATTGGCTGTGTGATAATGCTAATGTTAATACAGTGGTACATCAGGTTACAGACACCTCGGGTTACAAATGATTTGGGTTGCAAACTCCGCTAACCCAGAAGTAGTACCTCGGGTTACGAACTTTGCCCTGGGATGAGATTGGAAATCGTGAACCAGGCCCCATTAGCGAAAGCGCACCTCAGGTTAAGGACTGTTTCGGGTTAAGAACGGACCTCTGGAACGAATTAAGTTCCAAACTAAACCAAATGTTTACAGCACATGACTTCTCCCAAGGAATCCTGGGGGTTGTAGTTTGTTAAGGGTGCTGAGACTTGTAACTCTGAGGTACCACTGTACCCATATCTGCTACTGTTGTTAACCTGTATCTTACTAGTCACTGTATCTGTTTGTTTTAAAAGAGAGCTCAAAAGCTTGTCCCAATTTTGTGACATTTTGGTTGGTATTTATTTATTTGCTGTTCAATGCCAAGATTGGCTTCTGAGTGGTTTTCAAAGTACGATACAAACAAAGTTCTTCCCCCAGTTGTGGATTTTAGAGGTCCCCCCCCCCTTATGGACCAGCATGGGCTACTTTTGCTTTTCATTTTATTATTAATAAAAAATATTTTTATTATTATCAGGAAATAAAACATGCACAAAGAAATGATTGCAATTGGTCTGAGGCTTAGAGCTGCAGGATAGCCAAAGGAGCTATTGCTAAAAATTATAGAGGGTCACCCAGAAATACCCAAACTGGGATGTTTCTCTGCCCTTTTAAAAATATGCATGGTTAGTTTTCTAGTTTGTCACATAAGCACTACTGCCATCGTGTGGTGAGCCAAGACAAATTCTTTGAATCGGGAGTGGTACAACAAAAAGAGAACAACTCTTGGAAGCCTGTCTCCTTTGATCAAAATACTCATGCATAATATCTAAAATATATACACACAATTAACACAGGCCTCAAAACAATGGCGATGTTGCAGTTTCACACTTCAGGGAGCTTTTCTTATCAGGTATTAGATCTGCCAACATACATGTAGGGTGACTGTAGGCCAAACTAAACCAAATGTTTACAGCACTTGACTTCTCCCAAGGAATCCTGGGGGTTGTAGTTTGTTAAGGGTGCTGAGACTTGTAACTCTGTGAGAGTAAAACTACAGTACCCAAGATTCTTTGGAGGAAGTAACGTGCTTTAAATATATTGTGAGTATGCAGCCTATGAGTTAAGAAACATTGTTCAAAGAAAATGGGCTACACTTCTTTGACAAGTCTTATGTGTTCTTTGCCTAGGTTTCTTTTAGGATCATTATGTAACTCAGCCTATGCTGCTGGCAAAAACTTGACTGTCCGTAGATATATATTGTTATAGGGCTTGTAGATGCTTGAATTTAATTAAGGCTTGTGTGTTAAAGCTGTGTATCAGACCCCCAAGTCTTAGAATGTAACCAAAGCTAGTGTGTACTAGACACTTCTAATCCTTAAATTAGCATGCGAGAAAGACTAATTCCATAGGCAAGCTTACTAAATTGTGTATTAGACACTTCTAGGCCTAGGAAATTAACATGTAAGATTATTTCCTTTGATGAGTTAGCCTGGGGTAATGGGTCGTTAACAAAAGAGGATTAAAGGGGAATCTGGCCTCTCCCAGTGTTACAAAAAGCAGGGGAATAAGTTAGCAAGAGATGTGGCTTGAGGGAGCAATGCAAAAGGCAGGGCAAGGATGCTGCTGTCCGTATGGGAGAATCAGGGGCCCTCTTGGGTTGTATATGCAGTCATACCTCATAACTCATGTTGCGATAGGTTCATGTTCCGTGTTTTCGGGTTGCGAACGCGGCAAACCCAGAAGTGTATACTTCTGGGTTTCACCGTGCGCGCTTTGCACATGCGCATAAGCACTCTTTCGTGCTTGCATAGAAGTGCCGCTCTAGTTACGGACTTTTTGGGGTGTGAATGGCACTCCGGAACGGATCGAGTCCATAACTAGGGGTAGTACCACTGTACATGTAAACAAACCATATACTGTATCACAAAAACAAACCATATATCATAAAGACACCACAGTCTTCATTGTCCTCATTGTCCAAAAGGAAACAGACAGTCAAGTGTGCCTGGAACTCCCTGGAATCTCACACTGCTGTGGAGCTTGGGGGTGGCATGTAGTAGTGTATTTCCAGGCACAATTCAAAGGGCTGGTTATGAAGCCGTCTGGCTTAGGCCCAGGCTATCTGAAAGACCATATTATCACATATGAGCCTGCCTGGGCTGAGAGATCTTCAGGAGGCCCTTTTCTCTGCCCTTTCACCATCACAGGTGCAGATATGGGAGAGGGCCTTTTCAGTGGCTGCTCCCAGGCTTTGGAATTCCCTTCCTCGAGAGGCCAGACTGGCTCCCTCATCGCTGGCAAGTGATTTTTTTTTATTTAGCAGGCTTTAGGGAACTGACCTAAAAATAACTTTTAATAGCTGTTTATGTACAATGGTACCTTGGTTCCCGAACACCACAAACCCAAAAGTAAGTGTTCCGGTTTGCGAACGTTTTTCGGAAGCCAAACATCTGACGCAGCTTCCACTTCAGGGCAGGAAGCTACTGCAGCCAATCGGAAGCCGCGCCTTCGTTTTCGAACAGTTTCAGGAGTTGAACAGACTCCTGGAATGGATTAAGTTTGAGAACCAAGGTTCTACTGTGCTAGATTCGTTTACTAGAATTGATCATTTTTATATCATTTTAGTTTTATTATAATTACTTTTTCGCTGTTCTCTTATGTTTTTAGCTTTCTATGTATTATAATAGCTAATAACCCAACTTGGAATTTGCCCTCTTAAGTTTTCTGCACGCATTCCATCCGTGGCTACATGATAGAACCTAGATAATCTTCTAACCAGTGAATGAACAGCTACTAGGAGCCTAGTACCATTTGTATTTGCTGGTGGGAGGGGGAGAACCACCGCCCCATTGCTGTTTGCTTCTCTGCAGAAAATATGGGGGAAGGTACAATTTAGGCCAATAAAGTAGCCTAGGGCTTGCTGATCAGAAGGTCGGTGGTTCAAATCCCGACGGGGTGAGCTCCCGTTGCTCAGTCCCTGCTCCTGCCAACCTAGCAGTTCGAAAGCATGTCAAAGTGCAAGTAGATAAATAGGTACCGCTCCGGCTGGAAGGTAAATGGTGTTTCCGTGTGCTGCTCTGGTTTTGCCACAAGCGGCTTAGTCATGCTGGCCACATGACCCGGAAGCTGTCTACAGACAAACGCCGGCTCCTTCGGCCTATAGAGTTAGATGAGCACCACAACCCCAGTTGTCTGCGACTGGACTTAACAGTCAGGGGTCCCTTTACCTTTACAATTTAGGCCAATAAAATAGCCTGGGGCTAAATGTCCCTCCTCTACTGCAGCTGCAACCCAAAGTGGATGCCCATGTAAGATGCTTTTAATAAAAAGTGGTTGTGGTGGGGAGAAATGTCAGGAGCCCGTATAATGGACATGTTGAACTGCATCTCATTTGGCTCCATCAGAGGGAAGAGATGCATGGGATTGCTGTGATCAACTGTGTTCAGAGCTGAGGAATTATTAAATACATGGTGGCTGGCGGTTTTGCAAGAAACAAAAAGAAGCAGTCCCTTTTACTTTTGGCTTTATGTTTATTATTTTACAAAGATTAGGAGTTATCTAATTTAAGTATAAAAATATGCCCCCCTCCCCCGTTCAAATAGTGTGTGCTCTTAATAGTTTTGAATGCAGAGTGTAGCAAAGAACCTAAGACAGGCAGAGAGCAATTTCTAACCAGTGAAGACCCACAAGCAATTGGGACGTTAATACGAAGATAAGAAACTAGCAGTGCAATGTTATAAACATGAAGCAGCTTTACATTATCAAAAACAATACAGCTTTTTAAATACAGAAATAGCACCTTTTACAAAAGGAACTGAGATATGTAAACGTGGTATATTATATTATTCAAGTATTAAGTTATACACACACTCTCCCCCCTGCAAATGGGTTAGTGCCATAGTACCAGAGTTAAGGTTTTTCACAAGCCCTGAAATCCTGCACAAGTCAGTGCATGAGCACTTGCATCAGTGCAAATGAATGCTTGCCTCTGCTGAAGCAGTTTTGCCACAGGTTCTGTGAAACAGGAGTCCTAAGACAAAACACCACATTCTGGGTCACCAGACCTGCAAGCTCCTGCTTTCACCACCAAAAGCTGCAGTTTCACACTTGCTTCTGTTTACAACCAGTCTTTTAATAGTAAGAAGGTCGGCCCCAGAAGCAAACCTTGGCCTGTTCACACCACCGCTTTGGCTGCCACCAAATCTGATTCCCCTCTGGCTAGCTATATGCAACAGGTCTCACTTCATACTGGTGCACAGAAAATTTGAATCTAGCCGATTCTCCAGTTCAGGCAACCCGAGTATCTTTAACTTCACTCTCCTCCCCACACCTTGCTTGCAAATACAGCTGACAGAGGTAGCGGCAAGCCTAGCGCAGCTACAGTCTTAAACTTCCAGCCTAGGGATAAAGTGGCAGCAGTTTGCAGATGTTCATGCCCTACAGATAGCTTTTTTGCCCTGGTAGTTCTGTGATGCTGGATGTTCAAACAATCACTTCACCTCTCCCCTCCACTTCCTATGCTGTCACCAACACAGCTAAAATATGCCCAAGAAAGCAAGTACAGTCGTACCTCGGAAGTCGAACGGAATCCGTTCCGGAAGTCCAAAACATTCGGAAACCAAGGCACAGCTTCTGCAACCCAGAAGTTGCAGAACCAATGTTGGACGTTTGGGTTCCAAAGAACGTTCACCAACGGGAACATTCACTTCCAGGTTTGCGGCGCTCGGGAGCCAAAACCTTCAAGTCACATGGTGTTCGACTTCCGAGGTACTACTGTATTGGTTACTGAACGTATAGTTCTATTGATCATGAAAAAACAAGACATACTGTCTTTTAATGTTTTGGAATCAAGAGTTTTTCATCGGCGTTAATTGCTGAGAACCACCCCTTTATTGCCACATGTAATGCATATGGAAGAGGGATTACTAATTAAGAGCAGGCACATCAGCTATCTTTCTGTTAAGAGAAACAGTATCCTTTGAGCAAAAGAGGTACAGACTTGAGTACAGTGGTGCCCCGCAAGACGAATGCCTCGCAAGACGGAAAACCCGCTAGACGAAAGGGTTTTCCGTTTTTGAGCTGCTTCACAAGACGAATTTCCCTATGGGCTTGCTTCGCAAGACGAAAACGTCTTCCGAGTGTTCCGATTTTCCCCCGCTCCCCCCTTTTCTAAGCCGCTAATCCGCTAATAGCCTTTTAGCCGCTAAGCCTTTAATAGCCGCTAATCCGCTAATAGGGTTGCTTCGCAAGACGAAAAAACCGCTAGACGAAGAGACTCGCGGAACGGATTATTACCGTCTTGCAAGGCACCACTGTACACCAGTAAATCAGGCACCTGCCGCAATTATGCTTGGCAACAGTTGTTACTAAACAGATTACACTTCATGTGGGAAAACTTGAATGTGGGGGAATAAAACAATGCACTGGGTAAAAGTCACAAAAACGTGAAAATTCTGTAGTGTAAAAAGTTTTGTTTTAAGGTCCTCTTCCTTCATGTTCTTCAATCTCCTATTGTGATTGAACTAAAGAGATTTAAGAAACATTAAGTTGCACTACACTCCTTGTAAGGCTGTTATTGGTCTATTCTAACATAAAAATACAATATTCCCAAATTACTTTGCAGCTCTAAAATTAATTACTTAATTTTCATAACACATTCATTATTCAAAACTAAATGAACCAAAATATCTTGTCACACAAAACCATTGTTCTTTCTTAAACCTGGTGAAATGAAAGTTCAGAAAACTTTTCTGACCTCAAGAAACGTTCATCATGGCTACAAAGTCATCCCTAGGTTAAAAAAAAAAAAAGCCAGCCACACTATCTGTTTACTTGATTTAAAAATGAAAAATATCATGATGAATTTTCTTTTAAAATCAGCAATGAGTGTCACGTTAGTCTATGAAACTGGTGAAATAAATGCGAAAGTATGCACTGCCCAGTTAATTTGTAAAAAGTTAACCCATTTCCAGCAGCAGACTCTAAACTGACTTGTTTCCTTTCTATAGCGTAAGTAAATGATGAGTGGCCCATAAATTAATGCAACCCTTTCACTGATCACTCCCTAATTTTTCTATTTCCATGCCGGGATACAGATCCTCTATTTCTTTCTGTCATAAATCCAATCTTTCCTCAGCAGCCACCCATGCCATAAATACCGTGCTCAAAGGATTATCTTGATGAAAACTAGACCTGTTATTGTGTAATTCATACAAGTCCACATTATAGGCAAATCTGCCCAACTAACGACAATGTCTTTCAAGCTTTCAGAGCTAGTGGCAGAATTACAGAACATGCTTTGCCATATATTGAACCTTGGCTCAATAAGAAAAACACAATGGTACCTTGGTTGTCGAATGTAATCCGTTCCGGAAGACTGTTCCGACTTCTGAAACGTTAGACAACCGAGGCACAAAGGGCGGTCAGCAAAGCCAATGGAGAAAAAAAGAAAGAAAATGTAGCGGAAGCCATTCGACTTCCAAGGTGCATCAAAAACAGAAGCAATTACTTCTGGGTTTTCGCTGTTCGGCTTCAGAAACATTTGGCTTCCGAGATGCTTGGAAACCGAGGAACCACTGTATATGGGATTGTCACTGCAATCCTTTACACTTACCTGGCAGTAAACCCCATTCTATTCAATGGGGCATATTTCCAAGTAGATAAGTATAGAATTACACTACAGTGGTACCTTGGTTCACAAACAGCTTGGCTCCTGAACAAATTGGCTCCCAAATGCCGCAAACCTGAAAGTAAGTGTTCCGCTTTGCGAACTTTTTTTGGAAGCTGAACGTCCGACGCAGCTTCCGCTTGACTGCCAGAAGCTCCTGCAGCCAATCAGAAGCCGCAGCTTGGTTTTCGAACGGTTTCGTGAGTCGAAGGGACTCCCGGAACGGATTAAGTTCGAGACCCAAGGTACCACTGTATATTTAAACTAGGGATGAATTTCTACCATACACACTTCAGAGACTCCTTATTCTTGAAGCAACCTATTACACCCCCTATCGTGTTGGGGACAGGCCTTTGTGTCAATTGCTAATTAGCTGGTACGTTTTGTGCAGAAAACAAGGACACAGAGAAACTACGAAGTTCACTAATACAAACCCCACTGAAATATTTTAAACTTCACAGTTGTTTTGGTCTTAAAGTATTTCACATGAATACATTCACTCCTACTGTAAGTTATCAGATGTCTCCGCTTTTAACAAGTGCAGGGGAAACTGTACATCAATAACATTCAAGTACTCCACAAAAGTCTGTTTTTCTGAAGTTGCAATACTTCAATGTTGTAGCAAAGAAGCACCGGCTCCTACACTTTTTCTTTTACTCAGAGGTCTCCCTTGGCCTATCCTGCATACTTAAGCAGGATAGCGCGTTTGTAAAAGAGCATCTCCCCTATATAAGTGCTAGCCAGCTTCCCCCAGTTTTGGACTTCGGAACAGACCCTGGTAAACCTGCTCACATAACTGATCACTAATACGATTTCATAAACTTCCCAAAGAGAACCTGATGCTCCCTTGTATCAGCATGCACATAATTCAGATTTTAACGGGTATTAATATTTCCACAGCTGGGGTGATTCACGAGGAAGAACGTCAACAGCGTAGTTGGCAAATGCACAGTGGGCAAGCGTGCCTGTTTTTAAAACCTCTTCTCTCCTTTTTATGTAATAACTGATTATTTCTGTAAAAGAAGTTTAAGGCTCTGCATCCTAAGCTGCCCACACCTCTGCTGTGAGCAGGATTAGTCAGAGCTGTTGCTGGAGATCTCTAATCTTCTTTGAACAGAGCTTGCCGTTCTGCTCTGGTTGCCTTCGCTTTTCCGCCATGCCGCAGGGTCTTCAAGGCTGCCGGGGGTCTTGAAGAACACTTCTTGGGGTGTGGAATGCATGTTCTTAGGAGTCAGCGGGGCTGCAGAAGACTATTTGTAGGGAGAGACAAAAGCAATTCAGTAGCCGTTCTCTTTCAAATCCAATTCATCTAGCTCAGAGGTGGGGGGAACCTGTGGCCCTTTAGATACTGCGAGGTTACAACTCTCATAATCTCTGACCCTTGGCTATTCCGGCTGAGGCTGTAAAGAGTTCAGCATCATTTTGAGGTTCCCTGCCTCTGCAATCACTAAAATGAGTTGCAGGTTGAGGTTGAATGGAGCGAGCAATTTCTAGATGATAGCCATGGTCTTATAACCAGTCTCTTCCCCCATTAAAACTGTTGATTTGTTTTGGTGGGAAAACCATGGGTGTAAGGAAGTTTGTCCCTCAGCCTATTTGAATTTGACCACCACATAGAACAGAAACCATTCAAATCTAGTATGAATGAATGAATGAATGTATGCCACTATGAACGGTTCAGGACAACCCCTGTATTAGCAGCACTTACCCAAATATCTAATTATCCCAGCCTTTAAGAGGCTCCAGTCAAAAAACAAAGCTGGACTCCACTCACAAGAGTTCCAGAGAATGATGGTGTTTAACATTAAAACAAGAGTGCTTAACTTTTAAGCATGCACTCAGTTGTATAGGATTGCATTAATTCGCCCTAGTTGCATGGTTCCTGATTGGGTGACACTCAATATAAGGAATTTCTTTACTGAAATCAACAAGAGAGTTACTGTGGTCTAGGGGTTAGTGTCAGATTAAGACTTGGGAGACCAGAGACCGAATCCACACTCAGCCCTGAAACTCAATGGGTGGCCTCGGGCCAGTCACAGCCTAAGCCACCTTGCAGAGTTGTGGAGATGAAAGAAAGAAGGGGAAAATCTTGAGCAACTTGGAGAAAAAGATGGGATAGAAATACAATAAATACATAAAACCTGCGTAGGTGGTAAGTCCATATATGTGCTGGAGCTTATTATAAAGATGAGTGACTTTGCCGTGTGCAAGTAAGCGGAGGAGAATCCTAAATCCTAGCTTCATTTATAAATAAGCACCTGGCTGATTTCATAAATAGGAACTGCTGTTTACAAAATAATAAAATAAAACGTTTAGCAATTTTATGATCTTCAGCTGCCACAAAAGCGCCAGAGTTTTGAAACATAAGGTGATTTGGTTTAAACAGATGCATTTTACGCGCTCCCAATCTGAGCTTCATTCACACCCTATATTTGCATTCTCACCTGCTGGAATTTCAGGAGGGTGACTGGGTGCCCCATGCAAACCGGAGAGTCTGCTTTAACGGAGCCGCAGGCAGACCCAAGAACAGGGCTCAGGTGTACAGCTGGCTGAATCTGCTGGTGCGGCTCCAGGGTTGGTAGATGTGATGAATTTGGAGTGACGACTGCTGCTGGGGTCCCAATGAAAACAGGTGTTGTAGGTGCCAGGCCAGGCATTCTGAAATTCATGCACGTGACATTTGAGAAGGAGCCGGCAGGAGCGGAAGAAAGTTGGCTTGTGACTGCCGGGGAATAGATGAGAGGGAACGGTGCCAAGGCCGTAGATGGAACCATCATACAGGGAACGTTAAGCGAAGGCAAACGGCTTGAAGACAGGTTGACGGGGCCAGGAGCTTGGTTGGCAGGAAACAGGAAATTAAACCCATTCAGTCCTAAACAGAGGGAAGAACAGAGGCAGACATTTGCAGTTAGATGAGACAGTAACTGGACTGACTCGTGTGTGTGTGTGTGTGTGTGTGTGTGTGTGTGTGTGTGTTGAGAACCTCCAGACCAAAATACTGGGGAAATGAGACATTGAATTCCACCCACTGTATATCCTTTTCTCTTGAGAAAGGGCCAAGGTTTGTTCATGGGCTACAGGTTCTCCAGCTCTGCTGTAGATTACGTTGACAAACTACTGGCCATAGCAGCTGGGGGGGGGATGAGAGTTGGGGGGCACAGCACCTGGGGCACTACCTTGCCCACTACTTTTCTACAGGGCATGAGTGTTAGGCTTGAAAAATAAAAAAATCTGGACAGCTTCTGCTAAGCTTTACGAAGTAGGGATGATCTAGTAGACAGATAGTGTGACTTCTCCATACCATCCCAGACTTGGGGCAAGTTATGCTACAACAAAGGGGATAGGTAACAGTGAAAGGATTTAGATTTGGAAATTCCACCTCCCTACCTAGTAATCGGCCAGCGTTTTGCATGCACCTAGTTTAAAGTATGTTCTGGCTAGATGCTACATCAGTACCTAGTTCCCAAGAGTAGCCTTACCAGCTGCAGGCTGCACATAGAGATACTGTGGCAAGAAGGACTGCTTGCCATTTTCTTGAGAGGCCTGTTCATTTTCCTTTGCATTTTCTTTCGAACACTTATTCCTAAATGGCTTTTCTTGCTCCCAAGTTTCCAAAGATTTAGCAGCTTCTATAGCAGCAGGCACCCCTGCTTCGGACTGAAGTTGGCCAATGGGACTGCAGTTACGATCTGAGGCAGATTCTGCATCTGTTGGCTTGGCGTTCTTCTAAGAAAAACAAAAGCACAGTTCATTTCATTAAAGGAATGCAAAACAAAAGAGGTGCAGCTCTATTATGGGACTAGGACCCCAGCACAAATTATGTCTAGCTTTGAAAGGTTAAAAATAGTTGATCAAGGGATAAATTTATCATAAAATAGCTTTTTTTATTAGGGTCCTCCCCTACCCACCAAACCCAAAAACGAAATGAAGCTTTGATTTCCAATGCAGAACTGGCAGGAGTTAATTCATGCAACTGGCAAAAAAATGACAAAGTAGTAAGAACCAATTATTTGTTTCTGAATGAGATACAGCAAGGACTGCTACAATCTGGAATAGGAAGCTGGGTGGGCAATGACTTAGTGATAGCATTTTGCCCTTGCTCAGTCTGACTGATAACTTGGGAGCGATTTTGCATCCAAATCCACTCATTAAGGAATCCTTCTGCTACAATGTCTGATTTGATTCACTGGAATGACTCATCTAGGCTTATTTTCATGGCATGTGGCACATTGCAGAGGTGATGTTGGACCAGTGCTTCTGAGCAAATGGTGGGGGCCGAATGGCATTTTGACTTCTTCAAACTCTAGGAGACGTTTCGTTTATTTGCTTTCCTTTTCCAATACTAGAGGGATTGCACACAGAATCATGGAGTTGGAAGCGACCCTAAGGAAGAGATTCCTTCAATGCAGGAATACGCAGCTGTCCCATATAGGGACTGAACCTGCAACCTTCGTCTAAGGGTCATTTCAGTACAACCTTCCATTTCTCCTGCTGCAATCAAAACCTGGATATTGGTCCAATGCATTTCTCTTACCTTAGATACCACCAGTGAAATGGGACCATCACTCTGCTCCAGACTCTGCCTTTTTGCCGTCGGTTCCTCTTCAGTGGGAGGAACACGCCATTGGGAACTCCGCTTCTGACCTTTAACTGGAGACTCGGCCCCTTCTGATGGGCAGGGTGAAGCCTGGCCCTTGAGGTCCCAATTTCCCTTTTCTGGAGGACTTCCCCTCGAGAGACTCTCATGAAGACTGCCACACAGCATGTACAGAGAGGGAGATGGCAAGTAAACAAAAGGTTGGTTGGAGAGCACAGTGGTTTTGCCAGCCTCTAACTTGGAAGCCGATAATCCTTGGTCATTTATCCCATTTGGCAGAGACGGCTGTGACGTGTCTGAGCTTGCATTTGAGGAGAGGGGAGGAAAGGTGTTAAGACAATAGTCTGAGTCTCCAGGGAGAACAGAGAACTGGGGAATGATGCCCAGGTTTCCTGCCGCTTCGAGACCTTTGCTATAAAGACAAAAGGAGAGATAAGTTAGTCTAGAACCACAGGACACACTATTCTTGCTCTACTAAGAAAAATCTGATTTATTCTACTGGCTTAGGAAAGAACTAAATCACCAAAAGGTTTGCATGCATGTGTCTATTTATTCCAGTTTAGGATAGGAAAATCCAGTGAACAAGATTAGGCCTGAGGAAGGCTTGTTGCAATTTTCTGACGTGCACTGAAGGCCTTCACACCAGAAGGGCCAGATATAAGTGTTTCAATGAAAAACAAATTAAAATAAACAATCTGCTCTGTCACAAAATGGCAGTGCCGAATAAAAAAACAAAAAACCCTCCTACCGCCATTGCCACCCTTTTTGATGGCTTCACCTAGATTTAGACACTAACTAGAACATTATGTGATAAGTCACCATGTTATTACATGAGCAATTTTCTGTGTAAAAGGGATTTAAAATTTATGCTAAACTTGTAAAAGAATAGGAGAACTGACACTCTATAAAGAGCTGTGTGGCCAAGGTGCTAGCTGATCAGTGTTATTCATGACAACACTCACAATGATGAGTACTCATTTCAGGAATTTTTATTTGCCTTATGAAATGAGCACTGGAGGCCAAACAAGATTCTCAGCAAGCTGTCTCTGCTGTGTTTAAGTTTAAGATGGTGCCATACACATTTTACTCAACTTTAAATTCACATTAAGGACCACATCCTTGGGTTTAATCCATCGCAATATTAGAACACCTGCGTTATTAGGATAAAATGGCCACTGGGTAACACAAGCTTTATTTAAATCCAGCTTCCTCTTTAGATTTGTCATTCAGTCTCTCCATGGTAGCACAGATAATTTTCGGAGGTGCCATTCATTATATTTTAGTGCAACCAAAGCTTCAAATTAGAGAGCTTCAAAATGTCTACCTTTGCTAAAACGTTAGTTATTTACTTCACTTAGTGGGATGCATATTTTCACAACTATCAAGGAAACATCACACCCTTAGTTCACTTTATTCTGTGTGCTGCACCTTGTGCAAAGCCAAAATTTGTTCAAGTCTAATGAGCAATCCAACTGGAGCAGCTGCTGTACCCCATGAAACTCTTCGTGAAACATGCAAAGGCACAAACTGTTACTGAACCGTGGCCTGTTCTCATAACATATGGATGTTGCACAACAGCTAAACTTGGAAGACTGAAGCTCATTTTAATGCAGACCAAAGCTTTTGCAGAGTATCAAGCTTTAAAGTCCACAACATACCTTGCGTCATCTTCCATCTTCTGGCAGCAAACAGATGCTAGATTTATCATTTTGGAGCAGCAGTCATCTGAAGAATGAAGGAAAAGCAGAACGCTGAATTAATTACCAACGGGTGGTTATGTTTGTACCGTATGAGAAACAGCCATGCAAACACCCAATCATGTCTTCTCTTGAGAAACAACTAAAATTCACAGAGAGACATGAACTTAGGAAGACAGGCAACACCGTTGATGAGTACTGTTTCAGGGACCACGTATCTAGGATCTGGTAATTATGCATTTTCTAGGCTCTGTCTCATATGGGGCTGCAATGAAAGTATTGAGAGCATTCTTCGCTACACTCCCAGTTCTTCCTTTGACGTCACAACCTGAAGTTTCAATCACTTGACATCAGATTTCAGATGACTGTCACCCTCAAAGTAATTTGCAGTAGGCTGGACACTGCAGGTCCCTTCTCTAGCCTATATGAAAATACAGGTGTCCACAAATTTTGGCTGGTCATCGTTGACAGCTAAAACATCTGGTTGCCAGGATGCTTCCCCACTCGCTGCTGAGCTTGGGAATGCGTATGACTGTGAGAACGATCATCTTCCCACACACACCATAGCTCTTTAGCACATTCACATTGAGCTCCTCTTCCAAAGTAAGCATGATACATAATCAAAGAATCATAGAATTGTGGAGTTGGAAGGGACCATGAGGGTTATCTCATCCAACCCCCTGCAATGCAGGAATCTTTTGCCCAATGTGGTGTTCAGCCCCATGATCCTGAGGTTAAGAGTCTCATTCTCTACCAACTGAGCTATCCCAGGTCTAGCCCAGCCCTTCTCTTGAGCCCAGAGTTCCCGCAATTGTGCTGCACTTCAGAGATCCTTGAAGAGGCCTTGAAGAACATCACAATATAGATACACATTTCTTTTGAGCTGGGAGGGCCCCCCTGTGTAGGATTGTTCTTGAAGCTGTACCCTCCAAGTGTCTCTGAGGTTCAGTGGAATTGCAGAAACTGTTTCCTCCTTCCTATCCCAGGAATTTATGGACCCCCCAGTGAAAATGGTGGCTTGGAAATCAGATTGATTTTTTAAAAGTATTCTATAGCTCAGCCCCGATACCTCCAACTTACACTCAAGCACAGTTTGTTTGCAGTTGGAGAGAGGCAACTCTACAATTCTATTGTTCCATAGGCCAAGGTAACACAGTGCTTTCTGAGCTGGGCGCCGTGTACCAGGCAGAGATGGGCCAATTGCCATTCTAGTAAAACCTTCAAATCACGTTATAAAGCCTGACAGTGCTGAAGTGTGAAAGTACTATAAACAGGATTGTTCCAGCCAGCTCCATCTTACCAGCAACCATAAAATAATATGTTCTCTTTCCATTTAAAGGGCTTTAATCTGCCTGTGCCAAATTCTAACAAAAGGAGCGCGCTCTAAGTTTAAGCTTGTGGAAAGGGAGCTGCTTTAGCCGAAAAGAGATGCACAGATGCACGGCTGTTAGCTGGGAGCTTGTTAGCAGAGCTGGGGGGGGGGGGGGTTGGAGGAGCACAAGCCCTCCCCAAGTTACCTTGTTTTCCCCTGCGTGGGCTGCTGGGTTCTGAGCTGGCTTTCCTCTTGGCCACTTCGGAAGGCTGAGCAGTGCCAAAAGAAGCATGTCGCGAGAGCCGCTCTTTCCTATTGGAACAGGCTTGGTGGGGGACACGTGCCGCCCCTTTCGCTTTCGTCAAAGCAGCACAGGTCGGAATCTCCATCTTTATGCCACCTAAACAGATGCATTCTTCGTTAAAATCAGCTCGCCAAAGGATGACCCGCAAGCTAAGCTCAACATGAAGAAGCCCGGGAGCATCACTTGGGCAATAACCCAGTTCCATTGACAAAGCAAGACACTTCGCAGGTGAAGTGGAACAGCTATAATCGGAAGATGCCTACTGTGGCCCCTTGAATGGCGCCCTTGCAATGTTAAGGGTTGGGCTTTCTATTCTTCACATTACTCGAGTCTCCTTTACAAAAATACGAGAAACCATTTGAGCCAACCTGAGGCGGTTTGGTGCTGTTAAGGCTGTAAGAAATGCATAAGAAGAGATAATGACATAATATAAAGAATATTACCATTGTCTCCAGTGAACTCCACCGGCCCAATCCATTTGAAGGCTGGCTTGCGACCTCTTTCCTCTGTCACATGCACTTTCTCAATGAGCCCAAGGCTTGTCAGCACATTGGCAATATCGTACAATCGCCGTACCTTTGCTAAAAGAAAACAAGTTTAATTATTGAACAAATGCATTACGTTACATTAAGATGTAACTAACTAGGCTGAAGATCTGCTACCAGAGAACCCAGAAGTAAAATCATGAGGACTGGGTACAAAAAATATAATGTATTTTAGGTATTTGGGGTGGGTGGATGTGGTCTGAACTCTTACTCTTGACTGGTGGATGAATGTCCTAGCAAAATTACTATGCATAAAGATTTATATCTGGAACATGAATATGCCATATTCAATAAGGAAAAAAAACATAAAACTAATTGTTTTATATTATAGTCCTTGAGTTCAAACCCTGGTCCTACATAAATCAATGAATTGATTTTAATCCAGCAGGATTGCAGCCTCTTTAAAATACATTCATAACCCAATCTAGGATAATAAATTTCGTTTCAGAGCTTTGTGTGCTGTTTTCATTTTAGGCAGGACCACAGGGGATCATTTTATCGTTCAGTTTTAAAAATCTGTTTTCAGTGCACAGTGGCCAAGTAATCATTTAATATTCGTGTACAGGCATGCACACACTTTGCATCCTGCACAGGCTAAGGTTTGCACTAGGCTCCTGTATCACCTACATGACATGATGCAGAGCCATCGTGTTCCATATGAAGCCCAACCCCCTAAAAAAATCTGAAAGACCAAGTATGTTCCCTTGTGATGTCAGTATGACTGTTATTCTCTGCAGTGACTAAATGATAATTCATCCCAGAAACAATCTTACTTTTAAACTTGCTGTGATCTGCTGTATCCTGGCTTTCTTCTATCAATATTTTCGCTGCTATGTCGAGAGTAACTATCTTGGTCTTGGAGACGAGGAACAGCATGACAAATTTTTGGCTCATAATCCTCAACGACTTGTCCTTTCTGCTGTTTGCAGACGCTGTATTACAAACACAACCCAAGTCTCAGCATGCTACATCTATCACAGCCAAGAAAGCGTTTTGAAGGCTTCTCAAGTAGAAAAAAAGAAAAACATTTCCTTGTTGGGAAGCAGGTTTTTTTTTAATGAGCAGAAAATAATTGCCTATAGCAGATGGGCAGTTGCACTTTAACTCTCTTAAGGAAAGAAGGAAGGTCATAGCAAAGTATCTTGAAGGAGTGTGTGGAAAGCAGGACATTCTGTGGATTTTATTCTGTGTATAATATAGGAGCAAAGAAGAGTGAAACCAGAAGTTAGAAGCACCAGAAGAAAAAGGATATGTAGGTTGATTTATTTCATCTATTTATAAAAGCATTTACATAGCACCATTTATAACTGGCCTTGGCCTTGTATACCTGAAGGAGCGTCTCCATCTCCATCGTTCTGCCCGGACACTGAGGTCCAGTACTGAGGGCCTTCTGGTGGTTCCCTCACTGTGAGAAGCGAAGTTACAGGGAACCAGGCAGAGGGCCTTCTCGGTAGTGGCACCCACCCTGTAGAATGCCCTCCCACGAGATGTCAAGGAAATAAACAACTATCAGACTTTTAGAAGACACCTGAAGGCATCCCAGTTTAGGGAAGTTTTTAATGTTTGATGTTTTATTGTGTTTTTAATATTCTGTTGGGAGCTGCCCAGAGTGGCTGAGGAGACCCAGCCAGATGGGCGGGGTATGAATATATTATTATTATTATTATTATTATTATTATTATTATTATTATTATTATTATTAACTGCAATATCAGGGCAGCGTTTGGGGCGACAAGAGATGGGAATGACGCAAGAGCTGACCCTGATATAGTTCCACCACTTGGAAGAAAAGAAGTCTTGTCCCCCCAAAAGATACAATCATGTTTCAATGCAGTAATTTACTTCAAAAATAAAAATCGAACACCTGTCACATGTTGATGATGGTAAGGACCTCTCTCTTATTTTGCCAGTAGCCTTTGCTAACTTACCAGACGGACAATCTGTCTCCGAGAAGTCAAGCAACTGCCGGTCTTGGAAATCTAGAAAAGTCTCTTTTTTGTGTTCTCCAAATTTACAGTCAAGGTCTAGCTCTTTATGCTGGAAAGAAGCCATAAGTTCTTCATATTTCTGCAGCTCTCCTATTTCCTGGAGGTTTTTGAGCGTTTGACTCAAGCTGTGACGACCGTGCCAACAGTACTGATTCTTAGCTACTCGGCTAACGAGATCAAGAGACTCCAAGACATTCACTATGTCATAAATTCGTCTACGCTCAACCCCTAGACGTGGAACGAAAAGCAAGACAAAGAGAATAATAGCAAAACATCGCAAAATACACCAAACAAAACAAAACTCCCTTTCCCGGGCACATTACAAGACAAGTCACGCTGGTACAGTATTCTCCTTCCAAAACAAGGAACAAAATTATGGACTCGTGTTCTACTGTTTAGCAACCAGACAAGATATAGACACAACAGCTGTCAAAAGAGCAAAACTTTTCAGTGGCTCGTTAGAGATGTGCTGTAAAGTTACATAACAGGAGAAAACTGGTCTCTTCGGGGCTACTTTCCATATTATACAAGTCATAGAGACTTTCACTTAATTCTAGCTGAAGCATTTGCATCACAGCGATGTCTCATGGTCTGCCTGGCCTGGCCTGGTGTGTGTGTGTGTGTGTGTGTGTGTGTGTGTGTGTTAGGTAACACCAGAGGGTTAATATGGTGTCTCTGGCTTAAAAACAGTTCCCAAGCATATTGTCTCCCCTCAGCCTCAGCAACTTGTTTTTGAGGGAGGCACCCCAGATACCGCTTCTGAGCAGGCCTGCATAGGGCTGTGTGTTCAAAGTAACCTGTCTAGGTCCTTTGGCTCAGAGGTATCCTTTAGGAGGGCTTTTACGGCTTATTCACAATATGGCTAGTAGCCTACATAGCTACTTCTGTTAAAATGATTTATCTTCGTTTGGGTGCCTCAAGGTGGAAGCATTCAGCTTGAGAAGTGCTACATGAATAGTCAATCCCTACATCATCCTTTCATGTCTAGACACTCTCGTTATCATTTGAAAAAGCCAATCCCGGAATGAAAAGCTTTATGTGCGAAGTAACTCATGATTGTCTATACCTAGACATTTAATTTAATTTAAAATATCAATTAGGCAGTTATTAGTTTGTCATGCAGAACAAGAGAGAACAGGTTGCTGACTACCATCCCAGTGTTAAACTAAGCGGCCTTTGCCACTGCTTAAGGGACAAGCAAAAGTACCAGAGTTCCTAATAAGACCGCCTTCTGAGGAATTAGTGTGGCGGTGATAGGAAATCTTCATGTAGTTAGAATCTCTGTCTCTCCCCCACCCCCAATAAAAGAGTAAATAATGTATAGTTACTTAGTCAAAAACAGCATGTGGCTTTGTGGCGCTTGTTACAGCATTAAAATCTACGCAACGATCCTTAAATTTGCATGGCAACATCCATAAATTATCCCCGTTAACAGAAGAAATGCTACTAAACTGTAAACTGCAGTCAAGTCCTCAGAGAGAAAGCAAGTTATTCTGGCGGTAGCCAATGTGGTACCCTCCAGATGTTATGGGCTATAGCATACACCACCCCCAGACAACACAGCCTATGTTCTGGGATGATTGGACTTGTAGTCTGTAAGATCTGATGGGTACTACATTGGCTGCTCTTTAGGGTTATTCAGAGTGGACAGCAGTGCAGCAGTATGCTGATGGGGCAAGAGAAGGCAAAGGTAAAGGGACCCCTGACCATTAGATTGAGTCGTGGCCGAATCTGGGGTTGCGGCGCTCATCTCGCTTTATTGGCCGAGGGAGCCAGTGTACAGCTTCCGGGTCATGTGGCCAGCATGACTAAGCCGCTTCTGGCAAACCAGAGCAGCGCATGGAAACGCCATTTACCTTCCCTCCGGAAGTGCATCTACTTGCACTTTGATGTGCTTTTGAACTGCTAGGTTGTCAGGAGCAGGGACCGAGCAACGGGGAGCTCACCCTGTTGCGGGGATTCGAACTGCCGACTTTTTGATCGGCAAGTCCTAGGCTCTGTCGTTTAACCCACAGCGCCTACTTTGTATTAAAACACAGTTGCCCCCCACCTCCTTCAAGTATTTATTACTACTATTCTAGGATGGACAGGCAGAAGATTTGAAACTGTTGGACTCTGGGTGTAGTTGAGTTGTTGCTGTGATGTAGAGCTCCCTTGAATTACAATGTTAACATCCACTTCCACAAGGCTTGTAATTCACCTGGGAAAGGGCATGGTACCGCAAACTTGTGGTAGAGTCATCCACCCGTTATTCATGCTCCAGGTGAAGATTTACAGCTGGGACCAAGCAGTGTCCCTGCATCATCACTCACAGGCTAAGCCACAGATGACACTATTAATTGGAGTTTAGGGAACTATGAAAATGGTGCTCAAGTGGAAGTGGAGAGGTGCCCCCCCCCCTTTCAGCAGCAGATCTGGGGCAGTGAGCCTATAGTGAAAGTGACTTAATGCCCTGCTCAATATTTCTCGACGCTGTCACATCTCATTACATCTTCCATTAAACTTCCTTTAGCAAAAGGCTACACAAATCTGCCCTAACAACACCATGTCAAAAACTATTTTAAGAAAATATGCTATGCAAATAGAAAGATGAAAAATAACTTTATACATATTTATGTGAAGCTTCCTTCTGTGCCAGATCAGACTATTGAGCTCAATACTGCTTTACTCTTACTGGAACATTTAAAAAGCTGCTTTGCCTTATACATGATATCCCAGTGTTGCCTCTTGTGACTACCAGTGGCTATCCAAGCTCTCCAACAGAGGTCTTCCCTATTATCTGCAACCTGCTCCTTTTAACTCGAAATTACAGGAGTTGAACTGAGCAACTTCTGCCCCCAAAGCAGTTTTCTATTTCAGTCCTGAAACCATTTGCTTAGCAGTTACAATTCTTGGAAGAAATGTGCTCTTCCAAATACTTGTGTGCAGGCCATTTATTAATTAATGTAATTTATAGGCCACAGAATTTTCAGGGCAGCTCACAACAAGAAATGCATAGAATGCTGCAGCCCAAATCTAGTTAAATAAAACATATTTGGGTCCATCTGATTTTGCGCCTCGGGTTTACATCCAATAAGAAACATGGTGCTGTATATATTAAATATCCTGTTTCAGATAATTGATAAGTAGCATCAGGGAATATTTTCAGTTTCAGTCATTGAGTTTTTATGCCAACTGCCCCCCCCCCCGGTACCTTCTCCCATGGAAACACCACTGAAATGCATGGGAAATTTCACGAGAGGATAGTTAATTTAAATGGGGTTTGTAAGGAGAACTGCTTGCCTTAAAGGGGCTACTATCTAGTTCAACCGGAGCATTCATTCCTGCAGTCAGTATTGCTTCCTTGCATACATACCAAGACTAGAAGCCACTTCGTCCAAAGAAATTGTTGTTTTTTCTGCTGATAAAGGATAACTGGGGTAGCGAGCTAAGAACTTTTGGCACAGCAGCCCTAAGCTTTTCTGCTTTCTGCTGGGTCTCTGCTTTTCATATTCATCCACTGTTCCATCATCTACGGTGCCACACTAGAAACAAAAAAAATGGGTTGTAGTTGGCTGGTTTTTTAAATAACACTTTGCTATATGGCACGGCACAAGCAATACATGTTGTATTTTTAATACGTAAGACCTGGCCTTTCAGCTGGAAAATGAAATACATGCATAAGAGCCAGTGTGGTGTAGTGGTTAAGCACGGTGGACTCGTAATCTGGTGAACCGGGTTCGTGTCTCCGCTCCTCCACATGCAGCTGCTGGGTGACCTTGGGCCAGTCACACTTCTTTGAAGTCTCTCAGCCCCACTCACCTCACAGAGTGTTTGTTGTGGGGGAGGAAGGGAAAGGAGAATGTTAGCCGCTTTGAGACTCCTTCGGGTAGTGATAAAGCGGGATATCAAATCCAAACTCTTCTTAAGCAAGTCTAGAAAGTGGAGTTGTAGATGAAGGATAGCCAAGTAACCTCCAGATGTTGCTTGACTACAACTCCCATCTTCCCTGACCATTGGGCCAAGACAGCAGCATGGCGGACAGGTCTTGGACACTGGTAGCTCCTCTGACAAGCAGAACAGTACTGGAAATGTGGTGGTTTGCATGACAACAAGGATAAAACTGGTCTGGTGTTGAACGTAATGAGCAACACTGCATATTAGTTTTGATCGGGAGCCTTTCCACCTATCTCTAGAGGGGTAGAGCATTTAAACTTCACGAAGCACCCCATACCAATTAAAAGCAATTGGCCTAGGGGCATAGGAAGCTGCCTTTTACTGAGCCAAGTAGCTGGTCCATCTAGCTTTTGCCCACACTGACTGGCAGCAGCTCTCCAGTGTTTCAGAAGGGACATTCCCATCCCTACCTGTAGATGCTTCTGTATGCCAAGCAAATGCTCTTCCACTGAGCTGTAGCCCTTCTGCTGCCTGCAGGCTTACAGCTCCAAAGGCACAACACAAGGAAAACTGGATGCAGAAGAAAGAGGGCAATTTTGAGAGAAAGATCTTTAGCAACCCCGAAGGCCAGGTTTCATACCACAAAAGAAAACTTCTGAAGCCTCTTACACTATAGTGAGTTTAATTGGCCTCTGCACCTAAGAGAAATCTTAAAAGATGCTGGAACGGCTCCAGTAAATAACTTTGAGGGCTATTGCAGAGCAACAAGTAGTCCTTAAAAGGAACATTTGTTAAAACAGCCTCAAATGCTGAAAGAAACTGCAGCTTACATTCCCCCACCACCTGAAGTTGTATTTTAAGCAATAATGTATGAAAGCGGTTCTCACTAGATTGGTTCTGGGAGTGACCATTCTCAGGAAGATTTCGGCTGCCTTAGGTAGCACTATATTTTTTGTTGCATGGTGGGGGCAGATTTTGGTCTTTGTATTTTAAAGAATTTGCAGAAAGTGTTCCTAAACAGGAACTGCTGATTTTATCCAAGGGGAGCAAGATTAATATGGCCAGTGAGTACAAGTAATCATGCTTCGAACAGGGAGCAGCCAGCATTATTTGGAGAAGTTCACCAGAGGCACAATACAGCAGCTGGATCGGAGTGTACTTTAAACCACAAATGGGTAGCTTAAGGCTCACTGGACCTCCTTTGCTATTTATTAGAACCCAGCAGCAGCCAGCAGGGTGGGGCCACATTGCTACCCTGACTTCCCAATGCTGCAATTCGCAGGGGCTCACTGAGGGAGATCCAAGGCGCTCAGGGTGGCGTGTGTGCAGCAGCAAGTGTATTGGCTCTGCTACCACCCAGAGCTCCCTGCACCTCGCCCCTCTCATTCTCCGTAAGCAGCAGAAACACACGGCGTGGGCAGGTTGGGGCAGCAGCCAGTGCCCCACCCACACTGCTCCTCTGGCTCCTGCTGCTGGAACCTGAGGATGTACCAAGCAGCATGGTGTAAAAGACACACAGTGAGCCAAGGAATCCCTTTTCAGTACAAAAACCAAGCTCAAACTCATGCTAATGAGCTTTCTTCATTTCGGCAGCCTAATTTCAGAGGGGAAAGTTGTATGGGCTGTCATGTTGATTGTTTTATTATTATGCTGAATGCTGTTATTTATTATTATGCTCCATAAAGTATGTTTAATGTTGCACACCACCCTGGGAGCGTTTGATGAAGGGCGGTATATAAATAAAATAATTTTTTTAAAAAACATTGTTGCTGCTTTTGTAAAACAAGTGGGAGCCAGAAATCACTGCTCTGCTGCAAACTACCTAGAGATTCACCAGTGGATCCCAATCTACTACCTATGCCCCGCCCTTTGAACCAGGGAGGGGTCAACTCGTTGATATGAGGATTTCTGAAAAACAGGAAAAGAGTAGAATTTTTTTCATATATTTTATGTATACAGAATTACATCTTTTAAATTCATGATTCCAGTGACACAACAGCTGGTAGTCATTTATTGTGCAATATATTTGTAACGGCAGTGATATTTTGGGGAGGGGGGAAGGTTTAGAAAATTAAGTATCTTGCTCGTGTCACTTGGAAAGCACAAAGAGTCTGCCTGCTCCCCCATGCATTCTTGTTTCTAAGGAAAGTTCACATTCTCTAAATCTTCCATGCTGGTGGCCCCGTGAAGCAACTGTGCAGAGGAAGTAATATGTGACAGTACAGCTCAAAATGGCAGGTGAAGAGACAGCAAAGGAAGTGGCACTTTGGTTATGTGAGCAGAAATGGCTGCGAAAAGTCAAATCAGAGCAATTTAGGAGAGCTGTCCACAAATCAGATAAACGAAGAAGGTGCCGAGACAGCTACAAATGAAATATTATTTAGTTTAAACAGATAATAAATGACTAATTCAAAACAAATGTGCTGTGGAAAGTCTCTCTTACCTGCAAGGAATCGGGAAAAGCGTCATTAAATTCATTGTTCTCAATTGGCCTGAAGAGCTCCTTCTTCTTTTCTCTGTCCCGCATGTCAGGGCTAGCAGCACTAATAAGCATCTTTAGGTTAGCTGTGGGGGTCCATGGATCTGCCAGGGGCCTATCCGTCAGCTTAACAGGTGTAATTGGACTTCTCTCGGGGGTACAGGTTTTTTGCTTTGACAAATCAATGGGTTCATTTTTCATGGGAGTCTTTGGGGTCATTCTGGGTCGATCAAATATGTTTTCCTATTAGAAAGAAAAGATAGCTTTGGAGATAACTGGAAGGCAGAGAAGCAGCCAATCAATGCTGTGGTCCAATCGTACCAAGAAACAGTGGCCTGCTTAGTTACAAATGGCTCCCATAGAGATCTACAGGGAAAGGTACACAGGCTAAAATTTAGGATGGAGTTGAGAGGGAACCTCATCCCAGACCCTTGTGTCTCAAAGGAAGGAGACAAGTTTATATCCAGTGCATTGCTTTACCTTAGCCATATAGGCAGGGAAATAAAGCAATGCACTTTAGAAGAACTAAAGTTGTACCTCAGTTCTCGAATGCCCCGGAGCTCGTACGTTTCGGCTCCGGAACAATCGAAAACCGGACATGAGTGTTCCAGTTTTTGAACGTTCTTTTAGAAGCCGAACATCCAATGGGGCTTCCATGGCTTCTGATTGGCTGAATGAGCTTCCTGCAGCCAATCAGAAGCTGCATTTTGGAAGTCCAATGTTTCGGAGGTGGAACGGAGTTCCAAAACGGATTCCATTCGACTTCCGAGGTACGACTATATTTTACTTCCTACATGCCCACTCAACTGCTTCAGTCTGGGGAACTGGCACCATTACAGCTGCCACATATTATTATTCCACAACTGAAAGAAAGTGATATTTTAATACCTGCATATTAGAACTCCCTGCCTACTGACAGCAGACAAGAACCTCTGCTGGCTCTTTTCGGGACCTGCTCAAAACAGGTTTTGTTTAGGCAGGTCCATCCCAACATGTAGAAGTTGGGGTGTTTCAGTCTCTTGTACTGTTAATTTTTCTATCATTTTAAAATGTTTTTAATTGTAAATTTTAATATTTCATGTAAGCCACTTAGAGGCTCTATTACACCCAAGCAGTATGTAAATTTTGTTAAATAAAAATAAATGAAATAAATATCTGTGACCCCCCTCACATCCCAGCCCCCACCAACGGACACTACCCTGAGGTGCTAGGATCTTTTAAGAGCAAGTTATCACACAGCCACACAGGCCCTCCCTCTAAACACGCTTCACCCAATACAATGGCAGGCATTTTGTTCAAACATATTGTGCCTGAGCTAAATACCTGTCAGTCCAGTAGCAAAGACCAAAATACAGTTTTATGGTCAGGGAACAATGCTCAAGGTTATCATTGTTCCTAAGATTAGCGATTTAATTTTTGCCATAGGATTAAACGCCCTTCATGTAAATGGATGAAAAGTGGACTGAAACAACCCGGGGGGGGGACACACACACACAACTTTTTGTCCCAGACTGATGACCACAATATGTGGGGAGAGTCCAGTTGTGTCAAATTTAAGCCTATTTACCCTGTTCATAGAACGCTGTGGAAGCCATTCACCAGCATAGGCCCTTGACATTTTCATAAACCTACCCAGGATCATAGCTGTCAACTTTTCCCTTTTCTTGCGAGGAATCCTATTCAGAATAAGGGGATTTCCATTTAAAAAAGGGAAATGTTGACAGCTATGTCCAGGATACTATTTCTTAGTCACAGAAGAACATGACAGAACCTATGGAAATTACTTCTGTACATTCTGAAATCTTATATTGGTTACTGACACTGAAAATGCTGGGGAAAAAACAGTTTTTAAATTGTGCAATGCTTTCACTCTTTTCTGGAAGGGATAACAAAAATACAAAAAAATCTCAATTAAGATCAAATTAACTGGGTTAAAAACAGTTGCTAAGTTGATGAATGCACTTGGAGAAAATTTCACATTGAAACTATACATTTCTATCCGTGGGAATTGCCAAGGTATGATTGTACAAATCTCTGAAGAAAACTGTCTATTGAACAAGTATCTCATCCCTGTTCTGTGTGATACGTCATACTGACTCATGTATTCTTTAACCAGTGATTAAGTTCATTTGGCAGGGATTTAACAGACTCACTAATCTGGTCTATTGCATATTTTGCTTGACTTAAATGCCAGAGACGCAGGCCTCGTTCACACACTGTGGTAAAGGTTCCATGCAAGTGGGCTCCTGGGAAAGCCCGCAAGTCACTTTGCCTGCAAAGTCTGACTTAGCATCGCACACAAATGCAGGTTCATGTTTCAGCTCCCTCTTCACTAACCATGTGCTGTATGGTGTCATTCAAACCCCGGCTTGTAGTTAGGGTCTCTTCTCACTAAACACAAGTTGTAGTGAGGAAGAGCATAACCATGGACCCAGGTATCATGACATGCTAAGCCAACCTTGGCTGAGCTCAGGAGTAAAATAGACTGGGGCTGCAAGGTCCCAATAAACCAGAGTCTGGCTTACTGCGACATGCAAATGAAGCCACAGAATTCCCTCTCAGCTGTGGCCCAAATTTTAGTCTGCTTATGCCATCCTATAGAACTCACTTTGTGAGGGCCAAATTGAGTTTTCTTTCGTACTGCGTTTCTCCTGCAAGACACCTTAGTTTTCTGCTACTTCAGATTTAATACATCTTACCAATATGGTCATGTCAATGCACACTGCTGTACCAGTATCATGTTTCTTACTTAAACCTCCTGCTTTTGGAAACTTTACAAGGCTGAAAAACAATTGTTCTGCTCTCACTAGGACATCTATCTAGCTTTTCTGGTGGGAATATAACCACAGCAGTCAACAGTCATATAGACTTGCATTGCCTGTTTGGTTAGCTAGTGTTAGAGATCTACTGTAGATAACCAACAATGTCAAAAGAGCCAAAAGTGATTGCAGAACTTGAACTGATTAATACCTACAATGGCAGCAAACTGAGACAAGCATTTTTTAAAAAACTATTGAATCAGAGAGCAACAGATTATTTGTATACTTAATTGAGCTTTCTTCTGGCTTCTTCACTTTTACACACACATTGCTTGTAAATTTCCAGGCCTATTGTTCCACTAGTAGCTAGTCATTGCTTTTGCAGATTAAAAAGTGCTATTTTGAGGTGAAGGTTGTGCTTCCCCCCTTAGATAAAATCTATAATGTGAGGTTCCAGTCAGCATAGAATGTAGCATCTCAGGAGAAACAGGAGACTTCCGGGGTTGACGCGATCTGGGAATGGCGGATTCCCTCCGAGCTCCGGAGGGAATCGGCTCAGCAGGGGACGGGTCTTTGCCGTGCCGGCGACACGGGGACCCTTAAAACCGCAGGCGCGGAATGCCTGCGGACTGAAGACTCGGCGGGTGCCTTAAACGCCCCCCCTGATTCGCGAAGAGCCTTTTTAAAGGCTGCGGAGGGGATACGGGGGGTGGCGCGGCACTGAGAGTCCATCGCTACCTCTGCTGAGCGAAGCCGCGAGCCATGACCGGAGAGCGCTGACTTCCTTCCTTGAAATTCGGCTGAAAAAAACAACCCGTGAGTAATTTGGACTTGGTTTTTAAGAAATTTATCCACTGAATTTGAGACGATCGGGGGATGTGCTAAAAGGAAGTCCGCACCCCCTACCTTGCAGAAGATCTAGAGCAACGAAAAAAGAACTAAGCTGGAGTGCCTACCCTGTAAAGGGTGAGTTTTTAAAAAAGACAGTAACTTCCAAGATTTGGAAATTTTGAGCAGGAGAGAGGAGTGTTGGATGTTTTATGTTCTGTTGTAAACAACCCCCCCTCCCGGGCCCGGGAGCGTCCTGCTTTGGAGCTGGTTTAAGAAGTGCAGAGTTTGACAGCTGTCAAAGCTGTCAAACGGACTGTTAATAGTGGAAAATTGCTACCTAAGTTACCTCTGGATTAAAAAGAGTTACAATTGATCTAAAATTGTTGGAAATAAAGAAACAATAACAAGACAGAGGACTGTTGGGGAAAAGAATACTAAGTAACCAGATTCCCTCTAGAGGGAATTCTGTGGAATTACAATGGCTGTGGATGGAAAGATACTGGGAGAAATCGAAAGGATGTTTTATTTGGTTGGAATCTTACAAGAGCAGACTACGGCTATGAGTGAACAATTGATGACCTTGAATCTTGAAACAAGTAGTTCTGTTCAATGTAATGAGAACCTGGCTGAGAAAGAATCCACAGCTGAGCCGGAAATGATAACCAAAGAAGAGGAGAAGACAAAACAAGAAAGAGAAGAACTGAAATGGGAAAATATTGTCCAGAAGCTGACATCTGTGGAATATAAACAAGGAGACTATTGGACTGAACCTACTACAAATCTACGAAAGATCCAGAAGATGAAAGTGGAGGCCCTGGGAATCTATGAAATCAAGGAATTTAAAATAAAGAAATATAATTGGGGCCTCCACATAGACTCTGACTTTGATTATGTTCAAAATTCATGCCTTGTGGAAATTCCTCAGCAGTTGCTTGCAAATATGGGAAGAGATTTTGGACTGACTGTGAAAGAACTCTTTCGAGACGTGAAGACCGACATAAAGGATTGCCAACTAGGCCGGCGGAGAGGGACTGAAAGAGATTTGAGAGCCTCGGACGTAAGGAATCCGGGCTAATAATTGCTATTTTGGACATGTTTTTGGAAGGGACACAAACCGGGGAAGGGAGGGAGGGAAGAATCTAGTTTCAACAACACTTAAGACCATGGGATTTAGCTAACAAGATTATTATTTAAGACAAAATGGGAAATCGTTGGAAGGGAACTGAGGTCCAACTTAGAATAAATTTAATTTTGCTTTTTTTATATATATAAAGGACTAATATTAAGATGGATAAGGAAATGCCAATTTGCTGATACAAATTTGGGAATAGGGATGCAAGGGAGGGGGTGGGGGGAAGTCAATGACCAGGGTTAGAAAATAAGTTTTTTTTGGAAACTATATATGTTTGTTGTTTTATTTTTCTGTTTGTTTGTTTTTATGTTTTTCGTGTTTTTGTCTTTGTCTATATAAAATGTGAAAACCCAATAAAAATTTTATAAAAAAAAAAAAAGAATGTAGCATCTCAGGAGAAACCAATCCATTACATTGACTTGTACGCCTCATTGATACAGGAGATCTCTTGATGTATTCTGTTTTTGCTTTAATGCAACTGCCAAGTGTGTGTGTCCCAGTTTGAATGGAACAGCCCTTTCCTGGAAGGAAAGCTCATCTCTGAAGCTGCGGCGGAGAATATCACTCCTCTCATTTGGTTAACGGCAGCTTCAGAATGGTTGGAAGATAAAGGGTTAAGTACCCCTCCCATAATGCCGCTGCTCCATTCAAATCCAGACCACTGCATTAAAGTAAAAACACTTGACACTGGAGAGATTTTTCTTGCTGTGCTTTCTGTTTAATCAGGAGCACCTCTTCAGGTTTACTGTTTCATATCTGAAACCAGATATTGATCCATTTTGCTCAGTGAGAGCACTAGTAGGATACAGTACTGCATCAGCTTCAACCCTTTCACAGGTATAAGAGTCTGCCACAAACATCCAATCAGGAATGACAGGATTGTCCATAATCCCGTGCCCATATGGCAAATGTCTTGAACGAAATCTCATTAATAGAAAAAATGACTCCTCATTTCCTTTAAAGGGCAGGGTGGAGAAACTGGCTTTCTGCGAAATTAGAACCAAGGGAAAGATCTTTTGCAAGTTTCAGAGAGAAGTGCCCAACTGAAAGAGTGATTAAATATGTATATTGTTACAATTTTATTTTTAAATTTAATGGAGCTAACTATAATCATACTTAAAATGGTTTGGTTTTTTTTGAGTTGGACATTACAGGTAGGTTTTACTACTTTGAAACATTGTAAGTTCCACCATGATTTTAATCAAAATAAAAAAATTCCTTCCAGTAGCACCTTAAAGACCAACTAAGTGTATCTGAAGAAGTGTGCATGCACACGAAAGCTCATACCAAGAACTAACTTAGTTGGTCTTTAAGGTGCTACTGGAAGGAATTTTTTTATTTTGACTATGGCAGACCAACACGGCTACCTATCTGTAACTGGAACCATGATTTTAATAAATGAGAACACAGTTTAGAACAAAGCCTGACTGCCGTGAGCAGATTTGAAAATACTGAACTGGCTGTTTAGGCACCTGCTTACCTTTTGAGCACTTTCCCCATCTTCATCTATAAAATCCCTTTTTCCATGTCTCGAGCTGATCAGATCTTTTAGCGTTAAGCAGTTAACCTCCATCTGTAAAATTGAGAGTTGCACAAGAGGGTCAGCACCTTACATCATCTCCCACCTAAAAATAAAGAAAGTAAGAAAAGCTTTCGGGTCCTCTTCAAACCCCAAAATAATTTGGGCAAAGCTTATTACGTTCACAGTGTTTTCTAAACACTAAATTAAAAAAACAAACAGACCCAAAATAATAGAAGGCTCAGATTGGGGGCCAAGGTGAAGAAACGTATTACAGTATTAAAATATCTTCAGATTCAGTAGACTAGGTAGAAATTGGCCTGGGAGAGGAGGTGGGTGTCCCCGAAAAGTGGGGATCTTCTGAGGGCGAATCTGTCATTTGGGAGCTCAGGGTGTTCGCCCCGGGATCAGTTACTTTTGGCGCAAAGAACCTGGAAGTGAAATCCCAGCTTTGAAACTGAAGCGGGACAGAAACTGCCCACCTCGCAGCCCGAGGCGGTTGAGCGAGACTCGCGCCCTGAGAGCGGGAGAGACCCCGGCCCCCCTCCCCAAAGGTGGTCTCCCGCCCGCCGCCATGAAGCCTCTGGCTCGGCCGCCCCCTCGGTGCAGCCGCAGGGAAGAAGACGGCGGCACAAGCGCGGGAGACCCACCTCCCATTTTTCCCGCCCCGCAAGAAAAGTTCAAGAAACTTACATTTTTTCTCGAGAGTTTCCTTCCTGTCCTCTCAAAGGGAGCCCTTCGCGTCAGCGCCTCCAGGCCCGCCAAAGCCGCAGCCGGGCTTGAGGCTCATGGGGGTGCCTCCGAAGGGGAAGAAAAAGAGCCCCCCGCCCCAATTCGGCGTTGACCTCCCGCGCCCTTCCGCCCTCGCTTGCGCCTGCGACGTGCCTGCACTGGCCGCTTCCCCGCAGCCCCGAGATTCCACTAGGCGCTAAAGCTTCTATTCTGGCGCCCTGCAACATATTTTTACAATCCGGCCAATCAGGCTCTCTCCGACGGGGCGTCCCCCTGGCGTTCCCGCCAATCAGATCGAAGCCCTGGCTCGGCGAGTTTGGCGCGGCATTCGGCGCGCTCTTGTCCCAAGGTCCCGCGCCGACGCGGGGGGGAGCCTTGCGGCTGTTTCCCCGCCGCCTCTGCCGCCCTCCTCCCACCTTGCGCCACCTGGGCCGCCCCGCCGCCGCCGCTGTCGCTAGGCAGGAGGAGCGGGCAGCTCCGGATAATGAGAGGCGGCGCAAGGGAACAGATGGGGAAAGCTGAAGGGGGGGAACCTGATCCTAGGCGACGCTGCGAAGGGTGGCGGGACAGCTCGGCTTTCTCCCTCCCTTGCAAGTCTGCCGTTGGCAGCTCGGGCCCCGCCTGGAATCGCCTAGCGATGACAGGAAGTATAGAGCTTTCCCAGAGGGAAATACAGAATAAAACGAAGCGCCCTTTTGTTTTCCTGGCAGACAAGCGTTTCTGGAAAATAGGCACATTCAGACGTGCAGTTTGATAAATAAATGCGCCCAGTTTGTCTGGCTGGCAGAATTTTCACGTGATTCCCACCTTTTAATGCATCAGGTCAGATTAAAGCCAGGCGCCCTGTGGCTAGAAATGCGGCACAAAAGGAAGCCTGGATGAACCCTGCATTCAGAGTTGCTGCTTCACACGTTAGGGATTTCCTACACGCAAAAAAGTGCTCATCTGTAAGCTGGGGAGACTTGTGAAGAGGTTGCGCCGCTGCGAGTACGTTCTCTACCTGAAAGCTATGACTAGCTGCACACCTGTAGCAAGAAACCTGTTGGATCGTCCCATATTGACATGTGTGCTTATGTAGCAGCTTTGGACCAGAAAGCAATTTTATTAGTCTCCAGATGTCCCTGCCAAGTACAGCAGAATGCCCATATTTAAAAAGAGAGAGAGAAATCAAAGTTATATGAAGTATTCAAAAATGTAATGTTACATCTCTCGGGGGATTTTTTTTTTTTAATGTAGCCCCCTGTCCATGCCCAAATATATGTGTTCCCTAAGCCTTAAACCTTAAAAATCTAAGTGGTAGTGACTTAGTTATAGAGCCTGACTGCCTATTAAAGATTGAGCTGCATAACGAAGTATACTTCTGACACCCAAACGAGTAACTGGAGAACAGCATGACCCATAAGGCAAGCTGGCTGTGCCAGATCTAGAACCAGTTTCACACACTTTGGAAACTAAGGTGCTTTTCAGTGTTGGATAGACAGCAATCTTTTCCATGACTTTGATCCAGATAATGGCAAGGTGATTCAGTATCAAGTTGGGACAAGGCAGTTTCCAAGGTTGACTTAATGCAACTGTGAACATGGAGCGGTCTTGATAAAATATCACATGGGCCCAACTCAGCCTCACTAACATCAGGGACACACAGTGACAACAGGCAGACTCATTTGTCTAAATCTTGGTCTGCCCTAACCATGTATGAAATGACTTTTGAGTAATCTGACATTGAGAGGAAAAGAGGCACCCACAACCAACACTTATATTCCTGTCTCCAAGCATTTCCAGTGGAATTTATTTCCAGTATGGGAGCTTGGTGTAGGAGAAAGATATACAGGATATGGACTCTGAGGAGGTACAGGAAGATGTTAGAATCCTCACCCATGCGCTTGTTTTGCTCTAAATGTAGCTTTATACAGAGCCAGTCCAATACATTTTGCTACCTGAGAATAACAACATGGCACCTACTCATCCCCAAAGCTAACTGCACTGGCAGCTGAATCTTCACTCCTGATGACATGACTAGGCCTAGGTGATATATTGCCCAGGACCGGTATGAGGAGCAAATTGTGATGTCAGTTTCACTCAGTGGTATATTACTGGTGAAACCACCACCGCACCTGAGTCCCTCTGCTAGCAGCGTCCCCTGGAGGGAGTCAAGAGTTCCTTCCTCCAGCGGGTGATGCTAGCATAGGGACTCAGGAGCGGTGGCGGTTTCACCAGCAATGTATCACTGAGTGAAACCTCCATCCCCAGGGCCGGATTATATGAAGAGAGGCCCTAGGCTATTCCACTTGTGAGGCCCCTCCCCCTCCCCTCCCTCACAACTAGAAGAAAGTGGAAGAGTGTTATAAACAAAATTCAGTGAAGCCAAGGGTGATGACGGGTATTTAAAATTCTGCAATTCATAATTTCTCTTTTAAAGAACATAAGATATTATTGTTAAATACCATGTGATTTTTTTAAAAATGCATAAAATTAACACTGAAAAACTTTTGCAATAACTGAACTACCGCAGGCCTGGCTGGGTCTTCCTGTTATATACCTGCTGGGATTGACGAGGCATCTGACCCTCACCTGAATCTCCTAGCTTTCCTGATGAGTGCTTTGGTCCAGGACATAGGTGTCCTGACTGTGACAAAGGTGAGCTGTGTGCTTGCTTGCTTGCTTGCTTGCTTGCTGTTGGGAACTTCAAGGTCCCTGCTCTCCCTTCTAATGACCTTTGTACTGGACCTAGAGACTCCAATCGAGAGCATTCTATGTCAAGAAGGAGGGCAAGTGGGTACCCTATCAAATGACAGGGCAGGAGCTACATGGAGCAGGGCCTTTTCACTGGTGGTGCCCATTGTATGCCTTGCTCTTCCCAGACCTGCTCTCTTTTGGCCTGTATTTTGGAGCTTTATAATTTAACCTTGGAAGAACTGGTTGACAAGTCTTATCAGTCGCTGACGTATGAGCGAATTTTATTTGCTGCTATTCTGGGCTTCTGGTGCACCAGGGTTTACACCAGCGTAATAGAGTTGGCCAGGATGCCAGAAGGGATACATTTTATGAGCTTTCTCCATTATCTGCACAGCAGGGGGTTTTCAATTTTGGGAGAGGAGACTGCAGCACTGGGGAGTGAGCAGGCTGGAGAGGCCCCATAGATTTAGAGGCCCAAGTTGCCCTGCCCTCAGATGAAGTCTTGGGTTTGCAATTTTGGGAGATGGAAGAATGCTCGCTGCGGAGTGGGTGGGCTGGCGAGGCCTCCTAGATTTAGAGGCCCTAGGCTTCAGCCTACTTATCCTATACATAAATCCGGCACTGGCCATCCCACTCTGCCATCATACTATAGAGAGGGAGAAACAAGCTGTATCAGTGAGGCGTCAATACAGCTTGTTTCCCCCTCTGCTCAACTGAGGAGTGTGCAGCTGCCCTTGCCTCAGTCAAGCAGTTAAAGGAGCCCCCAGCCTAGCGCTGGCTCCTGCAAGCTGGCAGTGGGGTGGAGGGTCTGTGAAACTGCTCAGCTGAGGGGAGCGCAGTTGCCTGTCTTGGCTGGGGGCGGGGCGGGGGCGGGGGCGGGGGACAAGCTGCATTGTCCCAGCCTGCAAGGGTGAGAGCTGAGGCAGTTTCACCCGGTGTCTCATGAGCAGAGGCCAATGCATCTTGTTTTTTTCCAGCATTGTGGTATATTGCCAAACTGTGATGTTTGCCTGGTAATGCACCGCGATGTTGAAAGCTGATATTGCCCAGCCCTAGACAAGACAGCATCTTCCACTACACCCAAGGACACCAGGCTGGCTTAGAGGGTGCAGGGCAGGCCACCTGGCACATAACACTTTCCCAGTGCCTCACCACTTGCTCCTGGCTCTAGGCACAGATAGGGCCCTCTGTAAAGGTACAGGTAAAGGGACCCCTGACCATTAGGTCCAGTCGTGACCGACTCTGGGGTTGCGGCACTCATCTTGCTTTATTGGCCGAGGGAGCCGGCGTACAGCTTCCGGGTCATGTGGCCAGCATGACTAAGCCACTTCTGGCGAACCAGAGCAACGCACGGAAACACCATTTACCTTCCCGCCGGAGCAGTACCTATTTATCTACTTGCACTTTGACGTGCTTTCGAACTGCTAGGTTGGCAGGAGCAGGGACCGAGCAACGGGAGCTCACCCTGTCGCAGGGATTCAAACTGCCGACCTTCTGATCGGCAAGCCCTAGGCTCTGTGGTTTAACCCACAGCGCCACCCGCATCCCTAGGGCCCTCTGTGGCACTCGCCAAATCAGACACAAGTTTGCATAAAATTTTCATACACTTAATGTAACATGAAGATATATACCCTTTTTTGCAGGTGACCCAAACATAAAATGGGTCACGCACAAGTAATAAGATGTCCAACAGACAGACTATCAAACAGGCAATTCTTTCCCCATAATTGCAGATCCATACTACAAAAGGCTTACTTTGTTTAACATCTACCTGCCACATATCTATTAAAGACATTAGAGCCCTGCTCTCCTCTAATGCCAGCTCTCAGCCTTGGGAGAACCGGAGTTTCACAAATTGTAAGTGAGTCATGGTAACTGTCAATCTTTCGTCAGCTGATCTTAGGGCGGCAATACTATGTTCAGGACAAGATCAGACCTGGCAGGGGAGCAAAGGTGATTTAAGATTTACACCAATTCAGTTCAGATGCTCATGCTCGGATAAATTAAAGATTTAAATAGTTAAAAAGCAAGCAGCTTATTCATTTGCTGTGGTTATGTATTAATGCCTCATAATAGCAGCAGTATTTTCTTTCTTTTTCATTTCCTGAGCAAAAGGGGTTTGAAATCCCCACTCAGACATAAAGCTCATTTGGTGCCCTTTGGCCATTCACTGTCTCTCAGCACAAAGCTACATCAAAGGGTCACTGTGGGGATAAAATGCCCATTTAAGTGTTTGTACCAGCAGTGCCACCAACCCACCCGCTTCAAGAATCCCAATATCCCTTCATGGGTGAGATAGCCACCCCTCCTTGTATATTGTTGCTAGAAACAACCAGCCGCTCTCCCTGCCCCACCACTGCATTTACATTGATGAGGGGACAACCATGACGGCCCACTATCAGATTGGATAACAACACTCTCTCTCTCTTTCCAGCTCCCAACTTCATACCAGATTAAACAAAGGATAGCTCTTGGACTGTTGTTCTCCTGCCTATAAGATGATGCAGTCTCCAGTCAGGTGAGGTGGGGGATGCCTACCCCAATAACAACAACAACAACAACAACAATTTATTATTTATAGCCCGCCCATAAGAGATGACCAGCCAGTTGTCTCTATGGCAAGATATCTGTACTTTACCAACTCTTTAGGCACATGTGGGTGTCTAACAGACTTGGCCAGGCCCATTATTTTAACAAAGAGGTTGGTTTGACCAGTTCAGGACCCACTTCTACTTCAAACTCCTTTCTTACAGATACAAGATTACAGACCTAGTTGGAAACCAGAGGCATCATCCAAACCAAACCAAACCAAACCAAACCATCCCATCCTATAACAGTACTTCTTTTCTTTTCTTTTCTTTTCTTTTCTTTTCTTTTCTTTTCTTTTCTTTTCTTGAGTGATTAGTATATTCCTATGTAGATTTGATCAGTTAATCTATTAAGACTCACAGTATTGGTCAACTGAATGTCCTTTAATTGGATATGAGATTTACAAGTAATAATAGTACCCATGATTCCATGTAATTGCTTAATATTGACCGTTATTTTCACAACACACATTAAAAAACGCCATAAAGTCATTCAGGGAAGTAAATGCCAGTGCAGCCAAACTGCTGAACTTTGAAATTCTAATGTTAGACCCTTTGGGGGAGGAAAACATCCAAGCGATACTGAACATATAAGCTGTGTTGCTAAGGATATTAGTGTTCTGTGTTTTCCTTTTTGTCGCCTAGATGGAAGTCTGCTGATTCAGCATTCCCTTTTTGTTTGGCTGGTTACTTCTGTTGCCTTCTCAGGTTGCTTGTGACTTCTACTTAAGTCAGTTTCAGGCTGACAAGTCTTAACTAATTGATAAAATATTGATTTCTTTCTTCTTCTTTTAGTTTCAGTTTCAAAGTGATCAAACACATACTTCAAATTTAGCTTAATTGAACAGCTCTGATCACTGGGGGATGGGGAAATTAATAACCACAACAGGAAACTGTTAGGTTTTTTTAAGCGTAGTCAAGAAAGCCAAACATTTCTCCTTTCAAAGTTGCTTACTAAGAAGGTTTCCAGTATGTTGTAACTTGCTAGAAAGACAGTCATTCTTTTTTTAAAAAAACAAAAAACAAAAAACAGTACAGTATTTATGTTTTTAAAATTATTTTAATGGATTTCTAAAATGTTTAATTTAATCTTTTTAAATTATTTGATTAGAAATCTGTAACTATACCAGACATTTTCAGTCACAATAACACCATGTACATTTTTTTTTGGGGGGGACCCTCACAATTGAACAAACAATGATGTATGACTGGTTATAAATAGATTGGACTGTCCCCAACATTTCTGGGAGTTCACCATGCAGAAGTATATCCTTAAATTCCCAATGATGGTGCAGATTATGAAGCATTCTGTCATCCAAGCACCATTTACATCTGCTGCCTTCAGGCTAGCCAACAGAGCAAGCTCGGATCATCTCAAGCTCTTTTTTCTGCATTACTCACCCTGTCCTAATCTGCAATATCACCATTGCCAAAACGCCTACAGAAACCTCATGCTAGTCTATGGTGATCCTCACTTTCTGCCACGCTGGCACAATAGATACACTGGATATTTGCCCTAGCTCTGTGAACTTTCACCATGGCTAATAACATATTGCTGTTAAACGATGGATTTAATTGATCTGTAATTAAACAACCACAATGTGACACTGATTTGACATAGTTTCGATGCTAAAGTAAAATATTGCATGAGCTGTGGTGTGTGTATGTGTGTTCTTAGCAGAGTGTGACTATATATTGATTGCAATTGCAAATCTCTGGTTGGTGAAAGACAGGGAGGCAGAGGTCCAAGCACTTGTCAGCATCCACTAGTGATCATAAATATGATGTATCTTGCTGATTTAAATGCTATTCCATCTCTTTGCTGGACAGCTGGAAAGAGCCCGACGCTGTTTTGAATAACCTGGTGCATTGGCTGGTTTTGCTCTTGGTTAAAAATGCCTCTGAATATAAATTGCTTTTTATCCCCTGAAAATATTTATAGAAGTACTTATTCAAATTAAATTTGGCATTTTTACGTATTTAATGTTTAAACATGAGCTAACCATGATATATATATATATATATATATATATATATATATATATATATATATATTTGCTTTCGTAGATTTTCACGGGTACAGGAATGCAGGTTTTGGTGTCTTCGGGTGTCTTCCCGTGTAAGAGTCGGGGTGTCTGTGCGACGTTTCGACGAGGTCTCACTCGTCATCTTCAGGCTGGTGCTTTCGGCTTCTTGTTACTGGAACAGAGCAGATTCTGCTCTGTTCCAGTAACAAGAAGCCGAAAGCACCAGCCTGAAGATGACGAGTGAGACCTCGTCGAAACGTCGCACAGACACCCCGACTCTTACACGGGAAGACACCCGAAGACACCAAAACCTGCATTCCTGTACCCGTGAAAATCTACGAAAGCATATATATATATATATATATATATATATATATATATATATATAGGCAGTGAACATTTGTGTAGAGATCAGATATCTTCGCATAAAAACTCATTCGCTTCTCATTCGCTTGTCATAGAACACTGTATCAAGAGCTCAGGCGTCCATTAAGCACCCACGCTGAATTTTTGCTAACATCTTGGCAAAAGTTGCAATACAGTCCACAGTTGCTGATACTCTAGCCTTTGCAGGATCGCAGCTGAAATGTTTTTATCCTCTCTCAAGACTTTATAATGGAAGTTGGATAGGTGTAGACAACTTTGCCCGTATCTACAGATTCATGGTTAATTAAAGAAATTTATTGACTGAATATAATTCTAATGTATGCAATGTCTGCAATCCTATACCAACCTACATGAAAGTAGTCCCTGTTGAATTCAATGAGGCTTACTTTTAGGTTTACTAAGGACGCAGGTGGTGCTGTCATCTAAAAACCACTGAGCCTCTTGGGCTTCCGATCAGAAGATGGGTGGTTCGAATCCATGCAACGGGGTGAGCTCCCGTTGCTCTGTCCCAGCTCCTGCCTACCTAGCAGTTAGAAAGCATGCCAGTACAAGTAGATAAATAGGTACTGTTGCGGCAGGAAGGTAAATGGCATTTCCATGTGCTCTGGTTTCCGTCACGGTGTCCCGTTGCGCCAGAAGCAGTTTTGTCATGCTGGCCACATGGCCTGGAAAGCCGTCTGTGGACAAACGCTGGCTCCCTTGGCCTGAAAGTGAGATGAGAGCCGCAACCCCATAGTCGCCTTTGACTGGACTTAACTGTCCGGGGACCTTTACCTTTACCTTTTTTTACTTCTGAGTAGAACAACACTCTCAATGAGGCAATGAAATTGGTGTGGGGCCATTTGTGACACTTAATCTACATGGTTTAACTATATAGGGGGAAAGGGCTGTGTAAAAAGATCATATTGTGAAAATATTGAAATTGTCTATTTTATTGTGATTACCTTTGCCTGGGAGCCATTCTTCCAATAAATACCACAATATAACTTTTTATTTTCCCCCCAGTCCCTTCCAATAGCCAATCTCTGCAGTGGACCAACTGAATGTAGGGCATGGTGGCTTTTAAATAAATTGCAGGGAAGGAATATTTGCTTGGAAATTAATGCAGTAACTACTGTTCCAAACTGTGTGCCTTTTCCCTGAGCATTTTCTGAAAATTAGTAACTCTTTTCTCATTCATGCCTCTAGCTTGAATGCTAATATGTACGATCAGCCAACATCTGACACTCTCCATACCAACAATTCTGGAGTTCATTTACAGAGAAAGTCATAACTCGGTTGTGTGTTTAAATGTGCAGTTCTGTTTTAGAATGTATTTCTGAAGCATTCGAAAATATGATGAAAGGTAATTTGGAGGAACGCAGGAAAGGTGATTTGGACAAACATAAATCCTAAGGATTGGAGCACAAGAAATGGATTTGAACAGTGTAGTTTCTATAAGTGAATATGGGAAGGACATGTCTAGTACGTTCTCAAGACAAAATTTTATTCTTGGCATATCTGCAATGGATTTTGCTCCATGATTCACCTGTCATTAACTGGGTTAAATCTCCGGTAAAGCCTCCTACAAATATAGGTGAAACAAACCTCTGAGTAATGTATTCTTCTTGTTGAAGAACTTCTTCTGCACTTTTCTAAGAAAGATGGTGGCCATAATTTTCCAGGTAGAAATAATTTATTGACATATGTCCAGATTCTACAGTGAGGTACCCTTAATTTCATTCAACAGGTTAAGGTTGGGAGGAATTTCATTTAATAATGGGCAAAACACAGTATTCTAAAACAACATCACTCCATGCTAGGGATATCCTTAACTAAAACGGAAATAGACAGTTGTCAGGCTCCATCTGCTGGTAACGACATGTAAAGTGGGCTCACCTCACCCACTGTCAGCCCTTGGGCCAAATGTGAATTTAAAGTTGTCAAACAAGTTGTGAAAGGCAGGGCGCAGAGGGCTGTTGCAACATAACTTCACTTGCCAGTTATGTTGGAGGGTGGAGCTGTCCCCACATACCTTTTCAAAGTGGTTGCTAGAAGTCACTCCCTCAGGCAGAGTGGCCACACACATGATCTAGGGATAAACGAAGAAGTCCCTGCTCCAAATGCCACCCTTTATGAATTTCTGGGTGTCGTCTAAAAGGAGCAGGGTCTTATCTGTAGTGGCTCCCAATTTATACAAGGCTCTCAATACATCCATTGATCCCCTTCTCTTGTTTTCTTTCAGAAGCAAGTAAAACACTCCCATTCTGCCAAGCTTTCGGAAACTGAATTGTCATTTTCTATTTGTTTCTAATGTTGTTGTCGCTTAAAAAGTTTTATGATGTAACTCACCTTGAAAACTGTGTTGAAAGGTGCTATATAAACGGTTTATAGAAATAAGTGTGGGTCCACCAGCAAAAGTAGTTGCTGAGCAGGGTTGTAAAGCAAGGACTGGCATTCACACTGGGAATCTGTAGCAAATGCAATAAATAAATAAATAAATAAATAAAATAATTCACTTCAGGTATCACTTTCCTCAGGACAGTGATGCCTTCTAGATGCTCCATGTTGGGAATCCCAGTACAGTGGTACCTCGGGTTAAGTACTTAATTCGTTCCGGAGGTTCGTTCTTAACTGTTCTGAAACTGTTCTTAACCTGAAGCACCACTTTAGCTAATGGGGCCTCCTGCTGCTGTTGCGTCGCCGGAGCACAATTTCTGTTCTTATCCTGAAGCATAGTTCTTAACCTGAAGCACTATTTCTGGGTTAGCGGAGTCTGTAACCTGAAGCGTATGTAACCTGAGGTACCACTGTACTAGGTCTTAGTATCTGGCCCTATAGATGGAATCTAACCATATTCAAAAGCTTCACGTGGATCACTCCCTGTGATTTATTAATGTATTATTATTCACACACACCCCAAAGCTTTGGGGCAGGATAAAAACCCACATAAGCACAGACTGCTCATTGTAAAGAGCTTGGGCTATTTGTTTATAAGCCAAATATCAGTGGTACAAAGACTTCATCATTAACCAGAAGAGGCTGCTAGTCAGCCTGATTTAAATGTTGTGCTTCATAGGTTTTCTGGCAAGGGAAGCTTTTTAACTATTGACCCTGTACACAAATCTAAGCCTATTATAAAGTGATAGCTGTCATAAGGACAGCTAGCCAGATTCATTTTAAATGGCTGCTGAGTGTTCATCTTTAATGAAACCTTGAAACATCTGTTTGTGGTCAGCTGTGAAGCATTTCTGTAGCTCACGGTCATTCTGTCTTGTATGTTTTTTGTAGTTAGGTTAAAAAAAAATATTAAGAGCCCATGTCTGGAATCTTGATCTAGGATTTAGCCTCTGGGGTGCTAATGCTACCATTGGCATTGCAGACATAAACTGCGTAATTATGCTGCAGTGATGTTGTCTCTAGCCTGAGTGGATGAGCTGCAGCCTGTGCAATCCGATGCTCCCCATACCTCTGGGAATTCACTCATAGCTTGAAATTAATCTCTTACAGCTGCTTTGGTAAAGCAGGTGAAAAGTGAAAATAATTATCAAAGCTCTGTGACCTCTTATAATTGTGTGAAATCCGCAGAATATGGGCTGACAGAGGTCGCTAACGTAGCTTGCAGTTTGCTGAAATGACATGCTGCTTAAAATAGATAGCACCATGGGTTTTTTTTCTTCTTCTTCCCCTTTTTCTTTTCTTGAAAGGGTAGGTAATCAATTCTGCAGGCTAGGGAACAGTCCCCTCTTTTCAAGCCATCCCGTGAATGAATGGCTCGTGCCGCAAATTCAAAGGCCTAAAAACACACAATCAGTGATCCACAGGGGCGCATGCCCTAGATCTGCATGAACACTGAGGTTTTCTGCTTGTTTTGTCTCTGATCCTGTCAAACCCATAAATTGCTTTTTAAAATTATGCCAGGTTTTAAAGAAAGCTGTTACAGTTCTGCATGGTTAAAGAACAAGTGTGTGTGTGTGTGTGTGTGTGTGTGTGTGTGTGTGTGGATTGAGTGCATGTGTATGAGGATATGCATGCCAACAGATCACCTATGCAAATTATGCTCACGTTCCCTCCCTCCTCCACCTACAGTTTTGTTATTGCAAGCCTTTCTGATTCGTGTGCCCCAACCTCTGTCCAGTATCGGCAATTACAATATATTTCACCATTTCATGTACAGTGGTACCTCAGGTTAAGTACTTAATTCATTCCAGAGGTCTGTTCTTAACCTGAAACTGTTCTTAACCTGAAGCACCACTTTAGCTAATGGGGCCTCCTGCTGCTGCCGCGCCGCCGGAGCACGATTTCTGTTCTCACCCTGAAGCAAAGTTCTTAACCCAAGGTAATATTTCTGGGTTAGCGGAGTCTGTAACCTGAAGCATATGTAACCCGAGGTACCACTGTAATTCATTGTCTTCATCTTGACCAAGCATAGAAGCATGCTTTTATAGACATTATAATGGGCATTGTTTATATCCCCCCCCCCGGATGAAGCTAATTATTTGGATCCCTTTCAATCTAGCTTCCATCCTGGTTTGATACCGAAACTGCCTCAAGCTGTGCACACGCTATGCCATTAAAGCACATTCAAAGCACATTCTTTCCCTCAAAGAATTCTGGGTACTGTAGTTTGTTAGTGGTTGCTAGGAACTGCAACTCCAATAGGGGTAAACTACAACACCCAGAATCCTTTGTGAGGAAGACTGTGCTTGGATACTCTGGATGACTTGCACTGGGAGATTGCTGGGGCAGTTCATCCCTTTGGATTCTCAGTAGCCTTCAGTACCATGCACGATGTATTCTGGGTTATCTCTCGTGAGTGGAGTTGGGGAACACTACAACTAGCGTTGGTCAATTGCGTGTTCAGACCTTTAAACCTCCCCCTTAAATAAATTCAGACAAGACCCAAATTTTGGTTTGGTTTTTGGCAGAATTTAGGCCACAACCTTTTTGAGTACAGCAAGTGAGTGCTTGCATAGGCTCTGGTTCAACTAGCTCCCTGCACCGTTGCAGGTAGCGCTGATCCAGGGCACCAGCATAGGTCAGCCTAGGGTGAACACCTGGATAAGCGGAAAGCCGGGAACAGGCTATCTCTGCCACCCAAATCCCTCCCTGGACTCAGGCACGGGCACAACCCCCTCACAGGGGTTGACCAAATTATCTGAGTCCCTGGGTTCCTTTAACGGAATACCCTTCACATAGGGATTGCGAGAGCGTTCTCCCATCCCTATTGTTATGTATTGAAGTTCTCACCCTGGCCACCAGGTGTATATAGTTTTCACTCAGGTCCACGTCAGTTATTTTAGGCGGGAAACCCTGGGTTGCTGTTGCTACAATGTTGACAGTCGGCTGCCTATAAAAGCAGGCCAGCTGAGCTGTTTGCTGTTCAGTTCTGTTCCAGCTTACAAATAAAGAGCTGTTTGAAGAATCGCTGTCTCGTCTGCTATGTCTACCCACTATTTAACACCTATCACCTGAACCAGAGCCTATCCGCAACCTTAAAAGTTGTGACGATTTGCTACGCAGCAGGCGAAACCCAAATGGCACCAGCCAGTCAGCCAAGTGGGGAAAATTCCTGCCGTGCCCCTGTCCCAACGACAGACGACACACGAGGGCATAGCAAGGTCAAGCTCACAGCCCTAAATATAGGGAGAGGTGGGCTGGTGTTCTGAATGCATGCGCTGAAAGAGGAAGCTGTGGGTCACGTGCGTGGGCATAAATAGGTCCCTTGATCTGTTTAGCATGTGTCCCATTGGCCTGATTAAATCCACCATCAAGGGACCTACCAATTGGGTGTTGTGGCTATCCAATCGTATCCACCCACAAGACAGGGTTTGGTTGCCAGGTCTCACCGCAACACGTTCCCTCTTTAAGCGAGGGCCCGATTTCTAAGAGCCAGGAGCCAAAAAGTGGTTAAGAATTACTGCTGGCCAGCCTCACAGCCATTGCCCTATGGGGTGCTGCAAGAGTCGATCTTGCCCCATGTGCTTTTTAACACCTGCATTAAATTACTGAGTGGGACCAGAGTGTTACCACCAGCATGCTAATGATACTCAGCTCCAGTGCTATTTTTCTAGAAAAAGAGGTGCTGGAACTCACCGTGAATGCCTTGGTGGTTCTCTTAGAATGGCAATGGCGCCCACCTGAGAGGTGATGGAACTGAGTCCCTCCTGAAAAAAAGCCCTGTTCAGCTCTGTCTCTCACTTTTATCAGATCTTAAAGAGATAGTAGGGATGCGGGTGGCGCTGTGGGTTAAACCACATAGCCTAGGACATGCTGATCAGAAGGTCGGCATTTCGAATTCCCACAACGGGGTGAGCTCCCTTTGCTCAGTCCCTGCTCCTGCCAACCTAGCAGTTCAAAAGCACGTCAAAGTGCAAGTAGATAAATAGGTACTGCTCCGGTGGGAAGGTAAACAGTGTTTCCATGTGCTACTCTGGTTCTCCAGAAGCGGCTCAGTCATGCTGGCCACATAACCCAGAAGCTGTACGCCAGCTCCCTCGGCCAATAAAGCGGGATGAGCGCCACAATCCCAGAGTTGATCATGACTGGACCTAATGGTCAGGGGCCCCTTTACCTTTAAGGAGATAGTGGAAATCATAAACTGAAATGTTGAGGCAGTAAAGAAATGGATGAAGGAGGACAAACTGACACTTCATCCAGATAAGGTGGAAGTATTTTCCATAGTATTTTAGTTTAACCAGCAGCAGGAGTAGAATGACCTGCCTTCGATGGCGTCGCACTGATAATAGGTCTGCGCCTTGGGAGTGCTACTTGATTCAGTCCTGCTTTTGAATACTGAAAAGCTAGTAGTGACTAGGGATGCTTTTTTTTAGCAGCCTCGTCTGGCCTGGTGGCTATACCCCTTGCAAGAGAAGAAAGACTTGGACACCGAAATTCAGGTCTTAGCAGTGTTCTGACTATATTGCTTATAAGACACTTTATGTGAGGCTGTCCTTGAAAAGTGTGTGAAAAAAATCAGTGAGTCCAAAATGCTGCCACCTGCCTCTTACCTGGAGACTATTAGACAGTGCAAAAGGCTCCAATATTAATTTATTTTCTTTGTCTACTTGTCACCGTATTTTTCGCTCCATAAGGCGCACCGGACCATAAGGCGCACCTAGTTTTTAGGGGGGGAAATCAAGAAAAAAAATCTTATTACGCCCCAGCCCCAAAGAGCTTCTGGGGCTGTCAGGGGAAGCCCGGGTCCCCCCCCCCCAGCCCCAAAGAGCAAAGAAGCCAAGACAGCGAGTGTGATGGATCCCGCTCGCTGCCTTGGCTTGGTTTTGGCACAGGTCCTCATGTAGCTCTTTTAATAATCAGAAGGGGTGATTATAAGGCTGTTCCCTTTCTCATACCAATGTCCAGCATTCAAAACTTTTTCTGCTCCTGCCCCCCCCCACTTTGATGGAGGTGTGTTTTTCCCTGCCAGCAATCCCATTGCCTGTTTGTTTATTTGGGGGAAGAGGTACATTTCTCCCACTGAAGGGCTAGCTCCCTGCAGAAAGATTCTCCTCCTCCATTATGTTTGAACAGTTTTCATGCTGTCCCTGGAGAATCAGGGATAATACAAGCATAGTGTAGTGCAGGAAGCTGGTGTCTGTGCTGCTAAAAAAAAAAGTAAATAAATCAGCCCTTATACAAGCTCTTGGTCTCAAGCAACAATCAGCTCATAGCGGGTAGAAAATCTTTGCTTTCTGTGTCATGTTTGCAATGCAGGTTTTGCACTGATAGCAGCCAATTTGTGATAAAAAAACACCCCACCACTCAACACTTTGTTTCAGAAAATTAGCCCAGATCTTCTGACTCCATGATTCCAATGTCTTTTACTTGCCTGAAGTGTGAACCATGATAGCTGCAATCAACAAGGGGATAACAAGTTGGCAGGCAGGAGATGGTTGAATTTCTTACCTGATTGAAAAAATCTGCAGTGCTTTGGAAATTCACAAAGCATTGGAGGTGTACAGTAACTTTGAGAAATATTTAAAGATTATCTTACTACCTCAGATTTTTTTTTTTAAAAAAGAAATATTGCTCTACAGCATCTGGTAGAGTCATTGCTGGAAAGAGGATAATGAGCTAAATGTTTCATTTACTATGGCAATTCCTTCCTTTCTCTCAAAGAGAAATTTATTCATTCATTGGGTGTATCCATCTAGAATTCTCAAGATAGTACATTTTTTTGTAGCTTATATGTATGCAGTACACTAATTTGACTTGATCCTAGAATTTGATTAGAGTCTAAAAAACCTTGCAGTTGGATATAGAATCTAGGAACTTCTTCAAAAGCGTGACATTATAAAAAGCTACACTTATATTCTACCTTTGTCTCCTTTGTGCCTTTCAGGTCATTTTTACTGAGAGAAGATCTGTTGCTGGTGGTTCTGAAAAAACAGTGGACGTTCCTATAAAGGCAACAGTAGATGCATAGGAAATGGAAAGATGTCTAGGCTATAAAATCCAGTAGCTCTTGGGTGCCAAGCTATTTCAACAGGAGCGCATTCATGCTTTCACATGAAGGGGGAAAGTGGCAGGTATCAATCAAGAAGAGATCATCAAGATGCCAAGCAAGCAATATGGAAGAACAACAGTGTTAAGTTGTGGGTGAACATATCAGACGACACAGTGATTCTTCAAACAGCTCTTGTTTATTCACAGGCCAGAACAGAACTGAACTGAAGGGTTCAGCCAGCCTGCTTATACAGAGCTCCACTAGAACGCAACAGTAACCATTTTCTGTAACTATCCAATCACTGAATGTCACTTTCAATCCCTTATTTGCATATGTGAACCTGAACTATCTACAGTATCCCCCTGCTGGCCCAGGGTGAGAACTTCAGTACATAACAAACAGGACAACAGCAGCGATGGTTCCGAAATTTCAGTTGCTGTCTGATGGAGCTGTAGGCAAAAGTAGCATAATGTAGGGGTCATGGGTGCAGGTGTGCATCTGAATGCATAGGCCATTTCCATCTGAATGGATAGGCCATTTCCACATTTGGATCCATGTTCAGATCCACATGCATATTTAGCATCTGTACACATCAAAGGTAAATGTATAGTTCTTGATTTAGCAAGGGATACACATGTATGCATCTCCTTATCAGGACTGGAGTGATAATCCCAGTTTCCTAAGGTAATAAGCATGATCCAGTTCACTCGAACTCATATGTGCATCTTGCATTGAACTGGGCTACTATAGCATGATGTTCAATATCTCTAAGCTATAGTTAAGAAATCAGAGACTGCTCCCTCACTCTGGACCCTCTTCCATCTGCAGTGAATTCTCCCTTCCTTCATCCTTAACAAGGAGCAATGTCCTGTGGTATATTCAGTAAGTATTGGGATAACTGATCTTTGGGAAACAGTACAAATTCCGTAGGTATGTGGGAATTCCTCAGTTAACAATAAATTAAATTTATTGTAAACTGGGCGGGGGAAGGGGCTTTTGTGCAAACTTAACTGAGAGTAAATGAAAGCTGCACAGTGACTCGGCCTGTTGGATTGCACCTTATGCTATCAAATTTCACCATCCACTTTGTGCTGAGCAAAATAAAAGGAAGGCATGAGAAACCATTTCAGCCTCTTGAAGTGGTCTCAACAGAACTGCCAAGGACTTGTACAAGGGAGGTCTTTAACGTAACCCTGAAAATTAAATACAAGAGTCCATTGTGAGGAGAAGAAACATATTTTTTTATTTTTGGGGATCAAATTTTGATCCAAACATAATTGCATCCTACAATTCCAACCCCACCCCAACACACACACACACACACACACACACACACACACACACACACGACTTAAAGGCAGAACTTTGACTGAAGAGCCATTAACTTCTTCCTGTTTGCCTAAATGCCTTTGTGTCTTGAAGGAGGAGAAAGAGGTTCTCTTTTCCATGTAATGAAATAATGTATTTATACTCCAGCTATTAGTTTTGATTTGTTTACTCCTTCAGTCTAGTTGTAGACACACAACAGCGGTTTAAAAGGCAGAGAAGAACCTGTATCCAACTTGCTTTAAGATCAGTGGAGGAAACTTTCAAAAAAGAGAGAGGAGGGAGAGGCTAATACCCATATTGGCTGCAATCGCTCACAAAGCTTACCTAATTTGGCCTCATAGAATTTTAATAGTAGGCTTAGCAAAATTCCCCACTTCTTCATTTCTCTTGAACAACACCATTCTCTATCATTAAAACCCCACCTGAGGCCTTTAAAAAGAAACGTATTAAAACTACAGGGGCAGTTATGGAAAGATCTAACCTGTAATTTACTCCCTATATTTAACACTGAGGGGTTTAGGGTCACCTTGAGCAGGAAAGTATATCTCTAAACTATCCCACTTAATAGATGCCCTATTGAGACTCACTATCCTCCCACTTAATCTCGTTTTGTAATGCATTCCTAACCATAAGAATCACTCTCAGGTGCCTCATAAATAGCCTTTTGGGAAGTATTGATGAGTTTGCTGAACACAACTGAGGATTTGAAATAATCTTCACACTAATGAAGCAGAGGAAGTGGGGAGGACAAGGCCCAATGGACCAGCTGTAGAGGAAAATGCTTATTTATATTTAAACTTGTGTGGAATCTTCATTAGGCAGGGATGACCTATTTCATCATCATCATCATCATCACTATCATTTTATTATTTATATCCCACCCATCTGACTGGGTTGCCCCAGCCACTCTGGGTGGCTTCCAGCATATATAAAAGCATAATAAATCATCTAACACTTAATAAAAATCTTCCCTACACAAGGCTGCCTTCAGATGTCTTCTAAAGGTTGTGTCTCCTCGGCTTGTGGGTCACAAAACTCCATACCCTCCAATATTTCTCCATTTAAAATAGGGACATCCTAAGGAAAAGTGGAACATTCCAGGATTATATCCATAGCTGTCAACCTTCCCTTTTTTTGTGGGAAATTCCCTTATTCCAGCGCCATTTCCCGCTGCTATCCCGGATTGTTAGATATCCTGTAAACTGTCCCCGGGACAGGTGAGACTGCTGATCCCTTATTTTCAAATCTGAAAGTTGACAGCTATGATCAAATCAGAAACCAGGACTGCTTCTGTAAATCCAGGACTGTCCCTGAAAAATATGGACACTTGGAGGGTCTGGCTCAATGCAAGATGGCAGCAGGCCTCTCCTTGTTGGTAGTTGCCAACAACTGGTCTTCTGAGTCAAGTGTTGGGGATGAGCAGCTAGAAGTCACTCAGCCCATGATAGAAGCAACAGGCCTCTTCTGCTTCAGATCATGGATGATTAGAAGCCATTGACAAACATTTATTCTATGAATTTGTCTAATCCAGTTTAATCCACACTGTGGCAGTGAATTTCATAACAGAATGTAATCCTTTCCCTTTCCTGCTGCTGCTGAGTAATTTGAACCATAGCCCATACATCTGGGAATAAATGAAATAATTTCCAGACCAAAGGGCTTTACTTATAAGTGGGCTTGAGATCTGGCTCCTCATCTCTAAGAAATTAAGCACCATTTCTATAGTAAATCTTTATGGTGTAGACATGCTGCACTGTAAAGCTGAATTCTCTACATCACTTATTTCTCACATTTTTTTTCTAAGTACATCTTTCTGACCCAATGAAATTATTCAGCGCCAGAACATCTCATCTCATTGTTTTCTTATGTGGCTGTAAAATCAGCAAGGAAATGGTTTGATGTAGCCAATTTAATTTTACATCTTATCTTAGGTAGGGCATAGGGAGAGGGCAGCCTTTCTTTTTGTACTTTGCGATGTTCTTTTTTATCCTTACAGCTTTGATGAAACTGTGAAAGAGGCTGGCTGTAAATTGAAGGATGATGTAAATACCATCCTTCAGACCAAAGTGCTGGACTAGGGAATAATGCCATTCATTTCATCTCACCTGTTTCAGTTGTATTTCACTCACTGATTTGTCGTACATCTATAAATTTATATTCACAGGGCATAACAAATGGTTCACAGAATTGGGGGTGAGCTGCAGAGCCTCTACTCTCCAGTCACCAGCCCGAAGCTCACTTGGACTCTCGTAGTTAGCAAAACTACCGTAATTGAAGTTTGAGGAATGTTTAACCAACGTAACATTGAAGGGGTCAGTGTAATTGCCATGCTTGATGGTTGCTTCAGCAAGATCCAAGAATTTAAACGAGGGTGACTTTTCAAAGATGGTGCCTCCAAATGAATTAAAAATACAGTATTATTGGGATTTTTTTGTTCTTTAGCGATAATAACTTTACTCCCACTGTCACCCTCTATCCTCCCAATTTTATATTTCGGTTTGATTTTGACAGTAACATTTTTAGTATATGTTACTATTGTAATAGCTTATTTTTAATATGAGTGATAATTTCAAACCCATTATTGTGTTTTATCTCCACAACAACCCTGCGAAGTAAGGTCAGGGTTATTTCACTTCCACTCAAGAGAGTGCAGGGCTGTGAAATAAATCAGCCAAAACAGCCATATCCATTCATTACTGAAGTGGGATTTGAACCCATTTCCAAATCTGGTTTTCTATCCAACAAGATCAGAGGTAGTGCTCAATGACTCTCAGATCTTGCAGAGGTCAATATGCCTGTCTAAATACAAGACTTCTCCTTCTCCTTCCATATATTTATATCAAGGTGATGTAAGATCAAATATACTCAGAGTTGAGAGTGGATTTCATGCTCTTTATTCAGCTCATAGTGGTGAGGAGGGAATGAATGTCCCCTCAAAGTATCTGCTTTATATACATTATTTACACAATGGGCTGCACGTGATTTGCTAATTCCGGAATTCTCCTGTAGGCCAATCAGGTTGTGGATTCACTTCTATCTGGAGCTGGATTGGGTGGCTCCTGCCAACCAATCATACTGTTGCATTGTTCTAGGACCAATCAGGCTGCTGCATTCTGAATCCTATTGTTCTAGGACCAATCAGACTGCTGCAATTTGGATCCTATTCAACTCAGTACATAACATAAGAAATTTAAGAAAAGCAATTAAAAGCAGTTTAAAACAACACAAAAATAAAGATGGATCTTTTACAATAATACAAAATGGACATCCACAGCAGATACCTAGTTATCCAGCTGGGAAACCTTGTTTGAACAAAAATGTTTTCTATTGTTTCCAGAAAGCGCAGAGAGCAAGTTCCTGTCATATCTCAACAGGAGTCTTGTTCCACAGAACAGGGGCAACCACACGGAAAGCCCTGCTCCAAGTTACTGTGGCGCTTCCATCCATACAGTACCAGGTATATGCACTTCATTGCTAATATTATCAATAATAATGAGATCCTGTGATGTCTACGAAGGACGGTTGCTACACCAGCAATTACACTGATGCAAACTAATCAGCATCCTGTTCCTAGACAATAGTTTGTGACCTGCATTTTCTCTGGAGGTCATTATTTAGCGTGCTTCCTAGTCACTGTCCCTTTCCCTTTGTGAGATTGTGACTGATGAACATTCCCTGTATGTGCCTGTGGCATGCTCCCACATGTAGGTTGTGTGGGCAGTGTGTGGCATGTCATTTTGTGTCTACCTGTGCTCATGTGGGAGGAGTTTGATTTCGTTTCCTTTGAAAAGAGGCCTTAGGAAGATTGTGGTATTTTGTATTTATGCACAAATACAAGGTTGCGCATAGGTGAAGGCATAGTTTAAGCCAGTGGCCCTCCAAATGATATTGGGCTACAACTCCCACCATCCCTCATTAAGGCTGACTAGAGTTGGTGTTCAACAACAGCTGGACGGCTACACTCCATATGTGGGTTAAACATTCAAACAGACACTCAAAGACCACTTCTTCCAGGGAGACAGCTAGTAGCCCAAAATGTTGTTAGCTTTTCATAGCCCAGCGCTTGGTTCTTGGACTCTGAAATATACTCAGAGTCGCAAAGTGATTTCATGCTCTTTATTCAGCTCATAGTGGTGAGGAGGAATGAATGAAAGTCCCCTCACAGTATCTGCTTTATATACATTATTTACACAATGGGCTGCACATGATTGGCTAATTCCAGAATTCTACTGTAAGCCAATCAGGTTGTGGATTCACTTCTATCTGGAGCAGGATTGGGTGGTTCCTGCCAACCAATCATACTGCTGCATTGTTCTAGGACCAATCAGACTGTTGCATTCTGAATTCTATTGTTCTAGGACCAATCAGACTGCTGCAGTTTGGATCCTATTCAACTCAGTACATAACAGACTCTTTACAGATCCACACCATACATTCAAAGCACATCCACTGCACATTTAAAGCACATGGCTTCCCCCCAAGAATCCTGGATAATGCAGCTTCCCCCTCACAGAGCTACAGTTCCCTGTCCCCTTAACAAGTCACAATACCCAGGTGTTGTTTTTTTTTTTTGGGGGGGGAAGCTTTAAATGTATGGTTTTGTAACAGATCTATTCTCAGGCTGCCTCAAAATTTTGCTTTTGTTTCCTTCTTGAGGCTCAGAAAACTTGATGACAGCCAAGGGATGGAGGAAGGTGAGCTTCCTTCTCCAAAATGGCTCTCCTACTTCGGAAGAGTCTCTGGCTATTTCTTAATCTTTCAGAAAGATGGTGTAACAGTTAGTTCCCATGGCAACATATCACCCTATTTCACTAACAAAAGAACATGCCAGGCTAGGTCTGGCTTACTGGTTTTACCACTTTAGCAATCTTCCTTTTGTTCAGATTCCAGTATCAGAACAACAGAATCATAGTGTGAAAAGGCACTTTTGAAATGATCTGTTCCAACCCCCAATTTCATAACAATGCTCATCTTTTATGGTCTACAGCTTACAGTTTTTGCCATGCAGCTAGCTTCTATTTTCTGTTGAGAATTTGGGTGTTGTCATGGGGCCACCATCCTCTCTGATCTATTCCCATTATGCCTGTTCCCCCAATTCCTGCAAACTTTGCAGGCATCAGCATATAAATTCTAAGGCAAAGTTCACAAGCCAAAACACCTACTTCCGGGTTTGCAGCGTTCTTAATCCAAGTTGTCCATAAATTAAGCTGTTCTTAAACCAAGGTACCACTGTACTTTGAGATTTTGCTTAGTATTATTCATACAGGGTTCACAGTGATGAATAATAGTTATTTATACATCATCTTTAGAGTGTTCAAAGCATTGCATATACAAATATAATGTATATGTGAATAATAGTCCTCACAATAAAATCCTATGATGTACGGTAAGTGTCATGGAAGGCAGCAACACAAACCCCCAGACTCTACCCAGATACAACTAGGTCCAGTGCTTTCTTGTGGCTAAACTATATACAGTCATACCTTGGCTCCTGAAACGCCTTGGGAGTCGAATATTCTGGCTCCCGAATGATAAAAAACTGGAGGTGAGTGTTCCGGTATTAAAACTTTTTTTGGAAGCCGAACGTCTGGCGCGGCTTCCGCTATTGTTTCCAACACGCCTGAGCAATTGGAAGCCGCACCTTGGTTTCCGAACGTTTTGGAAGTCAAACGTACTTCTGGAACGGATTCCGTTCGACTTCCAAGGTATGACTGTAATGATGCTATCCACAGAGTCCTTATTAGGATGCCTATACTGCAGTTGCACTATTGTGGCAAGGCTAGGATATAGTGTCTTGCCTATAGGCACCTTATCAGGTGAAATTCAATCCAGAGACTCCCTGCTTCATAGTTCAGTCTCTTAATCCCATTTTGCACACTTTTCTGACCCCGTTGTCTGAACACATACACAAACACTGAACACAAACACCATGTTGTCTGAACAGGGAGCAAGGTCCTGTTAGTGGTCCATCCCTGATCTCTGCAGATTTCTTGGTGCCTGTATATATTATGTCAAGCAGCAGAACTGTGAGTTAAGTCCAAGCAAGATGTGGTTTTTATAAGCAGAACCTGCACAACTGCTACAGCATTCAGTAAGGAATTCAAGAAGCAGGCCAAATCTCTCCCCATATCTTCCCTTGTCTCCAGGATTCTTAGGCTGCAGAATAATTCAGACAAATGCTTTTAAGTATTAAAAGCACTTGCAAGGGAGCAGTAGGGCTGTATGGATTAGTCCCACCCCGTTATCACTCCCTTTGATGATACCCTGCCCCTTGACAGTTGGGTATATCAGAGGTGGAGGGACAGGGCCAATGTATTGTCCTAGATCTAGGGTAGCAGAGTCATTAAGGTTGCCCCACATTGGGTGAAAGATTGGTGTTAAGTTGTGGGTGAACGTATCAGATGACACAGCGATTCTTCAAACAGCTCTTGTTTATACACAGACCAGGACAGAACTGAACTGAAGGGTTCAGTCAGCCTGCTTATATAGAGCTCCAGTACAATGTAACTGTAATAATTTTCTAAAACTATCCAATCACTGAACGTCACTTTCGATCCCTTATTTGCATAACTATCTACAGTATCCCCCTGCTGGCCCAGGGTGAGAACTTCAGTACATAACAATTGGTGTGTTCCTTCCAACTCTACAGCTCTGATTCTATGATTCTAGAAACAATGGTGAGCCAAGTACTGAGCCCTTAGGGGTCACTGGCAATGGAGAAGAACTGTCCCCATCCCCCTCTGAGGAGTGTACTACTTTATTTTGCCAAACCTTTATTAGGCATTACAAATAAAAGCAATCATAAAAGTTCATATACAAAATTTTGAAATACAGTGGTAAGTACTTAATTCGTTCCGGAGGTCCGTTCTTAACCTAAAACTGTTCTTAACCTGAAGCACCACTTTAGCTAATGGGGCCTCCTGCTGCCGCCGCGCCGCCAGAGCACGATTTCTGTTCTCAACCTGAAGCAAAGTTATTAACCTGAGGTACTATTTCTGGGTTAGCAGAGTCTGTAACCTGAAGTGTATGTAACCTGATATGTATGTAACCTGAGGTACCACTGTATATACAAAAACAATCACGTAAAATATGTAATAATGAGGATTTTCATTGGAGTTTCTTCCTGCTAAATAGTGCTAAATAGTGACAAAAGCTCAGCCACCTTTGCAGTTACTTCCGGGTTAATGTCAGGCAGATAGAATCTGATATTTTCATTGTGACGTGATGTTAGACTACCCAAAAAAGGGGATAATGCGCTTTTGTACAATGGACAGTAGAAAAGAATATGTTCTACAGAGTCCGGCACATTCAAAGAACATCCACAATGTCTATTGCTTCTGGAGATGTTTAAATATCTGCCCTTGACAAAAGCTGAGGGGGAAAACGTTCAGTCGGGTTAACATAAAGGCCCTGCATTGGACTGGAACTATTGATTTTGAAATACAAGTGACCCTGTTATCTGTTGTATTTAAACCATTGAACTTGGGGGAGCACATTTTATTTACAGCTGACTCAATGTTTTGTTTTTCAATGTCCCTTAATCTGGTTTGAACGTTGCGATAAATATATTGCTCACTTGAATTATACAAGAGTTCCAAGTCGATACCAATAGATCTAATTTTGCTATGTAAGAGTTGGAACCACCTGGATTTATACGAGTCTTTAAGTAAGCCAGAAAGCAGACTCGAAGGTTAGCAATGAAAATGGCAATGCATCCAGCATTTTATAGCGCTAGCCCACATCCAATATTCCATTGTGTGTATACCTAGTTCTGCACACACCGTCTCATACTTGATTGAACTTGGGAGCTTGAGGAGTGGACATAGACAGGAGATTGCCAGGATGACAGGGGGTGTGATGTCATGGGGAAATGTGTTCTTTTTGAAATCTAATGGGGTTCTGGGAACAAGAAGGAGGAAGTAGGCGGAAGCATCGTGGCACCGGCTGGAGGAGGCTGCACTGCAGAACCAGGATGTTATGTACTGAAGTTCTCACCCTGGGCCAGCAGGGGGATACTGTAGATAGTTCGGGTCGACATATGCAAATAAGGGATCGAAAGTGACGTTCAGTGATTGGGTAGTTACAGAAAATGGTTACTGTTGCGTTCTAGTGGAGCTCTATATAAGCAGGCTGGCTGAACCCTTCAGTTCTGTTCTGTTCTGGCCTGTGAATAAACAAGAGCTGTTTGAAGAATCGCTGTGTCGTCTGATATGTTCACCCACAACTTAACACAGGAGCCATGACTGACTGCTGCTTTGGACCCACACTTGCTGAAGCTATGAGAGGGGCAATGAGAGATATTCTTGGGTTGGACTTGTAAAAGGGTAAAAGAGTATTGGGAGATGATCCACAATGAATTGAAAAAAATGTTCAAAAGTACCTTCCCCCCAAAAACCATAATCCTTTTTGTTGGGGATAATTCAGACGGAAATTCCCAGGTCTCAAAAAAGGTTATTTATGTATGCCACTACTGCAACCCATGTTTTGTTAGCCCCCAAATGGAAAATGAGCGAGGTCCCAACTAAAGAATGCCAACTTAAGCTGATGGAATATGCACAGCTTGAAGACCTGACATATAGAATAAGAGAACAAGAAGAACATACCTTTAAAGAAGACTGGAAAATGTTTATTGAATATATGGGGGGGGGGGAATTGTGTACACTTGAAAACGCTGGCAGCATTAAGATAAATTCAACAGTGTTAGTAAATTTTGATGGATGTAATAATGGAATGGTTTAGTTCAGAGGTCAGCAAACTTTTTCAGCAGGGGGCTGGTCCACTATGCCTCAGACCTTGTGAGGGGCCAGACTATATTTTTTTTTTTTGGGGGGGGGAATGAACAAATTCCTATGCCCCACAAATTACCCAGAGATGCATTAAGTAAAAGCACACATTCTACTCATGTAAAAACACCAGGCAGGCCCCACAAATAACCCAGAGATACATTTTAAATAAAAGAAAACATTCTACTCATGTAAAAACACGCTGATTCCTGCACCGTCCACGGACCGGATTGAGAAGGTGATTGGGCCAGATCTGGCCCCCGGGGCCTTAGTTTGGCTACCCATGGTTTAGTTCATGCAGGGATTTATGGTATGCATAATGAACCATGGAAAGAGAAGAAGGGAAGTCATTGATATTGTAAGGATGTTTAAATGAGTATTTAACAGAAAATCTATCTATCATCTATGACACTCTTGGGGTATAATGTTCTGCACCTTCTCTGCTGAAGACTCCAGGTCTCTTACACACCCTTTTACACACTTGAACACACCAGGTGTGTACAATAAACCATGTTTCTTAAAAACACTAGTCTCTGCTGTGCCTCAATTTTTCGCAACAGAAACACAACCCTGGGTGAGAGCCTGGAGGCCCCTTGGAGTCTTGCTCCTGCTTGGTGGAGATTGCGGGTGCTGCACCGCCTTCGTAACAGGTACGCAGCCCTACAATCCTCGTGTATGCTTTGTCTGAACCACCCTTACATATCCTCCCAGCAAGTGGTGCTTTGTTGTTTACAGGCACTACTGTATGTAAGAACGCAGCAGGGTTCACAAAACCTACACACTTGCCAGTTGTATACATATAAGCTGCCTCCACACAGCTTTTTTGCATGCATCAGAACACACAGAGGCTTAGCACATACTGAGCCAATGAATGTGTCTAGAGCTGGGTGTAGGAACAGTGGCAGAATCTTGCTTCTCTGTATTCATTCAGCCTCCACAGTTGGAAAGAGTCACACCAGTTGCTATGGCATCTCTAAGGAGATGCTCAAGTGGGGTAGCGGGTTGTGTGTGTGTGTGTGGAACAGGAGTGGGGGAGAGAAATTACTTTTCACCAGTAGAACAGGAAAGAAAATGTACCACTTACCACTACTGTACTTTGAAACGCTCCAGTAGGAAAAGGATATATCGCATACCAAATCTGCATCAATTCTCTCTTCACGTCTTTTCAAATCAGGTGCATAATCAAAATGTATGTCAGTGAAAACAGCATAGTGATGTTAAGCTGGAAAAAGGAGGAAAGATCAGTGTAGAAGTGGAGTTATCCAAAATCCATATCTACGCATTGATGTGTGTGTGTAAGAGAGAGAATTAAATTAACTGCGCAGTGTAGAGGACGCATGATAAGAAGCGAAAAACCAGTGAATATGAATGAATCTGCTGCTGTAAGGAGAATAATAAATCACCAAAGTTATGCTAATTTGTAGGTTCACCATTTAATTCTATTTTTTCCTTTGTTAATCTTTTTTTAAAAAACAAATTAACTTGTTAGGTTGCTAAATATGGATGAGGTGAAAATGTTGGGTATGCATTCATGATACTCTGCCTAAAACCATTCATTACATTTGCATTCTCGGCACTACTCTGTGACAAGCGTCATTAAACAGCTAGACAAGTCAGTTTATAGTGACTTCTGAAAGTTTTTCGTCCTTAACATTTCTAGAGAAGTCAGTAGCCTAAACAGGAGATGACACAGAGCCACCTTTACTGCACTTTCTTGAAGTGCCTGAGTGGCACATGGTTGCAAAATATGGACCAGTCCAGCTAAAGGTGTCACAGGATGTTGGACATCACTTCGTAGCAAATGTTCTTTTCACTGATGTTGTAGTAGAAGAGCAGTGAATGTTTAATAACAACGGCAGTATCTTGCATCACTCCAAATTTAAGGGAAAGCACTGCATGAAGTATTTTAAATTATTTGTGCTTGTGGTCTTCAATTGCTTTCCACAGGGCTGTCACTTGATTAAATAATACTGATTTAGTATATTATTTTAGTTTATTAAAACATCAATAAATGCAGATTAATTCATACGTTAATATAAATTCATTGTGCTGACTCTGTGCACCTTCATATCTACCGTATTTTTTGCCCCATAGGACGCACTGGCCCATAGGACGCACCAAGTTTTTTTTTTGGGGGGGGGAAATGAATTCCCCCCCCAGGCGCTTGTGGGGCCGGCTGCGGGGAGAAGCGCTCTTCTCCCCACCACCCGCCTGCAGACCAGGTCCGGGGACAGCGGGAAGATGCGCTGCGCCTCCCAGCTGTCCCCAGAGCTTGCGGGGCTGGCGGCAGGGAGAAGCACACGTCTCCCCGCCGTCAGCCTCCAAACCACATCGGGAGACAGCGGGATGGCGGCGTTCCGCCTCCCCACTGTCCCCCGACATTGTGGGACTGGCGCTGCGGCTCTCCTGAAGCCTGGAGAGCGAGAGGGGTCAGTGCGCATCGACCCCTCTCGCTCTCCAGGCTTCAGCGAAAGCCTGCGTTCGCCCCATAAGGACGCACACACATTTCCCCTTCATTTTTGGAGGGGAAAAAGCGCGTCCTATAGGGCGAAAAATACGGTAAATAAAACACTTCTGAAGAACAAAGCATTCTTCCTTTTTAATAGGCACATGTCATGTGAGACAACACTGAAGAAGAGGCATTTTCTTCAAATTAGCACAAAGCAAAAATTGGTCAAAGGGGGAGGAACCCAACACATTTTCCTCCTTTGGTATGTTTGCTCATTTATTTGTGTGAATTAAGCATAGATTTAATTCTCTTACATTGGTAGTAATAATTGCTTCCCCAAATGGTTTTAGATACGTGCATTATACCTCCAGGCACGCTTCTTATCCAGCACAGGGCATCTTTAAGAATAAACAAATTGCAGGGGTTTGCAAACATTTTGACAGTAATAACAAGACACCACATCGTTATAGCAACACTGAAATAGTAAACAAGAATTAGCATAGAACACAATAGTAAACATAATGAGATTCAATCATTGTTGAGTCATTTGTTTCCTCCCTATGGAGTCCAGTCCAAGACTGGCAGATACAAGCATCAGCTCGCCTGAGTTTTCCCAATTGGTTCAAGGCCTTCAGTAGCTGCGGAAATTAGATGCACCCACATAGCAATATGGTATTGTATTCAGGTCTGCTCAAACCCAATATTACAAAGTGTTTGCGTACAAGATGGACAAGTTAGGATGGAAGAATCCATGGGACATAACCAAGTTGTAGCCGTGGCATGAAAGCCATTCTCCCATGGTGATGCTGTAACATTTGACGGTCCAGGAGAATGTGACCAATGCCAAGCAGATGGATCCTTCCCATGCAATCATTGCTCAGGGGCAAGCAGGTAAAAGGACCCATAAGATTGTCCCTGTGGATTGCAGCCCCATGTGAAGTAGCTCCTACTTCACAACTGTAATATAGTCAACAGCTTACTTCCCGAATGTTTTGGCTCCCAAACGTCACAAACCTGGAAGTGACTGTTCCGGTTTGTGAACTATTTTTGGAAGCCGAATGTCCGATAGGGCTTCCGCTGCTTCCGATTGGCTGCAGGAGCTTCTTGCAGCCAATCAGAAGCCGCGCTTTGGCTTTCAAATGTTTTGGAAGTCGAATGGACTTCTGGAACGGATTCTGTTCAACTTCCAAGGTATGACTATAGAAAATTCCTCCCATTCTTCTTATTCTGTGTCAGTGGTGTACTCCCCAGCTGGATCAATTTCTTGCATCAGGACACAGACTGAGACTACCTGACAAACTTTATTAGCTCCCAGTCACATCAAAAAAGGAGTAGATTATTAAGGGAACCAGACTTTGGGGAGTAAATGAATTCAAGAGAGCATGAACCAATGAAGCTATAGCAGACATTCCTTGGCTGTAATAGGTCTTGTTCAAATAGTTCTCTAAGCCTTGCTGATTATAAGGGGACACATTCACTCCATTTGACATACTGGGAAAAGCCAAGACCACGTCACCATTTCGACCTGCAAGAGGAAACTGTTTACCTAATCAGAGGAAACTTCCATGGACAGAAATCAAGAGGATTTCTTTTTATGATGTCATGCCTATGCCATGTGTCCAGTTCAATGGCAGGAGTAGATGTCCATAGGTATATATTTATTTGGGAATGCATCATAGTACTGTAGAAGCACATTTAACTGTTCAATCCTATACATATCTAATTAGAAGTACAGGTAATCCACAGCTTACACACATCTAATGTGTGCACATTCAGGTTTCTGCACTTGGCAAAAATGAAATAAAAAGGGGGCAGAAAGGGGGTGTGTGCCCAAGAGAAAAGGCTTTGGCAATCCCACTCACCATTGAACCCATTGGACTATTCTTAGTTTTGGCTTTACGGACTATCCCTGGAATGTTCCCCCGCCCCTTAAGTTAAGAGTCACCTGTAAATCCCACTGAATTCAATGGTGCTTATTCCCTATAAATGTAAATTGGTTTCAGCTCAAATCATTTCAGCACCTGATATTTCGTTGTGCATTTTATTTCACCAGTTTTATAACATTGTTCTTCTAAGTGCTGCTACCCTCTCTTCTGAACACCCAAGATGAAGCTGGCTAGTGTGGAATTACGCATTGCATAGAACTCTTGCATAGGAATGCATTTGGGGGTTTGTGATTTTTATTTATGTAGTGCAAATGCATCTGTTGGGGCTATAATATAAACAACATTTCAGTGAAATAATATGGCAACATAGTGCCCTCCAAATGTTGGACTACAACTCCCATCATCCCTGACTACTTTTCATGGCAGTTTTGGGACTCCATGTTGGCTACCCCAGCCTATTTTTGCTGGAAATAACATACTCCCCAAGCTCACCATCTCCCCACTGATTAAAATTTATCTAAATGCTTTTTCAATGGGATGAAACGGAAGAGGTGATTTTCTGTAAGGAAGTGGTGCAAGGAGAAAGGGTTAAGAAGCCTCTCCCTCCCTGCACTTCAAATTTCAGTCACACTAGAACAATAAACAATGGTTAGTTCTGACTTAGTAACTAAAACTAAATTCAAATGAATCTATTTTCTTAGAGGAGATAATTTAATGCAAGAAACCAGCACCAACTGACTTCACAAAATTAAAGCAAGGCAGCTGTCTACTGCATACTGTACACAGTTTGTGGATGTGACAATAGAAGACTGAACATTGTTTAAGAAAAAGTAACATTTCAAGCAGCCCTTAGATGACGGTAGTTGGGGTGCTTACGGTACTAAACTGGCTAAAGTGATTACTATTACTTACTGGCTCACAATGATCAAACAGTCGTAGAATCCATATGAGGAGTCTGACTGAGAGAACTAAGTCCAACAGACTTATTTGCTTTCTTCTTCCACTCTGTCTTGGCCCAGGATCTGGACTCTGACATTTCCATCTCAGACCTTTCCAAGCAACAGTCATTTCTCAGACAAAAAAAGAGAGATTTCCTTCCAGATTGCATTTTGCTTTGATCAGAGCAGGCGCCAATGGGGGATTCCTCCCACCACTAGCAAATACTAGCTTCCCCTGTTTAGGGACGTTTTTAAGGATTGATGTTTTTATTATGTTGTAAGATATGTTGTAAGCCATCCAGAGTGGCTGGGGAAACCCAACCAGGTGGATGGGGTATAATTGTTGTTGTTGTTGTCACATGTAGTTTGACCCACAGAATATTCACTGTCTTCCTACCCACTTCTGGGCAGCGGCTCCTCTGTGAGCTTCAGTCATAAGCAAGAGACATTTCTGTTAACTTGCATATCACTTTATGGCATCTGGCTGTCTAGCTAACAGCATAACTTTCCAAGTACGACTGGTTTATGGTTCCTTCCTGCACAAGCAGCACTGTGTGATAAGTAAATATTGCTTAGGAGGATATTCCTTTTTCACCAACAAATGTCAGAACTAAATCGCCATTTCAAGCTGATGTTTACAGCAGCAGACGTACAATAACAAGTTAATTTGTCCAGAACTATAAATGGACTTTGGTATATGGAAAAAGGGAGATGGAAACGAAAAAAAACCCCTACTATCTTTCAGGTGCTGTGAAATTTGTTGTAACTCAGCAGAAGAAAACAACACATTGTAGAAAAATTTGCTCTGTACCTGAGGTAGCTAACCTGTGGCCTCCTAGATGTTGTTTGACTGCAACTCTCATCAGTCTAGGCCAGCATGGCCGATGGTCAGGAATGAGGGACATTTTAGCCCAGCAACATCTTTAGGGCCACATGTTCTTCATCCCAGCTCCATAGGAAGTAGATGTGCTGTCAGACTTTAAATCCAGCACTTTGCCAAAGTGATATACAGTGGAACTTCGGGTTACAGACACTTCAGGTTACAGACTCTGCTAACCCAGAAATAGTACCTCAGGTTGAGAACTTTGCTTCAGGATGAGAATAGAAATCACGTAGTGGATGCAGCGCGGCAGCAGCGGGAGGTTCCATTAGCTAAAGCGGTACCTCAGGTTAAGAACAGTTTCAGGTGAAGAATGGACCTCCAGAACGAATTAAGTTCTTAACCCGAGGTACCACTGTATATTTGTTTTAATCTAACGGGAATTAGTTGATAGATTTTTTTTTATGGATTGGGACCCGGTATCTATGGCAGGTGAAATCCACAACTTTGGCTTTCTCAGATTTTCAGCATGGTAGTTCAACAGCATTTCTTTTTATGTTGTCAGATTTGCAAAACTAGCTGTAAACAGAATTTTTTAAAAAAGATGTTGGAATAGTAAAGATAATGCTAGCTATTTCTGTTTTGTCGTGTTTTGTTTGGGTCTTGTATACTGTTCCTTTCTCCCTTGTTTCGCTTGCTTGTTCTGTCATTGTGACACTTCGTGAAACTAACAAGAAATGATCTGATCTTCAAGCAACGCTGCCCAACCAGGAGGCAATGTTATCAAGTGACGAATCCCATTCTGTTTGCAGCACTTCTTAAAGTCTTTTTGGGTTGTGTATTGATGGGGGAGAGAAAAACAGTATAAAAGGCTGGAGGGCTTGTCTGCAGAGCTGAAGAACAACTGACCCACATCTGGAAATTGGTGTTGGCATTTCAGGTTACACCATTTGGAGAAGGGCAGATGTTCCTGATAAAGCTTGAGCAAGTTACAAAAAAAATTGTGTGGAGATGGATATGAGAGATAATCTCCTGGTTGCCATGGGTTACTCAAGTTGATCTGTCCCTTTGCTACCTTTGCCCATTATGGTTGGCCTAAAAAAGCATAGGAGAATTGCAAGCTGCTTGGGAGTAATTGCTGTGGCGGCGGAAGAAGTATGAATGTACCTGAAGAGAGGAAGTTACCAAGGCAATTAAGGAACTTACTAGTGTAAATGCATCCTCAGAAATGAAAAATGAATGTCTGTTCACTGCAGAAGCAATTGGGGAGTTGAATAGGTTACTCAAGAAAGCTGTGGATTTTTCTAACTGGAGCTCTTTCTCTCTCTCTGTGTGTGTGTCTCTGTCTCCGTCTCTCTGAACCGAAATAAGTATTTGGCAAGCAGGAGTTCCAGAAATCATACCTATAAATGGCAGGTGCCTCCAGACTGCCAGTACTTTGCAGGAGGGATTCAATTAAAGGTCATCTAAAGCACAGCAAGTTCACTTTTTTAAAAAAATGACTTTTTGCAGTTTGGAAAGTGATGGGGAAATCCATTGAAAAATGTGTAATGGGAAGATGCCTAAACTCAGAATGAGTGCTGATTGTCGTATAACTGCCCTGTGCGCAAATCAGAACAAATGCTCCATAAAAACAGGACATAGTTTTACTGTACATTTTGTGCAAGCAAATCAGGATGAATACAGTGGTACCTCAGGTTAAGAACTTAATTCGTTCTGGAGGTCCATTCTTAACTTGAAACTGTTCTTAACCTGAGGTACCACTTTAGCTAATGGGGCCTCCCACTGCCGCCGTGCGATTTCTGTTCTCATCCTGAAGCAAAGTTCTTAACCTGAGGTACTATTTCAGGGTTAGCAGAGTCTGTAACCTGAAGTGTATGTAACCTGAGGTACAATGTACTGCATAGAAAGGTCATCTGGAGCAGCCCACCATAGAAGCATTGGCACTAAGGTACTATTAAAGCAAGCAAGCAAAATAGACTCATAGACTTGTAGAAGGGACCCCAAGAATCATCTAGTCCAACCCCCTGCAGTGCAGGAATATGCAGATTTCCCATATAGGGATTGAACCTACAACCTTGGTGTTATCAGCACCATGCTCTAACCAACTGAGCTATCCTAAAAATAGCTTGGCAGCAAAATTCTAGAGACAATGTGGCACATTCAGGGGCCTCCATGCAAGCAATATGGCAGATAAACAGAATCTGGGCCTGGCTTATTTTGTTTCGTGCTGAAGAGCCTTTGGCTGTTTGAACATCACTCTTACTGCAGATAAATTAACCAAAAAAATTCCTCTGGTCTCACATGAAAAGAGCCGGGAGGAATGGTATTATGTAGAACTGAGGCCAGCAAGGGAGAGATTCAGTCCTGGATCCCAGATGTTTACATATATTCCATGCAACAAGATAGTTATATTCAAATGTAGCTTAATGTCAACCAGAATTGTATTAGGCAAAAAGAGGTGCATATCTAAGTAACATTCCTGTCCCCTCTCTGCTGTTGTTTAAAATATATGTTAAATCCATGGGAGATATTTTTTTCTCTGTCGCGGGAGGCATTCCTTTGGCGTTAATCTGTCAGGTGGCATGCCAGCAGTGGCCAGAGGTGGGTGGGACTCAAGCTAAAAATGGGAGGCATATCCCTCTTTCTTTCTCTCTGGCATCCTTCCCCCAATTTTGCCTCCTTGCCACCCACATGGAATTATGCTGAGGGCTGCATTGAGCTCTTGGGCCACAGGTTTCACAGGCTGCAGTGTCTATCAGGAGAAGTGCTTGCAATAGCACCCTCCCACCCCATGCAGATAGCTAAGAAACGCACTCAGGGGAAACAATATCTTGGAAACAAAGCTTATTATGTATTTTTAACTTTGTGAAACTCATGACAGGTTTTGCACATTCCATGAATAGAAGAGGGGGGAAAAGGTCTCTTGCTTAGTATTGAAACAAGGGTGTTTTTTTGGCACTACACCGCTGAACAGCTTGCACCACCAATCAATTTGACAAAAGGCTCTTCTCTCTAAATGCAGATAAGTGCATCATGTTTGCAAGGCCCATCTATTCCCTGGCTTAATAAATGAGTCAGTCTCTGTTAATGCACAATATTCTTAAGTTTCAATCTGATTTTTTTTCTCCAAGAGAGAAGTCTAACCATTTAAATAGGTTAGCATTTGGGGCTGAGAACACAGCTTGTTTTCCTTTGACAATACCCCTAATAGGATACTAGTCTGCTAGAATAGCAATTCAAAAGTTTCAGCTTAAGAAACTTTCAGTAAGCTCTTGGAGTATTCCCATTATTTCCCCAGATAGATTTCAGGTGGAATTTCTCCCACCTGCCATCTACATGACTGGTTTTTCTGTTTTTTGTTTTATACTATCAATATGGCTTATGACTTCAAAAAACCATTTAGAAGCCTGGAACTCAGACTCTTCAGTACATAATTCTTTTACACTGCAGCTGTATATCCAAGAAGCTGAGTTGATTCCCAGTGTTTCAGTCCAATATATTTATAATCTTGCCATGTGCTAAAGGAATACAGATGCCGCGATGCATCCATTAACTTGATCATAAATCATCCCATGATAGCCCAACACTGCGCTGTCTGCTTCCACACTAGCATGAAAACGTCCTTATAATAAAAAATATCTCCAGAAATGTTTAAGTTCATGCAAATGGGATATGAGTAATGGATTGTTTACTCTGCATCTTACCAAGTGATAGGAGACCATGAACTCGATTATATACATAACCCCAGGATGTCCTGAGGCTGTGGCAATTTGAGACTGCAATATGGGAGCAGACACCATTGAACTAAACATATATGTAGACATTCGTAAGATTGGCCTGTGAAAAGATTGACTCAGAAGCAAGTAAGATATCTCGACGACTCAAGATGAGCAAGTGTTTTAAGTTTTACTAGCTCTAGCGGATATAAATTCACGATTCTCCCTCTTTTTGTAAACTGCTTTGAGGTTTCTTATGATCAAGCGGCATACAGTTTTTTTATGAAAAATATATATAAAGAAATGGGGCAAGCTGTGTGTGATCTAAGAAACCTAGCGGGGAACGGCCTTGGTCCAGTATACCTGAAGGAGTGTCTCCACCTCCATCGTTCTGCCCGGACACTGAGGTCCAGTGCTGAGGGCCTTCTGGCGGTTCCCCCACTGTGAGAAGCCAAGTTACAGGGAACCAGGCAGAGGGACTTCTCAGTAGTGGCACCCGCCCTGTGGAACACTCTCCCACCAGATGTCAAAGAGAAAAACAACTACCAGACTTTTAGAAGACATCTGAAGGCAGCCCTGTTTAGGGAAGCTTTTAATGTTTAATAGATTATTGTATTTTAATATTCTGTTGGAAGCTGCCCATAGTGGTTGGGGAAACCCAGCCAGATGGGTGGACTATAAATAATAAATTATTATTATTATTATTATTATTATTATTATTATTATTATTATTATTATTATTGCAAAAACATTATGCAACTACATAGACAGAGGGGTTTGTTACATCACGCTAGCACTACAAAGGCAACAGCCTCTGATTCTTGATGGCGTGAAAAAAGCCTCCGATCTAGTCCAAATATCAAATCTCTCCCCCGATATAAATTTTGCAGTCTGACATCTAGGCTGGTTCAACGCCACAAATGAAAGTGTCACAACTAGACATATTGCCAGTTGTCTCCTTTCCGCAGCATTTCAGTGGCAACCGTTTCCTAGCTAAAGGGTAAGGCAGAAGGGTAAATCAGGCTGCTTTAACAAGAGCTTTAAGCATCAGCACGATTCAGATTGCTTTGAAGGAAAGCGCAAAATTAATCTTCTTGTAGCTCTGTAAGCGACGCACCGGCATGCAAGGCTATGCTCAAAAGCTTTGTCTTGACAGACTATAGATGTTGTGTCACATAAAACACACAAGATTTGGTGGCTGTTGTGGCAGAGAGCGCAGAAGCTCCCTCTCTGGGGAGCAGTAAGCTGGACAATGCCCTTTCTGGCATCCGGCCATGGCAGGAGACATGCAACAATGTAGGAATGTAAATTGGCTCTTCTTAGGCAGTGTCTGAAATGCCAGGGCTGGTACTGAGCTTGTACATAACAAAAAAAGGGGATGACAATCCTCTTACACTCTCAGTATTATTATTTGTCTTTCCCTCCCTTTCCCCACAGGATGTCTATTGTGATGCTTTCATTACACATGTATACTCGCTAGGCCATTCCTTCATGCAACGTAGTATGAAAGCAAAAATCTAAGCATTTGAGACTATTGTAAAATTGGTATTTGTCGCAATACTTTATCCCTGCTAAGAAGGTGTACATTGAGTGTCTCATTGTGTTATTCTTTCATTTAAAAAACAAACTGTTTTGAAAGTAGGGCAGATATAAAAGCACAAATAAAATAAAAGTGCAAAAATAACAGTGATGCACAGATTTATTTGCTAATTGTTTGGAGAAAGAATCAAAATATGATTAGTATTTTGTGGTGTTATTCAGAGAGAGAATGTTAAGGGATAATTTGCAAGGGATTTTTTTTTAATTGGGCTGATCTGTGGTGTGGAACGATGTCACACTTCTACAGATAAGTTTTTTCTTAATTAAAGAAAAAATGCTTTCTGGTGTTTATATACGCAAACATGGAGCACAATCTACTATTGTTTAGGGTGTTCTTAGTTCTCCCACTGAAAACAGTGAATCATGAGGTGTTCTGCCTATTCTCTTCTCTTATCTTGCTTAAAAAGATCACACAGCCTGTTCCACTGAGGCAGTTCCTATCCTGCTCCCATTTCCACCATCCATCCTTGGTTTCTTATTTCCAACATCCTTTACGGGTCCACTAAATCCATGCTCTGTGTTTGAATTTACCTGATTCATTTGGATACTGAATAGGGACAGGAAAATCTGCCAGTTTTGATTTCTCTTATATTCTTGTTTTTAAATCTTCAGTTCTCCACATTTCCACATCCATTTGCATTATTTTATATTAAAAAGTCATTATGAAAATTCACCAACATTTTAGTGATGATTTTTACTCTGCTTGGATAGCTTTACCAAATATACACATTCTTGCAAAGCAATGCTCCTTTGTATAATGCACATGTGTGCTAGTTTCCTTGTTATATGCATTTCCATGCACACCTCACCCTAGCATAGGCATTTTTGCATGTATTACTCCGCCAGAGAACTGCAAAGCAAAATTCGGCCATGTGTAGATTTTGAAAGGTGGCTGTGATTCAGTTTGCATATTGCTTTATAGACTGCAAATTAGATAAATTCCCCTTTACATGCAAACTGGATCAAATTTCTCCTCCATTCCTGATACCAACCTGAGGCAACATTCTACCATCACCATCCTATAAGTGTCAATTTGTTCCAAGGGACCTGCTGTGCTTTCAAATGCTGCTCAACCATATTCTCAGAAATGGTAGTTCCTGTGGAATAGTTAATATTAATTTTTCTATTTCAAGGTGCCTCTAGAAAAATAATAATGCTGTAGGAGAATGGTAACGCACACACAATTCATGAACCAATAGGATGACAAGGTGGACATGCACTGTAGGCCTTCATTTTGGTGAGAAGAGAGATGGATGGAGCGTTGGAGCATGGGATTAAAACTTAAGTAAGCACAACTCCACAATATATCTGGATTTAAAATGGGATTCATCAGAAAGTAAAAAAAGAAGAAGTTATGTAGCATTTTAAGAGCTGATTATGCGTTGTGAATCAGCCCTGATTGATACAAACAGTAGCATGTTATAGAAGTTGATTTATAAGAGGAGTGAGGTCAGAGTACTTATGGGAGAAACAGTGGATACTTTGGATACTTTCTGGGTAATAGGCTGCAGTTCTCTGTTCCCTTGCATATGGGGCAGTTGCTCCCATGAATCTGGGTCATTTCATAAAATAGGAACTAGCTCTATGAGTCGGCATAGAGGGGAAAAAAATCAGGGTTCTTTTCTACAGACTTAACTTGATAATAATGAAGGTTAGTATTCCTGTTTGCACTGATGGAGGAAGAAGGGGGTGGGGGGAGTGCACCGCCCCCGGCACCACGACCCCAGTGGGGTGCCATCGCGGCTGCCCCCCCCCACTGGGCGCCACGCCCCCGCAGACGGCACGTTACGCCCCAGGACACGCACCACGCCCCTGTGGGCAGTGCACCACACCCCTGGGACATGCCATGCCCCTGCGGATGGTGTGCCATGCCCCTGCGATGCGTGCCACACCCCCGCCTGCTCTCCGCCCCTCCGTGCCAGAGCATGAAGCTCTGCCACTGCGTTTGGAAAATATATACTTGACAACTGCTTTCTAAGGTACTGTGTATCTCTTTAAAAGACAAGGCATTTCTTATACGCTTTAGGAGGAAAGGGCAGCCAGAAGAGCTTGAGAAAAATTATGAAAGGAATACACTTAACATTAACTGTAGGATTTTGGCAATACATTCATCTTTATAGCTGCGATTCGACCCAACAAGGAAAGTTTCAATCTTGACCAAGTTTCTAGATCCTTTTTAATTTCTAACCAACATTTTTCATAGTTGTCCTTAAATAAGTTCAAATTTTTAGCAGTCAAATTTACCCCTAGGTATTTCACCTTCTTTACCACTTTTAAGTCTGTCTCTTTCTGAAACCTTTCTGATTCCTCAGTTGTCAATTTTTTTTCCAAAACCTTAGTTTTTTGCTTGTTCAGTTTAAACCCCGCCACCCATTAACTGTAGGATTTTGAATGGAAAAAAAGGAACCAGACTAGGATTTTTTCAAGGTGATAGAAGAGCATGAGACTCTTAATCTTAGGTCCATGGATTAGAGCCCCATGTTGGGCAAAAAATTCCTGCATTGCAGGGGATTGGACCAGATGACACTTCCAACTCTACAATTCTATGATTCTAAGACTTTCCTCGTTTAGGGGAAAAAGGATAAAAATCTAGACAAAAGTCACTTATCCCTCCCCTCCCCCCCGAATACATGGCTGTACAGTCGTACCTTGGTTTTTGAACAGCTTAGTTCTTGAACATTTTGGCTCCTGAACGCCGCAAACCCGGAAGTGACTGTTCCAGTTTGCAAACTATTTTGGGAAGCTGAACGTCTGATTGGGCTTCCAAGGCTTCTGATTGGCTGCAGGAGCTTCCTGCAGCCAATCAGAAGCCACACTTTGGTTTCCAAACGTTTTGGATGTTGAAAAGACTTCCAGAATGGATTTTGTTCAACTTCCAAGATACAAGGCTGGTTGCACCACACTGGGCGCTGAGCTTAGGGAGTGCTGGAGGGTGCCACAACTATGACAGAGAAAATTGAGGAGAACAGAAGGCAAGAGGCAGGGGGAGGTGGTCCCAAATTTTGGCTTTGCACAGGAGACACTGCTGAAATGTGAAAGTATTCCATATTTCTCTGTTAATTATGGAGCAGCCCATTCTGACAGGGCAGGGTGGGGGTACTCTAGGGGAGGGACTGCAGAGAGTCCTGCTGGCTGCATGGATGAAACACTAAACTTGACATTTGATTGATTTCTAGAGTATCACACGTTTTCTTCATGGATTCCTAGGTCATCGAACAGCGCACACAACAAACGATGTCTGATGATGGATGCTGCATACATTGAGGCAGGGCTTTTTTCAGCTGGAACTCACTGGAACACAGTTTTGGCACCTCTCAGGTGGGCGCCATTACCATTATAAGAGAACAAGACACAGGCACCTCTTTCCCTCAAAAAATAGCACTGCATCCAGGTGCTTATTGTGTGTTCTCAACATGCTGAGCCTGAGAACCACTACAGCTATACAATTATTCTTAGATTAGTCACTGTAAGTTGTTTTTCAAGAGCATGATTCCAGCCTAACATCCCCATCTTAAGAACAGATGAGCCACAGTTGTTCCGAAGCACACCACTTCATTGCAAAAACGTAAAACTAGATGGCTTTTGCAATGATGCTGCACTGTTGCATTGTATCAGTCCTTGCTGCAAAGCAGGGCTATTTATTTGCCATCGCAGATCAATTTACACAATCCAGACATTGTGCCAGATGAGCAAGGTAAAAAGCACTTTAGAAAGCAAAGCAGGTCAAGCTACAATAAACTGAAGGGGACAGCAAAATATGTAGCCAGATGTACTGTTGCAAATGTTTAGGATAATGATGCCATTCTTTAAACTCTTCAGATGCTTTAAAAGTAAGTAACAGCTCTATTACGCCCAATTTGGATACATTGGAACTATTAAGAAACATCAGCATTTCTTTGTACGTGCTGCTTTGCAGCTGAAATAGTGAACTTCGTTTTCCACTGTAAAATCTGTCCACTGAAATATAGCTTAATGGAACTCAGATTTTGTTACACTCCAGGAAACTTAATTTAGATTATCTTCAGATATTACGAGTACAATATGGTTGCCACTGAAAACCTGCTTCTTTATGGTAGGAGCTAAAGCCATAATACAGTGGTACCTCAGGTTACATACGCTTCAGGTTACATACGCTTCAGGTTACATACGCTTCAGGTTACATACGCTTCAGGTTACAGACTCCGCTAACCCAGAAATAGTGCTTCAGGTTAAGAACTTTGCTTCAAGATGAAAACAGAAATCGTGCTCTGGCGGCGCGGCGGCAGCAGGAGGCCCCATTAGCTATAGTTGTGCTTCAGGTTAAGAACAGTTTCAGGTTAAGTACGGACCTCTGGAACAAATTAAGTACTTAACCCGAGGTACCACTGTATGTGTAATGATGTTGTTAGCCATTCCTATGTGGCTAACAGTGTGGTGTAGTGGTTAAGAGCGGTAGACCCGGAATCTGGGGAACCGGGTTCGCATCTCCGCTCCTCCACATGCAGCTGCTGGGTGACCTTGGGCCAGTCACACTTCTCTGAAGTCTCTCAGCCCCACTCACCTCACAGAGTGTTTGTTGTGGGGGAGGAAGGGAAAGGAGAATGTTAGCCGCTTTGAGACTCCTTCGGGTAGTGATAAAGCGGGATATCAAATCCAAACTCTTCTTCTTCTTCTTCTATGCCTCGTGGACACCTGGTTGGCATAATGACTTAACTTGAATCTGGTGGCAACCATTCCACATTCATAATATCTAGAGTCAAACACAGTGTTTCAAAATGCAGTTTTTCCATCCTTATCGTTCAAGCAGGGTGTCAGTATTCACACCTTTTTCTTTTAAGATTTATTGCCTTGGACACAGTGCATTCTCCCACCATACTTTTTCAGTATACTTTGGCTTCTTGTAGTTGACCTCTCGCTTGAGTTCAAGGGTGGATGCCAAAACATCTTCGATAATGACATCAACGGCAAGACGAGTTGATAGCTTTTGCATAATTTGATTACTTCATATGCAAGAAAGTATGGTTACTGCACTGTAAGCATGATTTTGCAAGCTTCTGAACAGTTTTTTTTTTACCAAATTGAAAGACATAGTCACAACAGGGCTCTTTGGTTTTTATGTTTTTAGATCAGCTTGGGTGGTGTATGCCACAACTCCCTATGTCAAAGGGTTTCAACCTTTTTGAATTCATGGCTCCCTCGACCAACTACATTCTTTCTGCGGCGCCCCTGTGGGGCTCAGGAGCCCAGTTACATCACCCCTTGACTACAGAGCTGGTGGCCTCTCAACCCTTTCTTGAACAGCCTCCCTTGTGGAGTGTTCTCTCAGCCTCCTCTCCTCTCCCCTCTCCTTGGGAGTCCTCTGGGCAGCAGCTGCTGCTACTCCTGATCTCTGAGCTTCCTCCCACCCCACCCCACCCCAAAGAGAGGTTCCTCCTCACACTGCCTCACTGCCTCACAGGGGCCTGGGACTTGTCTGTCCATTCCCAACAGCAAGGGCTGGCAGAGTGTCTGGCTAGGCTCCCTTGCTTGCTTACTTACTCTGAGGCCACTTCAGCTCCTGGCAACCAGCACTCCCTGACCAGCCCAGAGGCACCATTCACCTGGGGAGCTTGTAGCCAGGGCTGCTGCAACAAACAGCTGTGCAAGCCTTTGGGAGGCAGAGATGCTAGAAGGCATAAAAGGACGGAGGGAAGGAAAGAAGGACAGAAGCCAGTGTTGCCCGCAGCACCCCTGACCATCATTCAAGGCACCCCAGGGTGCCATGGCACACTGGTTGAAAAACAGTGCCCTATGTATTCCCTCCTTCTGCCACCTGAGACAATTCAGTTTAACAGTTGCCCTTTACTTCCTATATCACAATCAGATGACAAAATTATTTGTGTTGTCATTACCCCAAAGCTTAAACATATTTACTCTGCATGGTTAGAATTTATAACGGAATATGTTTAGGATCACCCAAAAGAAAGGATTATTGCCATTTGGTGCAAGACAATAAAGAAGTAAAATACAAGCACACTATTGCTGGCATTAAATACCAAATATAATTGCAACTGGGGTTGTGTGGAGTGTTTAAGGGCCGTGCTGGAAATATTGATTGAATTGAATGTGCTTAAAACATGACTTGTTCAAAACAGATTCCCCTTTTTTCTGTGAACTTCTCTGAAATGAACAGTGTGTATACAGTACTCTAGTTCAACATCCATTCATTTCAGTGGGACCTCCATAAGACCAATTCCCAATGGATTTTGCCCAAGAAAGAAAACCGAGTTGTTTATATATTCCAGAGCGCAGCAGTGAACAAAAGAGGCATCCTGCGAGAATCCTCCAGTGGCACCTAAGACCCAGAATGTCTGGAAGGATTACAAACAGATTAATAGTTCCAATTATTTACCCATCCAGAAAGATCCTATTTGTCCTTACAAATGAAGTATGAAGAGAGGCTGATAATTTGCAAATGCTGCATATTAGGGCACATGTGAATAGCCTACAGAATAAGTTAAGATATAAATCTGAGCGATAGAGAAAACCACAAATACAAAACGCCACGCAGCAGCCTATCTGAAGAAGAAGCAGTAACATCTATGAAAAACAATTATTCTCATGTAAGAAGCAGCTTATCTTCCTAAGATCTGCTATGTCAGCAGATAGGCAATCAGAAGGGATATATACGCTGATGTTTTAACTCAGTCTCACAACACACACCATTCACTAGCTTTTCAGGCAGCTGTACTTTGGACTGGGGTTTGATACTGCAGCTAAAAAAAAAGTTGAAGCTGCTGAAGAGCCCAGAGACCATCTTGCCTGTGAGTCCTAGAAGACCTGCTTCCTGTTCCAGACCAGGCCCAGGGGCAGACCCACAAAGATTGCATTGCAGTAATCTAGTTTAGAGTGCATGAGCTGCAGATGTGGGCAGGGCATTTGAAGTTCTCTTTTAGAAGAGCTTATTTTACTCAGACCCCAGAAAAAAATCTGATGTGAATGCAGGGTTAAAACCATGCTATCAGAGATGTATGAGAAGCATACCCGAAGAACTGAAGCTATGATTCAAGAGCAAACGGGTTAGAGATAGATAGCTTATTTTGTTGCCAGCAAGTTCTTCACAATGTGCTTACATGAGATGAAAGAATGAGAACTTGATCGTTTTAAGGAACAGATGGGGTTTTGTAATGGTCTGCACGAGTGCCAGCAGAATCAGACACAAGGCACTGGCTGGATCTAAGTAGTGCTTGGCTGTAGTCACAATATAAGCAGCCTGGACTGCATAATTTGAGAGGCTGTATCTTGAAGGGAAAAAAACACACCATTCAGATACTCCACAGAAGTGGCAACCTACTAAATGGCCCTGAAAGGTATTTAAAATATGTACAGAGCTGTGTATGCTGGGTAAATGTGAGGTGAAAACAACAAGAAACCAACTCCAAATTGTTGTTCATCTGTTATTAAACTTCATACACGATGGACGTTCTCAAGGGAAAATGGTCCCATTAGACATGTGATACATAAGGGAGAAAACACACCAGATTATTATATATTTGACAACAAAGCTTTGGTAAGAGATTATACTAAGTTGTAGAAGATTTTGCAGAATCTCTTATGATCCTTGTGGAAATAAGTGTAATGTCCACAAACAATCCTCACTCCGCTGCCTTTTATCCTATTCGTCTCTCTTTATGGTCCCCAAGGTTTGAGTGATGGACCAGTGTAGGATAATCTTCCTACTGAAGCATAAGGAACATGTGCTAAGCATGATGGGTGGCATGGATCACCATAAAAAGTGGCAATGGTGATGGCAATTCCATACGAAATGTCCAGTATGGAAGTATCCCTCAAATACTGGAACTGGAGCAAAACTAGTGCTTGTGGGCAAAATAAAAAAAATAAAAAAATTGTCCAGTATGATGTCATAATCCATTAAACCAGGGCTAGGAAGTCTGTGTCCCTCCAGATGTTCTTGAACTGCAACACTCATCAGCTCTGACCATTGACTATGATGGATGAGAACAATGGAGGTTGAAGTCTAACAACATCTGGAGGGCCAAAGGCTTTCCCCATCCCTGCCTTAAACTAGACCTTCATATTTATTTAAGTGCTGGGTGTGGGGGGTGGCAGGGGGGAAGGTAACCTTACAGTTGTTTGTTCACTATCTATTTAAAATATTTCTGCATTGGTTTCCCCTCACTCCAAGCAGGTTATGCAAGGCAATTAATTACAAATTAGTAACACTATTCTTTATGTTTTGAGGTGATAATGATCATTATGATGATAATTACAATGAACAACAATCAATTAATTAATTAAAACAGTATTTAACCACAGAACCATTAAAAATGGCAACTGAGCATCATCAAAACAGTTTGTAATCAAATTGACAGCTCAGAAGCTTTCCAAAACAGCTAGATTAGACAACCCTCTTGAAAGGTCACGGTGAGAGAAAACAATGGTTGACTTCACTACGGACATCATTCCAAAGCAATGACATTTTTACCTCACATAATGAGAATATACAGAGCAGGCCCCAGTCTAATGACTGCAATTGGTGCTGAGGCATGAAGAGGCAGAAATGCTCTCAGGTGCATTTTTGTTCCAGATCATAAAAGGCTCAAAGGCAAGCACTAGAATCTTAAACTGGGCTTGGAGTTTACAGGTGGGTTTACAGCCAGTGTGGGTGCCAAAAAGAAAATACACTTTTGTTTCCCAGAATTTTCCAGGAGATGAGCCATGGCAACTTGCTCTACCTTCTGAGTTATCACCAATGACAACACCACATGGAACACAGCACAGCAGTCAATTATAGAAGTCATAAAAGCATGGATAAGCCTTTGTGTTCAAAATGGGGTGCAGACTTTACAACAAAAAAAAAGAGCTGATAAAAGGTCCTACTGACCTTGTGTTGTGAATGAAGAAAATCTAATTTTATTTATAGCATTTGTGGTGGAATATTATGAACCAATGAATCATTATTGTTTTGTTACATATAGTGTAATAGTAATGTGCGTATAAATTTATTTTTCTGTAAAAAACAATTATAAATCATTTTTAATTTATAAAAATTATTTATTTTTAATGTAAGAAAGGGACCAGTAGTACTTCCTGTTTATCCAGAAGTAAAGCAGGATATGCGATAACATCCTGGCTTTGGAACAGCATGAACACCATGCTACCTATGACAGGCAGAGCAACTCCATCAAGAGCATTGGAATTTCTCTTAAAATAACTCATAGCACATCTTCATACCATGTCTGTCCTTTTCCACCACTATACCTTCCATTCCCTCAAAGTATATCAAGTCCTGAGACCATAAATTTATGCTGACTTTCATAAATATCAGAAACAATTCTCACCCCTCAAAGCTGAAATAGTCTTTCCACCTCTACCACTTGAAGCCCTTGCTGGAAAGCTGTGTCAGACTACCCTGCAGATAATGACTCGGGAGCAAGACTGAAGCTATGTAGCTTTAAACCATATTACCCCAAATAATCCTGGGGGACTGTCGGTACTGGGAACTGTAGCTTTGTGAGGGGTAAACTACAGTTCTCTGGATTTATTTATTTGTGTGTGCCCACACACATGCTTTAAATGTATTTTTAATGAATGATGTATACACAGCCTCAGAGATCAGAAAGCAGAAATGTAATAGAGTTTCTTTATAGAGTTGAGAATCATGAGGCAGAATCTCACACAAGGAAGAAGAAGAAGAAGAGTTTGGATTTGATATCCCGCCTTTCACTCCCTTTAAGGAGTCTCAAAGCGGCTCACATTCTCCTTTCCCTTCCTCCCCCACAACAAACACTCTGTGATGTGAGTAGGGCTGAGAGACTTCAAAGAAGTGTGACTGGCCCAAGGTCACCCAGCAGCTGCAGGTGGAGGAGCAGAGACGCGAACCCGGTTCCCCAGATTACGAGACTACCGCTCTTAACCACTACACCACACTGGCTTTTGAAAGGCAAGCATTTTCAAGTGAAACATAGCTTTTAAGGGAAAAACCAAACTGATAGTGCATATTACCCTGAGCTGCCAGGTATAAGAGGAATACTTACTATCTTTTTCACCTGGGGGAAGCGTTTATCCTAGATTTGCTGAAGTATTTGCATATCCATAATTCTCCATGGCAATTTCCAGAATCCCTGTCAAAGATACCTGAAGTATAGCCTTCCTGTTGTCATTGGCACCTACTTATTTCCTCCCACATTCAGGCAGGGCATTTCAACATCGTTGAGAGAAATACACCCACAATTTATATATGTGTTCATTAAAATACTTAGATACTGCCTGCTATGCAGTTATCTCAGTGCACAATAACAAAGTCATAAAGTAAATCCAACTGAAATTATTAAAATACAGTAAAAGAAACAATCTGGCAGTAACTATCTCCTTAAATTTCATAATGGCTTCCATGAGTTGTCAGCAAAAGCTTCCGAACCAATATTAAGGGCAGCCCCGCATAGAATGCATTAAAGTGATTGGTAATCAAGATGACCAATGTGTCAGCCGCTGTAGCAAGGCTGTCCTTGTCCAGGAATGGTGCTTCTCACACCTGTGGCGACGTGGGCCTCCAGGAACAAGGGCTTTAGTAGCGTCCCACAAGACTAAGTCCTAACTGTTGTGAAATAGCATTCAAGAATCTCTAAAATTCCATAAGTCTCTGGGCATGGAGATTTCTAATGGTTCTCCTTCTACTACTGGGGCATGCCAACAGGCTTATTGGAAGTCCTCCTACATTCAGGTCACCCCTCCCATACTCTGGGATAAAAGCCAAATCCAGGGCATGTCCTGCCCTGTGAATGGGGCCCATAACACCTCCATGGTTGAAATTGAAGCCACAAAATCCTGAGATGAGCAGAACCGGTTGTCCTGGAACTCTCCAAGACCTAAGACTTCATCTGCCGAAGCTTCTGTACAGCAGGCTGGGTGGTACACCAACAGCACCCTCCATCTGACCCTTTAGATGTAGGTCCTTCAACGCCACTCCAGAAGTAAGAGGTGGAATCTTCATGAACCACAATGACCCCCGTCCCCCCCTTCCAGCTTATGCCAGTGCTTCTTCAAGAACCTTAGTGGGCACAGCTGAATCAGGTCTGCTCCACCCAGCTCACTTGCTTGTTCATCCAGGTCTTGGGTACAGTGGCAGAGTCACCAGATTCCCAAGGAATGGTGGGAGGGCTATAAAAGGGAAGAGACCCTGCGTACTTCTAATTCACTTTATCCTCCTATCTGTAAACACTGTTAGATGACACCTCCCCCCACATTCCAAGCACACAGGCCGAAATCCTGTGCATACTTCCTTTGGAGTAAGCCCCACTGGGGTTTACTCCCGAGTAAGCATGCACAGGATTGCACAAGGCAAATGGCAACCGTGTGACCTGCTGTTCTCAGGTGTTGCTTGCTTGCTTTTCACTTCTAATGCAGATATGCCTTTTTGACGCCTATTTGGACAGGCAGTGCTGTCAGAATCAATTAAGCGCCTGTGTTGCAGACCACTTGCTCCTTCTGAATGAAGAGAAGGTTAGTTAAATTGATGTGATGACTGAAAACAGAAAAATTATATTTTGCCAAGTCAAAAAAGCCCCGTATCTTGTACAGAGAGAAGGACATCGCCATTCCTGTTCCCCTAAGCCAAGATCACAGCTATGTGTCTATGTACTGAATGTGATATGAACATGCCTCTTTTTCCGGAGGGCAGGAAGCATAAGAGTGAGTGCAAGCGATACAGTGAAGCTCCAGGGGAAACCGTTCCAATTGCTTTCCCTGTCAAACCTCACTGTCAGACGCTGAAATGAATATGATGATAGGTGGATGGTTGAACCCATCTTGGCCTGAGGTTAACTGAAGCTGAATTGGGAAAGTTGGAGGAAGAGATGTGACTAATTATCAGATCCGCGGAAGCAATTGTTTGTGCAGCCTAGTCCGGGAAAGGAAATTGCACATCACATGAAAGGCCGAGTTTAAGGGGAGCGGGAATCCCTTGAGGGCTGAAGGCAAGCTTACAAGTCGTGCTCAACGCCTGAACCATCCAGAATTAACATTCTGAGGCAGCCTATCTCTGTCAGGAGCTGTGCCTTTAGCCATGACTGTCTTGCGATTCAATCCTTGGTGTACCTGCCTGAAGGTGGATGTCACATTAGCAAAGCAAAATTTAGACTCCTGCAAGGTAATACAGGTTGCATTATAGGGAATAAAAGGAAGAGAGAGAAAGAACACAAAAACACATTTTCCAGGATCATCTAAGAATATGGCAGAAGCCACCTACCATTTCTCTCTTAATATCTTTCATAACATAGGTGCAGTAGACAACATTTTCACTACACGACACCATGCTCTACATTTAAAGAACATTAAAAGCATCCCTTCCCACAAGAATCTTGGAAAATGTAGTTTATCCCACACAATTTTTCACTTCATGTTGTTTAGTCGTTTAGACGTGTCCGACTCTTCGTGACCCCATGGACCAGAGCACGCCAGGCACTCCTGTCTTCCACTGCCTCCACAGCTTGGTCAAACTCATGTTAGTAGCTTTGAGAAAACTATCCAACCATCTCGTCCTCTGTTGTCCCCTTCTCCTTGTGCCCGCCATCTTTCCCAACATCAGGGTCTTTTCCAGGGAGTCTTCTCTTCTTCACTTGAGCTCTCTTCTTCACTTATAGCACCCTTAAAAACTACAGTTCCCAAGTTTCTTTGGCCGGGGTGGGTGGGTGGAATAAGCTTTAAATGTGCTTTAAATGTATGGTGTGTACACAGCCTAATTCACTCTTTCTAGCTGCTTTATTTCAGTTACAGCTGCTTCCAGTTGTGTGCCTGCCAACAGGCTATAAATGGAAACGATAGTTGCAAACCCGCCTGTTTGGCATCAAAGCAGAACAAAAAACCCACCTTGTATATAACATATACAAGGTGAGAGAGCTGAGCTGGGGGTGTATGGGATCTCCGCTCCAAAAGAACTTTGTATAGGGATTTTATTCCCTTGGACAATTTATGCAATCTTAAATTACCTTCCTCTAAATCTGTGGATAACTGGAGGATGTGAAATGGATTACAATTTTTTTCCTGAGCAAAAGAATATTGCTGATGCGTGGTGATATGAAACCTATAGATTTCTCGGGTTACAGCAGGCACAATTTTACAACTTGGAAGTAGGATTATTTGGGTAACCGAGTATAAACAAGACAGAAGGAAGCAAAGATTATCTGCTTAAACGTGCACAAAATTTTGGAATTGTTCCACCCAGGCAGAGAGAATGTCCACCCATGTGTCTGATTCTGTGTTTCTCTGAAATAATTTTGTCACTATAGATCATTAAGAAATCATTGCCTCTTTAAAAAACTGAAGCAAATCTGTGGCTTTTCTTATATTATGAAGAGCTATCTGGTCAAAGCAAGTTGTGTAGATAAAGAACCACAACAAGCAAGAGAGCCTTGAAGTTGCCCATCAGCAGTTAGGACTTTGGCAGCAGGCCATGCAGGCACATGGGCCAATTGGCCTGTCTTCCCTATTATATTTCTATTTAAATTACAGCAATTATTTCTAAATTTGTATCAATACAACAGCATAGGAAAATTTTAGGCAATTCAGTGTCCTGACTTCTTTTTTTTTTGGTGATGCATTTCCATTTTTGACAACACGTAAGTCCTGTTAAGGGGATGTCCTATCCCAGAAGTCCTCCTTTATTTATTTACGGTATATGGTTGCTCAGTTATGTGGATCCCACATAAGAGGCTCCGGACCCTGTGATACTAGGGTTGTCATATTTAAAGAACAAAATTCCTGACAACCGCAAACTTGTTGAGCTTTTCTCTCTCTCTCTTTTTTTTTTGGGAACAAACCCAAATTGCTGAGATTTTTTGGGGAAACCTGCCCCCAAAATGCCTTCCATTCCCAGCTTTGGGAGCTGTTTCCGCTGCTTTTTCCATTGTGTTGCCATACAGCCAGGTTTTCCCTGACATTTTGACATTTTAGCAAAATCCCCCCACCCCTGACACCATTTTTACAAGCGAGAACCAGGACATGTCAGGAATTTTCCTGACGTATGCCAAGCCTAGTGAACCTAAACTCAATGTACGCTTGCATGGAGAACTATCCATTTATTACTTACGTCAGAGTGGTGAATTGGACAGAATGTAGGTTTTAAATCAGACTGACCTGGGTTCAAATCTCTGCTCAGCCATAAAGTTTCACCCAATAATTGTCTCTCAGCCAAATCCTCCTCCCAGGATGTTTTATTGCAGCTACAGCCTGCAACATGCTCATTACAAAATGGTAGCTCATTTGTGCTGGACTTTTCCCGCTTTAGTTTGTTCTGCAGTGCTTCTCCAATGCTACCACAATATTGTTGTCTGGAGGGGAAGCACTCCTATGTGTAAGGATAAATGGAGGACAAATCCAGGTATGCTTTCCTGAGTGCGTAAAGGAAACTGTGGGATATACATGTAGCAAATAAAACTTTGTGCTTTGGTGCTTATACTCTTTGGGAGGAAAATGCTTTCAGAAAGAAAGAATGGAACAGGGAGATTCGGTAAACAATGTCTTTGCTGTGAAAAAGAAAAGAAAAGAAACAGGCTGCAGATTTTCAGCCAAAGCATATACCTGCAACCTTTGTACTAGGTTTGTTGGAAGCATCCTGGCTCTTCAAACGTACCTTTTCGACATTCAGTGGGATACAATACAATTCCAGGAGGAAACATGGCTAAATAATGCCCTGAGAAAGGAAAGCTTGTTCTGCAACTGCCAGTACGTGAAGAGGAATCCATTCGCCATGTACCAAATGCCTTTCATAAAGGTGAACATCTGCCATGAATATGCCAACCACCTTTGATGAATGTGTCATTCAGAGCTTTGCCACACTACAGAGAAAAGCTCTGAGGCCCCGTTTAATATAATGGCCTTTTCTTTATGGATGAAGAAGGCTGCCTATAGCACAGCATCTTATTCAGTGGGGGGCCAAAACAATGCCGAAATCAAGATGTTCACCATGCTCTGTCTTTATTACTTTCTTTTAACGTGCATTAGGTTAGGTCCCTCTCTAAATAAAGAGCTCCAGTTTAAATGAGTGAAGGGGTGGTTTTTTAAAGTAGTATTACTATTCATAATTATGAAATTCCCCAGCTGATTGGCACTCAGAAACACTTCATATAAAAATTAATGAATATAAAGTCAGTGCTTTTTTCTCAGGGGGTACTCAAGGGGACGTGGTACCGGCACCTCTTTTTGTTGTTGTTAAAATGTGTGGCACTTACTGTAACAGCTTCATGGTGAGTACCGGCAACTATTTTTCTACGAAAGAAAGCACTATATAAAGCCATAATGAATTTCAAAACCCTTTGTTTGGGGGGGGGGAGCTGAAAGGGAAAGGGAACAAAGTGCCAGGATATTTCATGCAGAGAAATGTCTTTCAGGAGGGTTGATGGGGGATTCAAATGAGACAGAGACACCTCACAAGGCAAAATTTTCTCCCAAGAAGCTTCTGTGGCCCAAAAATTTCTGTTTTCCTTCCAGCAACAGTGTCAGCTTTTATAAATCCATTCAGCCTGATTAAACATGACTTTGAACAGTGGGTGTTTTTGTGCTTGTCTTTATAGGTAGAATTAAACGTCGGCGCAGTCGATGTAGCGCCAGGTATTTGTAGGCTACGTGTGTGAAATTACATCGTGCGCACACCCAGCGCAAGTATGTCGTGCAAACCTGGCTAGATTTATCAGCTGCCATATAAGCAGCAGCAAGAAAACCTAAATTAGAGGTTGCTAAGTTACAAACCAGATAAGGCTAAGGCGTGTTTCCAAATTTATATAAACACTCTGTCTTAATTTCAGCAGAAGGGTCTCATGTAGTCTTGGCTGAAGATGGTACTAGCATGGAATAGGTTAGCTTATAAAATGGATTTATCTCTTGCTCTCTGCAGGGCCTTACTTCCAGCTATATTTCAAAGAGGCATTACTGCATTCAGATCCTATTACAACATATAATGTAGGAGAGAAATAATGTCTAATACCCAGCATGGGAGCTTTCTAATGGTAATACACTTTATCCCACATGCCACCCCCAAAGATACGCTGTGCTGCCCTGGAGTATGAGCTCCTGGCAAATAACACACAAATCTGTATATCCTGACAACACGAGGAAAACAGCCCCCCCCTTTTTTTTACAAAGCCCGGAGAACAGAGATGCCTTCATACACACAGATAATGTAGACATTAATCCACTGACTGAGGGAATGGGATTTGAGCTGTGCAAATTCTAGTTCAAAGGAGAAAGCCTTCTTAGTCGTGATGTCTTTGTTATCAATGTTTAGCTAATAAATGACTTAATATGAACTACACGGCTCTGATTGGCTTACCGAATGGATTTGGATTCCTCTAAAATTACAGCTGGCACCCTGTTAAGAGTGATCAGGAAGAGGACTTGTGCTCAAGACCTAAAGGGGCAAGGTCTTTAACAGAGGCACTCTTATCCCAATTTGCCATTTAGACAAGTAACCTTGACACTTGTGTGGAGATATTAGCTCCAGCTAGCTATTAAAGAGGCGGTAGTCTCGGTATGGGTGCAAGGCTGTTGATCTTTAGAGTAACTACTGACCTCCTGGTGGTGAAGAATATATACCAGTATATATTAAGTGCAAGTTTCGGCAGTTTTTGTTTGAAAACTTGAAGCTTGAAAATATGTATCTTCAACCTGTGTTGGGGAAATCCATGCTGTGTGCTCTGCCATAGTGATGTGGATGGGGCAACTGCTGATGCAGGGCGGGTTTTAAAATATTTCCCCATTGGGATGGAAATTATTTCCACTACATCCAAGACTGCTGTAAAATTGCACCAGTGGCAAGGGAGTGGTCACAATCTGGGGTAGCATAAGATTTGGCATGAGTGTGCCTTCCCTCGGACCACCCATAACTCTGCTGCTTCATTCTGCCAATGTATTTTCACCAGCTGGTTATTTTCATTGGCTGGCATATCTTTTTGTGCTGGTGGTTTGTCTCCATTTTTGCCACCAAATCCTGCAGACCTTCACCCGACAGACCCTGGGTATAGGAATTTCATTCTCTTATTGTTTTAAATAAGTGTTAAGACTTTTTTTTTTGGCAAATCAGTTGAAAATATGGCTTTTATATTAGCCATGAAAACTAAATGGTGCCTCCATGATTAGACACAGTGTTCCATTCCTGGATGAGGGAGACAAAAAACCAGGGGAACTGGTAAGCTTTTGAAAACGTACGGCTGGCCACAATGTTAGATTTCCTTTGATCAGTTAAAAAAACACACTTTTTGTATCTTGTAAACACAACATTACAAATGGATATTTCAGAATCATAGAAACTCAAGTTAAACTTCCAGAAACATTCACCAGCACCAAATCTGTATTAAAATAAATGGACAATATTATAAGATAGTCCATAGTCCACTTTAGTGACTTACGTACCTTGTCTTCCAACGTTTTAACATTCTGAAACTCTTTGTAATAATCAGACTTATTACAATATAAAAGCAAGAAAACACACACAGACACACACACACAAAAAAAATCCTACAACCTTTGGTAATGTCTCTCTTTTCCTGTGAGTAGAATGCATCTTAACTTTAAAAGTCTCCTCAGACATATTCCACTACCAAGAATACACTAAAGCTGCTTTTGCGTTTGTTGTGATATTGCTAGTGCCTCCATGCTGAGCTACTCGAGAGAATCCGAAGAGAGATCCTCTGTAATGCAAATCCTCCTTCCCCGGTTCTTAGTATAGTACAGCTGTTACAGGCAAGAGGCATGCTTTGAATACATGATTTTTCTCCCACCCCCACCCAATAACGCACACCTTCATTTTTCCTTTCAAACCAGTCCTTTACATTGCCTTGATATCCAGTTGTAGGATTATCTCCCGACTCAGCCTTTTAGTCACTAGCCACACGGGAACAGCCACTTGGTGGTTACTTGGTGCAACTGACGAGGAATTAATTTTGCTACCTGTCAGCTGTTAGCTGCTGGTCATAAACATTCTTCTCATGTCGCACCAGCAGCAATGTGTGTGTTCAGATTGATCAAGGGCCCTTACTCGCAGCAGAGCTCCGGATTTGAATGCATAAGGTCTCAGGTTTAGGCCTTGACACCCCCAGGTGGGTCTGGGAGACACCCCTGCATGAAACCTGGAGAGCAACAACTATGCAACATGATGTCTACATGGGGTCAGTTCAGTCTGTCTTGCACCATCTGTTGGAAGGGCAGAATGGTCCTACTGGATCATTACCGTGTAGTTCATTATTGTGAAGACACTACTGAACTAGATGAGCCAGGGGTCTGGCTCAGGATAAGACAGCTTCCTGCATTTCAATGCAATCAGAACGGTCTCTGCCACCATTGCCATTGAAAGTCTGATACCAGTATTATTTCCAGCAGACTGAAAAATTAGAAATTGGAAGCTCAGCATGGTTGTGGTATCTGGATTTTGCTAAGCAAAGCTGCTGGATTTGATGTTATTTGTATGACCTCCCCCTCCTCACGACTAATTCTTAACATTAAGAAGCTTTTTAAATATGAATTTTGCTCTATTCAATCAGTTTCCTACCGATCAACAGCTCTTTGTTTTATAAATACAATTTTTTCCTCATTATGGGAACTGCCCTTAAAAATATGGTTTTTCTACTTACACACACATGGAAGCTCATTTTGCTGCATAACCACTGGTCCACTCTTTAGGGATTTACTAGAAAAATTAGGTCATCCTGTCGGACAGAATGATACAAGGAAGACAATGACCCTACTTCTATCAAAGTGAGGATAACAAGCAAACCCTACCTGAGATACTGTAAAATGTAGAAAGATTAAACCTTTAGAAGTACAGTGGTACCTTGGGTTACAGACACTTCAGGTAACAGATGCTTCAGGTTACAGACTCCGCTAACCCAGAAATAGTACCTGGGGTTAAGAAGTTTGCTTCAGGTTGAGAACAGAAATTGCGCAGCAGCGGCCCAGCGGCAGCGGGAGGCCCCATTAGCTAAAGTGGTGCTTCAGGTTAAGAACAGTTTCAGGTGAAGAATGGACCTCCAGAACGAATTAAGTTATTAACCCGAGGTACTACTGTAGATGGTTTTGGGATATGAACGATTAGACATATGTTGTAAGCAGCAGGAACCCACTCACTTAAGGACAAATCACACCCTAAGTTGGTGCAAATAATCCACGGTCCACTTCTGACCCACAATGCTTTTGGAGTTCCCAAGACTCCTTCCAATTTGTTACCTTAACTTTTTTTAAATTGCTCCTATTGTTTCCCCAAATGATGCCATGTTGCCAAAAGCTTTTTTCTGTAGCTCCCAACCCCACAAAGTTTTTTCATTCTATTACCCGCCCCCCCAAATGGGGCTTATGTTTAACATGCAAGGTCGTGTTGAAGGGAGCAAGCTCATGCACACTGATCCAGTCCCCTATGAAAAAAATGGTGCATGTACAAATTGCATTTGCACAGACGCTGTATGTGCAACAATGGAACTTGCCCATTGAAGAGCTCCCAGTTTTCTGCCCATGCTGATTGAAACTGTTTTATTCTTCTCTCCCCACTGGATTTTATCATGAGCCCTGTGCTATTCTCTCGCTGCAGAATTCGATTAGCCAATATCACACATCGCCATCTTGGCTGCTGTTATGCAGATGTGATATGGGCGATGACCGCCTTCCCTACAGGACTGATTACGTGTGATTGTCAGAGGGAGTCTCTGTGCTATGGATATATTATATCTAGCAACCTCCTATGTCTCTCAGGAACAGCTCGCTTTCATACAAAAATGATATTGTGACTGTCATGCCGCCAGAAAATGTACATCACTGTAACGCAATTGTGTGAAAACTTGCTTTACATGGCAAATTACCCAGAACATGAGAAGACATCTAGGTGGGAGTTCTTTTCCTCGTTGAAATGTATACCTCCTGGAATCTTGACACATTTGCGTTAATTTATGCTTCAGCAATGAGTGATCTAAGTTACTGGAATTGCCAGTGAAGTCTTTTAAAATATCAGTTTTAAGATCTCGGCTCTTTTTTAAAAAAAAAATCCTCCTGTTGCTAATGGCAGTACTATACGTGATCTCATCAGAGTTGGCGAAGGGGACAGAGGAGAGGCATACCTATCGCTCTATAACGGAACTTGGTTAGTGCTGAAATGATTCATACTGATTCCGGGCCCTCCTCTGCAAATCATGCTGCCTCTTCAATTTTGTTCTGCATTTCCAGTAATCAATTCAAATGTCTTTGGAAGTCGCAGTGTTTACGTGTAAGCATACACAGTACAGCCTCCCTGGTATAATGAGCAAACCACTGTGTGCATTTCAAAAGATGAAATAGATTGTAAATAAAGCCTCAGTAGGGGTTGGATATTATATATCTGAATAAAGGTATGGAGCGGGGGGGGGGGCAGATCTAGAGAGATTATCTGTTTCCTTTCCTCATTGTAAGCGTTTCAGAGAGAAAGTGCGTGTGTGAAGTAATTTTACATCCTCACAGAAATTATTTTAACAGCTCAGGAAGGACTAGGAATGCACGTTAATTATATTACCTCAAGCTTAGAACAATCAACAATTTCGCCTTTGGGATAATCCCTGCAGGGCTGGTAGCACACCAACAGCATTTTATGCTCTGCAGGGCTGCAGGTTTCATGCAGTGCTTACGGTAAGATCTAGGTCCGAAATCACCACACTAGCACTCCGTGTGCTTAAACTCCTTGCAAGATTGATGAGGAATTGTTGCTGCTGTTTCAAATGTAAGGTGCTGGCACAGCAGAGTGGTCCCTTGCTTTAGTCCATGGGGCATGACCCTGCTAAAATGAAAAATGTCAAATAAAGGTTGTAATTGTGAATAATCACAAATATTGCCTCCCCTCCCTTACAATTGGACATCTAGGCATCTGGAGGCACCTCATTATGTTTCTAGATAGATCCAACCTTAAAAGCAGAGTCATGACAGATTTTTTCCCAGGAGGGAAGCCCAGCATCTTCCTGTCTCTGCAATATTAAGTGACAGACCAACAAATCAGCACGTTGAACGGCGCTTCACTTCTAAGTCTTGTTCTACCAACAATGGTTCATTCTCCATTTTGTCTTTATATATTTTTAAGTGTTTTTATTCTGTTAGATATTCATGCAAAACTTATCCAGAGATGGAGAGGACATGAGTTTGCGTAGGGTGGGCTAGATGTCAAATTTTGCACAGCGCAGTCCTCTGTTTTGAAGGGCTGCCCAGTCTAAGTCTGCTCTGAAGATCTACAGTGGTACTTTGGGTTAAGTACTTAATTCATTCCGGAGGTCTGTTCTTAACCTGAAACTGTTCTTAACCTGAAGCACCACTTTAGCTAAGGGGGCCTCCAGCTGCCGCCACACCGCCAGAGCACAATTTCTGTTCTCATCCTGAAGCAAAGTTCTTAACTCGAGGTACTATTTCTGGGTTAGTGGAGTCTGTAACCTGAAGTGTATGTAACCTGAAGCGTATGTAACATGAGGTACCACTGTACAACCATAAAGAGGGTGTCAGGAGTCAGGCCCTGTGACCAGCAGAGCTTCGCAGGACTGGGGCCTTCCTAAGTTTGTTCTGGAGAGGCGAGGCGCAGCCGCACAGGTGAGGCCACTTGGTAACTCACTGCACCTGGTGGCAAGAGCCGGGAAGGGATATAAGGTCAACATTTCCCTTTGGCTTTTTGCCACAGCAGCACGTTTCCTGCCTTGCTGCGTTTGGCTCTTTGCTTCCTGATCCTTCGACCTTTGCTCCTTGCTTCTCGACCCTAGGACCCTTGACTTCATGACTCCCTGCTTCCTGACCCTCGGACCCTTGGCTTCTGGACTCTCATTCCTGCTCCCACTTTGCCATCTTGTCCCTGGTCCTGATGTCCTCAGCCAGGACTTTGATCGCCCGTAGACCGGAAGAGGACTGCGGAGGGAGCGCAGCGCCCCTGGCAACGCGATCCCGGTGGGGTGCCATCACGGCTGCCCTTGGGATGTGCACTAGCCCTGCCCCTGCCTGCTCTCCGCCCCGCCCCCCCGGTGCCGGAACATGAAGCTCCGCCACTGGGTGGGCCATGAAGTTTGTTTGTTGATCACATCTATATCCCACCTTTGTCTTCAAGGAGCTTAAGGCGACATACATGGTTCTCTCCCTCCTCATTTATTTCGCAGAACAGGTATGGTTTTCCAGGTCCTAGTCTGGCACACTAATCAGTACAGCATCAACAGTAGAAAAGCACCTGGGCAGCAGACTGAACACGTGCACAGGCAACCTAACCACAATCTTCTCCGCTAGAGTGAGATGTATTATCATTCTTATGTTATAATAAATTATATTTCTATTTAATTCATAAATGTGCATGTGTTAAATTAATATAAAATTAAGATAAATTAAGATATGCACACATTGCGCAGCTATGTCATCATTTTGGTGAAGTGTGCCCGTCTTTCTTTGGCAATGCATAATTGGCCACCCCAGAGATGAGTGAATCAGTGCTACGTACAGCTAGCTTCTGCTGCAAATTTACCAAATTGTGTGTGTCCCCACCACCCTTCGCTTGATACTGGTAAGAAAATGGCTTGTTTGAACAGAACGTGATCCCGGGTGGCCCTGTTGCTCAAATAATGCTACATTAGTATGCATTCCAGTTTCTCCAAAATAAAAGCAAAGTATCATTCTAACCGTAGCAGATAACAAGACAAGAGCACCGGTAAGTGCAGGAGGTTTAGATTCAGGGGAAATTTGGAATACAATTGATAGAAATAGGTTTGCTTTCAGGAAATCGGTTCACTTAGAATTCAAAACACACCCAAATGTTTTGCCATCAGAACCATCAGAGACCCTTTTCTGTGTCTTCCCATCATTTGATGTTAAGCAGAGGATGACTGGAGGAAAGGCCCATCACTTATGGAATGCCCTCTCCATCTTTCATGTCATTCTGGCACCAGGTGAGTTTGTTTTCTTAAAAGTTACACTCTAGCATGTGGTGTAAGCTGCTTTTAACCGTGGCTTTATCTGCTCTGCTAAATTTTATTGTCTACTGTGACTGCTGTTCTTCTATTTTTATGGTTTGCAGAAGTCTGTCACACTTAATCAGAAAGTATTCTTAGAGCCTAAGCTTCTTTTATTAAATATTTTTGAAGATCCAAACAAGGAACTACTGCTCAAAGAGTTGAACATGCTTTTATTAATGGCAGGGAAAGTGTGCTGCATAAAGAATATTAGGAGTGGTATTAATGGGAAAAGTCGCAATATCAGTCAAGGCTGTAACATGGCCAGACTCATTTAATTGCATGTGGCTCCATATATTTCCTCTGTAAATATCAATGTCTGCAATGCAACAAGCAGCCATATGCAATAATAGCCATCATTGTATTGTTTTGACGCCCGCTAAAAAGCATTTTGTTTAGGCAAGCCTATGCAGACATGTAATTTTATTATGTGCTTTTTCTTAAACTCTATTTTATCTATATTCTATTTGTTTTAAAATTTATACATTTTCAGTATTTTCTCATGAATATGCTATTTTATGTAAGTCCTTTACCCAAGACTTATTATTATTATTATTATTATTATTATTATTATTATTATTAAGCAGACTGTAAATCTTGTTAAAGAACTAATAAGTACATACTGTATGTCTTTTTTGATAGGTTAGCTGAGGCATCTAGGTGAATCTAACGGAACAGAATCAGAACTTGCTACCTTCCTTGTTTTCTGTATTGGTTTGTGGTGTGCCTGTTTGCTGACTGCTTAGCATGCAATCCTATTACTTGAGAGTAAGCCTCACTGAATGAAACTGATTAAGTTCTGAGTAGACGTTTGTAGGATTGCACTGTAAGTTGTTACAATTTGATTTATTTTGGAGTATTTAAAGCCTGGCTGTCAACTATAGTTCTTGAGGTGGCTTGCTATGTATTTAAAACACAATAATAATAATAACAACAAAGTAAGAGACTTGCCTCTTATTTTGTAATTTGAATCTTCGTTATATTTGTTTGTTCTTTTAAAATGTTGTGAGCTGTCCTGAGGGTTGTTTACTATGGAACGGCTAAATAAAACTATTTTGAATGAATGAATGATTGAATGAATGAATGAATGCAAAAACAAACGTGATGTGCCAAAATAACATCATGGGAATTCTTAGGAAATATTAGTTCACTTTCAACACCGAATATATAAATAACTATAGTAATAATAATTGTGGGCCTGATAATACTCTGAAGTGGAAAACATGTATCATTTGAATAGGCCCTGTCCGTCGTGAACTGAGGTTGCATTATGAAAGCCAGCTTAGGAATTCTTTGGCCTTGATTCATGCTCAGAAAAATCCCCTGAGCTGAACTTGCTTGCCAGTGGTTAGGTATCAGTTTCAAAACAAAACAGTGTATAAGTGTTTACCCTCTGTGAGGAAAGGCTTAAATTATGTTTTTCCTCCATTTGTTTTTAACAGAAATTATCCACTAACAATGCAAATCCCAGCTCTGTTGGAATGGCTGGAAGAGAACAGGGTAAGATCAGTACAGTATACAAGTGACGTGCAATATTGTGAGGGGAAAAATAATAAGAAAACAATGTTTTTGCCCATTGTTGGGCTGAATAGAATTCAGGAAACGTGGGCTAACAGCTGGATGCAGGTGTGCCCAGTCTACAAACAACATTGTCTGCAACTTGATGAGAGTTTCCAGCAACATCTAGAAATAGTTGTTTGTGCCTCTTTTTAAAGTGTTGGGTTTCATTAATTAAAATATACCCCACATAAAGAGAAATAAGATTGTTTAAAGACATCAATTGAATCCCTCCCTTGCCCTGACTTTAAGTAAGAAATATTTACTAAAGGTTGGATACATAGAAACACAAAACCTAGCAGACCATGATACATATGTTCGACTAGGCTTTCTATAGCATTTGTGCCATAGTAATATACACCACACAAGGTCTGTGTGGAATAGAGCCAATGGAGGGATAAGCAGTGCTTGGGATTTTCCAGGGCCATGCATCGTCTCTTCAGGTCATATCCCTCACCCAGCCCTGCTCCTTGGATGCTTTCACATGACCAGAATGTGATAATAGCATTTCGCTCACCTAGATGGATGGAGAGAGGTGTGTGGGTATGCACAGACACCTCTGGCTTTTGCCTGGCTGGAATATAGCCTGCTGTAGAAAGGTAAGAGCCACATCCATTGCCCCACCCACTTTTGCTTCTTCCCCTGCCGACTTTCCTCTCTGGCTGCAATGTCTACTAGTATGCAGGGACTCAGCTACATTCGTAAAGAAACAACGATTCGTATGCGCTATAAACATGCAACACCAGATGGTGCTAGAGAGCAGGAAATGTTAAAACGCAATTTTCCGTTAGAGTTTTCCCCCCTTTCATTAGAATAATCTAATTTCTTACTTATTTATAGCATTTTTTCCTGTGTTTAGATCCACCCCAGTTCCAGAGGGCAGCCCACATGGGAATCTCACCATCAAGCTGGGGTGGAGGGAAACGACTTAAAACGTGGTTTGGGTGTTCAATTCTCAAATGTATTTTTGGATCATGGCAGAGAGGTTAATTTACTTGATTATGACCAGTGTTTGGCACCATTGGAGAAAGAACCCAGAACTTCCTCTGCGTTTTTGTGAAGAAGGTAAGCAACATGTTGTGTGATGATCAACGAAGCACCATATTGGGAATGTGAGGTGGAAGAGTTGGCAGCATTTGTACTGGTTTCGGGGATTTTAATTGTTAGGCCCAGAACATCTCAACTTTTGTCATGATGGGGCGTGCGCTATTCAGACACCCAGGCTCACCTGGAGACTATTGTTCTCAGCAAAAACCACAAGCACGTAATGCTGCGCATTTCAGATGTCCTCTAGCTTCCAACTTGGGAGGCGGGTGGCGCTGTGGGTAAAACTTCAGTGCCTAGGGCTTGCCGATCGCATGGTTGGCGGTTCGAATCCCGGCGGCAGGGTGAGCTCCCGTCATTCGGTCCCAGCTCCTGCCCACCTAGCAGTTCGAAAGCACTCTTAAGTGCAAGTAGATAAATAGGTACCGCTTTATAGCGGGAAGGTAAACGGCGTTTCCGTGTGCTGTGCTGGTGCTGGCTCGCCAGAGCAGCTTCGTCACGCTGGCCACATGACCCGGAAGTGTCTCCGGACAGCGCTGGCCCCCGGCCTCTAGAGTGAGATGAGCGCACAACCCTAGAGTCAGACACGACTGGCCCGTACAGGCAGGGGTACCTTTACCTTTTTAGCTTCCAACTTAGCCAGGTCTGCTAAGCGTCTGCTTTGTAATGTAGGCTAGGACAATGGTTCTTCTGGAAGATTAGCTGAAGGGAGCGTGTCTCTCTTCCTCTCCTTCCCCTGGCTGGAGGTGATGTCACTGGGGTGTTTGAAAGAGAACAGTCTTGGTAATAGAGATGAAAAAAGAGACAGAGGCCTGTCTTGCTGTCTGCATAATCTAAAACTATTGCTTTGGTGGCTCCCTCCTAATGGGGGACCATGATCTGTTGGAGAGTTAATACTATGAGCCCATCCATCTTATGCTCAGCCTGCATATATAATGTGTGTAAATAAATCTTAACATTACAGAAAATGCCCTCACTCTCCAGTTACCTTTGTTCAAGGAAACCAAAACCAAGTATGTTCTGGGCACCCCACTTGGAGGTCGGGGTGTGCATAACACCATTATTTCAGTTATATGTGTCTAGGCTTATAGTAGGAACTGGGACTAGGATTGTGCCAAAGAATGAAATCATGTCACTGTAAAGCACAGTTTTGGGTGTTAGCTTTGGGATTAATAAAGAAAACTGAACACATTTGATTCAGAATAGTGTTTTGTCTCAAAACTTTTGAGAGATCACACAGTGAAAAACATTCTCGCCTACAGCATTGCCCTGCCCTGGAACCTTCTATCAACAGCAACTTTCTACTATCTCAAATGCACTGTGATGCTTAATATGTGATGGAAAGACAAGGTCACATCGACAATGAGCAGCGCTACAGCACTCTATGCTCACAATGTCTTTGGCATAATTGGCCCATTTCCACCAGGTCATTCCCTTGCATTAATTATTTTAGCTGAAGCATGAAATATCTATTTTTCTTTTGGATAATATGCTGCAATGGAGGCAATTTGCTACTTCCGATAGGGCATGAGAGATGCTGATAAAGAGGCCTGCCAGTCATGAGGATTAATTTTCCATTTCAACCTCCTGCCTTGGACTCGGGTCACATCTTGTCAGGCCTTAACCAGACTCTGCTCTTGGTCACCAAGCTGAGGCAAGGGCATGGTCTGGACAGGCACCGTCTAGGTCAGAGCAAGCAGATTAGGGTCTCGGGGGCCAGGTCAGGCTTCAGGAAAGCAGATCACAGTCCATAGTCAAAACTGAGCCAAAGGCTGAGTTCCAGAGAAGGCAGTGGGGCTGCTGCTGCTCCTAACGAAAGTCGGGTGTGTGAGCTTTGAGGCTGTAGCTTTTTAGGGCTAGATGAACAACAACTGACATGGTGTGATGGTGTCAGCAGACAATTACTGCTGGCTGACCTGGTATCCTTGTGCTGCAATGCTTAGTCATTCAGGTATGAGGAGAAAGCAGAGTATTAGGAAGTAACTGGCTCCTGGTGCCCCCAATTTGAGGCACACATACAGTGGCGTAGCGTGGGTTCTCAGCACCCGGGGCAAGGCAAGTAATTTGTGCCCCCTAACCCGTGGATTTTAGCACTCGAGTCTCTTCCGTGCCCCCCCAGATGTTGCGCCAGGTGCAGCAAGCCCCCCTGCACCCCCCACACTACGCCACTGCTCCCACCACAAGTCTTCAGGACAGCCTTCCGAAGGCTGGTGCGGGGAGAAGGTATCTCCGCCCCACCGCCAGGCTTCGGAGCAGCCTTCTGAAGGCTGGCGGTGGGGTGGAGAGCCCTCCTCCCGCCGCCAGCCCTCAGAGCAGCCTTCCGAAGGCTGGTGCGGGGAGAAGGTCTCTCCGCCCCACCGCCAGCCTTCAGAGGAGGTCCGAGGACAGTGGAGTTCCTGCTTCCTCGAGGAGGGCCGGCCAAACGCGCCCCCCCAAATGTTGCGCCCGGTGCGGCCGGCACCCCTGGCACCCCCCACGCTACGCCACTGCACACATATATTATGGCACCTTACAATTGTACTGTTGTTTCATATCTTTGACTTAAGTGTAAGTCTGGGTTGTTTCCTTGTCTTGTACTGGTTCCTATATGCTTGTAGTGATGCTGAACAGGTGTGTTGGTTCCAGTTCTTACATCCTGTCTCACGTGCTACCTAAGTGCAAGGCGGGGAGGGGGGAGCAACTTAAAGGAACTAAACAAAGGGCAGAATGGGTTTTTTGCATCAGTGAGCACTGGTGCCTGTTCATCTTTTTATTTTATCCAGGTGGCACCTAGCCTGACCTTGCACAAATTGATTTGTTTTCTTTCTTACACCCACCTTAAGTAGTTCTTGTTGATATTTGTTTTTACCTTGCAATTTTACTAACAGGGTTCTTCAGTGTTCCAGTTTTCACATGTAAGCCCATGACTGGATAACTGTAGTTTCAACTGATAATTTCCAACAAATACAAATATAATCTCTCTCTCTCTCTCTCTCTCTCGTGTGTGTGTGTGTGTGTGTGTGTGTGTGTGTGTGTGTGTGTGTGGAGAGGCTTAATGAAATCCAGAAACCCCACCTTTGGACTCACTAAAGTTTAGCCAAATCATGTCCTCTGTTGCTTTGTAAAAACAACAGCTAAGAGTGTTTGACAAAAAATATAAGAAGGTTGCCTCTCCCCCCCACTGTAATTTAAGCATTGGGATTTTTTTTAAAAAATAAAATCTCTCATTACCTCAAACGCATTTTTCTTGTCCGGCCTGCAGTTCTAAGGGATGGTTCGCACATGCATATACATCACTTCAATACTTGATTACTCGGTACTTGAGAAGATTTGTAGCTAAATATGTGAACTGACACCAGTAATTCTTTTTTACTCTGGCATCCCGTGTTAGAACAGACTGAAATGGAAAGATTAATTTGTAGTGAAATCCTTTAGCTAAGAAGGGTTCCCTCCACCTTATCACTTACTCCATGCTACTGTCTGCTAAATCAAGTACCTCCAACCATCTATCAAAGCTTTGGAAAGGGCTAGAATGGCCACCTTGTCAGGTACTGTACCAGCCTGTTCAAAGCTATTCATTGTCTAGACCAGCTGAGTAGGCCAGGCATCCATCCTATTCTGCCTAAGAGAGTTACTGCTGCCTGTTAAGGACTAGTGCCCCCCTCCAGACTAGTGTTTTATTGTGGGTTTATCCTGCAACATGTTCTTGACACAATAACAGTGCACCAGTGGTGAATTGATTCCGCTTTATTAGCTGTCATGTGATGCTCCCCTCACATTATTGCTGTCCGACAAAATCCTGTGATTCAACAAAAGTGGAACAAAGATGAAACATTTGGGGTATTAAAAAAGTTAAGGGATTCCAGGAGGAACTTTCAGGATCGGTGCCGAGTGCAAAGGAAGCAGCGTGCAATGTCCAAAATGTTTGCAAGTGCAAACAGTACTGAGAGCGGAATTGTGTGTGACCCACCCCCATAACAAAAGCAGCACAAGTTATCATGAATGCATCATAAAAGGGTAACTGGAGGGCCCCCGAGGGAGGGCACCAGGTTGAGTCCTTGTGGCCCCTCTGTTCCAACAGGTGATCAGTATTATCAGTGGATGGGGGCAAGACAACGCTGCCTTTAGAGTCAGGTGCTGCTGGTGTTGAATTGGGAGCTCAGGGGAGTCACGTAGTGATTCCCAGTTCAGGGAAGGGAACTGCAGGCACTTTGAGCTGGGGCTCTGCAGCCAGGCTGACAGCGGAAATCTAGTGTGAGCCAATTCCCTGCTAATGTCTTCTCTGAAGCTTTCAGACCTTTTCTCTGTTTAGCCGACTTGTCAGTGGGAGAGGCCACTGTACACGGCCAGACTACTCTCCCTCTGGTATTTGTCTGGCCTTGGATCTGAGCCACTAGGGGGTTCAGGTGGGGGACAAGCTGGGCAGAATACAATAGCCTCTTTCAACTTATTTGATTCTATAATTAAAAGGAGATCGAAACATTTCAACAATGATGAATATTTTACCAACAGGCCCATTTCATTTGCTTTGAATAGCCACATTACCAGGCAAAAATAATCCTTATCAGCTTGACCTATGTCCATTACAGTCCCATTTCCATGAAACATATATGTAGGTCCTACAAAACCATTTGGATAATCAGAAGTTCAAACAACTGCTAGTTACCATATTTTTTTGTGTATAAGATGCCCCCTGTTTTGGGGGACTCCAAATTAAGAAAACACCCCTCAGCACTACCCATGTATAAGACGAGCCCCAATTATAAACCTATTTTTTGGGTTAGATAACCTAGTCTTATACATGAAAAAATATGGTACATTTGGGCGTGCAGTACACTTAACAAACCTGTCTGTACAACAAGTATTCATGAGGATTCTGTATTTGGATGGTGGGTTTTATTAGTGGGATGTAGCTGTGCTTGTGTTTGTGTTTGTGTGGGTGTTAATGAAATCTACAGACTGATGCACCAGCCAGTTCAGCCAGTGAGATGTTTTAATTCCTTTACTACATGGCATTAATTTCCAAACTCTAGCAGTGTTCCAAATGATTTCAATTTGCATTCATTTCTTAAACTGATTTTAGCTCGATTAAACATATTTCTTCCTGCTAAGCGCCTCTTTCACGCGGAGTGTAAAACAATAATCCCATTGTAATGCTTATTGGCAGTGACCCTCAACAAAAGAATGATGAAGAAACGGGAATTAATGAGGCAATTTGGTGGGCACCTGGATTCAGCACACCTGGGAGGCTGCTGTTGGGGTGGCAATCTTGATTAAGGGCTCAGCTGAGCATTAGAGGGCTAACACTGCAGAGGTCTCAACTGAGCAATTTTGCTGAAACCAACATTGACTGCAACAGCACTCAGATTTTTGGCAGAGCCATGCATTATCTTCAGTGGAGAAAACCATGCCCAGAATTAGGCCTGCTGATTCCAAGAGGTATATTCAGCAACCATGAGGGAAAATGCAGATTGTGCCCAAGTCCTAAACTGGCAACTGTGGAAGCCACTGTGTTGTAGTGGTAAACCTGCTAAATTAGGACTGGTTCAGTTTCCCCCACAGTCATGATGCTAGCATATCCTACAGCATTTATCCAGTGAAAACAGGGACGTCCTATTCAATAATAATAATAATAATAATAGCTTTATTTTTTATTCCCCAGCCACTCTGGGCGGCTTCCAACATATATAAAAACATGACAAAACACTGAACATTAAAAAACTTCCCTATGTCTTCTAAAGGTTGTGTAGTTACTTAGCTCCTTGGCTCAGGGGTCGCATAACTCGATACCCTCCAACATTTCTCCAATGAAAATAGGGACATCCTAAGGTAAAGTGAGATATTCCGAGATCAAATCAGAAACTGGGATGACTTCTGTAAATCTGAGACTGTTCCTGGAAAATAGGGACCCTTGGACAGTCTGCGCTAGCTGTGCTCATCATCAGCCTAAGGTAGAAAAATCAAGTTATAGTATGCGTCAATCATGGGGCATTAGTTGTTGCTGGACTACAACTACCATCATTCTTGACCATTGGCTAAGATGGCTGGGGATGAAATGGAATTTTTCACTTTTCCAAATGTGCACACAGGCCTGAAAAGGTTGGCAACCTCTACCAAAAAAATCTAACTGTGCAATCCTATGGCATTTATTCAGAAGTACATTCCATTATGTCTGATGATGCTTCCTCCCTGGCCTAGTAAATGTGTTGAGCATTGTAGCTCTGGTCTCTGAAAAATATTATCTGAACAAAGTCAAGAACACACAGACAAAACCCCCATGCAATATTTGATTGATTTTGAAACGTGCACATCTAATAACATTGCACAGGCAAGGATCAAATGTTACATTATTTCCCCTCCTGAAATTAGTGTATTCAACAACAATAATTTACAGCAACAACACTTTGGGTGCCCTGGGAGCAACGGTTTGTTAAAGAGGAGCCTAGCTGATATATGGGTAGAGAAAGAGGCAGGCAGAACAGAGAATGAGGGTGAAGATGCTGAAAAATGAACTTCTAGCATTAAAGAACTCAGTATAGCATTCAAATTTAATTTGTAATTTAATATTAGACCCCTTGAGGACCCCTTAAAAACACCATTGGGATCCTTGGTCTTTACTGAGATATTAAGCTGGTCAAAACCACTCAGTTTCGAATCAGATAACCTTATGTTTTGTTGGTCCACAATTCTCTGGCTTCCTAAGTTTCTTTGCTTCTAGAAAGTCCCCACCCCTTCACAGCTGGTCCTGTGCATGTAACAGAAGTTGACACAAAGAAATGAACAGGTGAAGCTTTCAGCATCAGTTTATTTAGCTTGGGGGGGGAGGGGAATCATCTGTCTAATCTCTGTGTCAGACAGCTGTCAAGGCAAGGATAAAATATGGTAAACTATCCTATTTGCTCAACCACAACTCCAGGCGTTCTGGACACTGGGACCCAATCCACATGGGCACCCTCCCTCCCAGGACTGCTTCTTGCTTGCTCATGGGGTGCCTGGCACAAGAACCAACCTGTAGGCACTCCTTTACTTTTGCCCCTTTATTATGGGATTTCCAGTGACTCCCCCCCTTACTTATTATGTTGTTTTTGCACTGTGCTTTCCATCTGAAGCAGCTATGCAGTTGCCGTATTATTGATAGAAACCCCATGGAGGCTTCTTGGCAGAGCTAGTGATAGTGGGAGGAGGAATGAGATGAGTATGGAAACCGATTTGGGGGTTGGGCCCTGTTGCATAGGAGATATACCAGTGACAGCGGATGAGATGTCGGTTGCGGCAGCACAAACAGACTTGCTAGTTTTGTTGTAGGTCTTTTGTTGTAGTTTTATACTCTTATATTTTGAGATTATTTTAACGTTGTTCTGTACATTATCAGTTTGCCAGCCATCATGAAATTAGAATGTAGCTTAAAAGCAACTGCATGCAACTTGAAGGTGACTTAAAGGAGATATGATAGCCACCTTCAAATATCTAAAGGGCTATCACATAGAGGATGGAGCAAGCTTGTTTATTCCTGTTTTGGAGGCTAGGACCCGAGCCAATGGCTTCAAGTTACAAGAAAGGAGATTCTGACTAAACATCAGGAAGAGTTTCCTGACAGTAAAAGTTGTTCGACAGTGGAATGGACTCCCTTGGGAGTCCAGTGGTGGACTCTCCTTCCTTGGGGGGGGGGGGGTTTAAGCAGAGGTTGGATGGCCATCTGTCATGCATGATCTAGTTGAGATGCCTGCATTGTGGGGGATTGAACGAGGTGACCCTCTTGGTACCTTCCAGCTCTGCAGTTCTATGATACCTCTGTCTATGCCAGTTTGCTGGCATGCACTGAAAGCAGCAGAAGCAAAAACACCAGCTTTTCTTGATACACAGGGTCTTGAAGGTGCTGTGAAGGCACATATGCCAGGAGAACAGGGTGTGTAATCCATTGGTATGGCCCTGCATACTCAGCTCCTGTTCTTAAATGTTCCATGTATTGCATTTACAAGAAACAGCACATTTTGTTTCTACACCTCAGAGCACTGCTAATGGATGTTTTAATGCTTCAGGATAGAGCACAGAGCTTAGGCCTTTCTGTCAATTCTGGCTGCCACAAGTCACAAACCACTGTTGCAGTCCAGGCAAAGTTCCAGTTTGAAGAGGAAGTCTTTCATAGTCCTTCCAGGTTGGGTTTGTGGGTGGCGAGAGGCAATGGCCAATCTGGGCAATCCCAGCCACTCATGAGAGGCAGGTTGCTTCCAGATGGTCTATTTACTGAGCATTCATCCTGATCTGTTTGCACAAAGTTTGCGGGGCAGACAGTTAGATTATATTGGGTAATTATTGAGCGTTCATTGGACTTTGCCTGTGGGAAGGTTATATGGCACCACGTCAAAAAAATGATTTAAAAAAAATGCAACCCCACACCTTCCAGTGTGCTTCCCCCCAGAAGTGGGTTTGTTGTGTAAGAACAGCAAATCAACTTCAATTACTTTAATTTGAATTTGCCAGTCTTTCACAAGTTCTACTGAATATGCATCAGGGCCAAGTCTGCTCCTGGGCTATACCTGTTTACATATAATATGTGTATACTGTCCTACAGCCTACAAATAATAAGAGACAGAGATACTAGCAGGGATGCAACAGATAATAAGGGCAATGATAGACAACACTTATTTAGTACGGACACTGCTGAGAACTGTACAAACTGCACAGACGCCACCTGTAGCTATCTTGGTCAGGTGCAGGCGATTTTGCCTACTCTGAAATATGTAGGCTAAACTGTGGTGATTGATATACTGATAGCCTTTCCACACTTGCCATTTATAGTGGCATAGTTTCTGTCTGAGCTGACGTTATTAAGAGGTCATTTGAAGATGATTGTCTGCTCTGTTGGTGCATGCCGCTGTTATTAGAGAGTGAATGCAGGGTTTTTCCTGTGCACACTGATGGTAGGTTGTGCCCAAACTGAGAAAAGTTCCATGGCTGTGATCCTCAAGTTCGAGCCAGTAAATGTTGGAGTTACCAGCATGCACACAGAGACAGACATTTTGCAGTTTTTCTGGAATTCTAATCTTGTGGAAGTGTAGGAGATCAGAAGAGGTACTACATGTCTGCTTGAGATATGGCCAGCCTGGTTATTGTGACCAAATTTTGTCTGCAGCTAATGATTGCTGTCATGGGCAGTACTTTGACTCAGTGCCATCATCTTTAGCTGCTATATCTCTTCTCTGAACTGACTTCACATGTGGACAACTTGTGTTAGTCAAGAGAAAAATGGGACAAAACATGTCTCTCCAAAACCATGCCCACCAACCCCCAACCCCTCCATACAAAAAATGCAGGAAGATGCTTGTACATATGCCACACAAATGAAAACACTGAAGATTTAGTCTGGACCTTTTGCAATATAGAAAGCACTTTTTTAGTGCATTATTCCAGAATACTAGCTGAATAATGACAAAGCTTTGTGGCTGCATGCCAAAAATCCTGAAAAAGTAACAACTACACCACTAAAAATGGTTAGTGCAGAAAGACCCTGAGTGGTCATCCTCAGGGTAAAGGATTGGACCTCATTGACCTCCTCTAGACCCATGATTATATGGGGTGGCAAGATGTTATTGTAATTAGAATAAACTAATTTTATTAAGTTTTCCTAATCTGGTTAACAAGGCTAAGTGTAGGAGGGATGTGTAAAATTACATTAATTTTGCTTATGGAAAAATTAAGCCAGTAGTGATTCATATTTCTGGCTCTTTGGCAGAAGGTGTGAAGAAGATCCTGAAATAGAAGTGAATGCAAGGTGATAATCTGCCTTTTCAAATGTGCAATAAACATTGAGCCTTGATTGAAAAAGGTGCTATTGCGAATACCAGAATTGCTTTGCTCTGAAATGCTATTTATTCCTAGCACCTGATAGGAGGAATGAGTCAACTTCTAAGCAAAATGACCTATCGCCAACTGCAGTTGTAAAATACAAGGTTAGGTTATGCTTCAACTGCAGAGAGAAAGAAAAGGAGGATTTTATTTCATGCATTTTGTTGGAAATAGTGGCATTTTCTTCATGTTTCTCTCTGCTTTACAGGTCTCTTCCTGATGACTTGTTCAATGAGCATTCAACTTGATTTGTTTGCACAAAGTTTGCAGGGAGATTAGCCAACACTATGTATTTAGCATTCATTCTGGATTTTTTTGTGAGGTGGTTAGATGTTGTTGCATGTATCTGTCAAATTCTATTTTTTTTTTTTATAAAATTTTTATTAGTTTTACAAAAGTTTTTATAACAAACAAACATAAAAGAAAAACAGACAAACAAACAAATATAATTTCAAAATGTCCTTTCATAAACTTCTTTCCTCGGACTTCCCCATACCTCCCCTTTCTGCATCCTCATGTCCAAATTTTATAGCAACTTATAAATGTTTTTTCCCATCCTAATTCATCATAGTCCTTTCTTAATCTGATCTTATATTACTGCAACCCTTTCTCTCTGTAAAATCTCGACATTCTAAGCTTCATCAAGTTTATAATAGTTCTTAAGATAAATCTTAAATTTCTTCCAATCTTCTTCCGCAGTCTCCTTTCCCTGGTCACGAATTCTGCTTGTCATTTCCGCCAATGTCATATAGTCAATCACTTTCATCTGCCATTCTTCCAAGGTGGGTAAATCTTGTGTCTTCCAATACTTTGCGATCAGTATTCTTGCTGCTGTTGTTGCATACATGAAAAAGGTTCTATCCTTTTTTGGCACCAATTGGCCGACAATGCCCAAGAGAAAGGCCTCTGGTTTCTTAAGGAAGGTATATTTAAATACCTTTTTCATTTCATTATATATCATCTCCCAGAAAGCCTTAATCTTCGGGCATGTCCACCAAAGATGATAAAAAGTACCTTCAGTTTCCTTACATTTCCAACATTTGTTATCAGGCAAATGGTAAATTTTTGCCAGCTTAACTGGGGTCATGTACCACCTATAGACCATTTTCATAACATTTTCCTTTAAAGCACTACATGCCGTAAATTTAATACCAGTGTTCCACAACCTTTCCCAGTCAGCAGACATAATATTATGACCAATATCCTGTGCCCACTTAATCATAACTGATTTAACTGTTTCGTCTTGTGTATTCCATTTCAACAGCAAGTTATACATTCTTGACAAATTCTTAGTATTGGGTTCTAACAATTCTGTCTCAAGTTTTGATTTTTCCACCTGGAAGCCAATTTTCCTGTCTTGTTTGAAAACCTCCATTATTTGATAATAGTGGAGCCAATCTTGTACTTTGGGTTTTAGTTTTTCATGGCTCTTTAATTTCAGTTTCTCTCCATCCTGTTCTAAGATCTCACAATACTTTGGCCATCCGGCCTCCATATTAACTTTCTTGTGGGCCTTAGCCTCTAAGGGTGACAACCATCTAGGGGTTTTGTTTTCCAACAGATCTTTATATCTCATCCAAACATTAAACAACGCTTTCCTTACAATATGGTTTTTAAAGGCACTATGCACTTTGATTTTGTCATACCATAGATATGCATGCCAGCCAAATGCATTATTGAAACCTTCTAAGTCCAAGATATCTGTATTCTCGAGGAGCATCCACTCTTTCAGCCAGCAGAATGCTGCTGCTTCATAGTACAATTTTAAGTCCGGCAGGGCAAATCCCCCTCTTTCTTTTGCATCTGTTAATATTTTATATTTTATTCTGGGCTTTTTGCCCTGCCAGACAAATTTCGCAATATCTTTCTGCCACCTCTTGAAACAGTCCATCTTGTCAATAATCTGCAAAGTTTGAAATAAAAATAACATTCTAGGCAATACATTCATCTTAATCACTGCAATTCGGCCTAACATTGACAATCTCAAATTTGACCATATTTCTAGATCTTTTTTAATTTCTGACCAGCATTTTTCATAATTGTCCTTATACAGATTCAAGTTTTTAGATGTTAAATTAACCCCTAGATATTTCACCTTCTTAACCACCGTCAGACCTGTCTCTTCTTGAAACTTATTCTTTTCCATATCTGTTAGGTTTTTCCCTAAGACTTTAGTTTTTTGTTTATTCAATTTAAATCCGGCTACCTGCCCAAATTGTTGGATTATTTCCAACACTCTTTTTGTACTAGTGTTTGGCTCCTGCAAAGTCAATACAAGGTCATCTGCGAACGCTCTTAACTTATAGTGTTTAGTTCCGACCTGCACACCTTTAACTTGCTGGTCATCTCTAATCATGTTCAGCAACACCTCCAGGACCGAAATAAAAAGCAATGGGGAAATTGGGCACCCCTGTCGTGTTCCTTTTTCTATCTTAAGTTCCTCAGTTATTACATTATTTACAATCAGCTTAGCTTTTTGTTCGGAATATATTGCACCCATACCATTCTCAAATCCTTGTCCTACCCCCATCCCATGAAGATTCTTTTTCATAAAACTCCACGAAATATTGTCAAAGGCTTTCTCCGCATCCACAAATATCAAAACCGCTTTAGTATTTATATTCACCTCTAACTTTTCCAAAATGTCTATTATGTTCCTAACATTGTCTGAGAGGTGTCTTTTTGGGAGAAAGCCTGCTTGGTCTCTGTGAATCTTCTCCATCAGTACTCTTTTAAATCTTTTTGCTAAAATGTCTGCAAAAATTTTGTAATCCACATTCAATAACGAAATTGGGCGGTAGTTCTTCAGTTGAGTCTTTTCAGTCTCTGTCTTTGGTATGAGTGAGATATATGCTTCTTTCCACGATTCGGGTGCCTTTTTTCCCTCTAAGATCTCGTTACAAACTTCCTTTAACGGTTGTATTAGCCATTCCTTTAAAGATTTGTAATATCTGGAAGTCAGTCCGTCTGGCCCTGGGGATTTGCCCAATTGCATATCCTGAATGGCACCCTCTATCTCTTGTTCTGTTATTCTCTGGTTTAGCTCCACCTTGCTATGATGAGAGATTTCTTGTAATCCATATTTATTAAGGAATTTATCTATGTCCTCTTCATTTTGTAATCCTTGGGAATAGAGTTTTTTAAAATAACTCACAAAGCAATTTCTTATCTCGTTGGGTTTAGATATATTTTTTCCATCCACTTCTAGACTTGTGACTGTATTTAATTTCTGTCTTTTCTTAAGTTGCCATGCCAGAAGTTTACCACATTTGTCTGCCGACTCAAATGTCTTTTGTTTCATTTGCTTTATTTTCCATTCTATCTCTTGGTTCATCAATTCCATATATTGTGTTTGATACAACTTAATCTCCCTCAAAATCTCCTGGGACTTTGGTTTTGATCTTAATTTTTTCTCTCCTTCTTTTATCTTTTCCAAAATTTTTTCCTTTTTCTCATTCTGTTTTCTCTTCTTTATTAAGTTTTGTTGAATCAAAAATCCTCGCATCACAGCTTTACTTGCGTCCCAGATCACTCTTTTTTCCACATCGCCCTTTAGGTTGATTTCAAAATAGTCCTTTAGAGTTTTTTGGGCCTTCATGTGGATCTCTCTATCTCGAAATAGGGTGTCATTCATTCTCCATCTAAACTGACCAGTTGTTGTAGATTTCATTTCCATCTTCACGGCGTTATGGTCGGAACAGGTTTTTGGGCAGATTTCTACCTTCTTAATCTTCGGAGCCATTCCACTAGTAACCCAGATTTGGTCGATTCTGGTCCAGGTCATCTTTGCATGGGAGAAAAAGGTTCCCTCTCTTTCAAGAGGGTTCCTTGTTCTCCAAATGTCTATTAGGTCCATATTTTCAGTCATTTCGAAGAAAGTCTTAGGGAGTCTCCCTTCTTTAGTAAGAGTCAGTCTTTGTGTCTTGTCCATGTTTGTAGAAACTACACCATTCATATCTCCCATAATTATCATATTGTATTCCAAATAATCCGTCAAAGTTTCATGGAGTTTTTTGAAAAATTCTGCTTTACCTTCATTTGGCGCATAGATCCCAATTATCAAAAATTTTTCTCCTTGTACCTGGATCTCCACCGCTAAATATCTTCCTTGTTCATCTTTAAACATCATTTTTGGAGCCCACTTCTCTTTTACATAAATCACAACTCCTCTTTTTTTAACTTTGTCCGACGAAATAAATTCTTGTCCCAATTTTTTATTCATAAGCAGTCTCCTGTGTGCTCTGGTTATATGGGTTTCCTGTAAGCAAATCAAGTCCAGTTGTTCTCTGTTCAAAATATGGAATATTTGTCGTCTCTTCAAAGGGCTGTTCATCCCATTACAATTCCAACTAAGGAATTGCAGGGCCATCTTGTTATTTTTCTGGTATTCCTCCAACGGCTCCCTGTTGTTGTTCCTCCTCTGTTGGTGGTGGAAGGTTCTGTCCAAACGAAAGGTTCAGGATGTCTATTACACTCCTTTGCTCAGCAATTGGGTCTACAGTTCCTTTCTGTAAGTCTTCCTGATTTCTTTGCAGGAACCTGTCTTTATCCTGTATCGTCTTTATTTTCACCTTCTTCCCTCTATAGTCAAAAGACAGTCCCTGTGGAAATTCCCACCTGAAGAGAATGGTGTTCTTCTTCAACAGGTAGACCAAATCCTTATAAGAAGCTCTCAAGTCCAAAATATGTTTAGGAATGTCTTTAAAGATCTGTATCGGTGAGTTCCCAATTTGTAAGGCCTTTTCAAAGTGCAGTCTTAGAATTTTGTCTCTTTCCTCCTTCGATCTCAAGGTAATCAGACAGTCTCTCGGCGCCTTTCTGTTCTGTCTTCTACCCAGTCTGAATGCTGTTGTGATTTTAAATTCGTCTTCCTCTAGGTCTTCCCAGGAATCAGCAAACTCTTTCGTTAAAAAGTCCGTAAGATTGTCTCCTTCGTCCTCTGGAATTGATCGTAATTTCAAATTCCTTTCTTTTCTTTGTAGTTCCCACAATGCCAGAGTTGCGTCGTGGTCATAGACCTTCCTGGCAATCGGTTCTAATTTTTCCTGGGTCTCTCCAGCAATAGTTCTGGCTTCCTCCGCAATTTGTCGTGTGGCAGAATTTTCTTGCGTAAGCCTGTTTATAGATTCTGTATTCAGGTCAAGTCTTGTTGTTAAATCTGTCAATTTCTGTGAATTCTCTGTCAGTTTCTTGGTATTTTCTGCCGTCTGCTTTGTTAGATTCTCCAGAGACTGGTTTATCTTAAGAAGGGCTTGCGACACTGCATCCATGGAGACTGCTGTACCTTTTTCTTGTCCTGTTGTTACTGTAGGAGTTATGCCTGAGATCGAGCCTCTTTTCTTGTGTTGCTGTAGCTGTTGTTGATATTGCCTTGTCTTGGCTCTCGTGCTTATCTCGTCTGCTGGGCCACTCATATCCCAAGGTCGTTTCCCACGAGAGCCTTCTCCTAAAGGAAAATTCCACTGTCCCAAAGCGTAGCAACTTTTAATTTACCCTCTAGAGGGAGCAAATCAAAATGTCCACAAACAAAGGCAAGGAGTATTTGAAAAGCAAATTTATCGGGAGGCTTCTATATGTATATTGCAACACTTTCCCATTAGATAAAGTCCCAGCCTTCCCTGATATATTGTGTCCACAAAGTCCCAAAACTTTGTATCAAATAAGCAATGAGACTTCCACTTTGTTACTTTCACAAGAGTCTAAAGTCAGTTCAGTGTTCCTTTGTTCTAATAGCAGTTTGTGCCAGGTTGAAGGCTGCAGAGAGTTCCCTTTCCTTTAAGTTGGTCATGCAGCTTATAAAGTCACTTATTCCTCCCCTCTGCCCTGCAAGCTAGAGGGGATAGTCAAAGTCCAAATGTCGGATTCAAGCAGTTAAAAACAATTTCCCATACGGATGCAGCTCAGTAACTTTCGTTGCTTTAGTTGTCATGCAGTCGGGGGAAGGCAGACTTCCTTAATTTTCGCCTTTCCCGTTTTCAGCCTAATTTCAGGTAGTTTTGGCACGAATAGAGGTTCAATCTTACTCACGGGTCTTTTTTGTCCAGATTGTTCAGGAAGGGAATCGGCGCTCTCCACTAATGGCGACGCGGCTTCACCCTGCGGGCTGGGTAACGATTCTCAGCACCGCGCTCCCCGTTGTCGTTCCAGAGCCTTTAAAAAGGCTCTTTCTGCGGTAAAGGGGGGCGCTTCGGGTGCCCACCGAATCTCCTTGTTCACAGGCTCCGTTCCTGTGATTTTAGGGGTCCCCCGCTTGCCGTAGCGGGTCAGACCCGAACTCGCAGAGCCGTCCTCTCTCCGGAGCTCGGAGAGGGAGCAGCCATTAGCGCTGGCGCCGAACCGGAAGTCCGCCTGCATGTATCTGTCAAATTCTAGTGCACTCTCCCATCCCTTTCCTTATCACAAGAAGTCGGGGGTTTTTTTTTGGGGGGGGGGTTGTTGCGTAGGAGCTCCAAATCAGTATTAGTTGTACAACCAGAATTTGCTATTCTGTGACTGAAACCCACCCCAAAGAGTGAGAGCCTGTAAATGTGCTCATTCTTTTTAAAGAAATCCAAAGAGCTGGAAGAGACCAAAATGGTATGCAGTTTAACTCTTCCCTACTTTCATGGCAGCCTTATAAGATTCTCAGTTCAGGACTACTTGGCCAAGCGTGCCACTGTCTTTCTGGCACGACATCTCCCAACTCAAGTTATTACTCATATGGCCATCCACTAAGTGACTAGGTCTAATCTGAACAATTATTTCTAATAAATAAAGTAAGTACACTCTAATATTATAGCTCATCACAATGGCTGGATATGTCCATGTTTATTTTTGTAGGGTCATGCCCACACCATATATTTAAAGCACATGGCTTTACCCAAAGAGTTCTGGGAACTGTAGTCTCACAGAACTACAATTTCCAGGGCCCTTCGCAAACTACAGTTGCCAGCAATCTTGCGGATTGCCTTCGGCACCGCCAAAAACTTTCCTCTTGTTTGTAGCTGGGTCTGTCAACCCCCCCCCCAACATTGCTTGGCATAGGGCCACCAACTTTGCTTTAGAAAGAAATGAATAAAAAAAAATAGAACTCTGTTTTATTTCAGCATATATTTTTTTTGGAATATTGGATAGGATACACTTAGCTCAGAGGGGATATTATTGACAAATGCGTTAGCGAGCGTGATATGCTGCAATTATTGACTTAGGTTCAAGTTCTACTTCCCACCGTGAATTATTCTGTGTTACATAATAATCTGGCTCCGCCGTAAAGATTTTGCACTTCATCTTTCTCCCCTTGAAGCTTTCTCCTCACTAGCATGGGGTTAATGCCAGCATAAAACAGTGTGAGGGAAGGCAAGGTAAATTGTAAAGGTGGAAGCAAAACAGGAGAAGATGTTCATAGATGCCATTCCTTTTCTGTAACACAGCAACTATTGCTGTTGCTCAGTAACAGTCAGGGATTGATTTCCGGACATAATTTTATAGAAATCTACACATAAAAAGGCAGTCCTGCATCACAAAGATTGCACTGTATGAATGATAACGCATATTACCACAGTGCAGCTGGTGACTAAGAAAACATTTTGTCGAGGGTAGTGCTCCTGTACCCTGTAGATTACGTGCCAGAGATTCCATTAGAATGGTGTAATGAACACCTGAACTCTGTAATGTGTGGGTGATCTCCATCTGTGCTTTAAACCTTACTGATCTGTGAACAATGGAGACAAGATTAAATGGTGAACCTTAAGCCTCATGCAATCTGCTATTTAGGCAAATAGAAACGGCATTTTCAAAAAGCACAAAAAGCCTTAAACCACAACCTGTAACCACATGACAAGCCATATTCTGGTTTACCATGTGGCGCGAACCAGGCTTTTGTGCTTGTCCAACAGTCAGCATTTTCACCATTTTCCTACCATTACTTTGCTCGTTTCTTCTTTCTTCTTACCCGTTTCCTCTCAGTTTTCTGGGTGAAGCTCTTACTCACCCACCTTCCTTCTTGAGGAGGGTTGCCATCCTATCTGAGAGAAAACAAAATACAATGGCTATTCATATTTTCATGACACATTACTGGTAGGGATGTTGGAGAATTCCAAGGAAAATGGGAGAGGAAATTGCCAATTCAGTGGTACCTCGGTTTTTGAACGCTGACGAACATTTCGGAACTCGAATGCCATAAACTCGGAAGTAAATGCTTCGGTTTTTGAACATGCCTTGGAAGTTGAACATACCATGTGGCTTCCGCTGAGTGCAATACCTGAAGCCTGGCTGTCAGCTATTGAGTTTCAGTTTCTGAACGTTTCGGAACTCGAACAGTCTTCCGGAACGGATTACGTTCGAAAACTGAGGTACCACTGTATTATTTGTTCCACGTCCAGAACATAAACAAATCCAGTGAATACATTCGGTCTTTGCTGTTGTTGTTGCTTTCTGTCTGCAAATGATACATACTGTATCTGTATTTCCTTTGCACTGAAATTAATGGGGTGGGATAACACAATCAGAAGTTATATAATTTTGCCACAATGGATGGTTTTGATGGAAGGTGAACTGGAGCAGAATGGAAACAGCGCTGCATGCAATGAATACAGACCAAAACAGAAAATGGTGCCATCTTACATCCCAAATTATTGATAAATTACTACTTATCTCCATGCCAGAAAAAGTTTCACTTGCTGAATTTCTATATATCAGAATATCAGGGCTGGGCCCTAAAAAGAGCAGAAAGAAACAGCAATGCTTTTCATTCTATTGTTAATATAAGAGATCCTACATGTGTTAATTCATGTGTATATTTAAAGTTTAAAATTTTTAATTGCATACCATCTGAGGTCAAAATAAAAACAATAACAATAATCTGCTTAGGTTTGGCTAAAGCCATCTAAGTAGCAAGCCCCAAAGGGATTTGTTTTTAATATCTCATTTCTCTTAACTTTCTACTCTCACTCAATTTAGGATAAAATAGATGGCTTTGTGCCTTGGAGAATACAATACAAATGCACACACACTCCATTCACCACATTCAATTCTTGATTTTTACAAGCCTCTTATCTTTTGTGCGACTTCTTTTTCTGCAGCAAAATTAGCAGGTGGACGAATATGCATATGAGGCTGGAAAAGGACCCAAAAGAAATATTTGAAATTCAAAATCCATTGCTGGAGCTCTGAGGGGTTCCTTCTATACCCAAGATGCCAAAGGCCTTTTCCAAATGCTATTTTATATGCACCAAGCACTGCTATTGTGAGGTGTTTTAATTCCCTCAGCTAATTTATATTTACCTATTCTTGTCTCTTCCTCGAACACTGACATCACAGCTTTCTAATAATTTATGAAAATGTGAGGAAAACGCATATGTGTGTGTAACGAGGATAACTTTCCCAGGGCTTTCAATTAACATATGCCTTCAAATAGGGATATCCCTTGGTTTTGCCGTTTGTAATAAGAGGACAACGTTGTTGCTTTATTTTGCTATAAAATCCGCTTTAGCGTCCACGCTCTTATAAAAGCTCTTGCCCCAAAATGCTAGTTATTGATAGATTTCATAAAATATAAATATTTATTGATAGATTCCTGTGTGCATTAGACATTTTTCAAATATATTCTTGAAAGGAATGACGCTATTTAAGTCCCACAAAATTTGTTCTACCACCTGAGGAGGGTAGACAATTATTCAGTATTTTATTAGTATGTAACAAGAGCTTATAATGACTGGTGTGATAACAGCTAAAATCTTGCATCGCAACAGCCCCTCTTTTGTGGGTGGGGTGGCTGCTCCTGCCTTGCTGGCTTACTAGCAAGGTGCTTTAGTTAAGCTGTAAATATTGTAGGGGCATTTGCTATATTCTACACTCTCGAAGGACTATTATATTTGAAGCACAATGCTTTCATAGTGGTTGTGTGTATAGACTGTAAAATTTAAAATGGAGAAAATTTACCCATGATGATAAGAATTTTATTTTCCATAGAAACACTTTGGGCAGGGGGAAAACATCTTTGCCAAACCCTGGCTGCATTCTTAAATAATGGTTCATCATTTGCTCAGGCATCACTTGATCTTGTCTGACTAGGCGAAACCACGAGGCAGGCTAGCCTTCTATACCATTGCTTGAGATAAAGTAAATTTGCCGCTGCCTGGAAATTTGACTTGAAGATAGAGAGCTATAAAAATACCTACAATAAATAAATCTCTACATTCTTACCAGTTGGTGCATAGTCTCTGGGACAAATGACAAGCACTCTGGAGCTTAATTTTAGTAATATTCAATTCAATAGCTTTGAAAAAACAAAGCTACCTGTGTTTATTTGTATGTTCTTTCAATGATTGCATGCTCCATTATGCCCTCCTGTGACAAAGTTTCTAGTTATGGGGTCCGGACAGAACTCAGAACTTGTCCTAACCTGATGACTGTTTAGAAAACAGGATAATGGAAGTATCCTCAGACTTCCAAACACCAGAGGAGAACTCTCATCCACACACTGAGAATGTGTGAACAGAGCCTTACTTGCTTATTTTCTAACAGAAGGTAGATTCCCATTTAAATATTAGGATCAGCTTCTTAAATGTATGAGCAATTCAAGAAGGGAACAAGCTGCCTCAGGAATTTGTGGGCTGTTTTTCTTTGGAGGTCTTCAAAAGGTCAGGCACCAGAGGTACTTTAGTACAGGCCATATGATATCCTGTTGTGAGATATAAGAGGTATCATATGGTTTATTTCCCAGTGCTGTTGGTCTCCAACTTATTATCCCAAGCCAATTGCCAGGGATGTTGGGAGTTGTAGTTCAACAACATCTGGAGGGCCACAGAATCCTCATCTCTGGTTTATTTTAGTTCATTTAATACTCGTGGTTTAAATTTAATCCTATACTGTTTAATCTTGTACATGTCTACTCAGAAGTCAGCCCCACTGATTTCAATGGGTCTTGACCCCAGATAATCAAGTACAGAATTGTAGCCTCAATCAATTAGTGTCATTGCATCCAAAGAAGCCCTGGATCTGGTTAGACTAGTATAAGAAGTTAAGCTCTGCCATATTGTGCATGGATTCTTCACACTCTTCTGTCAAAGCAAATAGCCCTTCTCTGATGCTTAGCATTTGCAACTTAATGTGAGGTAGATATAGGGCATTTAGAAGGCAATCAATTTCCTGTCACTATTTTTCATATTCCAGGAATACATATCCTGAGAGCCAGTTTTGCACTTAGAACATTTTTTGTGTGTGGTGTTTTATTATTCCTGTATACTTATGACAAATGCTTGAAACGATTCTTTCCATTTTTATTTATTGGCTGATCAGAGCATATGAGGCTGCAAAGAAAAACCCATTGGCAGCAAAACAGTGTGAGCAATCTATTTCAGCTCAAACTTTGTACATTTCTTTGCCCATTGCTTTTTTAAAAAAGCTGATTCTAGCAAACCAAGACCTATGGACCTTGATTTCAGAATTCCTGCCAGGTGTAGCTTATATTTTTTTACCAAACAGAATACGTTGCAACTATTTAAACCCAGCAGTAAAGGCCACTAACTTTTGTCAGCTGTAGGCAAATAAATATTGAGGAAAGTATAAGTTGGGTATTCAGATTTGTAAAATTTCCATTATGGAAGACTAGGCTTACTTCAGACACCAGGGGAAATGCTTAAACAAGTCCATGCTTAAACACACATATCAGTATATATTGAGAGTGAGTCCCTTCCTGGTCTGGAATTAAGCGTTGATCCTGGTTAACCAATGAATGATTTAATAACATCATCAGTACTGTAGGATATTGGAAAAAGACCCCTGAACCATAGTATACAATCCTACAGGAAGGATTAGGAAGAACTTCCTGACAGTAAGAGCTGTTCGACAGTGGAATTTGCTGCCAAGGAGTGTGGTGGAGTCTCCTTCTTTGGAGGTCTTTAAGCAGAGGCTTGACAACCATATGTCAGGAGTGCTCTGATGGTGTTTCCTGCTTGGCAGGGGGTTGGACTCGATGGCCCTTGTGGTCTATTCCAACTCTATGATTCTATGATTCTACAGGATTAGCTCTGCAGAGAGAGTTGGATATGCTACCCTCGCAATGCAAGATGTTTAGGCTCCAGTGTACTGTATACTAGCTAGCCTGGAAGTAAGCCCCACTGAACTCAGTAGGACTTGAATTTGGGTAGACATATACAGTATAGGATTGCACTGTAATGCTCCAGAATTGTGCAGACTTAGATCCCATTGACTTCAGTGGGATTTAAACAGCCTTACCTTTATAAAAAATTGCAGTCATAGCTATGAGTGATAACATGAAGTATCTAGTGCACAAGGAAATGAAAAATAATGTTTAAACCTCCCTTATCTAGCTCAGCATTATCTACACCAGCATCCCCCCAAGTTGCTGTGTCCAGATTTTTGGACAATTTCTTTCATCCCTGAATATTCATCATGGTTGTTGAGGCTGATGGAAGTTCTTATCTAAAGCATATGGACGGCACCAGGTTGGGAAAGACTGGCCTGCCTTTGCTAGCAGTATTCTAGACAGGTGTATTTTCTTGGCCCTACATTGAGAGGCAAGGAGACTTTCACAGGTAAAACCACCCTGGGATCATCAGGTTTGATGAAGGGAGTCCTCTGTCCCTGAGCTTTTGCCTTTCCTGAACGAGCAGCCTTTCTTCCGTTGGCTCTTGGAATAAAGTTCTTGATGGGCGGGGGAAGCAGCTGCTAAAAAGAAGGGGAGAAATTGAAAAGAAAGGAAAAACCCATTTGTACAGTCTGCTTTCTCACTTACAAAAAAGGGGACCATTTCACTAGGGACGGTCTGAAGTGCTAGTCTGAAGTTCATTGCTTTGTTACTCTTACTTTACTATCTGGGCTCCTTCTTGATGACATAGCTTTAGAGTTATTATTACTGAACCCTCCAGGGAACCTACATATTTTCCATTTATCATGGTCTCTGGAAGAGACACACTAAGGGTTTCTCTACCTATGAATTAATAGGAGGCTTCCATTCACTCTAGCTATTGTGAAGGGTAAATGTAGCTGCACTGGATGCAATTGCAGACAGATTTTAGAGCAATCAACCCGTCTCTCCAAGTGTACTGGCTCGGTGCTTCCAGTTTGATGAAAAGGACTTTAATTAAACTGGCGAGATCATTTATGAACTTTGGGAGCACTATGTGGGAAAGGTGGGAGGGCAACCTTATTTATTTATTTGGCAAGCATCTTATTTATTTATTTGGCAAGCATCTTTTTTACATAACTCCCCCCAACAAAATCAACATACTTTATAAACAAGCAGACTTAATAAAATTATCAAAATATAGATAAAAATCAATAAATCATATGTACACACACTCACTTGGAAGGGATGAAAGCATCCCACAAAATTCAGTGGAACTTGATTTCAAGTGACCATAAATATAATTAGTGCCTTTTTTCCAGGGGGTACTCAAGGGCACACAGTACCCTTCTAGAAAAAAAGCACTACCTGCAGGCATCTTCTACTTCCATACTTGGAAATGGAATGTACTAATTTTGCCATATTGTAACATGTGCCATTTAGGTCTCTCTCTTTTTTTTGCAATATAATTAGTAACTGGAAAAAGTTTGACAATACGTGTAGGGGTGTGCATATTCAGAATTATATGTCAGTTGAAAGTCAGTCTGGGGGTGTCATTTATTTAGCAAAGTTTCTGTCTTAGCTTGCATTTAAAAGTGAATAGTTTTAAGGCATAGTTAATTGTTGTTAACTGCCAACACACACACACACAAACACACAAAATTAATCAAAATCAAGAGGCTTTATGAGCATCAAAGCATGGTTAAAACATTGTGAAATGGACTGTGATAGCTGCTGACATGTCAGTCTTGAAAACATGCAGCTAGAGACTTTAAAGCATGGATTGTTGAAGGTATTGATGCTATTGCTGCTATTTATTTAGACAATATTGAAAGAGGATAATGCTTTTTGCCAAAGATGTAGATGGCTTTTGTACTACACAGGACTTTGCATTCCCAAAAATTATGCAAGCCATTCAAGGCAAAGAACTTGTGTAAATTGGTGGCATGGCCATCATAGGTACTCCCAGACCCACAGTGTTGGGGAGAATCTGTATGGAAAGCGCAGGGAGCTCCTGCCAAAGGAAATTTTTGCTATTCCCAATTGATTATGCCACTCAAATGTTAAGATGTGTGAATTATTTTATACAGATATGTTATTTGTTTTATTTATTTTTATTTAGACTGATGTAGATATGATTTAATCAGAAAACTGCCCAAGTGATATATATATAGTAAAATTATCAGTAAAACACAGATCAAAATTATCAAAATATTTTAAAACAAATATACACTATACAATAACAGATGTATTATATGTATGGCTAGGCTTGCTGAAATCAAAAGTGATAGGCAGGGAGTTTCAAAACATAAGTGCTGTCACACTGAAATATGCTCTGCAAATGCAAACATTGTAAAATGGCACTTGTAAAAGTGTGAATTTTGCAGATCAAAATGGTCAAATATGTGTATTCCTTTGCAATGGGATCGCCCCAGCCCTTAGGGATTTTTCGTTATTAGTGTACTGTCATTGTTTTACATCAGGGATGTAGAACCATTTCAATCCAATGGTTTGGATCAAAACAGGCCAACTCTCCATGGGCCACATTTGACTGGTGGGCAGGTCTGCCTACCTGTGAATCACCTGACATCATATGATAGCATCAATTCGATCTGGAGGAGTGTCTCTGAGCTCTGCCAGAAAGCAGCAGGTTTGCATTTGGTGCTGAATTTCAACAGCACAGATCTCAAAATCCCTTCCAATAAGTTTGGTCTCATGTCCATAAATCCAACTGCTTGACTAGAGGTTACATTTCTTAGAAAGGAAAGCCCTTGTCTGATGCACAAGTTCCCTGAGCAGTTTTTCATACTTAATAATTATAAGTCAGTGGGAGCTGTGTGCACATATTGCAGAGTAGACTTTGACCCACAGGCTATTTGTTTAAAAATCTAAAAGCTAAACAACTGTTTTCACTGAGCAATACACACATCCGTTGTCAAATTTAGTTCAAAGCAACTCAAGTCAAGGAAGAACAAAAGCCTCTTAACTTGGCAAACTCTTGCTTTTTCTCTCTAGGGAAGGAACTGCTAAACTCTTTGAAGAGCAGCCCCAGAGGCCAGTCTTTCACTATCTTTGCAGAATGACTGACCCATGTCATCCTTCTATAGTCTCAATTTTGACTGCAACCCGTGGCATCAACCTGTAACTTTTGCCGACTTTCTTCAAACTGGCTGAAAGGGTAGGCAATTGCCTGCCATTCACCTTAAGAGCCCAAGAGTAGACTGACGTAACATTAAAAACAGAACCTGCAGCTCATACTTCAGATCTTTGCTTTGCAGATGAAAGGAGAGAAGTGCATTCAAGGAAACCAAGCGTTGCTGTCCTTCCTCACTCACCTGCCTGTTCCTTGCTATTGCTGCTGCCTTGACTTTCTCCAGCTGGAGAAAGCAAACAGGGTGCCTGAGAGCTGGGTATCTCAGGTGAGAGGAAGCAACCTCAGTGCAAGCAAGAGGATTAGGCTTCCCACACCATATCCCCTCTGATTTTTTCCACAAGTTTGAGGGAGCAGGTCATCCAATTTGAGCAGCACACCGCTATATACATCGACAAAAATCTCAGCCAATCCCCCCTCTCCAATTTTGCTCCCAAACTGATCAGCATGAGCCACTGACTTTGCTATTAGAGACACGGCTAGATTCACATGCAAGAGGGCTTTGGGTTAGAGAGACCTCAGTGGGCCCAATGGACTGAGCTCCAAACCAGTTTACCTGGTGGTGGTGGTAGCAGTTCTCCAAAGGTTAGCATCCAGTGGTGCTGACTACAGCACAAATCTTGTGTGCTTCTTCCTCATTTTAAGTTCCCCATATTGCAGTGCTGTTCATACGTATGGCATTGCTAGCTAGACATGGTGGTGTGGTGGACCCAGCGCTGCTGGATACCCAGTGCTGCTGCTGTGAGGTGGTGCCAGGTGGGCAGGGAGCCCAGCAGTGGCATAGAAAGGAGTACTGGGGCCATGCACATGGTTCCAACCTTACCATGGCAGGGTCAGCTGCATGGTCCTCATGCTTCTGTCTGTAATGGCCAACAGGCCAATAAAAAGCAGGTCTGGCTGGACCCAGCATCAGCACTGATGGGCCCTTCTGATGCGATAAGGCCAACCCAAACATTAGGCAGAATGAGGTAACTGCCTCAGGCAGCATACTTGAAGGTAGTGGCAGTAGCCCTCCAACTGCTAGAGGACAAAATTGTGTCCCACATGCCCTGCCTTGCACCCCCCAAGTTATCTACAACTACAACTCTGATAATCTTTGGTCATTGGCCATGTTCCCGGGGCTGATGGGAGCCAGAGTCCAACATGGAACTGGTGAAGGGCGGGATATAAATTTAATAAAATAAATATAACATTTGGAGTGCCACAGGCGTCCCATCACTGGTATTTGAAGCCAGGTTATTTTTAGAGGGTTTTCCCCCGTAGGGTTTCTGAAGCCTATGACATAAGCTTTAACGTGATTATCCTTCGAAGGAGAAATTTCTGACTGACATTTAATGCATTTTGTTATGATGGCTGACAACTGTATTTCGCGAGCTTTGCCGCAATGAAATAGTTGAGGCGATGTTTGTGTGTGCTTAAAAAGAAAGTAAAGACTAGTTGCGATTATACAGTCCTGACAAAGACATTGACTACCTTAAAACCTAGAGGAGGAGAATAGGATTGTTTCTCAAATGCTAATAAATACTAGCAGCATTATGGTAGGACTGAGTCTTGCCTTAAGAAGATAAGCTCCCTCTCCCTTTCTTTCCATGCTAAGAGGATAAATGCTTCAGCTGCAATTCAAATCTCTGTCAAGACCAATATTTCCCTAATATTCCAAAGGAAGTTGTTATGAGAAGCATGAAATGAAGAGCCGGTGTATATAGACCTCATGGGGTGCTACTGGAAACAACCTGCTTTTAGTGAGTGATCCCTGCCCTACCCATAAGATTTAGAGATGCTTACTTTCAGTGCTGGGTTACCCTATTGATGGGCTAACCACATGTTTGGGGCACCTACAAAGCAGGGGCACAAACAAAATAAAGGAATCTGACATTTGATATATAAAAAAGCATAAAAGTAGTCATCTAGAAAACATGGAAAGAATATATTTTAATTTCAGCATACCTGTAAGTTTCATTAAAATAAACTTTTATTTTATTGCTTTTATTTTGAATTACATATGCAGGGAGCACAAAAATCTTTTTGGTGCTTAGGACCTCTAAAGGTCTCAATTTGGCCCGGCTTACTTTGGGGTCTACTATCATTGCACTGAGATTTTCCATGCAATGTGCAGACTCTTGTTGTAATAAAGTGTGTGTCTTGATTCTTCATTTAGAGCGGGTGTGGAGAACCTCTGGCTCTGCAGATGTTGCGTTACTACAACTTCTATCATTCCCGGCCAATGGCCATGCTTGCTGGGGCTGAGTCGTGGCTCAGTAACATTTGGGGAGGGCAGGTCCCCTACCCTTGATTTAGAGGCTAATGTGTGTTGTTTAACTTGCTTCAAAATGTGGTGAGCTGGCTGGCTGTATTTGGATACCCTTCTGCTCATTCTGCTTAGTGGCGGTCCTGGATAGCATCACTTGTTCCAGGAAATGTATGATATCAGAAGATCCAGTTGTGTGGTTCATCTTCTCAGGCTTGATGCCAATGATGCTTCAAGGAATGACTTGGATTAAACACGAGATTCACTTTGCCTGGATCTGCTTCCCCAGTTGCAAATTCTACTTTACCCTGCAGGGAATAGACTCCTGTGTATTATGCCTTCTGTAGTATTCTGATACTTTGCTTCAAGGTAGAAATGGGATTGACAAATAGCCTTACGTACATTTTTCTCCTAATGTTCAGACCTTCAGGTCCTTATTGACCTTTTGTACCTCAACAGAAAATGACTTACTACTTATAGCTTTGACTGCCAGTCTACAAGATATTTCTAGCTGTTTCTCAGGAACCTAAAAGAAACTTATAAGACTTTTTAAGAGCTTTTTAGAAGCTTTTTTTAAGAAGTAAAAATGAAAAGGTGACCCAGAACATAAAACGGACACCACCTTTACTTTTTTTTTCATTTGGTGTGTAAAGGGATGGTTGATAGTTTTGTTGTTTCCGAAATACGGTACGATTCCTTGAAATTAATACATTCCACTGCCCCTTTCCCCACTTAACTGCTGCATTAAAAAATAGGGCTTCACAATAGTCAAGCCTGCTAGTGAATTATAGACCACTAGTTGCCTTATTTGATAGGGCGGGAGAGTGCTTATGAAAAGCCAGTCCTACTTCAGAGGCAAAAACTATATAAAACATAAGGCTGAAGCAGACGTGTTTTTTTAAAAATACAATATTGTGCTTCTAGAAAGGAATTGTAATATGAGACATGAAGATTCAGCTCCTTCCTAGCAGGGCCCCCTCATGTGGTGAAAATGTGTTGACACTGTTCTGTGTTTCCCTGGGCTTTTTCACCTGGAACTCAGTTCTGGCATCTCTCAGGTGGGCACCATTGCCCTTCTAACAGAACAAGGGAGGCATTCATGCACCTCTTTTTCTAGAAAAATAGGCACTGGTGTCATCCTAAGACCAACTTGTCTCATGTGATATTTGGGAATCAGGACTTTCAGGGCCTCTGAAAAAAATCCAGCATTTTGTGGTTGCTTTACCCATCAAGTTCATTTTAGGGGTTGTTTTTTTTTTGGTCCTGTAGAATAGATTAAAGTAAATTGTGAGGAGCCTGTGTCTGTGACTTTTGCTACTTAGGCTTAATGTTGTATATGCTGGTCCTATATGAACAAGCTATTGCAACAACTGTTATGAGCACACAGACAGAAATCAAAGTTGTTTTGAGGAGGGACCTGCTTCTTTAACATATTTTAAGGCCCCATTTGTTTAGGGGATTATGGCATGGTATGACTCTCTGAGCCCTGCTGCTTAACATCTGAAATTATTAGTGGAACATATGGATAGCTGTAAAAGGAGATGTCTTGAAAACACAATGCATGAGATGTACTCTCTGCTTTTCTTAGTTGCAGCTGCCAGGATCCAAAATCAGTGAGCCATTTTCAGTGTATTTCAGTACAAATACACTAGCACAGACTCTGGTCCTGGTAATTAACAAGATTTTCCTTATAGAAATAGCTCCATTTTCAACTTTTAAGGTCTGCTAATATGATGGTGATTGAACACCTAGGTTTTTTTTACTTTTAAAACAGATTTTTAACTTGCCTGGTAAGCCTGCCCTGTCAATTCCATGTTCAACTATTTTATTTATTACTTTCTGATTTTGCCCCCTAAGACCCAAGAGCAGGATATAACAATAACAAATTAAACAATGAAAATGAAAAGAAAAAGGAAATTATTAACAATATATTTCTTAACTGCAAAAAGTCCTTTTAAAAAAGAGGTGGATTTGTTGCACTAAATCAACATCAATCTAAATTTATGCATGTGGTCAAATCCTTCCCACACCTCGGGTTACAGACACTTCAGGTTACAGACGCTTCAGGTTACAGACTCTGCTAACCCAGAAATAGTACCTCGGGTTAAGAACTTTGCTTCAGGATGAGAAGAGAAATCGCACGGTGGCAGCGGGAGGCCCCATTAGCTAAAGTGGTACCTCAGGTTAAGAACAGTTTCAGGTTAAGAACGGACTTCCAGAACGAATTAAGTTCTTAACCCGAGGTACCACTGTACTGACAGACTGGAGGCACCCCAGAATTGTCAGTGTAGAGAAACAAAGTTGTTCTACAGTTAAAAGAAAATGGGTGGGTGAGTGGGAGAGAGATAGCCCTGTCCACTGAGTATTAGGACTGGAGAGAAGTGAGGTGAAGCATCTTGCTTGAGACTGACCTTTGCAAATGCTTAATAATAATAATAATAATAATAATAATAATAATAATAATAATTTTTATTTATACCCCGCCCTCCCTGGCAAAGACCGGGTTCAGGGTGGCTAACATCAAAGTATGATACATTATAAACATAAATCAAACAATCCATTAAAATACAGCTTAAAATCAAATTTGGAGCAGAATAAAATCAGATGGCAACCCACAGGTGTCTGTGCTGTGTTAGCGGTGACATTCACCCGTCTTCTCATAGGAAATGCTCATGGGGGTGGAAATGGGGGGGGGGGTCAAGGAGGGCCAGTGAGGGGAAGGGGGAGAAATGTCCCCATCTTCATCTGAAGAATGTTGGAGAGTGAAGTGAAGGCCCAAGACAGGAGTTGATCGTTATGCGAGCTGCGCACAGGTGGGATGAAGCAAGCTACTGACCAGTCCTGTGGAGCCTCCTTTTATTGAGACAAATATGCAAGTTAGGCAGATACATTTTGGGCTGTGACCTTTACACATCTTCCGTCCCGAGATCGTGGGATGGTACAAAGCTATTTTGGCACCTATTCCACAGCGTCATTTTCCCCTTGCACAGTGTATGACGAAGGAGACAAAAGGTCTCAGGGACAAAGGTTACAGACAGAACACTGCTGACTGCTGAGACCGCAAAAGGTCAGACATAGGGAACGATGTTCCAGACAGCTATGGCTTGTCTGAGGGGGGAGTTTTTCCTGCACCCCAGGGTCACGCGTGCAGGCAGACTGTTGCTGCCTGCTGGTGGAGAGTGTGCTCCCTCCAGACCTCACTGTCCACTCCACGATATCCCTACAGGAGAGTATGTTTCCCCCCTAACTCGCAGCTTTCCCTGCAAAAATCTGCTCTTTAAAGTTGAAGTGCAACAAATAGCATAGAATCGTAGGGTTGGAAAGGACCCAAGGGTCATGCCTGCGATGCTGGAATCTCAGATAAAGCATCCATGAAATTAGGCCATCCAACCTCTGCTTAAAAACGTCCAAGGAAGGAGAATCCACCACTTCTCGTGGGAGAAGTTTTTCGGTATGTTTAGTTGGAAACTCCTTTCTTATACCTTGAAGCGGTTGGTTTGAGTCCTACCCTCCACAGCAGGAGAAAACAAGCTTGTTCCAATTTGTAATTTCTGTGGTAAGTGTGGATAAGCCCTTAGTTTTTGTTTCCTGCCACAGAGTTGAGAAATATCGTTATATCCTTTCTAATTCTACAATTCGGAATTAGGAACCTCCCACTGACACTAGAATTTCATGTCTTACAGGAGGAGTGAGAAGCCCTTTTTAGCCTGAGGGCTGCATTCTCTCCTTGCGGGCAGCCTTCTGAAGGCCTCATAACAGTGGTAGGCTGGCCCAGAGACAAAAGTTGGGTAAACAAACAAATATAAATCAATGTTTGTGTTGTAGCACCCTATCCTCCATTTAGATAAACAATAGGCATTGTCATTGATGAAGGACACATTCTAGCTAGATGCAAAGCAGGGCAAGTGAGGGCTGTGGCATGGGGAGTTTTCGAGAGACTAGGTGGAGGGTTGCATTTGGTCCCTAGGTCTGAGGTTTCCCATCCCTGTCTTAGTGAAATAAAAACCATGCATTTCAACTGCAAATATGTGGTCTTTCTAGGGAAATGTACATAACAGATGACTCAGTCTCTCTGGAAAGGATGTGGTCTGCTTTCTTCGTTTTCGAAACAAACATGATCTTCGTAGTATATTGCCTTGGTTCAAAACCTTGCAAGATAAAGACAATAAATCTGTTTCAATAAACAATATATAAATGCCTAACCATAGTCTCCTTAAATTATTGGTACTCCCATTTTTTCTCTCCACACAACTGAAAAAAAACTTTCAGTAGAGCAAAAAAAGGGGACAGAATGTAGATCTTATCAGCATGTGAAAAAACATAAGAAAACAAGGGCAAGTTCATACATCCATTTTAAGTGGTAGACTCAAGATGGGTGATAGCCAACTTACCTCCCACCTTGACTTCCATTATTGAACAATGGTGTGAAATGATAACAACCAATGATTTATGCAGAGGCTGATTACAGAAGCTTCACATGTTCGTGTTATCAAGTGCTGATGGCAGATAAAACCTGAATAATGTAACATGTGAATTCACCTTTAGCTTATTTATCTGAATCTCCTTATCTACACCAAATGGAATCCCAAAGAAAAAAATCTGTAAGAATAACACCAAATGCTGCAACTGTACATTTATTCTAAAAGGGAAAGGTTTTTACATTAAATATAATCTGAAAATTTCTAAAATTCTTATGCTATTGGCAAATCATAACACTAGTGTACAACATAATGCCTATACCAGATTTTTTGGGGGAGGTATTCAACATTAGTCCCATTCAGAGTAGATTTATGGAAGTTAATGGACATAACTAACTTGGATCCATTAATTTCACTGGGTCTACTTTGAGTAGGATTTAGTTACATACAACCCGTAATCTATATTGTCAACCCATATTGAAACACATTATTTGGTGAACCTACAGATATTTACAGTTTGAGTTATACTGGTTCCAAAATTTAGAAACCTTTGTATAAGTTATATAAGGGGGAAAAGGGGTGGGGTGGGGGTGAATCAAAGAGAACTACAGATTGGGCTAGAAAATTGGATGGTATTTGCTTTGGTTCCCTTTTGATTCCACTTTATACATAGGGTTGATCCTGCCAGTAATTACTGCTTCTAGATTCATGAGAAAATCTAAATGTGTCATATGCATGAATTAATTTCCCCACAGCCTGCCCAATTTAACTCAGTTCAGCTTAGAGTTGTTAGCTGCCACTGAATTGTGGTAGTTTCATAAATTATTGAAGTAATTTTGCTCCTAGTGTTATTGATCCAATGCATTTCACAAGTGTCTGTTTCATTTACTAGAAATAAACACAAAAGCAAAATGAACCTGTGTTTGTGATATTGCCTCAATTCAGAACTAGGGGAAACTGCAGCAAGAACATCTGCCGTTTGGAACTTTCAAGCTAATCACATGTCTATGGCAAACCTCTATAAAGATCAGGCTCAGTTCATAATTAAGTTGTGATTGCTTTTTCTCCTTTCCTTCTGAAACTTAGCTGGAGGTAGTGGTGACATCAATAAGAAGAGATGCTGCTATGGCCTTCATTCACCCTGCAGCTATATTATGGCTGCCAAGACCCTGGGAAATGCATTTTCTGAAACAAATGCACTTGTGGTTAGGATGAACTAGTAACATATAATCCAAAATATGTGTCCTTCCTTCCAGTGTTGTCTTCAGCAGTTTCAAAAGTTGCTGATGTTTCTGAAATTTATGTACGAATGCAATAAGTAATTTGTCCTCATTTTCAGTTTATATGCAGAGTAGGAATAGGCAAGCAGCAGGCTGTTCACCCTGAAAATGAATCAAGCCCTCTTGAACATCAGTTCTTGTGACTGATTCCTTCCTTAATTCCACCCACCCTCCTTTCCTCCTCCTCTTTGCTTTGAGTCTATCTTTGCTCTTAGGCAAAAACTAACTTGGAAGCTGGCAGGTAGCAGTGGAGGCTCTAGCCAGTGTGGTTACTCCTTGGGTGAAAAAGGCCTATCTCACCTCCCACTCCTTTCTCTGCAAAATTGAGAGGAGGCACAGCCAGTGTCCTGACACAGCAAGTTTCCTTCTGCTTGGGGATCATGGGAGTTGAACTACAATTCCCACAAACCCTGTCAATTGCAATTTTCTGCCAGCGATTATGCAAGTTGTAGTAAACCAAGCTTCTTCAACCTCGGCTCTCCAGATGTTTTGAGACTACAATTCCCATCATCCCTGACCACTGGTCCTGCTAGCTAGGGATCATGGGAGTTGTAGGCCAAAAACATCTGGAGGGCCAAGGTTGAGGAAGCCTTTGGTAAACTGATGACAGAAGTTTTAGGTTAGCTTTTGCCCCTAGGAGAAGATGAATTGGAAGGGTATGTACATAAATTGAATTGGGTAAGGCAGTTTGATCAAGGCAAGCTGTCCTTCCCATTCCAATCAATTAAAGGGGTTCATCCTTTTTTTAAGGGCCACCACTCTCTCACTCTCTCTTTTTTTTAGTGCTGCATATTTTTTTGTCTTGAAAGAAACTGGAAAAGTTTCCACTTCTCACATCTACTCTGGGGGCTATTTTTGTTTGCTAGTTCTTAAAAATGCAACAGCTGACTTTCATGTTTACAAATGTACATTAATTAACAAGACACATTGGGTTTACTGAAAGTTGAGTGTGTGATCTATTTTGCTAGAGGTTTATGATGCTGTCATAATAATTCATCAAAGAGATGACATTTTGTGGACAATGCCGGTCAACCATTACAAGACACAATTGGGCCACCTGTGGTGGACCTTATGGACCAGCCTGTAGTTCTTATGCCTCTGGTGTGGCAAGGCTGAAATACCGCAGGCACAAGACATGTGGCTTGAGCCCAGCCTTGAAGAGACAAGCACATTGATTCAGAGCCTGATGATAAAGGCAGGAAATGTGACTTACAGTTTTGCCCATGCTACCTCTTATGCTTAGTTTGCCATGGCTGTTAAGCAAAGAACTGGCACAGTCAAGCAATCATGTTGCAAGACATTGAAAAGGTCAAGTTATCATAGGGTTGTGCATTACGTAAGACTATTTGAAATACCTAGATACATACTGTATGCTTCTTTCTTTGGAAAGTAAAATAATGGTTAAATCTATGTACAGATTTAACCATTAACTCCTCCCAATTGTAAACACATTCTAATTCAATATAGACATTATTTCAGAGTACAGTCAGTGCCTCTTCGGTAAGTATCAAAGCTGATCATCTTTCTTCTTTTTCAAATTTTTATTAGGGCAATTTAGGTCAGTGGCTGGGCCACGGGGGTGGGGCGGGGGACCTCTAACAAGGCTAGGGAACTTTGTAGGTATTGTGGTTCAAATGACATCTCTTCTTTCCTTTCTATTTGGCTCTGATCTGCTGCTGTTTGGACAAATTCAGATAAGTCTGGACTGAGATCCCTGGAGTGACAATAGGCATTGATTGCTGCCACACTGTATGTTATATGATGGGGAAAGTGCTGTTACCTCTTTCTAGCTGTCAAACTGTGTGTTGTTTATGGAGGGCATGTATGCACCAGAATGGGTGATGCAATGTTTTCCTTGCATGCACGACTAACATAGCAGGAAGCATCCTTGGTGGTCTAGAGTTGAAGTTTGTAAGGATGTTGTGTCTTGTCAGTGATACCATAGAATCATAGAATTGTAGAGTTAGAAAGGGCCACAAGGGTTATCTAGTTCAACCCCCTGCAATGCAGGAATCTTTTTGTCCAATGAGGGGCCCAAACCCCACAACAATGAGATTAGGAGTCTCATACTCTATTGACTGAGCCATGTTGGCTACTGTTCTGTAACTACTGTGCCTCTGAGTCTCTTGCTAGTTGTGCGTAGGGCTGTGATTGCATTATACTAGTAATAGCCTTGGCATAACACTGACCACAGGGCACCACAGGATTGCCTTGCCTATTCTGGTATTCTAAAAAATGTTCTGGGGCTGGACACTGACACCAACTGAGCTCCAGTTGCCTGCCCTCAGGAGCTGTCAGATGAACCATTGAGTTGTTATGAATTTAATTGTGAATGTCAAAAGAAAGGAATCTCATACCATGACTCCAATCCCTCTCTCCAAGTGGATAATGGCCTAAAGCTGTCCCTTGTCCTCACATCCTCACTCCCTTTTCCACAAGACGCTTTCCCCTTCCTTCTTGATGCGTCCTGTGGGGGTCTGTCAGCTTAGGTGCCCCTGCTGAATGCAGTTGCTGTTCTAGAAACGTGGAAATTTCAAAGAGACTAACCATATGAACCGCAGAAATGGTTTGGAATGGCTTTTTCCTGTTGCCCTCCACACTTCTGGCTCAGCAGAAGACAGGAACTCTGAAGATCGCTGATCCATGAGAGAAGATCGTATGAAAAACAACCTTAAAAACATGTAAGGAGATTCCTGATTGTGCCAGGTGCTCCTCCTGTAAGGCTGATTGTTGAAATGGTGCTGCCCCTAAGCTTCAGAGTCCAAGCGAGACAGCATAGTCACAGCAGTAATAATCAGTTCTGAAGGAGGGAGGGGAGGAAAAGAAGTGCCCAACCACTACATTTTATATAAAAGACCATCACTGTGACAGTGCTGATTTTCAGGAGTCTCCAGCGGCACTCATCTGTAGGACTCATCTGTAGGATAGGAGGAGGCACCTAACTGATCCAAGCAAGTGTGGTTTGCTTGGGCTGTCATAGGAAAGTGTAAGTCTTCTAGTGTGAAAGCATCATGTTTAACTTTTGCTTATGCTGCAAAGACATTCTGAAGCTATCGTGGGCTTTTCCTCCTTAGTAGCGGATCCCTGCAGAGAGCAGGCTTTCCTTCTCCAACTATCAGCTGATAGGTGGCAACCCCAAGCCAGCTGCATAACTGAGCTCACTGTATGGAGCTCATTTGTGCAACCAGTTCCTATAGAAAGCAGGTTTGGTGTCACTGCCCGGCAGCAGATGGACAGTGACTTCAGACCTGCTGATCAGTGGTGCTCCAAAGCACTTTTCAAGCCTTGCACGATGCTTTAAAGTCCCAAGAATCATCACCTGACATCAGGTGGTTGGCAAGTAGGTGGCCTCATCTAGCTGTCAGATTTGCTCCACATGGCATAGGCGAGATAAGGATCTCACCCACTGTCCAGATCAGGTTCCCCACCTCCTCTATACTATGGTTGTGGTCTTCTTTCAGGATTGCAGGGCATTATTTCTTCCCACTGCAGATAGCATCCCCCACTCTTAGCATGTAGGGATCTAATCCAGGGACAGCTCCAGATGGTGGAAAATTGGGGTATTTGCCAGCAGAGAACCCAGAGGTCTAACAGTGTTCTATTTAAACTTTATTTATTTAATGAAAATAATTTGTACACTGCTACTCCTGAAAGTGAGTTTGCAGCAAACATCCACATATACAATAAGAGCCATGTAAAAATTTACCACTGGAGATTAACTATTATGGAAATAAGCTTTGCACAGATTATTTTTAAAATTTGCATGCAGCCTTAGATTATTTTCAGTTTACATGTCTGGCCACTTCTGGATAAAGGGGGACATTGTGGATGGTATGACTAAGGGTTCTCAAAATCCAGGAGCCTCTGCCAATTGAATCCCTTCACCTTGTTACTTTGTATTGTTACTTTGGCTCGGAAGAGATAGTCTTGATGAAGTTGTCAAGAACCTATTGCTGCATCTTATACATAGAGACAAGAGCTCATATAAAGACAATGGCACAAGATATAAAATGCATCTTCAGTATCCAAAGTAGGCCTGATTGCTTATGTAAGCTCTAGCAGGTTAAAGAGTATGATACTAAACACACTTTACTTAGGAGTGAACCCCACTGAACTGAATTAGGATTTGCTTATGCGTAAACATATGCAGAAGTCAGCTGCAGAGCTGCAATCCTTTGCACACTTACTTGGGAGCAAGTCCAATCCTAGCCATTTTGGCGAGTAAGTGGTATGTAAATTAATAAATAGTAATAAAATAATTCCATGAGGACCTACATATGAGTAAACATGCATAGGCTGAACCGACAGGAACATTCAGGTTTTAAACTGTGCAAGTCGTATTTTTATGCTTGAAGGTGAGTTTAGCATTTTAGGGCATGGAGGGATCTTAAGAGTGCTTTGGGATGGATAGATTTGAAAGCGACAAGCATACTGAATCAGCACACCTGACACTCACAATCCACATGGGTCCATCTGTGCTGATCCTTGTGCTGATTGCTGCTAGTCCAAACAGACTAGCAGGGTCAGCACAAGTCACACAGCAGCCACTGAAGAAACTCATGCTCTAACTGGTAAATCTTTCTAGACATGACCCTTAGCCTCCTGTCTTTATAGTACTGTGTTGAGTAGTCCCACTCACCCCCCCCCCAGATTCCTCCAGAGAGTGTGGTTTGAAGGCTGCAGCTATTAATATTTGGGGGCAGCAGAAGAAATTCTGTGTTGCAGGGAAAGATCTTAATTTGTTCTCCCTATCTCCTTCATATTCCTTATTTGCAGGTCCACAGCCAAAAGAGGGGAGGACAGAAAGGAATAACCCTTACTCATTTATATTATTCTACTGAGCACTTATAGAGGTTAGTTTCACTGATATTGGTGGGACTACCCTGTGAAAGTGTTTAAGAGTTCATGACTTTTCCCATCTATTTTTGTTCTACGGTAGTCAGATTAATAGCAGGAGTTTTTCTGAAATAATTGTATGATACCCATTATATCCCAAGATAGTAGAGGTGTGCAGCAGATTTGGACAAATCCTGCACTGAAGCAGGATGTTTCAGAAGCGTTCTGGGCTTGCCAAAGGTGAAGTGGGATCTATATGAAGTGCCCTGAATCAAAGTTAGTGATTCAAACCATGGGGGATTCGAACAGCATCTTGGTGATTCATGTGTTAAAAAACCAATGCAGACAACAGCATCTTGGTGATTCATGTGTTAAAAAACCAATGCAGACAACTTGTCTGCTAAAAGTGTAGCTAATGGTACAATTAAGGAAAATGCCAGGGCAAGGTGAGGAAGAACTCCATTGTGCTGGACAGGTCACACTTGCATTGAAAAGGAATGACTTAACCCAGACTGAAATGTTGCATGAAACATTGCATGATTCACTGTCAGAAGAATCTACTGTGTCTGCAAATTCCATCAAATCTGCCCAAAATGAACAAAAACAGTAAATGTTTCTTTTAAAAAACCCTTTTTGTTTTTAAGTCACAACAAGATATTCAACCCATTTTCCTGTAATGTGACAGATATTATTCACTCTGAAGGGGCTACAATGTCTGCAAATTTCACCAATTTCTGTTGTTTTGTTCCCCTATAGAGAAAAGAAGGGGGATGTGAAGCCTGGTCTTTTCCAAAGTGGACCAAAGCTTGGATTCTGAGTTGAAGTGCTTCAGACCAAGATGTGCTATTTTCTAAAGCACCAGTGTGGTGTCTCAACCAAATATTGTGGTTGGTGCACACCCCTACAGGGTAGCATTTCAGTGTCATCATAAAATCCTTAGCACAGAAGAAAGACATTACAAATTAATGACATTGGGGAAAATACTCCATATCCCATTCCTCCTTCCGCTCTTCTGCCTCCTGAGTGATAATTCTTAACAGTAATGATGCTTCTTCAATTCCAGATAGTGTGGTTGAATTAAAAACAAACTAGTAGGCATTCTTTCCCCTTGGAACTCTCCTACTTTTTTTTGTAATACCTTTGTTTTACATTTACATGTGTTGTGGAGATGGAGAAAACAAGACCTTTTAACCCTAGGTTTAGTTTAATAAGATGACTTTCAGCAGCTGAGGGAGGGTTGTGTTAATATACATAGAAAGTGATGCTAATCTGTCCTTTATGCTTGGTGATAGACTCCTCTAGGATTTGTGAACAAGGTCACATGTCTAACTAAGATGATGTCATTTCAAATCAGTTGAATGTATCTACCCCAGTGGGATGCATTTATTATTTTGCAGTTGTAAGATTTTTCTTTGTTTTGCCATTCTAGTTACACAATTGTACATAATATAAGATAATTGAGCTCGTTTAGATACACAAGGCAAAATACTACAATTTTAAATTAATGCATCACTTCTACTTGTCCTAAATATTGTAGAAATACATTTCCATGTGAACAAGTTCCTGCTTTGCATGAAACATGTGCATTTTTTTATCTCATGAGGACAAAACTGCATTGTGAATCAGCCAACATTCTCCTATTCAGATTTTAGGGGGGGGGGGGAGAAATGATTTACAAACATCTCAAGAGGACCTGAGAGTTATCTTCTCCTCTTTCTCCCATGTTCTGTCAGGCAATTTTTATTTGTTAAGGATGAACAGAGTTACAAATCAGAACATGTTTAAGACTGCCTATTTCTCACTATCTCTTTTCTAACCCCTTCCATAAAGTGTTTTAATTGCATACAGCTAATATGAAATAATCAAAACATACATCTCATTTAAAAATTAATATTAAAAAACTGCAAACAGATACTCAACAAAGAGGTAATATCTTGGCAAATGTTATTTGACAGCCATTTGACAGAACAATCGCCTAGTAAAAAGGAAGTCTCTCTATAAAAATGAGATGGAATCATTTGTATGTGGTTTCTGCTCTGACAACTATAATCTTTTTACAAATAAAGAAGGTCTCCCACACCAAACTTTTACTTGCTGTGGAACTGAAATTTATATAACATATGAATTAGTGGAAAAATATTTGTGAAACTTAACCAAGTTATATACCCTTTGTGTACATGTTTTTAATATGGCTCTTCAAGATCACTTAGTGTGAATTAGTTTCCCCTTAACACTTTTTGTAGTCACAAACAGGATAATTAAGAAATGGATTTTTCACCACTGCATGCTTGTGCATAAGGGGGACGTTGTAATGTGAAGTGCTGAATTATGTATTGGATTTGGATTAACATGTAGTACAAGGTTTGCGTGTAGGACATACTATTTTAGGGCCAAACTATATGTGATTACATGCATCTTTAGATTTAACCTACCGGTACATAGTTCCTCCCCCTCATTTAAGTCGCCTCAAGTGAGGGAGGGGGGAGCATAATTATCATATTTGCAGCTGGGAGGGAGAGGGGTATAATCCTTTCCTCCCATGCTTCTGTTCTGGGGGAAATCCTTCCTCTGAAGCCAGTATTTGCATTGGAAAGGAATCCCCCATTGGCACCAATTCTTGAAAAGCCAAAATAGATAGACCAATATCTTAAAGGGCAGAATACAAAATACCTTGCAAAATAAAGGAAACCTTATAATTGCTAAGTCTATGTCACGACTGAACCATCATGGTTTATATCTGAAGTGGAACATTGATTTGAGGCTTGGCATCTACATATTTGTGACCATAATAGGCAAAGGACATTGACTAGATGAATATAATGTGCTAATAGCTACATTACAGCTAGTGAGACTTCGACATGGCCACATGTGTCAAACAATTTGTTCACCTACGTATTTTTTGTCTTGCTGTTTGAAGCCTTTTCTTCCCTCTGCCCAAGTTGTTTGGATTATTAAAGTTTTCAAGGGCTGTGTTTTATAACCCAATAAATCAGTACAGTTCATATAGCTAGGTGCAGTCCAATTAAATTTTATTGGATTTGGCTACTATCAAGTACACAAACCATTTTAGGCAGTATCATTGATGTGAAACAGTTAACACCAAGAACTTAGTAATTGATCATTTGGCCTACCAGCAATATGAGCATCTGTTTCTTGTTGTATCTTGTTAAATACAGTTACTTTTCTATTTCTAACCATTTAATTTTTTTAACCATTTCATCTCCAAACTACTTACTGTGGCACAGAACTTCAGGACCAGCTTTACCCTCCAGATATTTTGGACTACAGCCACGCTGGGACTGATGAGTGTTGTGGTGTAAAACATCTGAAGGATGCAAGATTGATGAAAGCTGCTCTAGAGTTGCAGTCTCCAAGTCGCCTGCTCCAAGTAGTTTGGAGATGAAAAGGTTGTGCCAGTGGCGCTTTACTGGGATGATGGCAACTTAGTTTAACATTTCCTTAAAACATTCCTTCCTCCTGCTCAGCCACCTGTTTCTTTTTTAAAGATATTTTAAATTAATATTTCATTAATAACAATCTAATGGAGGCCACATTAATACAATACCAAATCATACCAAATCATAATACAATCAAAAAAGCCAATTATTCAGTTCCGAATTCAATATTTTTGGATAACTTCCCATGTTCCAGCTATCAGGAGTTGATGTTATTCCTTGGTCCTGCTTCAATTCTCTTCATTTGTCCAAATACCACGATTCCGATCTTAATCCTTTGTTTTAGCAGCCATGTGTGATGACTTTTGCTTGTATTTAATAAATCCATATCCATTAACTTGCAGAGGGAATTTATATCCTGTAATTTTCTGTGCGAAATATTTGTTTACCTTCTTCTTTTCCTTCATGTTGTAGTCAATCAATTCTCTTCAACATTGCCCCTCCTTTGAGAACTCATTTCCTATTATGCTACAACTTCTCCATTTTGCTTCTCCAAAACCGAAAGCACTCCAGTTTCCGGCTGTGACTCCTGGCTTACTTCCAGCATTTGTCTCTTTTGATCCTTTCCAACCTTCTAACAAGCTGGTGTATCGCCAAAACCATAATAAATTAGAATTAGAGCCCTCTTGAGTAGGCAATGTCACAAGTCATCACAGTATTTCACACAGTCTATTCTTTCAAGTACTCCGAAAAGAAAATTATAAGTTCTTGTTGAATCCCTCTTGCATTCCATATATAGTTGTAATCCATTCAGTGAAGGCTTGTCGAATCATAGCGCAGCAAATGTAACGTAAATATAATATAAAAAGAGAACAAAGGCTCCCCTTCACTTACGTAGCATTCCAATGACAACGAGAGTCCTCTCCAGATCAAAACTTTGGCACTCAGTGGCTGATTCATTTAGTAGGTTATCTTTCTGCTTCATCCAGAGCACGTCTGTTTCTTAAGTCCAAATTCAGATCCATCTTAAAAGAAACAGAAGTACTTCCACTCATGGTGACTGTATTGGGGAGTTTCCAATACGTACAGTGCTATGCACTCTGCGTCCCTGTCCCTGCATTCCATTGGAGAGAAAGGCAGTTATCGGACGATCCAGAGGGAAAGCTCTCCCCACCCCGGGGGCTTGCAAGGATAATTACTCCCAGATTGTCCTTAACTGCATGGCTGGCATGCGCTACCATGGGATTAGCTTTTCACTATGGCAGCAGTGCCGGAAGTTGCTCAGCCACCTATTTCATCCAACAAAACAACAGTGGCACAGTGCCCTATGTCTCACTTGAAAGTTTCTGTCAGCAGCAAGCTGGCAATGACATGGGCATAAGGGAATGAAATAGTGAAAGAGGAGGGTAGGCTAGTTCTCAAAAACAGAATAATGTTTGTACAATTTATTTCATAACTCAGGTTGTACAATTGCTATAAGCTCACCCTTTATTTTAAAATAGAATATGGAAATCTGGGGAATAATAATAATAATAATAATAATAATAATAATAATAATAATAATAATAATTTATTATTTGTACCCCACCTATCTGGCTGGGTTTCCCCAGCCACTCTGGGCAGCTTCCAACAAAGACAAAAAATACAGTAAAATATCACAGATTAAAAACTTCCCTGAACAGGGCTGCCTTAAGATGTCTTCTAAATGTCAGGTAGTTATTTATCGCTTTGACATCTGATGGGAGGGCGTTCCACAGGGCGGGCGCCACTACCGAGAAGGCCCTCTGCCTGGTTCCCTGTAGCTTTGCTTCTCGCAATGAGGGAACCGCCAGAAGGCCCTCGGCGCTGGACCTCAGCATCCGGGCAGAACGATGGGGGTGGAGACGCTCCTTCAGGTATACTGGGCCGAGGCCGTTTAGGGCTTTAAAGGTCAACACCAGCACTTTGAATTGTGCTTGGAAACGTACTGGGAGCCAATGTAGGTCTTTCAAGACCGGTGTTATGTGGTTTCGGCGGCCGCCCCCAGTCACCAGTCTAGCTGCCGCATTCTGGATTAGTTGTAGTTTCCGAGTCACCTTCAAAGGTAGCCCCACGTAGAGCGCATTGCAGTAGTCCAAGCGGGAGATAACTAGAGCACGCACCACTCTGGCGAGACAGTCCGCGGGCAGGTAGGGTCTCAGCCTGCGTATCAGGTGGAGTTGGTAGACAGCTGCCCTGGATACAGAATTGACCTGCGCCTCCATGGACAGCTGTGAGTCCCAAATGACTCCCAGGCTGCGCACCTGGTCCTTCAGGGGCACAGTTACCCTATTCAGGACCAGGGAGTCCTCCACAGCAGCCCGCCCCCTGTCCCCCCAAAACAGTACTTCTGTCTTCTCAGGATTCAACTTCAATCCGTTAGCTGCCATCCATCCTCCAACCGCCTCCAGGCACTCACACAGGACCTTCACCGCCTTCACTGGTTCTGATTTGAAAGAGAGGTTGAGCTGGGTATCATCTGCATATTGATGGACACATTTAACCCTGGGCCAACTAACTGCCCTTAAGCCCTTCTCCCCCAGACACCCATGGACAATGAAGATGGAGTGTGGCTTATATCAGGTGGTACAATATATTTTGCTGGCCCTGACATTTGGTAAAAGTGCAGGAGCCCTGTCCTCTTTTCCCATCTGGCAACCCTAGCTGATGAGGATATTGCTTGTTGCTACCTGAAATGCTTCCCCTGATAATTTCTGAAAGTACTGTACAACAGCTAAGACTATGGGATTAAACCATACTTTCTCCCCTAGTCGAAGTCAGTGCGCAACCTTATTGTGCATGGCAGGATTGTGAGAAACACAGCAAATATGTGCTTTCTTCTTGGCAGCTGATTCTCTCCTGCCACTCATGTTTAAAGGAGGAGCAAAGTTCAGGTAGAATCAAGAGTCATTTTGGACTTGGGTGTAGCCTAATTCAGAAACATAACCCATGGCATGGACAGCCACTCAGAAACATGGCCATGTGAAGCATCCATGTGGCAGGCCATGAATATGTTTCCTTCATGTGGTACCAGAACAGCAAGGGAATTGAACAGAGAACACAAAGGGCTAAAAAAGTATGACTAGGAAAAACCTGATCCAGAGTAAGAACAGAGAAAAAATATTGAGAATGAAGCCCATGATGAGCAACCAGAGATTTGGATGTTGTGATGCCTGAACAGAATAAATATATGTGTTTGTCCTCATGTGACAATATCTAGACGCTCATTACAATGCCATATGGACACCTCAGTTTTGCATAGATAACTAAGCTGCAAAGGAAAATAAGATCATGATGATATCTATTTGCCTGTACCACTAACATATTTCAGGGGTAGGGGAGATATTGATTGTTTTCTAACAGAGTTAGATGCCGATCTATTTGGGCACTACCATACCAAGCCTAGTTTGCCATCAGTCAGACCTCACCTAGGTGCTTTCTTACTTACAACCAGTCTAGTCAGTTTCCTTGCCCTTTGTCTGTGTTGCACCTCACAGAACTCAACATAAAGGAGGATGGGAACAAAACTAAAATTACCTGACTCTGCCTGTTATTGGCATTGTCTCCACCTGCTGGAGTGTCTCTGTCATCTGCCCCAGTGGGCACCAGATACAGCTTAGCAGAATAGCTCTTTAAGAAACAGAGAAGGAAACAGAACCACCTTCAGGGCCTTTAATGCAAGAGTCATTGTCAAACTACTTCATCTCCTTCAGCCAACTGTCACGGGGTTACCTGCTCCTCTGCTTCCCCACTTTCTCTGTCCTTTGCCAAAAAGTGTCCTTGCATTCAGGTTGTTCTCCCCCTCCTTTCACTTCAGAGCAGCTGTATAATTCCCCCACCCCATCATTTTAGTCCTCACACCTGTCTGCCCAACAGTGAAAATGTTGTGAACTCGATATCACGGCAGCTTGGCTAATGCCTGTGGGAAGGGTTTATAAGTGACGGTGTGCAGCAGGCAGCTGTTGACAGGTGACAGTCAGGTTTGAGCATATTATGTTCCAGATTACAGGCATCCATTTAGCTATGTTCCCCCTGTGATTTCTGATATAAAATGGGTACTTTTATGCTGTTGGAAAAATCTGTTCCTTATTCAACAAATAATTATTGTCTTCCCTGATACTATCTAAAAAAGGGAGGAGGGTAAAATAAGGCATGGCAGTTAATTATTATCATAGTACTTTCCCTGTTTAGAATGACTAATATGGTGTTGCATTCATCTAACACTAATCCTTTGAGGCAAGACACTATTATTCCAAGTTTACAGATTGAGAACTGAGGCTGACTTTGTTGGTTGTCAACCAGGAAATTCCTGAAGGGTTTTGAACAAAGATCTTCCGCAGTAAAGAAAGGGTTTCAGGAGAGAATTCTAATTTAATTTATAACCTCGCCCTGACAAGGAGAGGCACCTATGCACTTCTTCTTCTTCTTTTTCTTTCTCTTCAAATTCCACTATTGCTCCCAAATGAGCCCAAAGCAGCAAACACATAAATAAGAAAACAAAACAGTAAAATATCTAAGAACAATTGCAATACAGATGCAGACTGGGGAAGATCAAAAGGTTTGTTGGAAGAGGAATGTCTTCAGTAGCCAAAAAGACAGCAGAGAGGGGTATCTGTCTAATATTTCAAGGGAGAGAATTTCAAAGGCTGGGTGTCACAACACTAAAGGTGCAGTTCCTACATTGTGCAGAACGGACTTCCTGATAAGATGGTATATTCTGGAGGACTCAATTGCAGAGTGCAGTGATCAGTTGGGTATATAAAGGATGAGATGATACTGCAGGTTTACACACTTTTACACAGCAAAGCCAAATCAAAACAATCTTTTAGCAATTCTTAGCAATCCTGTGATGCAGATTGGGTTGAGACAATGATGGGCCCAAGGTGACCCAGTGAACCTCACACAGTTTTGTGCCTTATTTGTACCTCAATAAAAGATGGGCCACACTCAAAGGGTAAGCTGGCCAGATACAAAAGCAGACAGGGCTCTTTCCCCTTTAATATTTGTGTGCACAAGGAGAATATCAACAGGTTCTGTTTGCATGATAAAGTATACCTATTGAAATTCCCTCAGCAACACAACAGTTAAAGGGAGTCTTGTCTTCTTCTGAACCTGCCCACCTTATCAGAGGGTGGAAATCTACCAAGCAGAACAGTTGAAAAGGCACATCTGTGTATATATTTTTTTGTTTGGCTCCCCCTGCCCTTTCCTCGAGCAGCCATAAAGGTTTTGCTTTGAACGGTGTCAGTCCTGGGAACTTGATAGTCTGGGCACCTGATGGGCTTTTCGTTCTCTTCTTTGTGTCTAGTTGGGAGCAGGTGTGCACGCAGCTTCTTGCAACAATCTCTGCACAGGCAGCCCAATTATATTCCGGAGTTAAATGTGTCTAAGTAATAATGGGGTGGCAAGGGGAAGAATCCCATGCCCCCTGCTTTCCTTCCACCAATCAATAACACTGCTTGCCATGGGTGAGAAGTGAACATTTGGATTGCATCTTCCTAGTTAAGATGGGCCGCTTTGGAAAAGTGACCCTGGGCCTTCTTTTTAACAGCAGTTTCTGCCAAGCAGAGATTAAGCAGGTGGTGCTTTTCCCACCACTCATCTCTGTGCTGGGAAAACTCTCACCTGCTACACATTAGGTTGATGGCAAGGCTGTAAGGGCAGGACTAATAATGATACTAGAACCTTCTACATGAAGGCTAGGGTGGTGAGGTGGAAAAGACGACAGGGCACCTGAACTTTCAGTAGTTTTGGAGAAGAGGAGATTTTAGCTGTTTGTACAACAACAAAGGCACAGGAGCCCTCTTGGAGCCAGGAGTTAGTAACATGGCTTCTCCCCCCAAATCCTGAGAGCTGTATTTGGTTAAGTGTGCGAGGAATTGTAGCTCTGGGAGGAGTAAACTACAGTTCCCAAATTTCGGTGTGTATGTGTGTGTGTCATGAAGCTGTGGTTGCTAAAGTGGCTACTAAATGTGTTTTAAAGGCACAGTGTGGATGTAGGCTTATACAGCAGTCTGCATCAAACTCGGAACCCAACTTTGTGCTCTCTACAAGGAAGAAAGACCAACTTGAATTCAATGAGCCTCATTGAAGTAAGTGTGCATCCTCAGACCACTTATACAACATATATATTTTCCCATATTTGAGTGTAAATCATTGGCATAGAATGTATATTTGATTTCACAAGCTTTCTATAATACATTAACCTGCACAAGCGAAAAATATGCTTAAAAGAGTCTGTACACATATACATAGAATCATACAATTAATTGTAGAGTTGGAAGAGACAGCAAGGGTCATCTATTCCAATTCCCTGCAATGCAGGAATCATAGCTAAAGAATCCTTGATAGAAGGCCATCTAATGTCAGTTTAAAACCCCCAATGAAGGCGAGCCCACCAAGTTCCAAGGTACTACTACTACTACTACTACTACTACTACTACTTTTATTATTTATACCCTGCCCATCTGGCTGGGTTTCCCCAGCCACTTTGGGTGGCTTACAACATATATAAAACATAGTAAAATAGCAAACATTAAAAACTTTCCGAAACAGGGCGGCCTTCAGATGTATTCTAAAACTTATGTAGTTCTTTATCTCCTTGACATCTGAAGGGAGGGTGCCACTACCAAGAAGGCCCTCTGCCTGATTCCATGGTTGAACAGCTCTTATCCTCAGGAAGTTCTTCCTAACATTTAGTCCGAATCTCCTCTCTTGTAATTTGAATCCATTGCTTTGGGTCCTATCCTCTGGAGCAGCAGAAATCAAGTTTGCTATCTTACGAAAAAGAAAAAGGGGGTTTGGACCAAGCTTGCTCCATCTTCTATGTGGCAGCCCTTCAGATATTCAAAGATGACTATCATATCACCTCTCATTCCCGTCTTTTCCAAGTTAAACATACCCAGCTCTTCAACCATTCCTCATAAGGTTTGGTTCCCAGACCCTTGATGTTCCAGCTTGTCAATACAGTGGTGCCTCGCAAGACGAAATTAATTCATTCTGCAAGTTTTTTCGTCTTGCGAATTTTTCGTCTTGCGAAGCACGGTCAAGTCGCAACTGCACCTCTTCAAGCGGTTTTAAGAAAAAGGAAACAAACTTGCAAGACGTTTTCGTCTTGCGAAGCAAGCCCATAGGGAAATTCGTCTTGCGAAGCAACTCAAAAAACGAAAAACTCTTTCGACTTGCGAGTTTTTCGTCTTCCGAGGCATTCGTCTTGCGAGGTACCACTGTACCCTTCTTAAACAGTGGTGCGCACATCTAGATACAGGATTTGAGGTGTGGTCTGACCAAGGCTGAATAGGGCAGTACTATTACTTCCCTTGGTCTGGACACTAAAGCAGTCTAGAATTGCATGTCATTCCGTGGGCCCCAATTTAGGAGTTTCTTTCCCAGTATACTTTGGGTGTAAACTCTTTCTTTGGCCTTCTTGACTCAGTTTTTAAAAAACTGCCTTGATTCCCCACCCTCACACCATTTTGATTCAGGGTAAGTTTGCAAATCGCTGTGTTGTTCTTGTTGTTTTAAAAACCCAACCCTTAACTTGGCTCCATAGTTGTCAACTTTTCCCTTTTCTTGCGAGGAATCCTATTCGGAATAAGGGAATTTCCCTTAAAAAAAGGAAAACGTTGACAGCTATGCTTGGCTCCAACCATTGGATGCTGCTGCGCTGCTGGATGCGCATTCCTAATGTAGAAGCATTGAATATAAACAATAGAATCGAAACCTGCGTAGAAACCTCGGCTTTCCGCACGCGCTTTGCATTGTTCCTGCCGGAAACTTTCCTCTGCGCGACCACCCTCCTTCCTCTTCTTCCTCCTCCTCCTCCTCGTCCCCTCCCGACCCCCTGCTGATATTTCCTTCTTCTTTTTTTCTTTTTAGGTGATTGAAGGGGGAGCCGGCACAGGCGCTTCCCCTTTAAATTCCAGCTGTGTGGCTAGGAAACAGCTCTTCTCGTTGCAAAGCGCTGGGCTGGGGCTGCTGGTGTGAGACTGTCCTTCCACTTCCTGGCTCCGGCAGCCGGGAGAAGATCTGATCGCCCCGCCGAGTCCTCGGGGGAGAGAGAGAGGAAGGCAGAGGAAGGAAGGGGGCAGGCGGCGCGACTCCTCCAGACAGAGGGAGAGAGAGAGAGAAGGCAGCCACACAGCCGGGGGTACCTTTTGGCTCCGGTTTCTCGGCTGCCCTGGGATCGGTAGCCTTCGCGGCATGTGCAAGAGAAGGATGGAGGTGGCTGGTTTCTAAATCATCCTGAAGACTATTTCCATAGTAACCTGCCGAAGTGGTGCAATTTGAGCGGACTGAGGCTTTCTCTCCGCACTTCCAGGATGATATCTGACAGGTAAGGCTTCCGGAGGACCCTTGGACCGCTGGTCTTTCTCTCGAGGGTCTATAAATATCCATATGTCTGTGTCTCGATTATCCTATGTTTCCAAAGTTGTCTTTAGGGGGGGAAATCGCTTTTTTCCAATTTGATTTATTTACCTGTATTAAAGAAATGATGTAATTTCTGGGCTCCTAACCCTTCCTACATTAAAAAAATAATTAAAAAATAAAGACAGCTGTGGGTGTGGGTGGGAATGGGTTTGTTTTTTTAATGCTTCTGTTCTTCCGTTATTGTCTTATAAAGAGAGGGATGTTGGTAAGCCTGAACGCACAGTCTTCCTGAACGTTTTATTCTTTGGCGTCGGCGGCAGCGGCGTAGATTGTGGACTAGTGACTTTAGGGAGCCGGCTTTGCTTGTTGGCTGCTCCAGAGGCGTGTGCCGAGTAGCAGCACCTTTGGCCCAGGGCAGCCTTTGCAGGCGCCGGATTGATGGGTTGCGAGGGGCTTTTTGGCAGATGAGAGAGGGATGACGCTTCCGTACCTTCTTTGTTTGTCCCCTTACTACATATTCTTTCCTCCGCCCCATTTTCCAGTTCCTCTTCTCCCACCCCCTCTGTTTGTTTGCCGGTTTCTCCCTCCCCCCCCCGTTTTTGCTTCTTTTATTGGGGTGGGGGCGGGCGAAGGCGTAGGAGAGAGAAGCTGGAGAAAAAAATATGCATGATGTACTGTGCCTTAAAACCTGAAATCCCGAGAACACCCTAAAGCAAACGCCAATATTGTCATCCCTTCTCCCGCCCTGGCTGGCCTAAAGCAGGCGATCAGCACGTTTTCGGTACTTTATTGATCTTTTTTTTCTTTCTGGGGGATTGTAGGTGCAGATGCATGTTGTGTCTCTCCAGCAGTGCAAGGCAGGCTGCCGCCCCGCTTTGAGAGGCGAGACACTATTGTGGTGATCAGCGTTTTCTCTGGGAGATGGATGGCACCTTGATCTCTCCCCAAAGCAGTCATTTAAAAGGAGTTAACGCTGAACATCCATTCTCCCCTGTAAGACAAGAGGTTGGCAGCATTAGGGGTGTGTGGCCTGGAGAGACGGAGGAGGGAGGGTGAGGCTTGCTAGTGGCTGTGTTTGAAGTGGGGAGAGTCAAAGCAGAAGCTGACAGTTTGGGTGTTAAAGTGTGTGTGTGTCTGCGCGCGCGTGCGTGCGTGTGTGTGAGAGAAATGCTGGCTCTGTGCACGCGTGTGTGTGAGAGGGAGGGGAGGAAGGAAAGCGGGTAGGGGAGGGGGCGAAAGTAGAAGAAAGCAGCCTGTTGTTAATTGCCTAGGTTACAGTTCCTGCATCCATGCCTGCCTGTACTCTTCCAAGTCCTAGTGCCTTCCCTGTTTCCAGGTTGTATGCATCAGGTACAGCTGGAGAGTTCTGTGGTCCTGGGTGGGTGTGTGGCAACAATCTGATTCTGAAAGGGAGTCTAGCACTCAGTTAAATTCAAATGTGGGCAAAACGTATCTCAATCTAGCATTGCGTATAGAATTTGACTAACTTCCTCTCTTGCAAAGGTATTGTGCTATTAATGGTTGCCCAAAAGGAAGAAGGTGGATCTTTATCCAACAATCCATCCCAGGCTTGGGATCTGGACATTTTCTGCTAATTTCTGCCTGTCAAATTTCTGTTAAAGGTACAGGAATCCATCATTAGAATGCTGACAATCCAGTGTGAATATGGTGGACCCTCATAACGTTGTTGGAAGCCCGACTTCCTCTATGATTTATATTATTTGGTCTATTACTGGTGGAACTTTGAACACAACCTATATAGCTTGGCCCAAAGTATTCTGATTTGGGGTTGGGAGAAAACAAAGTAATGCACAAGCAGAAGTATTTTTAGGGTTGAGACGTGAGCCCTTGGACTATTGTGTTCTCATGTGACATTTTCCAACTAGCAGGGGTGGCCAGTACTTTTTGCATTGGGGACTGGTAAAGCAGAAGGCAGGGAGGTCAACTGTAGGTGGAACCAGAGCCAACTAATTCTCGTAATGTCCCCATCTTCCTCCCTGCTGAGTTCTATAAGGGCAACACTGAGACTAAGAAGGAGGAAGCTAACAACATAAGAAGAGCCTGCTTGATCAGGCCAATGGCCCAACTCATCATCCACTTCTCACGGTGGCCAACCAGATGCCTTTGAGAAAAGTATGGCGGCAGGACAAGTGACAGGTGGCTGAGGGCAGGCTGAAGTTGGTGGGGCATTGGCCCATTTGCCTTAATAGACGATCCTCCATTGCCAACTAGAAATGACAAGCTATTTAAAAATAGATGGTAATCTATGAGAGAGATGGATGGGTGTGTAAATTACATATTAACACACCACACCTTCCGAGCAGTAGCAAGGATCCAGGTTATGTTTCCATTGGAAAATCAAGGTGCTGCCAAGTTGGCAGAGTCTTAGAAATACGGTTTATTCATGTTTACACCAGAAGCCTTCAATAGAGGGGGGTACAGAACATTACACCCCCAAGCGTCTCTCTCATTGCTCCTCTCATAGTTTCAGCAAGGTTGGGTCCAATGCAGCAGCCAATCATGGCCACTGGTCTCTCAGTGCAGCTTCATAGAGCCAGCACTGTATGGGGTTCTCACTACTCCCTACTTTCTCATGCTTGTTTGCTTGCCAAAAAAGGACAACTTTTTTTCTGTGTGACTCCACGCCCATGTTTCCCAGGCAACCTCCCCCTCTACCTTTGCCTTGTAGATGGCAGGGCCATCATCTCTGTCTGGCTGAAAAAATGCTTAGCCAGTCAGCTTTGATTAAATTCCAGTACCAGTGGCGTAGCGTGGGTTGTCAGCACCCGGGGCAAGGCAAGTAATTTGCGCCCCCTAACCTGTGGATTTGCGCCCCCTAACCCGTGGATTTGCGCCCCCTAACCCTAACCCCCAGATGTTGCGCCCGGTGCGGCCGGCCCCCCCTGCACCCCCCACGCTACGCCACTGTCCAGTACCCCAGGATCTAGAGGGGGAAATCTTGCATCCAGGGATCTGGGCATCCCTGTTTCCACACTAACCCATAACACTTTATTGATTGATTGATTGATTGATTGATTGATTGATTTAATTTAATTTATATACCACTCTTCATCAAAAGATCTCAGGTTGTTTCACAAGATAAAACCATGAGATAAGGGCACAAATAAATAGTTAAAACAGAAACAACTAAACAATACCTCCTACAAACACACTTAAAAGGCTGTAGAATATTAACTGGCCAAAGACCTGGTTGAAGAGGAAGGTTTTTGCCTGGCGCCTAAAGGTGTATAATGAAGGTACCAGGCAAGCCTCCCTGGGGAGAGCATCCCACAAAAGGGGAGCCACTACAGAAAAGGCCTGTCCCCATCCTCCAGACCTCACATGGAGGAGGCACATGAAGAAAGGCCTCAGAGTCCAGATATATATATATATCAAATCTAGCCTTGCTCACCCTGGTAACCATGGTGTCTGGGGCTGATGTGGTCCAGAAACATCTGGAGGACCGCAGGGTGGTGAAAGCTGCTATAATGGATGGCAGAGTGGACTGACTGAAAATGTCCCAACTGTTGTATTGATGGTGACAGGAAGAGAAGTGCTTGTTTAAGGGGACCAATATATTGACCATAAACCTGTATTTGGAAGTTCATATCAAGTGCAGTTACCTAGAATGAAGTGCATTTACTTGATTAGCAACTAAGCCCATGTCAACACTGTTCAGTGCTGATGCATTCCAATGTGACTTTGTGTGGCTTATTCCTGCTGCTGAAACACAGGGCCAGTTATGATGCTACTTAGCACTACTGCACAGAAACCATTTCTACAAGGCTCCATAATGCATTGGAATGTGAGGTTGGTTTTTTTTGCAGGAAAATATGAAGCCATGTCTTATGCTCAGGTCAGACTATTGGTGCATCTGGCTGAGTACTAGCAACTCTCCAGGTCAGAAGTCCTTTCCTCTCTTACTTCCTGGGACCCTTAATAGGAAAATGCAATGAATGAACTTTGGACCTTCTGCAGGCAAAGCAGGTGGTTTATAAATGGACCTATGGTCCATTTCCCACTTGTTTCAGTATTCTTGCAATAAGGAAGTGATAATTTCTATGTCACTAATTCATGCTTTTGTGTTTGGGAAAAACAGTATATGTATATGGGTGTTGGTGTAAAGGCAACAATCTATTTGCAGAATTGTTGCATAAATAGATGTCGAATTTTTGGAAAAGAGCCCTGGGGCTCTTTAAGACGCTTGCATGACAAAGTGCTCAGATGCCAGTAACATAACAAATAACATAATTTGTAATCATGATAATATTTACTGGAGAATGAATAGTTCAAGTGAGATATTAACATTCCACAGAAGAACCCCATAGCCTACTAGTACCTATATGCAGCTATGAAAAAAGGCAATTTTTGGTGGCACACGCTGCCTTGGGCTAGAGTTTGCTTCACCAGATGCATCATTCTTGGCAATCCATGGAAATTTTTGCAATAATACATTTGCATAATGTGCTGGACTATTGTTTCATTTCACCTGCAAGCTATGGCTGGTTGGCTATCCCTGGCCGCTGTAGAATCTCTGTATTTAATAAGATGATTCAATAATAGTAACTTCAGCCTGCAATATCTCATTGCCATTCAGCCACACGATACATAGAATCGCAGCTATTCTTTAACCAAAATGCCAAGGAAACGAGAAGTATGTGGCTGTTGCATCAAGGAGATAGTCATCACTGCTAATGGAATCCAGTGAGAGACTAGAGCAGTTCTAGGCAGGTTTTACTAATAATAATTAAAAAAGACTTGCAGGATCCAAAAAGGAAATACATGCCCCAGCATGCCTTTGGATAAGGTCATTTATCCCTTCCTTCTTAGCATAATTAATTATCCAGTTTATTCTATCAGCTTTTAATGAGGACGAACTGCTGAAGGATTAGAAAACATGCTTTCAAAAAGTAGTAATTTTATGCCTCCCTTCTCCATTCAATAAACAAAAATGTGTGTGTGTGTAGTACAAATAAGAGACTCATCATTATCTATTTTTAATGGCTTATCTCATGGGCTCTCTAAAGAAAAAAACCACAATGAAATGTAAGCATTACTGTCAGGAGTCTAGTATACCTGTTACATCTTGGAACTGGTCTTCGTAAACTCCAGAAGAGCCCAGAGCCACCATCCCTGCCAAGTCCATGGGGCTTTGAATCTTTTCAGCAATACTGATTCCTAAAGCTAACTTAATGAGTTTTATGCCATTGCCCTGATAATAAGGGTGTGTGTGTGGATGGACTGATAATCTATCTACATTGAGAAGTTTGCTAATTCTGATGATATTAAGGTAATCACTGATTGTTACTGGCGATACACTGAGGAACTTTTAAGCATTCATAATAGAAACTGATACTCTTTGGTCCCTATCAAGGGCCAGACAAATGCACAATTATTTCATTAAAAAATTATTTCCTGCCAGATACCATCGTGCTGAAGCTTTTGCTCAAAGCAGGCAGAAGACTGATTAGTCATCTAACGAGTGAAAATAGTTTAGTTAAAAACCACACAAAAAAACCACATGGACGGCTCTTGTTTTAAACATGTAAAATCTGCAGGAGATTAATTTTGCTTATAAGCAAATTGTATGTGCAAGCCAGGCGCATGGCATAAGCACTGCTAAGCTATTTTAGAGAGAATGCTGTTTTTCAGCTGATACAACCTTCACTGTCCTCCCATGTAAACAGACACAATTCCTTACTAGATGTATCTAAATCTGTACTCCTATTGCAGGTGGGGCTATAATATTAGAATAAATGTTCTAACAGTAGGATATGTTTGATTGGAACAGGCTGCCTTGGGCAGTGGGTACTCCTTGGATATACTTTAAAAAGAGGCAAACACAGCTGTATGTCGGGGTGCTGTAGTTGCTGTGTTCTTGGTCTCCCAAGGTTCCATTGAAGCCTAGGTAAAGGTAAAGGGACCCCTGACCATTAGGTCCAGTCGCAGACGACTCTGGGGTTGCGGCGCTCATCTCGCTTTATTGGCCGAGGGAGCCGGCGTACAGCTTCCGGGTCATGTGGCCAGCATGACTAAGCCGCTTCTGGCGAACCAGAGCAGCGCACGGAAACGCCGTTTACCTTCCCACCAGAGTGGTACCTATTTATCTATTTGCACTTTGACGTGCTTTCGAACTGCTAGGTTGGCAGGAGCAGGGACCGAGCAACGGGAGCTTACCCCGTCACGGGGATTCAAACTGCCGACCTTCTGATCCACAAGTCCTAGGCTCTGTGGTTTAACACGTAGTGCCACCCGCATCCCTTCCATTCAAGCTTACTACTGTGGGGTTGAATAGGATTGTGAATAATGGCTGTATTCTCCCCCATTAAAATTAATGAGCATGATTGCTAGATCCATTAATTTCAATAGGTCTACTCTGAGCAAAACTTAGTTGAATACCACCCTTGAGGACATCTGCTTGGAATGTACCAGAGCTTGAGCCACAGTGGGAAACCTAAAGTGTGTGGGGGACTCTCTATTTGGTGGTAATAGAAATGCACTCTGAACTTGTTCGTGGGCCTTTCCCCTTCTCTCTCTTTTACTTCACACATTCCAAGGTTGAGCCTTGACTTATTAAAAACATGCTAAAGCTAAGTCCTGGTGAACCCTGGCACAAGCTGAGCCTTGAACATGACAACTGCAATTCCACTGTTTGACCGTTTGCAGTGTTATGAATAATACTGTATACCAGTATTATGGCATGCTCTCATGAACAGTGGCATAATGCATATTTCTGCCATCTTCCACAGATCAATTGCATCTTTCAGCAAAGTCTGAAAGTATAGAATGTGCTTGGAGACTGTAGGCATTCCCTGCCCCCCCCCCAAGCTGGTAGAGAACATTTACATTTATGTTGCCATACTTGTCCTTTTAAGTCAGCCTCCAAGGCAATGTTGTGGTTCTTGTATCATTGCAATTTAAAGTTAATGATCCTGAGCTTCCTGTTGAAATGATGAAAATATTGTGACATAGCAACACAGGGGATAATTTTCAACCCTGAGGTTTTTTTCCAGCTCTGGTTTGAAATGCAGCAGGAAGCCTTAGGTTTATCTTCAGAACAGAAACAGCAGTGACTTACCAGAAATGTATAATCAGATATATTTTAATGTTTCGGTATTAAGAGCATTGCATTTATAGAGCTGCTGTGAGAAAGCAGGGGCGGCTTGATAATAAGAATACCAAAAATAACCATTCTGTGCCTTTTTATTGTAATGTTCTCTTAAAAAAATATGGCATGCTGTCTAGGGCAGAAGAGCAATATTAAGACTGGTGTTTTCATCCCACCCTCTGAAACTACACTATGTGATCTGAAGGGATAGCTTAAAAATGCTATAAATAAGCTATGTGGAGTGATGCTATGTATTATCCCATGGTTCCTCCAGTCCAATACACTTTGTTGCTTACTTTGAATAGCAAGATGGTGTCCCATCCGTTTCCATGCATGGAAACCATGATGGGGCAGTGTTCTCATTCCACTTCACCTGAGGGTAGCGGACTACCTTAAGGGGCACAGGCCAAGCTGCATGACATATCCAGCACTGTCCTCCAGGACCTTGCTGCTTCACTGTGTTCCTCTGCACCTGCTGTCTGAGGTAGCTTTCTCACTCTATCTAAGGGTAATGCCAGCCCTCAGTTGAATGCAGCTATACTCTAGCAGCAGATACGTTTGTATACATAGGCTGCATGCTGAGGGAGACCTGGTATTGCAGGGGAAACTATTTTATAAAGTTGCCATGCCAACAGCTGTGCTTTGTTTTACCAAAGAATCCTGTTGATCTGGGGTTTTTTTTTAGTCGAAAATATGCGCCAGTATTTTCAATATGTTTCATGTGAAACATGATCCTATGTAGGCTAGTGAAGGAATAAGTTCAGAAGGACTTGCTCCCAAACAAAGCGTTCACATGTTTACTTGGCGTGCCTACTTGGAAGTCAAGTCCCTTTGTGTTCTGTGGAATCTATTCCAGAGTAGAATGTGTAGGAATACATATCTTCTGCCTTGCAATAGCTTCTACAGAGTAAGGCTGTCACAATCTTGTTCAGTTAAGACTTGCATTCGTAAAACAGGGAGGTATGAGCACGAGAACAATTAAGAATCACATCATCTGGTTCATGGGCTAATTTCTGTGGCAAGAGAGGCTAATGCATGCAAGCTTCCTTCTGTTGCTTTTCTGCCTTTTTATTTTTAAAAAAGAAGGTGGCAGAAGAGCACCCCCTCCCCCCGAAGGGAGCTGCTGATTCTCTTCCAGTGCTAGGCCAAATATTTGGCCACAGTGTGAAAGATTAAATGGGGATTAGCCATGCTTCTGACAAACCCATCAGCATTGGTGCCCAATTCCTTTCAGCAAATCTGGCTCATGGACTGGAATAGTAACTACAGAGCTCGGTGTTACTTCATTATTTCATTTAATGATCAACACATTTTAAAAATAACTATTGATTAATTGATTTACAAGACTTGATTCATGGTGTACGATGCCTTTCTCAAATCTTTGTCTGCCCAGCTTTGTTCTGAATCCACTCCAGTGCTTGATCCTTTCAATGTGTTTTCTTGAGAGTTGACGTTTATCCACAGTGGCTTATTTGTTGCTTTCACATTTTTGTTTTACGTATTTATATCCCACTGGTAACCATCAAGAGATTGGGGTACCTTTCTTAAATTAGGGAGGAAAAACAAGAGTATAATAGCTTTATAAAACTTAGAACAGTGGTGACTGAGAACTTTTCTCCTTTCATAACTCTGAGACTTAGAGTCACCCACTGAAACAGGTTCAAGGGTGATGAAAGAAAGTGCAAATCCACACAATGTGTAACTTAGGAAGCATTCACCTTAGGTCAGAAGTGAGTTTTCAGCCAAAGGGCTGCATTCCCTCATGAGTCGCTTTCTAGGGGTTGCATACCGCTGGTGGGCGGGGTTGGAGACAAAAGTGGGAGGAGCAACAGATGTTACTCCCATCTTTGTTCAGCCTACATCCTCACCGCAGGAAAGCTACCCTCCTCTCATCTCTCCATCCAGGCAACCATGAAACTTAATCAAAGTTCCAGCCAAGCTAAAGCACTCAAGGAGGGTGTATAGCACATGCCCTCAAACATTTCTCTGATGAAAATAGGGACGTCCCATTCCGTAATGATAATTTTACTATTTATACCCCACCTATCTGACTGGGTTGCCCAAGCCACTCTGGGCAGTTTCCAACATATATAAAAAATAATAAAACATTATTTTTTTAAAATAAAAAACTTTCCCTATACTACACAGGATTGCCTTCAGACAGCTCAGGGGTCAGATAATTCCATACCCTCCAACATTTCTCCACTGAAAATATGGCCATCCTGAGGATCGGATCAGAAGCTGGGACAGCTTCTCTAAATCAGGGACATCCCTGGGAATTAGGGACACTTGGAGGGTCTGATAGAAGGCCCAGTGTGGTGTTCCAAGAGTCAAGTAGTGATCTGGAGGGGTCATGCTTGGTCCTGGAATTCTCCACTCATATATTAGATAGTTTTTAAAAAGAGTTAGTTGTTTTGTCCATTAGATAGGACTGCAACATGGAATCTTTATCTTCTGGGCAAGAACACGTCTGCATACAAGGGCCCGGGGGCATACAATGGGGATGGGCTTCTAGCCTTCAGGACCTGCATATGTGACCTTCCATAGGCATCTGGCTGTCCATGTTGGAAAAGAACTGGACTTGATGGCCCTCTGATTCAGCAGGGCTTAATTTAAACTGGCTGTTTCAGTGTTATTTGGAAGGTTTGAGTCTATCTTGCATTAGTGAATTTTTCAAACGACCAACTTGGTTCCGTAGCCTGGGTATGGCTGCTTTTCAGCCTCATTCTATTGGATCTCATTTTCTTATTGAATGGAGGAACACTTTCTATGTGCAGAAGAGCAAATAGAAAGAAAGCAATTTGGGATACAGAAAAAAATACTGCTGGGTTTTTAATTTTATTTCAGCAATGCTACAATTTGAGGAGATCTGAGCTATGAAAAGTAGAAAAGTCTATTCTAACAATAGCTATAAGGACTAAAAAAAAAAGTCCCCTTATTTACCTTTTATAAATGTAATCTGGGATCCAAAGACGTATTTTAGACAAGTCCTGGATTTTAGAAAGTAACCTGCTTGGCTACTTTCCCTCTATCCCTGGTTAATGACACAGCCATACCACATTGCTTTTGATATCCGCCTCTGTTTGATTTTTCTAACTGCTTTGTTGTCATATGTGGGAGGGGTGGTGTGGAAGTCCAAGGTTGCTTTGGGGAACATAGAGTTAGTTTCATTTTCTTAACGTGGTACCCACCCCATAAAGAATGTGAAAAATAGTAACAAGATATCCATTGTTTATATTAAACAAGCAAACAAAAAACCCAGGTGTCAAAAGTACCTTCAAATTTAGCAAGATCTGTAGTGATCCCAAAGCGCACTTGTTATAAGCATTGAACACCTTATTCTTTGAGCTTGCATTGCACCAGTGCCTTTCCCCACGTTGTTTTATTCCCAACTGCACAGGCAAAAGGGGGACACGTGGAGGTTTGCTGTGCTAATACATGCTTATCAAAAGCATACTTTACAAGCATAATTGGCACAATAACAATCTGAATAATTTCTCTGTTCTTTACATTTCTTTGGCCTAGCTTCCTTTGCTTAGCCTCTCCGTTACCACTGTTCTTCATTCATGAGATGCAAAGTAAAGCAGATTCTGTGCTGAACACAAATACGTTATCAATTCAGATGTCTACAAATAATGACATCAACTCACATTTTGTACATGCGTCATTTAAACGATGCTACTGGTGTTATTGTCATGCAGCCATGATTGTTGTCATCATTATTATTATTGTTTTGAGTTGATCTTGTTCTGCAGAAGCCTCAAGAATAAGTCAGTTTTGATTAAGGTTATGTAATTTGATTTTAAAAGGTGTCTTATGTTGTGCACAAGATGTAAATTACTTTTCCCATTTAGATAGATTTAGTTTCTTGTTTATGCTGTTACCTAAGGACTATCTTTCCATGATCTTTCCCTTAAGGTGTGACTTGATTAAGAACAGCTTTTCATTTAGCATTTGCTTTACATACATGGACACGTAATTGCTAAAAGTTGATTTTTTTATGTAGATAAAAGTTTCAACAGAAAAAATTACTCAAGTGACTTCATGCTGTGAAGTGTGTACTACATTTTTATGGGCTATTCCTCTGCTTAAGTGAGTAATATCAGTCGTTTCTGTCCTTTTAATGCTGACACTTGCTTTCTGAGCTGGCGTTTAATTCATACAAGTGTCACTGAACAATTTTTCCTCCTTAGAGTTGATGGGTACAGCCCATGAAAGATCAATGGTGTGCATGTTATATTGAAATTTAATGGGAATTTCATATGACCTTACCAAGGTAGGCGTCTCTGTTCTGCAGTAATGGTGGGCTCTACTAATGGTGGTCTGTTTTTAGTATCAAGTTTTTATTAAAGCTTTTTTTAAAATAATACAATAAGATGAAAAAAATTAATCTAAATAATAGAAGGTAGATCTTAACCCTTGTCTCATACAGAAAATGATGGGCCCTCCCACCTCTCACCTAGGAATCCTCATCCTGGGAGTTCTTTCATTTCCCCACCTCTCACTCAGGGTCTTTCCACCACCCACCCACCACCTTCCGGCTACAGATCTAACAGAGCTGAATTGTACATTTCCCTTAGTTCAGATTTCATGTTGGCACCTCCATCATGCCTAATACTAGTGAATACTAATGAACCAGCCCATCCAGGTTTAGAGGAGAAACTTCATTAATATCAACAGTGCTTAAAAGTTGTGAACTGTGTCTATTGCCTCTTTTAGTTTCATTTTAGCATCCCTAACAAATTACAGTTCCCAGGTTTCTTTGAAGGAAAGCCATGTCCTTAAATGTGCATTGTATGTGGTATGAAGGTACGATGTAGATCTGCTGTTACATATAATTACCCAGTGAATTTCTTTTAACATCACAATGTAAAAACAATTTCCCTTGCTCGGATTCACCAGAATATATATGCAATAATGTCTATCCAGAACTGATATTTGTGTGATTGTTTTACACCTTAAAAGCTGTAAAGTTCTATGCATTGGTTAAGTATACTATGTCATGATTTTCTCAGCTTTCCTTGTCTACTTAATTTAGCTGGAAATCTGTGGCCAAACTTAATCCTTCATAGTAGGGCTTCCTTTGGTTAGCCTGTTAGCCAGTGTGGTGTAGTGGTTAAGAGTGGTGGACTCGTAATCTGGTGAACCGGGTTCGATTCCCTGCTCCTCCACATGCAGCTGCTGGGTGACCTTGGGCCAGTCACACTTCTCTGAAGTCTCTCAGCCCCACTCACCTCAGAGAGTATTTGTTGTGGGGAGGAAGGGAAAGGAGAATGTTAGCTGCTTCGAGACTCCTTAGGGTAGTGATAAAGCAGGATATAAAATACAAACTCTTCTTCTAATTGTGGGTCTGCTGTGAAGCTTTTGCCTATCGTGATGCTACTTTGCTTTAGTCGTATAGGCCAGCTGCCTTTAAATAAACACGTGCAATTTTGCAAAATAACTGTGAAAGGCTGCCAATTAATATAGAGTGTTCAAGATTGGTGTTGTCACAGTTTACTTTTTTGTGTGTATTCAAGAATAATATTTAGGTACAGAATAATAAAAATGTACAGATATTTGTCATTCTTGAGTCAGTAACAGTTATTGCAAAGCTTGATGAGTGTAATAGACTAAGTAACAATAGAACAAATAACGATTTACCCCCCACAAGACCATCTCAAAATAATATTCTTTTGTTTTGTTAGCAATGCACATGGTGCATCTTCCAGAATAACATTTCAGCAAAACAGTCACAGCTTATTTAATACTGTATGCATATTCCTTTGCTGGCTGTTGTATGCAGCCCAGCAAAAGCAAACTTCTCCATTGTAACAGTTTATTTGGATTTTGACCATTAGCCAGTGATAGATCTTTACTATTTCATAGATGCCTTGATTGGAAATCATACCAGTATCAATGTGTTGGGCTTTTCCTCTGTGTTGGCCAAAATCAATGCTTGACAAGCTACAGAGTAGGATTTTATTTTCATTATCTCTACATATGCATAACAATTCTTCATTGATTTCTAGATCAAAATAAAGTTATTTTGCTGATTGTTGTTGTTGTTTTTTGCCATACTGAGTTTCACTGGGAAGGACAGGGTAGAAATTTAATAAAAAATAATATTTGGGTCAATGGGTATCTCATTAATTTCAGTAGTCCTTTGCATACTAAACCCCCCCATCTTATTAGCTAGTTTTCTATAGGGATGATTTCCCTACAGAATTTACCTATATATAATTTTTGCAATGGAGAAAAAAGTATACTTTTAATAGTTTAGAGTGCTAAAATTGTGGTAGATCTGCAAAACAGGGAGTGCTGTTTCTATTTAACTTGAAACAAACAATACAGGGAAATGTATCGCTGCAGGAAAAATACTGTTGGTTAATATTCCTTCCCACCTATTGAATGAATCAACTGGAACTTGGGGACGGTGGCAAAACAATAGGCCTGGAGAAGAACATTAACTTAGTCTTCCTTGTTTGCAGTCAAACAATGCATTGAATTTTACAAGAACCTTCCTGCTCCAATTCTCAAAGAAATGTTTTCCACTAAAGGCTTTATTGCCACAAAATAACTGCTAGTGCTCAGTGAGTAAAACTGGCTAGCCCTTCTTTGGAAGAAATGGGTTTTATTTTCCATTCCCCTAGTGTGAAAATTTGAGTGTGTGCCTTAAATTGTTGTCTGAAGATGCACAATTAGGTGCTGAAGCATTAGAGGTTTTTGAGGCACAGCAAAAGTGTATCACCTGAGGTGGCGTTAAACTTTGAATCTCTGAAATATATGCATATTTCAGCAAAGCATTTATCAGACTTTCTGGTGGTTCGTTTTAACAAAGTCCTAAAGAAGTTAAAATGGAGTGGTGGGGGATATATTCAGCCAGTACCGAAAACTGTTTCTGTATGGAACAAGGTTCTACTTCCTTTAATTATACTGAGTCCAGCATACAGCCTAAGCATTTTTTCCCTCCTTGGAATCTGCCAGTGCATCTACATGCCACCAGGGGGTGCTCACATGGCAACTTTATAGTCATCCAAAAAAAGAAGAAAAAAAGATTATTGGAACCTTACAAGGATAAGAAGGGAGACCTCAAGAAAATTCTTTGTGCCACCTTCTATTATAGTGAATGCTGAAGGAAATGACTGTTGGGAACTGTGAAGGAGAGGGTGAGAAGGAAACAGTGAGGGAGGGATTTTGCCATGGTGCTAAGAAAGGGCAAAGGCTTTGAGGCCCCACTGATAAATTTTTCACATGAAACTAGGTGAGTGGATTTTAGGTACCTTCTTGTGTGAATATAAGAGGCTATTTCAAGCTGACAAATTGCCACAGCATTCATATAACTACTTGGTCATCTGTGTTATTTGGTCAAATGAGGAAAACTTCTACCTTACTTCAACATATTAGAAGCAGTCTAGGGAAGCAGGGGAACGACTAAAATTCTGCCCGTTATTTGGCAAGGCAGATCTGTTGACTAACACCGTAGGTGTATATGGAATCACTTGTTATAAATTGCTTCTTGGGAAATCTGTAGCCTGTGGCAGATTTGCACATGTATGCTCAAGGACCAGAGTGCATTGGTTTATATGACAACTCCCGATGAGCTTTCCAAACTTTTCATGTTGGTGACACACTTTTCAGACAGGTGTTATTTTTGCGACACAGTAATTTACTTAAACTAACCCCTTTCCAGCTCCGGGAGGAGTGCAGGGGAGAGTTCGCGCAACACACCTACACACTGCAGCTGACACACTTAATGTGTCGCGACACACAGTTTGGAAAGCTCTGTTCTGATTACTAGATGGTGAGTAGTGCCTGACTGCTCTTCCCACGAGGTGCAGGATATTTAGCAATATTGCCTATTTCAAATTGTTCCTTTGCCATGATAAAATCAAGGGAATTGTACTTTTTTTGATGGATTGACTATATAGTGAATCCATCCAAAGGGGATAGCCGAGTTCACTTATTTACTAGTCTGTGGAAGAAAAGTAACTTCACACATGATTGTATGACCCACCTGTGTGTACATGAATGAATATAAGCATTACTTCTACTGACAATGGAGGCAGAACATAGCCATAATGGCTGGCAGCCACTGATAGCCTTTTCCTCCATGAATTTGTCCAATCCTCTTTTAAAGTCATCCAAGTGGGTGGCAATCACTGCCTCCTGTGGGAGCAAGCTCCATCCTTTAACAATGCATGGTGTGAAGAAGATGATAACAGGTGTTTCCAAAAGACAAGGCTTTGTATAAGAAGCAGTATGGGCCCTGCAGAGCCCACTGCTGCAGACATCTGCCCTGGATCCCACGTGTGGCTATAAGCTACTGTTGAACATTTCTTTTGGAGGCTTGGAACTTGAGGCTAGGCAACAAAGCCGATCTAAGATAGCAGCTGCCTTGCACAGAGCTGTCACCTCATTGGCTCCCATCAGAAGAACACTAGCACAGGTAAGCCTGCCAAGGCAGGGACCCTACCAGTGGGCATTATGCCATGGAACCGGCTATGCATGGTGCGGGCCCTCGTATTAGGAAAGTTGCATGGGATGGTGGTTGAAAAGATGTGGGCGATAATAATGCATTTGAGCACATAGACAAATTAGCCCCCGACATCTCTATTCATGCTCAGTTTGGCATTTTAACCAATATTTGGGGAAGACCTCTTTTGGCCCAGCAGTATTGTTCGAATGTTTCTTGTGTGGTTTGTTTGCTTACAAAAAGGGGGAAGATGAAAAGGCAGTGTTTAAACTGACAGTCATTTGATTTGCATTTGTAGCAGGCGCTGCCTCTCTTGTTTAGAGGCTATACAATTTTCATTTACAGCACGACACATGCTGCATTCATCAAGAGGATTAGCTGTATTCTGTGAATTAGGAGGACAACCTTGCAGAGAATAATGCATTTGACTACATGAAACGCTTTCAGCCTGTTTCCTCCTATTTTTAATGCCCTCTCCTGAAGTTAGTATGTTTGTCCAGATCCTCCTTATTTCTGTCCTTTAAAATGTGCTTTCTTTAAAAGATATTGGATCTAGTTCAGGTTTGCATTGAAGTCTTATTGGCAGTGGTTAGGAGTTGTGTAGGACTAGGGCCAGTGAGACAATAAGACAGAGTTGCTCTCAGTTAATTTGTTTGGGTTGAATCTATTTTTAAATAGTGGTGGTACATTTCTTCCCATTGTAACGTCCAGACTCAGATTACTTTCATATGTGATTGACCATATTATCGTTCCAAGAAACAGCAGTTTAATTCCATGCAATTTATTGAGTACTTTGTCTTTTATAAATCAGGCTTTGAAAAACTGAAGTAGGAATATTAATGCTAAGATTTTAAAGATGTCTGGAGAATTTGGATGTCTATCGCAATTAGTTCTAAGAGGAAGTGTCTGTCCAAATCTTGGAGGAGGGTTTTTGGAAGATGCTTTTGTATAACGATGTTGAAAAAGCATGCCTTATGTCTTTAGTCTGAATTTCAAGGATTTCCACCCCCATGAATGTGAAATAGAGAATAACAATGTAGGCTGGATTCATTTTCTTTTTTTCAATCCTCTCCTCCCCACTTCCTTTCACGATTAACTTTCTATCCTATATTTCATTATACTTGATTAAAATTAGACATTAGGTAAAATTTGCAGGTGGAGGATAACATCATAAAAAAACCTGTTGTTTCATTTTTGTTTTGATTCTGATCAGTGAAAATATATATTGACATTCTATGACATTGATATCCTGGCTTGTAATTGGATATTAAACCGCAGTTCACAGTTTGTAATTACCAGGGAGCTGCAGTGTAATAAACCCCAGAAATATTGCATTCTGATGTATTCAGCAGATGCTGGTCCAATAGGACCGAGTCCCATCAATTTGTCCTCAGCCAGCTCCCACCTGCCTTCCTTCTTGATTGCATCCAGCCCTCTGCCTGTCACTTCCTCTTTCTCAGTCTTCGTGTTGCCCTTGTAGGACTCAACAGGCAAGAGGATTGGCAGCAAAACTATAATTAGTTGGCTCTGCCTGTTATCTGCTGCAGCTCCACCTATCATTGGTTTTGGTTTCACCTACTGTTGCTCTCCCAGTCACCACGGGATGCATAATAAAAAGGAGGATGGAAGGCGATGAGGGGAGTGCTTGATGACTAGGCTTGTTCTCTACTGCCTATGCATGATGATCTGGTCTTCCTGGACCACTAGAAATTTCTCTTGACAAATCTCAGATTCTGATCAGGCATAGCTATAGAAAAAAATTGTAAGGATGGGTTTGTTCATAATTGTTAAGATCCACAATATTTAATGTTTATTGTATGTCTGCTTCATTTTAGGAGTTAGAAATAATGGTGTGTGTGTGTGCTGCAAGGGATCAGGAGTTTGCATTTCATTACTAGTACTGAAATCAATGCTCATAGTGATGAATGCATGGGAAGAAAAATACTGGCTGTGTCATGTGCTTCAACATTACTTTTCTTCACAGTATTTGCCTTAAAGTTTACCTGGGAATGAACTGCTGGGTGCAGCAGCTATGTAAGGAAATGCACTGGCATTTTCACCATCTATGGCCTTTTTATTTCTTTTTTTTAAGTTACAGAAGTGAAGGCAAGTAGATCCTTCAGGGCAATTGAAAGTAACACAGTTGGTGAGGCAAAATCTGTTAATTCATTCCAGTTTTATGTAACTTCTGATTTAGGTCAAAATGACAGCACTGCAAGATGTATGTGAGGTGAAAGCCAGTGCAGCAACTCTCAAGTATATAAATGAAGCAGCATGCCTCTTTGAGCAAGAACAATCCTCAAGAGCATATCACACCCAAGCTCAGCACACTCCACTGGTTCTCTGCTTGCTTGAGGATATACTTCAGAGTCTTGATCTTAATCTCTGAAGCCAATAATAGGCCAGCTTCATTTCTATTTGAGTCTGTCTTGCATCAGCAAAAGTAGATAAGGTCGGCTGCCAAGACCTTCCCCCCAACATACATATTTCAGTTTGCAATATTTGCAGCTTTTTTAGTTTAGAAAAAGGCAGGTAAAGGGGTGGGGAGGAGGACACACACATGATAGAGGTGTATTACTGTTCGCAAGGTGGGGAGAAAGTGGATAAGGGCAAAAACTTCTCAGATTATTAGAGAATTCAGCACCGTGCAATGAAGCTCAATTCAGGACAACTTTTTTAAAAAATACTTCTTCACACAGCATATAGTTAAAACGATGGGATTAATAGCAAGCGCCATCTATTAGGATAGATTTAAAAGGGCATTAGACCAAATAATGGGGGGTGTCTATGCTCTGCCTCCCGCTTTGAGGGGCAGCATGTCTCTGTATATACCAATTGCTGGGAATTGTAAGTGAGGAGAGCATTCTTGCATGTAGGTCCTGTTTGTGGACCACTGTGAGAAGACTAGATGGGTGGACTAGGTGGGCCTTTGGCCTCACACAGCATGGCTCTTCTTATGTTCTTACTTGAATATAGCTCTGTATACGTTTCTCCAAAAAGGAGTCAGAAGTATCACCCAAAGGCTAGACTAGCAAGGGCAGTGTTTAATGTTGCTAACTTGATTCTTGGCTCATTTGTAGTGGACATAGAAGCTGTGTCCAAAACATCTAGGACTAAAGATAAACTGTCCAAACTCCCTTGTTGTCTTGGCTGTTTCCAGTATTGCTGCATTTAAAGTATTGAAATGCTGATTTTTGCTCATGATTTTGTAACGCAAGACTGCATCGCCCACAAGAGGGAGGGATTGGCAGGCTTGGAGTTAGGACAAAAAGTGAAGAAGTCAAAATTATATTCAGAACAAATTCTATGTCACCACCAGCACCCCGTACCAAAGCAGCACAATTAAGCATTGCTTTAAACAACCAGAATGAAGATAATTGAGAGTGGGCTGAAACCCAGATTAGAGAGAGAGAGAGAGAGAGAGAGAGAGAGAGAGAGAGAGAGAGAGACGTTTTGTTGTTTGGATAGGTTACTTCCTGTTTTGCTCCAATAAGCTGTTTTTTAAATGCCCCTGGAGTTGGAAATGAGAACTGCCTCTAGGAATCAGTGGAGAAATATAAGAAATTGAAGCTGCTTAAATTAGGGAACTGTTTGCCCACCTTTGAAAAGAAAAGCCCAATGAGGAGTGAGCATGCTCAGTGAGCATAGAATACACACAGGCACAGAGGAGGGGAGACACAATGCAACTTCTGGAGTCCTACCCCACTCATAATGAATACTGGTCAATTTGGAGAGAGAAAATCTTAACATTTAAAATTGCAATGCTTTTCATGTCAACAGGACATAACATTATTCCCCACTCTTCCTTCTTAAAATCAGAACTATCCAGATATGCATCACGAGTGGACTAATATAGTCTGGTTTAAATGCAGTTTGCTAATATGTATTGTGGGATGTGGGTTTCTGTATTTTTTACCTACCCACCTTCCAGCCTCACTTCTTATTTTCATGGCCTGACATTTTTCTGCCTTGCATTTCTGAATTCCCCACCCTTTCTTCCTTCAAAATTGGTAAAGTTGAAAAAAAAAGTCCACCCTATGTGATTCCGTTCTGTTGGCTTGGGGCTGATAGCATAGCCATTAATTGTCTGCTTTAATTATTGCTGTTTTTACAGTAGATGCATGCTGCTTTCATGTAAACTGTAAATACTGCAACACTTAGAACATCCAGATTCTTCAGATGCAGCTGGGCATGTTAGTTATAGTCCTGCAGCAACTTTTAATTGAAGTCCAGCAGCTCTTTCAGGGAGCTGGCTAAGAAGAATGTTTGTGCGTTTGATTGATGTTGGGAATTAATTTCTGCCAATGAATATGTCTAAAAGCATGTATCCATGCACCATGCTGTGGACATTTGAAAATCTGCACCTTTGGCCAAAATTAATTTACCACAGAGTATTCAAAAACATCATTTACTGGATAATAGAACTGAGAGGTTTTAGAGGAAATGAATGTGTTATTGTTGTGACAGAAATGAGAGAACAGACAACACCTTCCAATAGAGACAATGTTAAATAAAAAGACAAATCTGTCTAACAAGATGGATTTGGGAAGAAATGGTAACAAAATTGCAACAATATGGGAAGTACATTTGCTGATAAGCATTGTTGCAAGTGACTCTGTGCTGGTAAGGGAATTATTCCCCTCATGTTAAGGTAAACATTACCTTTCTGAGTTAGCGGATATTCAGAATTGTCTTGGAAGAGAAGTGAATTCACTTGCATCCCCCCCAATGTTTCAAACAAAGACTTCATTGCTTCAGTAAGAAAGGAGACCTTGCCACCACTCAAGCTTGACTACTTGTGGAGAGGAAGGTTTAAGCGTGCCAGCTCTGCAAGAAATACTTCCTAGAAAATAAATGGAAAAATGCAAGCAATATTTAAAAGAAGTGTCATGAGAGGATTGGATTTGTCATGAACATGTCATCAGAGGTGTTGGTAGTAAACTGGTCAGCTGGTTAGTGCCTGACATTCTAAGCCAAACCTTGGTACTGAGACCATGAGGAAGGGCCGGCTTCCTAAGAGGAGCTCACAGACGCGTGGATCTTTCCTGGTCCTTTTTGCTGCCCCGCTAAGCCAAGCCCCAAGGGACAGGAAACTGGGTTTGGCCAGGGGATCATGTTCCAAATTTCCTCACCTCCAGTGGGACAACTTTGACAGGTGTTGACATGAGGTGATTGGTGGTAACCACAGTCTCCTTTGAACCTAGACAGGCACCAATCACCTGAGTGGAGCTAGGAGCACCTTTAATGATGCTTGCTATGGAGAGAAAATATGCCTTCATCTTTAAATGAGGACGTACTTTATTTTTCACTCTATAAGATGCACCCAACCATAAGACGCACCTAGTTTTAGAGGAGAAGAACAAGAAAAAAAAATATTCTCTCCCTCTCTGCGCAGAGCCCCTTCAGCGAAGTGGCAGGAGAAACGGAGCCCCTTCCATTTCTCCTCCCGTTTCGCTGAAGGGGCGCTGCGCAGAGAGGGAAAGCTGTGAAGTGTCTTATAGAGCAAAAAATATGGTAGTTTGCAATTAAAGCTCTTCTTCCAACACCAGCTTCCTCTGAAGAGGGGGAAACGATCTGTTTTTAAAACAAAGCATTTACTCCTCTGTAGAGGAAGCAGTTTGGAACTCCCTAGTGCAGCTGATCAGTGCTGGCAGGGGGTCCCACTTGCAAAAGGAATGATCAGGAGCTCCATTTTAAGCTCCCATGTCCCCCTTTCTTCTTGTGTTTATTTTTGCCCCACTGCTGATATCACATATGCCATTAGGTGTGGGGCAGTTTTGTGTGGTGTGTAGGAAATGGCCTTATGAGGCAAATTGGGACTCATAAGCTTTGCATGTTTTCTGAACTGGAATTCATGGTCAAGCTCTCTCCTTGCTAATTGCAGCTGTAGCCAAGCAACCTTGTTCAAGAAGCATGTTCATTTTTCTCCTTGGTCAGCAGGAATAGTTTTGTGGGAAGACAGAAAGACAATCTTCAATAGCAGTACCTTTTCCCTTCCGCTGCAACAGAATGCATTACTGAACAAGGAAATGGTTAAAGAATGAATGGAAATGTTATCTACCTGATAGGAAACCAGGCTTACACCAAGGTTTCTTAACAATCCTAACATTTGCTGACTGCAACAGATAACTCTGCTGAAATTGTGTTACCCAAGATATTTTGACTAGTCGGCAACATGATATCCTAAGACTTGCTGTTCTGCTGATCTTGACAATTCTGGCCTATAGAGGAAGACGCTTACTGCTTTATACATGTGGAAGAGATCTTGTGACGTGCAAAATGAATAAAATGTTATATGCAGCTTGATGCTTAAATTAAAGCATCTCAAATGCTACAGTAGATTCAGTAAAAATATACACATAGCATCCATGGGATGACAGACCTATGGACAAGAAAGATGGCTTAAATCCCAGTTTGCTTTCACTACACCCTATTGCCTAAAATAAAATAAAAAATCTAGCCGATATCAGTCTTGTGAATGCAGAACCAGAGCCTTGCATGAACTTTGAGAATCTGAAGGCATCAGCACTGTGTGTGTGTGTGTGTGTGTTTTCTCCTCGCTGGTGGTATTTGCATAAATAAGGATTTCAGAAATGCATCTGCAAGACAGCTTTATTGACTCAAATCCCTTGGTGGGAGCAGTGCTACTTACTAGCATGGATGCATAAGGCAAATAGGATTTTGCTGATTATTGTTGCTACCTGCAATAAATTGTCATCCACAATTGATGTGGGAATTTAAAATTCCAGTTTATCCTGCACTTTTCTCAAAGCTCTTAGGAACCCATTGTCTTTGTGAGGGATGGGAAGAAATGTACTTCTGGCTAACTGGCTGTTGTTTCAGGTTGAAGGGTTTTGCGTAACTTACTGGGGTTTTTTTTTGTTTTTTTTAAGAGATGTGCAAACTAATTTTGAAATCACAATCATTTTAGGACACTCCGGCAGTCTATGAATAAGGTAGTCATGGGAATCGAATCATTCAGAACTTATGCCATGCTTTGTTAAAATAACTAGCATGCTTTAGAATCAAGCTTAAAGAAGGACTGTTAATATTGTGCATACCAATGGCCAGCCTTTATTGGAAGTGTGAGATCCCAAAGTAAGAGCTTTTTATGTTGGTAGGTAAGATATTACTTGGTAGGTATGATATTTTATGTTGGTAGGTAAGACTATTAGGATAGCTCAGCTAGTAGAGCACAAGACTCATAATCTCAGGGTTATGGGTTTGAGCCCCACATTTTAAGGGATGCAGGTGGCACTGTGGGTTAAACCACAGAGCCTAGGACTTGCCGATCAGAAAGTTAGCGGTTCAAATCCCCGTGACATGGTGAGCTCCCATTGCTCTGTCCCTGCTCCTGCCAACCTAGCAGTTCAAAAGCATGTCAAAGTGCAAGTAGATAAATAGGTACCGCTCCAGCGGGAAGGTAAACGGCGTTTCCGTGCGCTGCTCTGCTTCAGCTTAGTCATGCTGGCCACATGACCCGGAAGCTGTACGCCGGCTCCCTCAGCCTATAAAGCGAGATGAGCCCCACAACCCCAGAGTTGGCCACGACTGGACCTAATGGTCAGGGGCCCCTTTACCTTTTACCTTTTTAGGTAAGATACTCCCAGGATGAAAGCATTGTTCAGTATCCAACAGGGATAGGCAGAGAGTAGACCAGAACCTACTGGCGAATCAGCAAGGATTTTCTGTTTCCCAGTTGTTTAACAATAGCAGCAACAAAATGACCACCCCTCCTCAATTCTATGGGTGAAATGAAGAAAGCATTGGATGACCAGTGGGGGATTTTTGTGTGGATGTGAACACAATCAGTTCTGATATTCAAAACGAAAGCATGTGCTTGTAATTCTTTTAATTCTTTTTGTGCCAGGCTCTGGATAATTAATCTTGGGTTTCTAGTAAAACACACAATAGACCCCACAGGTCTGAATCTGCCCACTTCTGGTGTAGAATGAACCAAGCAGGGAAAAGCCTTGTTATACACAAACCATGTAATAGATAGCTATAAAGTAGGCTTGATAACCATTGTACTGTAGTCCATCTCTGGTTTTTTAGGTTGTTTCTGGAAATAATTCCTTAATGTTAGCCACACAAAGTGGGAGAAGTGTGATCAAATGCCTATTCACTTTTGAGCATTCATCCTCTTTAATTAGACGATTCACTGAAGTGGCTCCATTCCTCTGACTTCTCAAAGCACCACTGCAATTCTTTTAAAGTTTGCCTCCATGTGTGTCTGATTTAAAGCCAATAGTCTCTTCCATTAGGGGGCCTCATGGGACATACCCATGAACTCCCAGTAGTCAAGACAGATTCAATTAAGTAGGACAGAGTGCTTGCTCATGTGTAACTGCCTTGCTGCTGGGAGCAGTCTAAACATGCCTTTTTATTAATTTGGATAAAACCATAATCTCTACTTTCTCAAAATGTGTGTGTGTGTGTGTGTGTGTGTGTATCTATCAAATAACCCTTTGTGCTCTTTGCTTCATACAGAAACCAGTCCTTAAACTGGTTTTGCCACATAAAGGGTGTCTGGCTGTGACTTTCAAAACAATTCTCATGTGAGACCCTTAATTCAAAATAGTTATCAGATTAGTGAGCACTTTTAGGAACTATAATGTATAGGTGAAGCATACTTTCTCTCTCTAAATGGTGGTATTTCATTAACTGACCACCAGCTGTAAGGCACAATTCGATATTAAAGCATTTAAAAAGTAGCTTGGTAATTTATCAATAAGCATTGTACAAAATGGATGACAATTAGGTGTGTAAACTGTGTCAAGTAGATTCCCCTCTTTGCTTTTAATTCAAAGCTTATGAAAAGCTTTTGAAATATACAGGTAGATAACCAATGCTTTTAACAGTAATGCTCAGAGGAGATCATTTTATTAAACCTATACACAGTTTCCTTCCTGTCAAACTGTAGAATGTAGATGGCAGAATCAATAATGTGTTGCCCACTTGGGATTTGCTAATACACAAATTAGTGTGCGGAGCTCCTGTGCTTGATAAGCACAAAAGCCTGTTTTCTTTCAGCCTTTTTATTGCTGTGCAAATGAAAAGAATTATGAGCAGGAACAATCCCAATAAATTTAAAACGTAATATTTCAGAAACAAAAGGGCTTACAAAGAAATATTTCCTCAAAGGAACTGCTCTGTCCATCATGTGTGGACTTCAGTTTAATAATGGTAGGATGTGCAAGGATAAAGGAATGGCAACATGCTTATTTTGTGCTGAGCTCCAGTTAAATCTAATATTAAGGGTTGTGTTCAGTAACATGTATACACATGTATAGTCAAATATGACAAAGCTGGGCATTTGAAAACCCCCAAAATAATGCATATTGTTGTCAAACGGTAATTAAAAAAGCTTTAAAATATGCACAGCTAAGTGATTTGACTCCTCTGATTATTAGTTGCAAGCATGCTTACTTTTGTAATCAATGCATTATGACTCAGGCTATCTTTAGTGAAATTTATTACCTCATTTTTTATTTTAGCCTACTTAAATATTCAGTAGCCAGTCCCACAGAAAATTACGATCTCTGCAGAAAAGAATCATGGTGTCAGAGGTCGGAGCTCATCTTCTTCATGTGTTTTTAATGTTCTTGGAAGGGCAAAAAAGCACACAATTTGCATTTAAAGCACTGCTCTCGGATGTTGCATTCCACTGAGTACAGCTTTCAGATGGCTGACATTTATCATGGTATTGCTTTCGAATCTCGAAACGCCGCAGAAGGTAGCCTGAGAACCTTTACAATCATGCAGTATAAGGTAATAAATCAGAAGCTGTCACATGATTACTATGGTAACCATCAAGCCTGCTGTGTTGCAAGCTCTGCAGATGCCTAGGTACAATTTTCAGCTCATCAAGTGTTCAGTGATTTACTTGTTGACACTGCACACTTGATGCAATGGGTGTTAATTCTCTCTTGAATCATGAGGGGCTAACCCCACCCCCCCATCTCCCCATTTCATAAAACAATATGGCACAATGACCTCAGGGAATAATTTAAAATGGGAAGATTGCATCTTTGTCAGCAAAAATGTGCAAAGTGCATAAATTGCTGGGCTTGAAATGCTCTGTTATAAGTAGTTAGCAACTTCAGTAGATTTATTCTTATCCGCAATTCCAGATTTTTTTTTTTAAAGTATTGGGTTGTAGTATAGAAAGTCTTTGCTTGATTTTTTGACAGCAAAAGCTACATCTGTATTCCTTTAAGGACATGCATCCATTTGTTTTTATGACCTAGTCCAATTTTTTGTTGGAGGGCTTACTGCACTTTAATATGCAGTACTCTGAGAATGTATTTCGTATGAAATTGACTTGGCTAAGTTCTTATTAGTATTGCATTCTGTGGGGTTTTTATTTTTGCACCTTAAGTATCTTTTCAGACTTGGATTCTTCTTTTCACCCTACACCATGTGCGCTTGATTCTTACATCCATCATGGCTAAAACTGAAGAGCGATGAGAAAATACTGACTTTTTAGGGCTTTTGAAAAAAGGAGCCATTGAAGCTTGCTTGCAAGAAGCAGAAGTAAGACTGCTGTTGAAAGAACCGTCCTTGGAGAAATATATAATGGTTTCTAGTCTCTCTTTTTTTGATCAAGGTGATTGAGTAGGTTGTGCTTGAGTACTTCTGGATGATCCCAAGACATTATTTCAATCTGGGTTCCAGATGGGGTTCTTTGGAAGGTTACCTTTAAGTTTTGTTTTGTTTTGTGATGGTGAATTATTATTAGATGTTTCTGTGTGTCTAACACTCTATAATGTTAATTTAAAATTGAAAGGTGGGTTATGAAATCTTGAAATGTGTTTAGCAGGGCAATCTTATGCATTTCTATTAGCAAGTCCTAGTAAGTTCAGTGATAGTTACCTTGGACTAAAAACCTTGTCCAGGTGTTGTTAACACACTTGTGTAGGAGGCATGTCAGCTTGGAGTCCCAAATCTTCCCACATTGAGTGGGTAAGGTCTGAAGGAGCATTTTACCTCCATTGGCTTAAATGCGAGTATTTATTTATTTTATTTATTTTTGGTATTTATAGGCTTTCACTGTAAAAGGTAAAGGTAAAGGGACCCCTGACCATTAGGTCTAGTCGTGACCGACTCTGGGGTTGCGGCGCTGATCTCGCTTTATTGGCTGAGGGAGCCGGCATACAGCTTCCAGGTCATGTGGCCAGCATGACTAAGCCGCTTCTGGCGAACCAGAGCTGTGCACGGAAACGCCATTTACTTTCCTGCCGGAGTGGTACCTATTTATCTGCTTGCACTTTGACATGCTTTCGAACTGCTAGGTTGGCAGGAGCAGGGACTGAGCAACGGGCGCTCACCCCGTCGCGGGGATTCGAACCGCCAACCTTCTGATTGGCAAGTCCTAGGCTCTGTGGTTTAACCCACAGTGCCACCCGCATCTCAGGCTTTCATTGTAGATGGCCACAAAGTGGTTTGCACCATGGTCAATAAAATAAAGTTGTGTTTAAAACAAAAATCACAGGCAATGGTGGCTAATGCCAATTGTGACTGGTGAGAGACCCAACAGTAGGTGGAACTAGTGCCAATGACAGGTAGAGCCAACTTATTTAATTTAATTCTGTCTCCTCCTTCTTCCTCGCTTAGTTATACAGGAGCAGGCTTCCTCAACCTTGGCCCTCCAGATGTTTTGAGATTCCCATTATCCCTGACCACTGGTCCTGCTAGCTAGGGATCATGGGAGTTGTAGGCCAAAAACATCTGGAGGGCCAAGGTTGAGGGAGCCTGTACAAGAGCAACACTGAAACTAAAGAGGGGGAAACGGCTGATAGGCAGGGCCAGCCCCTGAACTGGTTGCAAATAAGAAGGTATGCAGGTGGAGGCTGACTGAGGTTGCTGGAGCAGTGCCCCTTTCCCTAGTAGATCATCCTCCACTGACCACAGGTAAACACATGTTAAGCAAGGCATAGTACGACATACTTTAAAAGCCTGCTGCAATAGAAAAGCCACAATTATAACAAATAAAGGCTTGACATATCTCGCTTTGCATGTCATGAGTCTATCTCATATATTAGTTTCACCTTTTAAGTTGAATTACTGAAATAAATGAACTTTTCCACAATATTCTAATTTTTCGAGTTTCACCTGTATGTCTGCTCTAAGCCAGGGTTTCCTAAACTTAGGTCTCCAGCTATTTCTGGACTACAACTCCTATCATTGCTAGCTAGCAGGACCAGTAGTCAGGGATGATGGAAGTTGTAGTCCAAAAACAGCTGGAGACCAAAGTTAGGGAAACCCTGTTCTAAGCAATTAGGGGGTCTGCTTTGCTAGGGCTCTACTCACACTGAAGTGTTCCCTTTTTACCCTTGATGATATTACCAGATACCTTTTTCAGAAACATAACCTTCATCATTGTGATGGTTTGGTGTAGGTTTTAAAATACTTTTGTTTTGAAATTATCAGATAAACCGGATCTCTTGATGAACAACAGCAAATGGGACTTATTTATTTATCTGCAATAAACATTGCTTTCTAATGACGGAAAGATTCCATGAACACATGGGGGGGCAAATGAACACATTGTGTGTGTTGGGGGGGTATAACTTAAGAGGGTGCCTCTTTAGTACCTCCATGTGCCAATGAGTAGAAAGATCTAATGCCCCCAAATGATAGCTTACAGAAACATGTAAAGCTGATATTTCTCAGGGGATTCATATAGAACGTAGTGAGGGAAGACTCATGGGAACAAAAGCTGTTTCTGGCTAATAGATACTATGTAGGAGTTAACTGCTCTGAGAACAGGCAGATGGCTTGTGGGTGCATGCATACTTCAGTGATAACTGTAAGGAGTTGGACTGTGTGAGAGAATGTTATATATTACATGTGCATATTTTGTACATGAAGAATTATAAAATTAGGGGTGTGCATCAGCTCTGTGTTCACCTGGAATAATGGGGTTATCCAAATCATGATATCACATTCCTGTGCCATTAACAAGGAATTTCAAGATGGAATTTCAAGACCACTTTCTTGGCTTCTGACTCACTCTGTAGTCTTAGCTTTCCCAAGAAATTAATGTAAAACTTTCTCCGTCACCCTCCTCTTTTCTGAGAAACTGAACCAAGCTGACTGGAGAAATGCTCATTGCTCAAGAGGAGGGGAGGTGCAGTGGGCAGGGTGGGGGGAGATCTTCTATGTCAACAGGCAAGTTTAGCTTTTAATCAAACTGATTCCCTCCCCGCTCAGTGCCATTTCAGTCACAGAAATTTGTGTAAGGGATGTTGGAAGTAGATTGGAAGTTGACTACCCCTGTGAAGTGGGTAGTCAAGTTGTGGACTTGAGAGCAGGGTATAAGCAGAGGAGTTAGACTGTTGAACTATAGTTCCCTCAGTTTACTGACTGCCCACCTTTATGCTTGGAACTAATAATAATAATAATAATAATAATAATAATAATAATAATAATTTATTATTTGTACCCCGCCCATCTGGCTGGGTTTCCCCAGCCACTCTGGGAGGCTTCCACAGAAACCAAAAATACAGTAAAATCACACATTAAAATCAACCTAATGTTAGATTCCATGCATTTAGGATTAGAGTGCTTCAAGATTAGACAGCACGGTTGTTCAGCAGATATATGCCCCTTTGCTTCCCTTGCTCCTCTAAATTAAGAACCTAAGAACCCAAACGTGTAAGAAGAGCCCTGCTGGATCAGTTCAAAGGCCTACCTAATCTACTTTTTGGCTGTGAATCTTGGAAGACTAGCTCTCTGCCGTGCAGGCCTTTTTCTACCTGGACTGGAAGGTTGGGCCCCGGACTGACTCCAGCTACAAAATCTGAAGCTGCTGAACAGACTCTTGGCCTTGGGTATTGTTTAGAGGTTTTGGGGTAGAGTGGGGCGGGTGTAGCTATTTGCTTTTATTTATATTATTATTTTTGAATATTTTAGATCTTACTATGATTTATGTGGAAATTGTTCAGTTTGTTGCATATTTAATTTATTGTTAATGACTTATTTTGCTATGTTGTAATTGTGTATTTTTTTCCTGGTGTAAGCCGCCTTGAGCATGGTTTGAACTAGGGAAAGATAGCATACAAGTAAAATTATGTATGTATGTATTCCTGCAGTGGGAGATCAGATGCCACAAGCAGAGCGTAAGCACGTTTGCCCTCACTTGCAACCAAGAACCTGTCAGTTTAGCTCAGTTGGTTAGAACATGGTGCTGATAATGCCGAGGTTGCAGGTTTGATCCCCATATAGGACAGCTGCATATTCCTGCGTTGCAGGGGGTTGGACTAGATGACCCTCATGGTCCCTTCCAACTCTATAATTATACGTTTCCTCCTACTTAAGGTATATAGTACTGCACAGAATTTAAAAACCACTACTATACCACTATTTCTGGTAGAAACTCAGAGCAATTTACTATTCTGCCTTGATAAGTAAATATTGCATCAAAATAACACCTCAACTTGAGCAGACCTGTACTGTGTGACCAGCTTCATATCTCTTGTGATTTTGAAACCATCAAGTTTGCAACATATTTCAACCACAAATCAAGATGCTGAAGTTTCATTTAATATAGGCGTTGAGCTCTTGAGCAGCAAAAAATAAAAAATTAAAAAATTAATTTAAGAATCCAGGTAGATAGCAACACAATTCATGGAGACACAGGTCACTTTTCATTCCGCCAAGCCTAAATAGGGGAGAGAACGCCATAATGAGACAGCCACAAAAGAAATAGAGAGGCATGGCTTTGCATTAAAAGGAGGATGGTGAAGTGATTAGCTTGTCTTTTGAAAGACAAAGGGGAAGATCTCTCCAAAACAAGAGAGCCCTGCAGAGTATGGGATTGTGGCTAATCAAGTTTATGGTAGGATGTAAGTGAAAATAATATGGAAAAATGTCTTGTTTTGGCGTTAGAGCAAAGGTAGCCCTTCCTAACATACAATATTTATGGTTCCAGGCATTTATTTATCCCATCATTAAGCAATATCTTTTGTTTCTATGGATTTGGGTTTTGAAGGACAGGATTTAAAAATACTTCATTTATTATTAAATTTACATTCCTCCCTCCCAAATATGCTGTATTAATTGTTGCAGCCCATATTGATTTATGTCGCTTCTGGGAAAAGGAGGGGGGATAAAATGCAACAGGAATTGAGAAGCTGAGGGTTTAGGGCAGGGGTCTGCAACCTTTAAGACAAAAAGAGCCACTTGGACCCGTTTCCGAAAAAACAACAACAACTGGGAGCCGCAAAAACATTGCAACATTTAAAACAAATATAACACTACATATATTGTTTCTGGCCTTAATGCTATATATACAGGATCGTGCAGTCAGCTGTCAATCTCAAGAAAAAAGGACAAATTAATAGCTAATTAAAATATTTAATTTACAACCAGGTAACCAGGTTAATGGGACTTTTGCTCCTGAACCTCAGTGCTCAGTGTCTGCACATCAGGGCTGTAAGACGTCACCTTCATTTTCACACAGGCTTGCAAGCTGTCATCTGTGAGGCGTGATCGGTGCTTGTTTTTAATATAGTTCATGTTGGAGAAGACCTGCTCACATACATATGTGGAAGAGACCACAAGGGCCATCGAGTCCAACCCCCTGCCAAGCAGGAAACACCATCAAAGCACTCCTGACATATGGTTGTCAAGCCTCTGCTTAAAGACCTCCAAAGAAGGAGACTCCACCACACTCCTTGGCAGCAATTCACCAAACTTTCACCTGCTTAAGTTTAAAAAGGGGCTTCAGGCAACTAACTCCATGCGGAATTCCACGCGACCGCGACTGCATAATCAATGCCACAAAATGCCAAAGAAAATTAACCAGGGCCCCAGTGAACCATAAATCATAATCAGTGCCTGATGTAAATAATAATTAATAATGAGGGCCCAATGTCATCCTCATCATTATAAAAATAATCCCTCTCTTCGTGCCGCCCAGCCTCCCAAGAAAAAACCCCCACTTCAAACGGTCACAAAGCACAAATTCCACGCGACCGCGACTTGCTATGCCCAATAATCAATGCCCCAAAATGCCATAGAAAATTAATCAGGGCCCCAGTGCACCATAAATCATAATCAGTGCCTGATGTAAATAATAATTAATAATGAGGCATTCGTCATTATAAAAATACCGTATTTTTCGCCCCATAGGACGCTCCGTCCCATAGGACGCACCTAGTTTTTTTGGGGGGAAATAAAGGGGAAAAAATTTCCCTTTATTTCCCCCCCAAAAGCAGGTCGGGGAAACCGAACCAGGTCGAGGAACAGCGGGATGGCGGCGCTTCGCCTCCCTGCTGTCCCCCGAGCTTGTGGGGCTGGCCGATGCCTGTGGGGCGGCAGGCTGCTATCCGCAGCGTGGGGAGCCTTGCCGGGAAGTCCGGCAAGGCTCCCCACGCTGCGGATGTCTGCCTGGCGAGGGGGGCGCTCTTCTTTACGGCGCCCCGCCCGCCGGGCGGCAGGCTGCTATCCGCAGCGTGGGGAGCCTTGCTGGGACCTCCGGCAAGGCTCCCCACGCTGCGGATGTCTGCCTGGCGAGGGGGGCGCTCTTCTTTACGGCTGGTCACCTCCGCCCCTCGCCTCCTCCCCTCGCCACCGCCCCGGAGCCGCAGCAAAGGCTTTAAAGAGCCGCATGCGGCTCTGGAGCCGCAGGTTGCCGACCCCCGGTTTAGGGAGTGAAGAGAGAGCACTATTCTACTGTCATTTTGTGTCCCCTCTCACAAGCCCTTTGGCTAAGAAGAATGGTGCGCTGCTAAATATCTAGTAAACTAGGACAAAGTGCACTTGAATGTTCTCCCTCTGTGGAAATGGGCAAAGTGCCAGCAGCTTTTACTCCATTGCTAGATAATGGTCTGAATTCAGCCACAATGTAAAAAAGTAGACTACTCCAGCTGACAGTTTAATTCTTAAGATTATTTGGGATTATTATTATTTACTTAACAATCACTAATACTCTTAAATGCTTGGCAGCTCTCTCGGATGGTTGATTTTAATAAGAGAAATTCTATCCAGGATATTTAAACAAAGTTATTTTCCTTTCTGTCTTTCATAACTGCTATAACACTTTCAAAATATCTCACCAGGTTTCAGGTAGCTCCAGGATGTTGATGCTTCCAAATATTTCCATTCCATTTTCCATGCTACTTTGGTCTGAGTGTACAGCACATATGAAATGCCCTCTGTGTGACCTTTCCAAACCACCCTGTGATCCTTGGATAAAGCGGTAGTATAGAAATTTAATAAAATAAAATAAATAAGTAAATAAAGAGCTGTTTTCTTTTTGCTCTTCGATCTTTACAGTATCCATTTCATGTTCTGCTATTCTTTCTTCCTGTCTGCCAGCACTCTCCCCTCCTCCTCCTCCCTTTGCTATACTCAAGATTTCTTTTTTAGAAACTTGAAGCCAATGCAGTAGTTTGAAATGTCAGACATTTACAGTATTCAGAGTGTTTGCTTTATGATTATATAAACTGCCTTGTATGGTCTAGGCCCTAAAACACAGCTTATAAACAAAAGTACAGTGGTACTTCAGGTTACATACGCTTCAGGTTACATACTCTGCTAACCCAGAAATAGTGCTTCAGGTTAAGAACTTCGCTTCAGGATGAGAACAGAAATCGTGCAGCGGCGGCACGGCAGCAGCAGGGGGCCACATTAGCTAAAGTGGTGCTTCAGGTTAAGACCAGTTTCAGGTTAAGAACAGACCTCCGGAACGAATGAAGTACTTAACCAAAGGTACCACTGTACATCTATATTAATATGAATATGCAATTGTGCTGTATCAAGCAAATAAATGGCAATGTCTCCCAAGCATTTGCGTAACTTGCTTAATAGCTATAAAAAGGGAGAACATGGTTTAGATGGACCAATGGTCTAAGGACAAGACAGCTTTTGATGTCCTATGTCCAGCAGGCCCCATTTTGTATAGGAATCTGATCCCATTCACATGTGTTCTGGAAAGCTTACCAGAAGACATCCACGGTGGGTTAGTGATTCGTGTTAGACTAAATCTGGGGAAACCGGAATTTAAATCCCTACCTGACCCTGAAACTTACTGGATGATCTAGGGCAGGTTGCTATGTCTCAGCCTAATCAATCTCGCAGAGTCATTGGGAGTGTGAGACCCCTATATACTGCCTTGAGCTCCTTGGTGAAAGGCAGATTATATAAAAGTTTTCATTATTTTGCACATGTAATATCTTTTTCATTCTTTCTTGGCATACGCACGCACACTCAGCATTTCAGACTCTGTAAATATTACTTAGTTCTCTTCGGTGTGGTTTTTTTAAAAATCTTTTAATTTCCCCCCTCTCTTCAGTACTTTTTTCCTCTCTTCAGTACTATTATTATTTTTCTCTTTCAAGTTATAGGTACAGGAGGGTTGAATACGTCAGTATGTTGTTCATTCTCTTATTCGTGGGTTGCTGGCACCAGTCATTCTGATGAAGAGCTGTGATAAAAGCGAAGTGGCTTAAAATTACTCCAAGTTCAAAGTAGATGCAGTACGTCATTCACAGTATCTTTGGGCAAAGAGATGAGATTGGTGAACCTTGATTGATCTTTTGTTAATCACACCAATGATCTCGGATGGACACAACAGCCTCGTCTTACAAGTTATTGTGCCATCAGTTGTTACCACTGCTGCCTTATGCTACCCCCCGCCCTTAACAAAAAATAAATTGTTAACTAGAAATAAATAATAAAGGGATCTAACAAATTGCGCTGTTATGGGAGAAGAAGTGTTAATGCCATTCTTGCTTGAAATAGGCATCAGTAGGTATGTGCTCCCCCCCATCTCTCCATCATTCCATTCTGTTTCTTAAATCCCCTTATGATGCTTTGCTTGCTTGCTTGCTTTAAAGAAGAACCATTGCCCTCGATGTCTAATGGATTAACTATAGGACAACTTTCATTTTGCACAATTGAGTAATGGCCACAAGAAAACAAGGAAGATATTTTGGACTTCTGCTTCAAAATGGTTTTGTGTAATATTTTCTATTATAATTAGTGGGTCAGTGGCGTAGCGTGGGTTGTCAGCACCCGGGGCAAGGCAAGTAATTCGCGCCCCCTAACCCGTGGATTTGCGCCCCCTAACCCGTGGATTTGCGCCCCCTAACCCGTGGATTTGTGCCCCCTAACCCTAACCCCCAGATGTTGCGCCCGGTGCGGCCGGCCCCCCCTGCACCCCCCACGCTACGCCACTGTAGTGGGTTATATCATCATGTTTTGTTAAAGATGGATCTGGTTACAGTATCCTTGATCTATTCTGGAACATTTTTTTAGTGGGCTGTGTGTTTCATAATTCCCAATTACCATCAGTTCCAGTTATTATTCAGTAAGAGGCTGTAAGTAACTCATAGGATGATTTTCTGAAAAATGACTGACAGAATTTATGAATGGGAAGATGGAAGGGAATTTTTCAAAAATATGGATATGTTAAAACTGCTGATGACTTTGATAATATCCAGTACATTTCAAACAATTGTGCTTTATCTGAGATGAGTGATGAAATTCTTCAGATACCTTTGCAATCTACATAAGCTGAGGCATTTTTTGTTTCCCTTTTTACTCCTATGTTACTGCTATGTTAAGTTTAACTATGGCTAACTAAGTTTTAAGAAGCTCTTCACCTAGAACAATGTCAACTTAAAAAACCCCACAACCTTGGCAAGTTCACATCTATTAAATAAAACTGTTTTTTAAGAATTGGAAAATGACTTTCATTTTGGCTACAAGTTTGTGGGAAATCTTGTAAACTCTTACAGAGTTTAGTAAGCAAACTAATTGTTATGCTCAAAGGGACCAATTACACAGTTCTTTGCTATATATCCCGAAATTTCATATGGCACAACTTTAAATCTCCGTTTTGGAATCTTGCCAATGCAGTGTTGCTTTAATATCTGAATATAGCTTGAGCAAACAATCCAAATGTTTGAAAGAGCCAGGTAGGGAAGAGGTAGTAATTTTCACGCTGAAGATGTTCACTCTGTGTGATTGTGTTCACAAAGGGAATGTCTGATCCTCTGCTGTCCTTTCACCCTAGAAACTAAACAAGGCTAAGCTTGCCAGAAAGCAGTTGTAATGCCTGGGGCTTCTGTTGCAAAGCTTTTGGCTGCAGTGGGGAATTGCTGTTCTGCAAACAGAAACAGATTTGCAAGTGGGATGCGATGCAGCACAGCAGTGTAAGGCGGGAGATATATATGGTAAATGGGAGATTAAGACATGGGACTTTATTTGGAAGCTTAACTGGGAAAATGTTGCCATTTGGGCCTAATAGTTATGCCTGTCAGTAATGGTTCATTGGCACAAGGAAACAAGTTACATTATCAGAGCCCCATGCCTCCTATTAAGAATTACGGTATGTTTTAAAGGTAAAGGTAAAGGTACCCCTGCCCGAACGGGCCAGTCTTGACAGACTCTGGGGTTTGTGCGCCCATCTCACATCTATTGGCCGGGGGCCAGCGCTGTCCGAAGACACTTCCGGTATGTTTTAGTTATAGTCTAAATATGTCATTTATAGCTCACCTGTGATGATTAGCAGTTGCCCCTGCAGTGGTGGCATCAAGGCAGCATTTGAGACAGGCAGCCAGGGCCCTCCTCAGCAGAATGAACACCAGGACTGCCACATTCTGAAGTAATACATGTTAACTGCCAAAAGGGGGATCCATGCCTTAAAACCACCTAGTCAACACTCTGAAATTACCCAACTACACCATTGTGCCCCTAGCCAAGGAGACATGTGTCAAATTGTAACACATATATACATTTTTGTTTGTACTGTCACGTTAGACAAAGTGCCTGTGCTGGCTGTTTATATGTGGGTTTTTGAAATTTGGCAAACAAGCAGAAATTTTGGAATGAACAGGGCTGAGCCTACGGCCATGAGCAGGAACTGACAACTGCCTGGTGTATGTAGCAAGCCTTTTAAAAGGTCCTAATTGGGGGAGAGGGACCATTGGGGCTCCACGTCCAGCAGCAAAATGTGTTGGGGTGGGAATAGTGTACAGCAAAGCCTGTTCGCAACTTTTCAAGTCAAATTATGCAGAAGGCCATGCAAATGTTTTAACTCTAGACCTAAAATTGGGATATGGCAGTTGCATCAGATCAGCAGGTTGCCACCTAGCTTTTAGCATGTGCATTCTTTAAAATTAAAATCCAGATAATTGCTTTGGAGTCAGATTTAAAATTAGCCTTTTTTTTGGCCACAAATGGTTTTTTACAATTAATATTACGGTACCCCTCAGCTAGTTCAATCATCTTTTCCCCTCAGCTAGTTGTAGGTTTCCCCCTAACCTACATATAGAGTCTTGCTGTGCCTTTATCATGGATTGTTACTCTTCACAGCTGTTTAGAGATAAAAGCAATGCTTTTCTTAAGGATGCTCTTCCCTTAGAATTTTATTTTGTGCACATGGGCTTCTGTCATTTCTTGCTAATGTGCTCAAATCTCTACCAAGCATGCTGCTCTCATAGTTACAAGAGTTTATCTCCTGAAGGATATGTATGTTTTAGCTGTGTGCAAACTAATGTTCCAGGGCCCTTTATTTCTGATTGCTTTAGAGCTTTATAACTTCTTTCATTCTAAAAGTTTATATTTTTAGTATATGCCAATTAAATATAACACATTGTTTTATATTCTTGGCTTTAGTGAGCTGTTAGTTGTACTAGAGTGTCCAAATCTGCTACCTTTTATTGGTTGTATGTCCCCCACTCCGTTTCCCCACCCTTTGTGTGCTGTAGTACTTCTTTGCACCATAGGAAAGTAGTGTTGGTAATGAGGCTGCGGTCTTCTTTATAATTGAGCCCTGTCAGTGCTGCCTATTTAGTCTGCAGTGTGTGTGGTGCCTCATTAGTAAAAACCACTCTAGTTTTCTTTTCTACCTTGGTCTCCTCCTCCCAATGTAACTTTTCCCCCCAGATTGTAAATTGTGACACTATCTCGTAAAATACAGGGATGAGTTACTAATTGCTCTTCCTAGCTTGGCTGGCAACATACTTGTTCTCAAAGAGGCATGTGATAAAGTTCATCTTTAAGATAGAGGGCAGAGAGAACATCACCTTTTTCTCTCTAGAGGAAACCCACCTATCTAGAACCACAATGAGTTAAGTGTTCATGTGTTTGCTTTACAGTGGAACCTTGGTTCTCGAATTGCTTAGTTGACGAACTAATGCCGAAAACCCGAAAGTAAGTGTTCTGGTTTTTGAACGTTTTTCGGAAGCCGAATGTCCGGTGCGGCTGTCAGCTATTGTTTCTGGGGTGCCTGCGCCAATCAGAAGCTGCACCTTGGTTTTCAAACGTTTCGGAAGTCAAATGGACTTCCGGAACAGATTACATTCGAGAACCAATTCTTTTAAAACTCCTTTTCCACTTTGTTTGGTCCTATTAATTCTATGCAAACTCTCTGGTTTCCTTAAGTAAATTCTGTTTTACTTTTTATTCAAACTGTGCACCAGAGATTCATTTATACCTGTCCTCCCATCCCATCCCCTCTAGTTATGGGTGGGAGGGCTGTTTTATGAGAGGTGTTGCCATCCAATGATGTTGTCATCCAAGTTTGAGTTAATATTTATGTTGTTTGCATTGGGAGCTTAGTTACATGAAGACGAGGGAGGGCCCTACACCTCTTGTTTGAGTTGGATCTTCTGCAGAAGGCTATTAGATTACAGTATGTTTGTTGAACATGCTTAAGGATTCAGCTAACATCCTTGTAGAGCTGGAAGAAGACCACTGCTGGCCATCTTTGACAGTGCAGCACAGTGTGATATACATAAAGCAGCTTCTTGTAACTATTAGGTCTAGTACACCAATTGTGCCAATTAAAGACTGGAGGTGGCTGTTATTCTTTCCAGTTATTGAACATGAGATTGAAACAGAGTTTAGCTATAAAGCCACATTATTATTTTTTTTAATAGGGATGAAAATACTGCTTGTTGTTTGGATTACCTTTGGTTTGTGTGTGATCCATAGGCTGTGTATACACTATACCTCCCAAGCACATTTGAAACGCTTTCTTTCACTCAAAGAATTATGGGAACTGTGGTTTGATAAGGGTTGCTGGAAATTGTAACTCCATGAGGGTTAAGCTACAATGCCTAGTGTTTGAGAGAAATAATGTGCTTCAAATGTGCTTTAATGGTATGGTGTGTACACAGCCACAGGTGCCAGCAGCTATGTACTTGGGATCAGTGCCGGCCCAATACATTTTGCAATTGAGGTGAATCATAAAATGGTGCATTGTCCCCACCAGGGAAGAAGAACGGGGTGAAGAAAGACATCAGGATCAAAGGGGGAATAAAGAGCCACCCCTGTGGATCCTGCTGCCTGAGGCAGCCACCGCATCTAGCCTCATGCATGGACTGGCCCTGTTTTGGATGGTTGGATACCTATTATTGTCACAAAACATGATAGTCTCCTGCCATTACTCATAATTCTGACATTTACTAGCTGGAAGAACATTAGGGTACATTAGGGGTGTCACTATAGTCGTGGAACTTTTCTTAGCTTGCCATTATTGTGGAAAGGAAAACCCCACACCCACTCTGTAATAATAGTGATACGTGACCAGAGATGCAGACAATCGGTACAAGTTCACTCTTTAAAATGTTGGCTCAAACAGCAATTACTCCATGATAATTGGTAAGTGTGAAAAGGCCGAATAGGTCTGTGGAGCACTGCTGTGCATATGTGCAGGAGCTCCCTGCTGATACCATAATGTAAGCCTTTGCCAACCAGGAATCCTCCAAATGTTTTGGAGTACCGCTTCCAAACTGCCGGGGGCCGATGGGATTTGTAGTCCAAAACATCTGGATTTGTAAATGCTCTTCCAATGAATGTGCATAGGTTGTGGATAGATGCAGCTAGCACAATGCCACTCCATCCCTTCCCCATCGACGTGCATTTGTTTAACCACTAATGAACATCTGTATAGGACTGTCTTTCCAAGATGGCTATAGACAGATGTGAATTACTGTTGAAAGAAAGATGCTGCTGATTGCCATGGTAGCCTGCTTGTTCTAATGGATATGGAAATTTCTTCCTCCTATAATGTATGGAAACATAATTGGCTTTTGTCTGACAATAGACTGTGCATTTATTTATTTTAAAGTCTTGCTTCAAAGTTATTTTTTACTGTTTTGCTGGGTGTTCTTTTTCTTTCCCCACAGCTTAAATGAAGAATATTTTTCTCAATCTCTGCATAGTACAGAGTGCTGTGCATTTGCATAATGTGCAGAAAAGCATTAGAATGTAAATTTGAATAACTGGTTGCAGTATAGTAAAGTTCATTGCAAAAGGTTAATAAACAACAGCTGTGCATTTCCTGTCCAAAACATTATGATACTTTCCAGCAAACAGGCACCCAGTTTACCTTAATAAGAATGGAATCTGAACCCTTAAAATAATTCACATGTGTCAGACTCTTCTTCAGAACGGATTTATCTCTTAAGCTAATCAATTTAAAACAACATTATGCAATCTTCAGAAGCATTTTCCCTCCTCATGGTCAGAGAAGATAGCGATCCATGCAAATTTAGAGACAAAGAAAAAGGAGACTTGTTCCTTTACCTTTCAGCATTCTGCTTTCTTAAAGCCTTAATGCAGAGATGAGAGTGAAAGCTGCAGAGCTGCACCCTGAGGGTGCAGCAGCAAATCTCTGAAATCGGCAGGCAGAGGTTTTGAATTGGATTCTGCTGAACAAATTTGATCCTTAAGAAACTCCTTTTTGTAAGTGGGAAGGTAATACCCTCTTTTCAAAATAAGGGTGTGTTGTTTATGCAACGTGGCTAACATGTACCCAAGCTTATGTGTAAGTGATTACATCTATAGTCATACTAAATATATAATCCTCTCTATACTTCCTGTAGGCGAGGCTAAAATCTTAAAATGGCCTTAAAAGAAAAACAACAACCTGGTAGCTTAGGCAAAATGCTTTGAATTAGGGTTGCTGCCATGGGCTGCCATTCGTCTGGATTTTCCTGGACATTTGACCAATTTCTGCCTGGACACTGCTGCTGGCTGCAGTATTCCAAATATGTCCAGGAAATTCCAGACGTATGGCAACCATATGCAGGTTTAGTTGTGGTGAAGGTAAGACAGTCCTTTGAAGTGGTACCTTGGGAAAGCAAGATTCCTGTTAAAAGGATGATGCTTTGTATTGTGTTTATTGTGCTTGCTGTTTATTCCAGTGCTTTGTGGTTCAGTGGCCACTTTGTATTCTTATTTCCTTGGCATATGCCAATAAGAATGTGATATCATGTTCTTGTGCTGAAATGGCATTTTTTTGCAAACCTAAATGTACTTCTCCAGCATCTCTTGCTCTGTGTGTGTGTGTGTGTGTGTGTGTGTGTGTGTGTGTAGCTGATTTATTATAATGCTTAAGGCCTAAAAGTCCTGTCTTGTGCTCCGGAATAACTAATTTTTTTTTACATTAATGTCACTGAATAACACATTCGATTTATGAGGTACTATTTGCTGGTCTGGCTATTGAAGAAATATATACGTGTATATATATTTGCATATATTGCAACCACAGAGGCAGGTTTTAATTACTCCCTTTTTGCTCCTTGAATCCTTGAAGGAATCTGCATCGCCCCCTGAAAGTTAGAATAAACAGAGGCTATTCTGATTTTCATTAGTTGCTCATGGCCTAGCCTTTGGCTGGCTGTTCTATATTAGCCAGAAATTGTCCTGTGCTTGATAGCTTACTTAGTTTCACATAGGTGAGCAGGTGCAATATATCCTCAACGGCAGCATCTCCATCCCCCTGCTCCTTGCAAATCAAACTAGTATAATGTGTCTGCAGCTGGGATTGGGGGAGCTCAAGTGTAATAAAAAAGAAAGAAAGAAAGATGGCACCCTAATTGTAACAGCGAAAAGAACGCTGGAACCATCTGGTGACAAAAACTGGACAGTGCCCAATTGTGTACCACAGGGAAGGGATTTTGTTTAGCACAGAGGGCTACATTAGGAACACACAATTAGCTGGAAGGCTGTGGCAAATTTGCATGTTTTATTTACACATAATTAACACAATTTGCATAACATTTGTAAGGACATTGTGAATTCAGGCCACAGCTGGTGGACATGTTGCACTTCCTCTGTGATGACATTTGAGCTTTTCCCATTGTGAGATCAGACGCAATAGATTTTAGGATGTCTCTCTTAGAGAGCCTCATCAATGGATGCAGACACTATAATGCTCTTATTTTCTACCAGTTGCTACATTTGAGATACAGCAATTAATCAAAATGTTTGTTTACAAATGCACCCTGCAGAACCACTGTCCAAGGTAAGCAGTTAAACCCCATATCTCTATAGAGCCCCACTGTTAGTGCCCCCTTCCAAGTCTTCAAGTCACCTGGCTCTGCTCCTTCTCCTGATTTCACTGGCAGGTCACCAGCTCTTACTTTTGCTGCTGCTTACATACTGCTTGTTTATTGTTATTGTTTTGACTATCATGGTCATATCAACCACAGGAAAAGGAATATGAGTAATACACACTGATGCGATATTGAAGAACATTAAAATGATTCATGCTCAGAGAGAAGATGGAGCAGAAGCTTCCATTTACTGTTTGTGCTTCCTCCAGTCAGTTGTACCTGGAGGAGAGGGCTATTATGGAGCAGCAGCAGCAACCACACCAAAGCTCGTGTCTTTTCGTCTGCCCAGATGACAGTGGCAGAGATTCACTACTTGTGACTCCTTAACAAATATCAGCAACTCCCTCTAGAGTTGTGGCATAACCTGTTTAGTTATAAAACAAGCTCCCTCAGCATAATCAATATACAGTGGTGCCCCGCAAGACGAATGCCTCGCAAGACGAAAAACCCGCTAGATGAAAGGGTTTTGCGGTTTTTGAGCTGCTTCGCAAGACGAATTTCCCTATGGGCTTGCTTCACAAGACGAAAACATTGTGCGTTTTTTGCAAGTTTGTTTCCTTTTTCTTAACACCGTTAATACAGTTGCGAGTTGACTTCGAGGAGCAACTCATAGAACGCGGTGTGGTAGCCTTTTTTGAGGTTTTTGGTGATTTTTGAAGCTTTTCCAAAACTTTTCCGACACCGTGCTTCGCAAGACGAAAAATTTGCTAGACGAAAAAACTCGCGGAATGAATTAATTTCGTCTTGCGAGGCACCACTGTATAGCTGATAAGAATATATGTTAAACAATAAAAAGGTCAAGGTCAAGGGACCCCTGACCGCTAGGTCCAGTCGCAAACAATTTGGGGTTGCACGCTCATCCCGCTTTACTGGCCAAGGGAGCCGGCATACAGCTTCCGGGTCATGTGACCAGCATGACTAAGCCGCTTCTGGTGAACCAAAGCAGCGCAAGCAGCGCAATGCCCTTTACCTTCCCGCCGGAGCGGTACCTATTTATCTACTTGCACTTTGAAGTGCTTTCAAACTGCTAGGTTGGCAGGAATGTTAAACAGTAAATAGTGGCTAGTGATGCTTCTTTTAAAGTTAGCAACAACTACTTTTGACTTTATTTGCTGCATGATACATAAACACACACTGCAGAGATTTGCATTATTTCCTGTTGATTCAGGAAGTCATTTGTTCTTCTATTTATTATTGTACAGTGGTACCTTGGTTCTCCAACTTAATCCATTCTGGAAGTCTGTTCCAAAACCAAGGTGCACTTTCCCATAGAAAGTAACACAAAATGGATTAATCCGTTCCAGACTTTTAAAAACAACTCCTAAAACAGCAATTCAACATGAATTTTACTATCTAATGAGACCATTGATCCATAAAATGAAAGCAATAAAAATGTACTGCAATCACACAATCAATGAAACAGTAGCTGAACTGGGTTCCACACAGTCACCAAAAAAGAGCCACAAAAACGCCAAATAAATAGCAAAAACAGACAGACCTCAGCATAACACTCAAATCAGATGTGTGGCACTCAAATCGGAAGTGTAACTCTCAAATCGGAAGTGTAACACTCAAAATAGAAGTGTAACACTCAAATCAGAAGCTTAACACTCAAAATGGAGCACGTTCGGTTTCTGAAAAAGGTTTGCAAACTGGAAAACTTATTTCTGGGATTGCAGTGTTTGCACTCCAAGTTGTTTGAGTACCAAGGCATTTGAGAACCAAGGTACCACTGTAATGTGTTCTTTACCAGTCTTCTCCATTTCTTCAGCCTATCCTCCATTACATTCACTTTTATATAATTCTTTTCTCTACCATTAAATTTCTTCATGCTCTAGTAGTTATCTGTAGGGACAAGCAGCATAACGTGTTTTAAAAAGTGTGTTTTAAGCCTGCCGTTTTTTATTTTGAAGAGAAAAGAGCCAAGCAAGGCTCTGATTCAGATTGGGAGTTTACATTAGTTTCCCACCAGAAACTGCCATGGTTGCTATTTGCCCCAAAGGTGCTCTTTGTAGTAAATAACTGGGGGGCGGGGGGGGGGGGTTGGCTGGCCCAAAAAGGTGATTTGGGCTCCTGATCTAGAACGTTACTTAAAAAGAAACTGCTCTCTAACTTGTGTCCCATCCTATCAGATTCTCATATGGTACATGTGTAAAAGTACTGTTAGTATCTAGTTAAAGGTTCTCCTATCCTTAAGAATTTTCTCAACCATTAACTAAAGCCCTCTGTTCTACTTGGTAACCCCTCCTCGCAAATCCAGGGGTTATAAAATAATAATTTCCATAGTAAAAAATAAAACATTATGCAAGAGGATCTTTGTTAGTCAATTTTATGTCTTGAGCCTCATTCCTATTTACAGTAAGTGTATAACTGAAAATCAGTTATCTAAAATTAAATTGCAAATGAAGCTCATTATGTAATGTTTTATGGTAATGTGATAATGTATTTCAGTTTCTTATCACAATGTCACTGGTAGGTTGTGGACAAAATTGAGCCCTAGTTTCCAGTGCAGGCATTAACTACAAAACATTGTTTTGGCATTTAAAGCATTCAAAACCTATATAACCTTTTGAAAATAAAACCTTGCTGAATGATAAAGAGCTCTAGAATTATTTATACCTCAGGCTATCTTTTTAATTAACACTTAGCAGTTTTCCACTACTAGCCCAGAAAAATGTAAAGCTCCAAGACTTGTTCTCGAACAATGCAGAAAGAACAAGTCTTGATGATCTCTTGAGGTGTTGAGATGAGGGGGAACTGTACAAATATATATATATTGTTTTCAAAATATGGGCATTCAGGGCTTTGGCAGCAATTCAGGGAACAGTTGCTTGCACATGTGACACAGCTGAATGCTTGTTTATTCAAAAATGCTTTCCCCTGTTCAGTGGGGCTCATTCCATAAAAAAATGCATATAGGTGTATATAGGATTCTATTGACATGGACAGTACACCTAACTTCTTGCTGGACTTGTACCTTCTTAATATCCATATGCCATGACTATGTTTCCCAAGCCCTTTGATCACTATTCCATCCCCCACCCCACCTCCATTTTAGAATCTGAAGTGTGCTCTCTAGAATTTGAGGAGTTCCTTCTAAATCTAGCCAGTTACTCCCTTCTAAATCTAATTCTCGTCTAAAGTTAGCCATCTCTGTGGCCAGTGGTTGTCCCAGCGTCAGGGTCAGCCAGATCCCATGGTCCCACATACCTTTGTTCTGAAGATACCTTACGTTAAGGTCTGCTTCATGAAAATGTTCATTTTGTACTGGCGATGGATCCAGAAAATATAAGTTCAATTCAGGTAAGAGCTACTACATAGATATTTGGCAAGTTCTTAGGATGCAAATGTAGATACAGTTATACCTCGGGTTACGAACCTGATCCGTGCGGGAGGCACGTTAGCAACCTGTAGCATTTGCAGCCTGAAGTGCTGCGTCTGCGCACACGCGTGATATGATTCAGTGCTTCTGCGCATGCGCATGATGTCATTAACCCTTAAGTTACCCATTCTGATACTTCTGGGTTCGGTGCGGTCTGCAACCCAAAAATACTCAACCCACAGCATTTGTAACCCAAGGTATGACTGTAGTTTAAAACAAACAGGTAGCACTAGGTGAAGCAGAAGGGACTCAAGAATTTTACCTGTTCCAGTTAATTTCCCCAGTTTATCTCTGCTCACCCTCTCCTTGCATCCTGTTTGCCTCTACCCACAGTGACTGGAGTCAGTAATGTAAATGTGTTTGCATGCCCTCCAACATTTATCCGATGCAAATAAGGACGTCCCATTCCAGATTGATAATTTTACTATTTATTCCCCACACATCTTATTGGGTTGCCCCAGCACTCTGGGAAGCTTCCAGCATATATAAAAACATAATAGAACATTAAACATTAAAAAAACCCTTCCCTAATACAGGATTGCCTTCAGATGGCTTGCAGGTTGGATAACTCCATACCTTCCGAGATTTCCGGGTTAGCGCCTCCGGCAATGGCAGATTTCCTCTGATCGGGAGGAATCCGCTCCGTGGAAATCAGGGTCTGGACCGCCACGGTGAGGCGGAGACCCACTGAAAACCACAGGCGGGAGAAGCCTGTGGACGTGGGATTCGGCTGACACCTTTTGCGCCTCCCCTACTCACGGGGAAACCCAGTTTCGGGGTTCCGGAGCGACGTAGGGTGGGCGGCGCGCTGCTTCGAATCGACTGCTTCTTTCACGGAGTGAAGCCGCATTGCTGTTGCCGGAGAGCGCTGACTTTTTCCTGTGGACAATTGGACTTTAAACAACTACCCGTGAGTAGAACGGAAAATTGGATCTTTAAACATCTTAATCTGGCATCGAAACGGGAAGGTTTCAAACAGGAAGTCCGGCATTCCTCTTTTGTAAATAGATTGAAGCAAAGACGTTGCAAACTAAAGTCTGGAAAGCCTTTTGTAAAGGATTAAATCTCCATCGGTTAAAATTACTAAACCCCCCTTGGAAGCAGGAGAAGAGGGGGAAAATTTTAGATCGCCTAAGCCTGCAGGAGAGAGAGTGAAGAAAGATAAATTACCACTGTTTTGAACCTGGGAATGGGCTGCCAGTAAGATCAACGTTTTGGGATTTATTCATTGACTGTGAATAAAATGTATGTTGACAGATAGTTAAATAAGAGAAGTATATTGTTTCCATTGTTTCCTTTTGCATTTAAAAAGGAGCAAAAGTAACTGAAAATCGAATTAAAACTGTTTCCTCTAGAGGGAGCTTTTGAAACTGTTGCAGGAGTGGAGCTGGGGAATTTTCCAGCTGTAGAGATTAAAGACCGTGAGAATCAGAGATTGACCTTGGACAAGAATGTCGACAGAAGAAGCCTTAGTGATTGCATTTTGCAAGACAAGTGCTTTATTGGAACAGCTTCATGAGAAGACGGATGTGATGATTATTAAAATTGACAATTTGGGACAAAAAATGACTGATTTGGGACAAAAAATGAATACCTTTACAGAAACAACTCAGGAATTGATTCAGGAATCTGTTTTGACATGGCAAGCTGTGGAGAAGACGAATGAGAAAGCTGTTGTTGAACCTCAAGTAATTCAAGTGGAGAGAGCCCCGGCCTTACAGAGGCAATTTGATGAACATAAGCTGTTGCCTTTTACAATTGAATCCAGAGAAAGCCAGATTTGGAGGGATGGAGTCCCACTTGGATTGGAGAAGGAAAGTTGGATAGATCCCCTTATGCAGGGATGTTCTGGCTTTTGGGATCTGGATTTGGGTCAGGGGGAGATTGGAGTTGTGGGGGCCTTTAGCTTTGGAGGGATTTTGAAACACGCTCTGAAATATCTTTTGGACTTTAGTTCTGACTATGGAGAATGGGCTGACCGGTCGAGAAGGAATAAAGACATTGTTAGGTTGGAGTTTCCCCAAGATCTACTCCTCAGTGCCAAAGGAAGGAAATTAAGAATAAGATCAGCAGAAGATAAAGTAAAGTACATGTATATATATGAAGAAGATCTACAGAAGGGACATGGAAAAGAGTTAAGAGCCTCGGATAGAAGATCACCAGGTTGATGGACCATATGGAATTGATAGAAAGGACTGACAGAATCCAAGACCAGGGAGAAGAGACGGTGGAAGAAGATTGGAAAAAAGTTTAAAAATGTATTTAGAGAAATATTGTAAAATTAATGAGTGTTAGAAAAATGTTGGAATGAAATTATACGGCTTTAGTAGAAATGTTATAAGGAGTTAAGTATAAATAAGTTTTAGGGTTTTGATGGTAAGATATGGTTAAAATAAATTAAGACAATTAAATGACAGAAAACAGTGAAAGATGGAAAGGATTTGCTGAAATAATTAATAACTAGAACACAAAAAAGGGAGGTGTGAGGAGGTCGATGAAACAAGTTAATGAAAGATAAAGATATGGAAATATTGGATGTGTTTTTAATTGTTTTTGCTTTTGTTTTTGTTTTGATGTATTGTGTCTTTTGTTGTTGTTTTTATATGTACTGTAATGTATTGATTTGTATTGTTTACCTTTTCTCTTTCTTTTTTACTTCTTTCTGTAATTCTTAAACTTTTAATAAATATTATTATTATTTTTTAAAAAGATAACTCCATACCTTCCAACATTTCTCCAATGAAAATAGGGACATCCTAAGGAAAAGCGGGACATTCCAGGATCAAATCAGAAAATAGGGACACTTGGAGGGTCTGTGTTCGTTGAGTATAATACCCAATAAATTGTGATCCTTAATGTCTTCCACTTTAGGATTGTATATTCTCTGATCTATTTATTTATTTAGATTTGTATACTGCCCTTCATCATCCATAGATCTCATAGTGGTTCCCAACATAAAAATACAGTGATACCTCGCAAGACGAAAAACTCGCAAGACGAAAGAGTTTTTTTTATTTTGAGTTGCTTCGCAAGACGAATTTCCCTATGGGCTTGCTTCGCAAGACGAAAACGTCTTGCAAGTTTGTTTCCTTTTTCTTAAAACCGTTAATAACCAGGGAAACCATGCTTCGCAAAACGAAAAATTTGCAAGATGAAAAAACTCGCAGAACGAATTAATTTCGTCTTGCGAGGCACCACTGTACAATATAAAAGCTCAAAATACACAATAAAAACAAGAACAGAAAACAACATACAAAACAACATACAAGCCAATAAACTCACCTCCCCACACCCTTTCCCTAGATATATTGTGTATATCTCTTGTGTTATTTACATGTGAAATGAGATGGGCCTCAGAATGGGTTGGATATGGGATATGCCAATAGGACACAGCTCTTCTGGCGTGACACGTTTCTTAGACATGCTTTGTCAAGCAAAAATGTCATGATGTTAACAGTGACATAGTATTTTTCTTTTCTTTTTCTGTGTGGAAGAAATGCATTTTTGCTTGCAGATATTTTTGTTCTTTTATTACAATATTATGACATCCACTGCTTGAAGTGAAATAAAAACTTGGCTTATGATTTTAAGAGGGTTATTGGCACTAGTTGCACTTCTAATGTTAGAGGTTGATAAAATAAAGTTTATCGTACAATATCAGAATATTAAAGATTCCAGAATTAATGTTTGAATTATCTTGTGTAGAGCAGCAGCCGTTCTTGATAATGTGCAATTCACTAAATATAGAAAATAAGCACATCAACGAAGCTACAGAAAAATGTTTATCCTTTACACATTGTTTTTCCATGTGCTGGTAGTTAATTGTTGGGTGATTTTTAAAAATAATAATAATGGGGGAGCATTAGAAATATCTTGATGTCTCAGCCTGTGGTTTATGGAAATTATGAGACAGCATCCACTAGATGTAATTTCCATAGACTGCAAGCTGAGAGAGGAGACTTTTTGCATGCTCCCTCATATTGATCCATTTAACTGGTCTCTAAGCATCATGGTCCTTGTTCTTTCTGATTTTCATTTATGTATAACTGTCCCAGGCCTGTATCCATTCTTTGGCCCTTTGAAGAATTTAAAAATGACTCTCCGCATATTTTCAGTGTATGGCTAATACATTTGCCTCCTGATGACCTCTACAATCTTGAAGAAATGAAATTGGTGACTTTGTACATTGTGAGATGCCCCATCACTTCCATAACATATATGTGTAGATGCAGTGGTCGTTTCATCTTGTAGTTGCTTTTTCATTAGTCCTTGTCTCTCCACATCCTAAGTATTTCCAGCAAAGAATTCTAGAAAAAAGTGAGTCTGAACCAATTTTCCTTTGATGCCAAAATAATAATAATAATTTAAACAGTGCTCTAATGGGCTGATTTAATCTTTTCTCTGTCATGCTTTAAGTAATGTTGTAGGCACGGCGACACAAACAGCTTTTATTACCCTCCAAGCACCTCTGCTACACATGGCTGTTTTAATTGCTCTGTCGTGAACAATATCCCTGAAAAAGAAGCTGGCAGGGACAGTTCTGAGTCATCAAGAACTTCCGCAACAGGATTATTAAACAATTAGTCTTGATAGGTCATGTTTTCCTGGGCTATTAACATATGTCTCAAGTGTGCTATGAGACAGACTGCTTTGGTCACAAAAAAGGTATGCAAGTGCCATCTCTACCTACTGAAGATGCTGTGCTTAAGATCTGATCTCTTTGGCTCCTGTGTTTGGAAGTTGAGCCTTGCAAGATTGTGAAAGCTCTACACAAGAAGTGGGGAACCATTGGCCTGCTAGATGTTGCTGAACGACAACTCCCATCAACCCCAGAAAGCATAGATAATGGTTAGGAATGATGGCAGCTGCAGTTGAGGAACATCTGGAGGGCCAAACACTCCCCAGCCTGCCCTACTCAAAACACTGGTGAAACTGGGTGTGGCATGGGAGTTTTATTATTGGACTTTCCAGCATCTTTTTCTTTACAAAAAACAGGCTGTTTGGCACCCCAAACTAGAGAGAGACCACAATATTGGGGATGGGAGGGTTGTTCTGCCATTCTCCATTGAAATTACCTCCCTGTGGCAGAATATATTCACACAAGGTTCCACCTTTCCCCTCCTATACTAGTTTTAAATTGCATTGTCGGTTGTTAATGGTTCCCCATTGGCTAAGTTTGAGTTTATCCAGAAAATTATACCATGGCAAGTGTAGACAGTAAAGTGCGGATATTATTTGTATTTGGTAGAAATGCCTGACAACCAATCTTTTCTGGAAGGAAATTGTATATGTGAGTTCTATCATCATTCATTAGTCATTTTATTAGATCCATTAGTAATTTTATTAGGACATGTTAATAACCATGTAGATTCTAAGAAGAGAGAGTTCATACTGAATTTGCTAATGACAGTCAAATGTTAGTAGCTAAGAGATGGGAAGATCACCCCCTTTTAAAAAAAAATATGGCTGAGATTTGGAAAACAGCTGGGATGAAAACACTACTGAATACATACTGGCAGACAAACATGTTTTTCCAGCAGTTGGTCATTATTTATCCTTCCCTTTGGGGGAAGGGCTGTATGTAGTTCAGCGCTGGAACACCTGCATTGTACATGCAAAAGGTTCTAGGTTCAAGCTACACAATCTCTAGGGAGCCCAGGGAGAGACTCCTGCCTGATATCCTGGACAGCCATTGCCAGTCAGTGTAGGCAATCCTGGGTCAGAGGGCTAAATGGTCTGACACGGCATAAGGCAGTTTCCTATGTTTCATTTTATGAAAACATAATTGTGATAGCATTAGCATGATTCCCACAATTTTACTTGCCATATTGTAGATGCAAGCTATGTTTTTTTTTTTTATGTACTTGGTTTATTTATATTTCTACTTCCTGGTAGGGGGCAAACACATCTTGCAAGTTTAGCCTTGCACTGTCAAGGCACCCCAAGCACCTTCACCATGCAAAACAACCCAGTTTTGGAGGTGGGGAGCTGGCAGCGATCACCATGCAACTGCTATTGCTATGGCCTTTATGATGTTTCAGTCGTTGGATCTGAGCTTGCCTGGGGAAGGGAATTTAACAATAGAATGATAAAGGATAATGGAAGGATTTTATTTTTTTAAAAAACGTATTGCCTCTTGCTTCTGGCACAGGCAACATTTTGCTAATAGATTTAGAGTATCATATTGTCACATACCACCCCTATCCTTAGAGCAGTGTGAAATTTCAGGGGTTCCAGGTGCTCCTTTTGGAGTTACCTTTACCCAGGGTTCCTGTTTACTTTTGAAATAAGACACGTAAATATTGTTTATTTATGTATTCATACACAGCATCTGCCCCACAAACAGACATCAAACGTTGATTTCTGACTCTCTCTCCAGCTTGCTGGGTTTCCTTTAGGTCACATCACTGCAAATGCTAAACTTAGGTTTGTACTGCTAACTGTCTCTGAGTTGAGGGAGCCATTTGCTATCTCACACAGAGCCATATTCTTTTGTTCTCTTAATGGCCTATTGCTCAGGCCATCACCTCAACACAGGAAACCAGCCCGGCTTATATTTTAACATTTGCTGGATCCAGGGTGAAATATACTCAGAGTCGAGAGTGGATTTCATGTTCTTTATTCAGCTCATAGTGGTGAGGAGGGAATGGAGGTCCCCTCAAAGTATCTGCTTTATATACATTATTTACACAATGGGCTGCACGTTATTGGCTAATTCCGGAATTCTCCTGTAGGCCAATCAGGTTGTGGATTCACTTCTATCTGGAGCTGGATTGGGTGGCTCCTGCCGACCAATCATATTGCTGCATTGTTCTAGGACCAATCAGACTGCTGCATTCTGAATCCTATTGTTCTAGGACCAATCAGACTGCTGCATTTTGGATCCTATTGTTCTAGGACCAATCAGACTGCTGCAGTTTGGATCCTATTCAACTCAGTACATAACATAGGGGTTAGAAGGATCCTTGCTCCCTCTCTCCTAAACTCATAATACTTTTCAGCGGGATCACAGCAAGACATGTATAATGGAAATCTGAATTAAAATGCCACTTTTATAAAGGACTCTAGTTCAAACATCGTTAGTCACTATGGCTATAAAAATGAACGATTTTATCATGAAAAATCTACATAATTTATTATTGAAGGGAATATAACCTTAAATTATTCACAGCATTTTCATTGGCTGGATTTGTCTGTGTCTTTAAGATTAAAATTCACTCGAATTTACAGAAATTTGTCTTAAAATGTCTCTATTTGAAGTATTCATCTTTCCACTATCATAGCATAGTATTCCTCATAACCTGTAAGTTACAGATATAGTTGGAAAATGAACATTGTGCTAATGTGAACTTTCACATTGTGACTCTGAACTCTTAAAAGAAAGACAATGAAAGGTTACATTTACATGTTTTGACATTCACAGGTTCAAGGGTAATGTAGCCTAGCAGTCATAGTAGATTCATGCGGTGAAAGTCTGCCCTCCTTTTGCACAGTGGGTGATTATTTTTACTTTCTTCCCCTTCTCTCATGGAATTGTGATGATTAGCTTTTGTTACCAGCCCACAAAGTTCAATAATAATAAAAAAAATCAAACAAGAACATATTGATTTTTTGGGGCAACATTTGCAAGAAGGTGTAGGTGAAATAAGAGCCTTAGCTTTATTGTAGCAAGTAGCTGAAAGTGCTTAGTAACCTAAGATTGATCAGAGAGCTGATGTTAGGGAAGCAACATGCTTCAGATGTTTGACATTCTACTGCACTGTATGATATCTAGACATGTGATGCTCAAATTTTGCAGCAGTATTGGGTTACTTGGTGAAAACTTTCTCTGAAGATTTATTGAGACATTGCTGAATGCAAGTACAACGAAGAGAGGGAAAGAAATTGGAACTATGGGAAAGGGGGAACTTTTTCTGCCTTTCATTGGCGCAAGCTTCATTCTTCTGAGGGTGAACTAGATGGGAGAGCGAATTGTTAGTTATACCATGCTTTTCTTTATTTATAAACCCAAGAAGCTTAAAAAATAAAATAGAATATGTAAAACACAATAAAGTTGTTCATAATGCTACAAATAATTTCAGAAAATTAAAAATGAAGATCAGGATTCAGTTCTTCAGTTTTAAAATAAACACCACAGGAAGACAGAATTTCAACACATGCTAAAAGCTCAGTGCCTTTGGGGGGCGGGGCAGACTCATTAAAAGACAGATCAACTGAACCTCTCTAGGGAGGGAGTTCCACAACCTGGGTTCCATAACAGGGAAGGGAATGAAGAAGACCTTTCTTCCCATCAGAAGATGAAGCATCCTGCTTTTATCCATTTACACCAAACTACACAATACATCAATCGGCTTAGAGAAATCTTTGCAGTGGCTACTGAGCCTTTGGGAGTTTGGTAACCTACACAAATGAGGCACTGAAATGATAGTATATCAGTAAGAAATATTTGAAATTCAAGATGCTGACACAGAGGAAAATCTGTGTCTGTCATCTTGTTTTCCTTCCTGCAGACCATCTGACATTCAACATAATTCAGTATGCCAATGGTATAATTATTATTTTTTCTGCAATGAGGGGCTGATGGCAATTAAAGATTTCTTGGTTTATGAAAGTATGCGCAATGTCTCTTTTTTCAAGTTACATTTTCTACAGATTAGTTTCATTTGCTGAGACATTAGTGTTACATTAGGAAGAAAAGGGGGAAAGAGGTGGAGGGAGGTATGGTGAGTGGGGTTGGGGTTGGGTGGCAATGTTTCTATTCTACTTAGTGTATGTTTGGGGTTTTGTGGCAGCATGGCTTGTGCAGGTTCTCTTTACTATTCGCTTATATTTCTTTGGTGGTTAGAGAGGTAATAGCCAGGACATTGGAGAGACTTGTCAGGAGTAAGCAAGCATGGACCAGTGGTATCAAATAGTATGGGAAACAGCCTTATTAGAAAAGCTAACCAATAAACTGAAACTGACACGGGGACAAATAGAAGAAGATGTCTTCACTGTGTATGGCTCCCCTTTATCACACACACAGCCCAACAAGACAACGACAAGAACCTGCCAACAGCATACGAATCAATCTGGCTAACCTGATTCAAAAGCACCCACTCACACATGTAAACAAAGTTCACCACAGCCAATCACAAACAAACAACCACACCCTAGGGCTAATGGCTTTCTGAGCGAAAACACCAAAAATCCCACTATGGAAAGTAAAGAATGATAAAGTTTTCTCCAGTGAAAACAGGTCTCTGTTAACCTATGGTTACATTGGATAAATGTTACAGAATAGCCTTAAAACTAGACCAGGTTCTGTATTGTACCACGTCATCCCAGTCTCCGAGCCAGTGGCATAGCAACTCTTGCCACCGCCTGGGGTGGAGCTTTTCTTAAAAGATTGCTCAAAGTTGTGGAGCTTTTCTTTTAGGAGACCTGCCAAAAGCTGTTGGGGAACATCACCAAAACTTGCTTAGCTGGCGTTTTGAAGGCTGTACATGCCGCTCAGCAACCCTACAGCCCCTCAAAATGCCCGACAGCATTCCAGGTGCTCAGGGTTCATATTTGCTTCCTTAACGACCCATTACCTTCCCTTTGTTCTCTTGATGACCCATCACCCAGGTACTTGCACATAGAAGCTAGCCTGGCTTATTTAGCTTTTACCACCTGCTGGGTCCAGGGACTCAGTGTCTGACACCCAGTTTAACACCCCGAGCCTTGATTAAATTCTATCACTTATGGGATCTAGGAATTGAGAGGAGTCTGGCAAGCATGTAACACTATCAAATATTCAGTACCCGTTTGCCAGCATGGTTCATGGTGTAGTTGCATCTTAATAATAATAGCTGTCAAGATGCTGTTTCTGGAAGTTACAGTAATGTGTTTACTGCTACATGCCTCTCTATTTGAGAAATAATAGATACTGACATTCTGTGACCTAGATGACGTCAGTAACTCTTCAAATGAAATTCTCTTGTGTCTTGCATCCTTCTGTGGTAAGAATCTTAAAATCAATATGTCTTTTCATTGATCACTAGCGGGTGTGGGAGACTTGAAGAGTATTGGGCTTTTAAAAATCTGAACTTTACAACAATGTGCAACATGACTTGACTCTGCTTAGGAAGAAATTTGTGTAGGTTTAGAGGTTGCTTCTGAAGGTTCTTTAACTTGACAGTTAATTGATAACTTGGTACTATAATTTGATGTGAGTAGATGATTCCTCTTTCTTAACTGGAAATGAAAGAGAAGTACTGTAGGTATGCCTTTTCTATTTTAGATAAAGGAATTTAACAATAATCAACACTTGCATATACCATCCTATTTTTCATTATGGGGAAATAAGCAATTTGGATAACATGAACAAGAAAAACAGGGCTTTTGAATCAAATTGTTGCTTGTATGTGAAGTATTACCCTGGAACAGTTAATGGAAGGTACCGTATATTGCATAAACTTGTGTTAATTGTTTAGCTGAACAATTAAGCTATCAGATGAAACATGCATATGTGGAAGCAAATTCCAGTTAAATTAATGGAACTTACTGTCTTAATTAATGGAACTCTCTGTCTTTAGTAGTAGATATCCAGTCCAGTAATGGAATGGAATGGTGGAGATAGAGAGTATGTTTTGTTTACCCTGGGGAAGAAACTATTTCTTAGTTTGGTGGTGGTTGTTTTTAAATTACAGTTTGTATTGCAACTTGCACTGAAGTTTTGAATCAGTAGGCTTTGGTTTCAATGGGCATGTTTTAATAGGAAATATACCCTATGTTTATTCTGGCCAAGTTTCAAGTATTCCAGAGATGAATGGTCAGCTTTCCCATTCTGACTCCAGTGTCTCGCACTAGTTATTTCTTCAGAAGTGGCATGAGTGGCTATAGGAAGTGGGAGTAAGGAATTCACAACACCTGGTGCACAAATGGAAAACCTTTCATGGCTCCTTTTGAGTACTACCTCTTGTTCTGAATCAAATATTCATAATAATCAATTACAGAGAAACTGCTTACCATCTGCAGGTGGTGGTGGCTTGGCATAGGGCTGCCATAGGGATGTGTGTGTGGGAGGAATTTGGTTGGATCCTTAGTCCAAAGCAACAGGGAGCTGGTGCCTCACCCCTGGATCCATAACAAAAATTCAGGGTACCCCAGTAAAGGGGTCCAAAGGTAGGGTTCTGTCCAAAAGTCCAGATGTGGGCTCACGGACTGTAGAATACTTCAAATGGCAGGATCAGCCTATTTGATTTGCATAATGGGGGGAACTTTAACCCCAGGATTGACCCCGATGGAGTTATCAGCCCAAAATTGGATTGGGTGATTGAGGATACAAATCATGTGCCTATGCCAAAGCAGATTTATATCTATAATCAGTATTCCCATTTACTTGTTTCCAACAAGTATCAATGAAGCATCTAAACTGTGGAAACTCCTCTCTTTGCTTCACACAATGGACGTGGTAAATTATAACAGCCGAGACTTTCCCTTTTTTAAATACCTTTTGGGAATATTAAATATATCTATAGTATAAAATACTATAGTACTGCCCTTCGAATCCCAAATAAAGTAAGTCTTGCTGACTTTAGTGGGACTTGCTTTCATGGAAGCATACTTCAGGCTTCAGTATTGTACTTTGCTTGCACAGTATTGCACCCTTAATAGTGCAACCCTCTACACATAAGTAAACCCCATTTGAATTAAATGAGACTTATTTCTTGGTAAGTGTGCATAAGATTGCAAGCTTCGACTTTGTAAGCTGATAGAATTTGACTGCCACCTCCATGTGGTAAACTAGAATTGAGAGATGGAATTCTTATTCACAAATGAACTTTAAATGACATTTAATCTAGGTAGCAAACTGCCTGCTTCAAGAAAAAAACATTTTAAAAACTTTAAAGGGATCACGAAATACACTGTTTCTCTGAACTAGGTTTTTCTTTCCCCTTTACACCCAAATGTCTGTTACCTTGGTTTTTTTTAAAAAAGGTTAATGTAACCTTTAGAATGAGTAGAAGAAGAATTAAGCTTGCTTCTCTTATGCCTAATAGGTTCTTTCACTTGAAGTTGGGAGAGGCTGTACAGTTTATATCCAGGTGCCCAACCCAGTTATCACTTCAGTGTTTACCTGAGAACCCCTTCTGTCTTGCAGAAAGTCAGTACCACGGGCATCTTTCTCTGGTGGTGAATATATTATCAAAGGGTTATAATATTTAGAGAATGGTAAACACCCACAGAGGGACGCGGGTGGCGCTGTGGGTTAAACTACAGAGCCTAGGACTTGCCGATAAGAAGGTCGGCGGTTCAAATCCCCACAACGGGGTGAGCTCCCGTTGCTCAGTCCCTGCTCCTGCCAACCTAGCAGTTCGAAAGCACATCAAAGTGCAAGTAGATAAATACCGTAGGTACCGCTCCAGCGGGAAGATAAACGGCGTTTCCATGCGCTGCTCTGGTTCGCCAGAAGCGGCTTAGTCATGCTGGCCACATGACCTGGAAGCTGTACGCTGGCTCCCTTGGCCAATAAAGCGAGATGAGCGCCGCAACCCCAGAGTCGGTCACGACTGGACCTAATGGTCAGGGGTCCCTTTACCTTTACCATTACCTAAACACCCACAGACTAACCTTTGTACTTTATCATGTACTTTATCACCCATTATCTTAAACCTGAATTGACTCAAAGTTGCCAATTTAAAAGCCCAAACAGGGGATATATAGGAATCATGGGAAGCGAACTAGGCTGGGATTAAATCTGGGAGACGTGTACAGGAAAGGGAGTAGAGACTATAGACATTGAGTAGAGACTAGGCAACAATATTTGTTGTTGTTTTTAAGTCGTTTAGTCATGTCCAACTCTTCGTGGCCCCATGGATCAGAGCACACCAGGCACTTCTGTCTTCCACTGCCTCCCGCAGTTTGGTTAACTCATGCTGGTACCTTCGAGAACACTATCCAACCATCTCATCCTCTGTCGTCCCCTTCTCCTTGTGCCCTTCATCTTTCCCAGCATCAGGGTCTTTTCCAGGGAGTCTTCTCTTCTCATGAGGTGGCCAAAGTATTGGAGACTCAGCTTCAGGATCTGTCCTTCCAGTGAGCACTCAGGGCTGATTTCCTTAAGAATGGAGAGGTTTGATCTTCTTGCAGTCCGTGGGACTCTCAAGAGTCTCCTCCAGCACCATAATTCAAAAGCATCAGTTCTTCGGCGATCAGCCTTCTTTATGGTCCAGCTTTCACTTCCATACATCACTACTGGATGTTCTTAACCTGAGGTGCTATACGGACCTTTGTTGGCAAAGTGATGTCTCTACTTTTTAAGATGCTGTCTAGGTTTGTCATTGCTTTTCTCCCAAGAAGCAGGCGTCTTTTAATTTCGTGGCTGCTGTCACCATCTGCAGTGATCATGGAGCCCAAGAAAGTAAAATCTTTCTTTATTTACTTACCAGTAAAATGGAAGCTAGAAATAAATTGGGAAGGCAAGATACCTATGAGTTTCTTTAATGATAAGCCATCAGCACCCACCAAATTACTAGAATTCAGTGTCTTCTCCTGGAAGTGTATCCAGAAACATCCCCCTCTTTCATGAGAAATTGATAGGTCTAGGAAGGTGCTGGGGAGCATTTTCAGCCCAGCACTAGTCATTCTATCAAGATGGGCTTTCACCTGTTTTATAATAATGTTACATTCACATATTTTATGGTATTCAGAAATGCACTCACACCTTTATGCCAGAAGACATATTAAGCACAGAATGATTGCTATTTTGTTGTTGTTGCTTTCTGCTTTGTAAAAGCCATTTACAATGATGTATGTAAGCCATGAGGTTTCGTCTGGATATTTTAATTCTTTTTTTCATAGCTTTTTGTCATTCTTGGAACCATTACAGTGGTACCTCGGGTTAAGTACTTAATTTGTTCCGGAGGTCCATTCTTAACCTGAAACTGTTCTTAACCTGAAGCACCGCTTTAGCTAATGGGGCATCCCGCTTCCACTGTGCCGCCGGAGCATGATTTCTGTTCTCATCCTGAAGCAAAGTTCTTAACCTGAGGTGCTATTTCTGGGTTAGCAGAGTCTGTAACCTGAAGCGTATGTAACCCGAGGTACCAACTGTATTTAATTTGTACATCATCACTGATGCTGAGGTTTTTCAAATTAAAACAAAATTGGTTAAACAATTAATTGTTTACTTTAGTATTAGGGTTGTCCCCCGAAAAGGCAGTTTATTACATTCCTATAGATTGCCATCAACCTTGTTGAGCTAGCGCAGAACATATAAATTGCATATGGAACAGACAAGTCTGGTCTCATTATGGATGTTGGAGCTTGTCTTCATTAACTGACTCTCTCTATCTCTCTTTGTGTGTATGTATGTGTGCGCACATGTGCATATAAATATAATGATTGGTATGCCTGGCTGTAAAGTTAATTGCAGTGACAGTAAACACTGGCATTCAGATTGACTTTAGAGGTTATCGGAATCCAACATCTTGAGCGTTGTCACAGCATACTGCTTGACTTTGATATATGTAGCTCATACTAAGAGGATGTTAAAGCAGTACTATAATCATTGCTGTTCTTTATTTATGGTTTCATCTGATTGGTCTGATCACAAGCTTAGCATTCATCTTTGCATTCTGTGCAGCCTGGTACTAGTTCAAGAAAAATTGCTTGAATTTTTGGGTATGCTTGAATATGTCTAAAATGAGAACATTCTCAATGTCAGAGCATAATGTCAGAGCATAATAGCTTAGGAATGATATCTTATTTAAATCCTGTATAGAATTAGCATAGAATGATGAAGTAAAGTAGAAGTGTGCATTGGAATTGCAGTAACAAAAGCCCAAGATGCCCAAAAGTACTTCTCTAAATACCATAAGATCTACCTTCCTTTTTCTTTGTGTGATGTTTTGTATTAAATATCTATGCTATTAAGTTTTAATATTTTAATGGGGTCTGCATGCCCTTGTTTCCTTGGGACTGTAAATTATGCCTTTAAAAAAAATAAAATCCAATAACTATTTCTTTTTTGAAATTTACATTCAAAACCAGATTAAGACCTTTACGGGCCCTAAACACTTAAAATATTATGGTGTCCTGTATATATAATTCAGAATAAAAACAGTACTAAACCTTAAAATATCCCCCCCCGAAATAACACAAAATTTACATGTATGCTGAAATGTACATACGTGTGTGTTGTGTGCAACACATGATAGATCAAAACCATGCAAGGAAAACAGATGCTATATTAGCAAGACATCTCCTGGCTTAGGTGGGGTTAAGTACAGGCAAATCAAACGTGCATGTCCATGCACACCCACACACATTTTTGACACCACAAGGGAGCCAGACTTACGTGTGTCCAGCCACCAGGAAGAGAATCCCCACACAAGTGGGGAGTTGCTTGCAATAAAAAGAGAACAGAGAAATCAAGGAAGCGTGTATAGTGAAGAAAGTCTAACAAAAATCCTGATTTTCCCCAAGATGCTTTTCCTAATCTGTGCCCCCCCATAAACATCTTTCTATTTGTTTGCTGGTGCCCTAAGCATATGCTTAGCTTGCCGATTGGTTAGTCCAGCTGTTTAAACTGATCCATCTGTACTTAACTAGGAATGAAAACAATAAAAAAGCTTATCCTCTGTGATTCCTGTTAAGCCATATTAAGTCATGTTCTCAATTACATGCACAGCAGAGTAGGAGGGGCAATTGCTACCTCCACCTTTTTCGTGGCTTTCCTGATAGCCCAACCCAGTAGCATCCTATGCAACAAGTTCATGATACTCATGTTGGCTTCCCATGCAATCTAGAATTTGAATTACCAGGGCTTTCAATTTTGCAGAGAGCATACATCAGTAGAGAAGACTCCCTGGAAGGAGTTTCACTGAAGAGGCTCCCATTCTCTCTCCTCACATGATGAGAATTACCTGAGGGGGAAACAACTGAATCGGGCTGAAGTGTTTTCCAGTTTCCAGTGTACAAGTAGACCATGTTGTGCTCAAATATTACAAAGAACTTTTTCCATTTGATGGTTTATTAATTAATATATGGTGCATATTTTTAGAAGCCTGGCATCTGTTGTACTTACCTTACTAGTTCTTGCCTTTGAATTCCAGAGGTATCTTCCAAATTACAAGTGATAGAATATTGTATATATTGATGGAATTAGAATGGGAACTACTTGTATCTAACAGTTTATGGGGATCATTTGCAGCTTATATTATAAGATGGCTGGCCGTTTGATTTCTATCCCAACTTTGCCCCCTTGAGCATGGCAGTAGAAGGAGAATCAAAACTGCACAAGTGCCACAAAAGAGATATAATTCTGTCTTTTAATAATAGTTCTGTAGTGACAGTTCACAATAATCTGATGTACAAACTGATAGCTGATTTTGGCCCTGTTGCCTTTTGGTGACATTTCCTATGTTGCAATGATAGTAGCATTGGCAAATGGAGGGCTGGCTTTCTTAGGGTATCTCTGATGTAACAGGGCAGGATGTTGCTGTTGGAGATAGTTGTTTCTCAGTATCTGTTCCCCATTCACAGCATATCCTCGATTAAATTGTCCATTATCTCTCATGTGTATGTATCATAGACAATGGTTCCTCTTCATGAAAGGAACAAGGGTGAAGCTCTTTTATACTCTATAGCAAAAAGGGACAAGATTACATAGCACTTGGGCAAGAAAAGAGATGCTTTGTTAAAGGGGAATTGTTATATTTTCTCTTCCAGAAGTGCAATAAAACTCATAGATGACAGGGATGGATACAACAACGTAGAAAATGTGGTTGCTAGGACTGGGTACCCCGCCCCCTGCTCTTTACAAAAAGCTGTGCTGGTAAAAGTGAGAAAAATGGGTAGGGTGCAGAACCTGTAAAGAGCTGTATTTCTGTCCTATTCCCTATTATTTGGTTTGTGTGGAAAGAACTCACCATGTTGTTTTGATGCTGCCAAACCACTGCTTGTATCATGTCTGTTATGTTGGGTTTCTGAATATCCTCCTCCCTTTGTGAGTTCTGGAATATTTTGTGTAAATCTTTAGATGTACAATTGAAGAAGTTCATTATCAAACAACCAGCATCCTTTCAGTCCTGCAGAGAGAATAATTATTTATAGACTCCTGCTGATTGTACCACATCGCCCACAACCAGTTTCTGTTCTTCCATGAGTTCAGAGTTGATGGCACACTTTCCCATTCCATCACAAGTCTATTGTTCTAACACTGATCGATGCGTTTCATCATTGCATTGGTCCAGAAATCAGACCTGCCACAAAAGTTGTTTTGGTCTTTGATCTCAGTCTGTACGATGAGAAGTCCATCTGGTTTCTTGATGGTTGGCCATGTTGATGGTCCATCTGTGCTTGGCATTATAGATGACTTGTATCACATCCATAACATTTCTGTGCTGTCATAGTCATTTGGTATATGGGTATAAGAGAGATTTTACACACCCATTGTTCAACAGAATTTTGAGTATTGGCTGTATTTTCTTTGGCAGCAAATCTTTGTCAAACTACTTCCCACCCTATATATCATAGTCAGTGTGACTATTGTGTTGCAAAGTTTTCGTGGTTTTTATTGGTAACATTATTATCTTTCTCTGACATGATCTCCCTATAGACTTGATCTTCTCCATGCAATTTTTCTTTTTTCCTTAATGTAGGCACACATCTCATGTCACAAACTAAATTTTTACCTATAGTGTTGCTGTATGTCTCATGCTGAGAGTATCAATATTGTTTCTTGCATAGACTCAGCTATGAATCACCACCCACAGCCTCTGATGACATAAGAGGGGTCTATAGTTCAGCTTTTTCATAAGAATTACGTATGAAAGAGAGAGATGTGACTCTCTGGTTGCATTTGGCAAGCCCCTACTTCAGACTAGTCTGAAGAATACTGAAAAGAATTCAACAACCAGATGAATGAATTTTCTACAGATGTGCAAGACCAAATCTGCACAGATGCCATCACACACCTGTAGGTGCCCTACTCTTCCCTTTGTTTCCCTTAATGGTCTATCACTCAGGCTATTACCTAAACACAGGAAGCTAGCCTGGGTTATATTTTAACACTTGCTGGATCCAGAAGTTAGAAGGGTCTCACATACAGTCTACTTGCTCCCCATCACCAAACTCATGGCAATAGAATAGTTCTTGAGAAAAAGTCTTAAGAATTGTGTTTCATCAGGTGTTTTATACTTGGGGACAAGAATGGCATGCTTTAAGATTTAAAAGATGGGGCTTTTGGGCTGTGTGCAAACCACATGTTTAAAGTACACGTCTCCCCCCAAAGAATCTTGGGGACTGTAGTTTGTTTTGGGTGCTGGACATTGTAGCTGTGATGGGTAAATCTACAGTTCCAAGGATTCTTTGGGGTAAGTCATGTTATGGTTTTTATGCAGCCTTAGTGAACAGGGTGAGAACACCACATGTTGCAGTTTTACTAAACCTTAGCAGGTGTGGAGTTGATCAGAATTCGTAGCAGAAACCAACAGGAAACTAGTAAATAAATACTTATTTTTTTTAAAAAAATATTATAAGCTATCTTTTAAACAAACGCATACATGTATATTATTGAAACACACCAATACTTGAGTAGTACTGTAAAACAGTTTATGTCTGCCTCAAGTCTAATGGCCTTTATTCCTTGGTTTTATCCCTTGATCCAGTGCAAATTCCCTTATCTGGATTTGTGTGATTAACCTAAAAAATGTGATGTTTTCTATTTTAATTTGGTAGTTTGGATGTTTTCTATTTTAATTTGGTAGCTATTTTAACTTTGGTAGAAGTTGTATGCCATTCTTCATGGTACAGAAGTAATTTGGTGATCATCTTACTAAATTAAAAATGTATATGTGAGAGTTAAGGATCCTACTACAGCTAATTATTCACCAAGGACTTGTGAAATTCCATGTTAATGAGAGAAAACATAAAAAGGACCAAATGTCTGAATAATAAAAAAGCTTGTGTAAGCAAATGTGAAAGAGATTTTAAATGGGACAAGCCTCTGGCCAATGTGCATGACTGAAATAATGAGTGAATATAGATAGCTGAAAGCATTAATTTGATAGGACCTTAAATGTCAAATGCTGAGGAGAAGCTTAAAATACTTAGGGATCCAAAATAATTGTGAGATAAAAGCCAGTGCTGTAATGAAGTAGTAGCTTTGTTTTATTTACTGGGGGCTAAACTAATGAAAGCATGAACCATTCTGGCAAACTGAGTAACGCATTTTGAGGAACTGGTGAAATGGCACAGAGAATAATATGTACTGGGCAGCAAACTAAGCATGACAACTCTAAGGCTTGTATTCCAGAATGGCTTGTATTCTAGAAAGTTAATTGTACCATATTCCTGTACAGAATGAATGCTTGGGGGAAATTCCTATACAGATGCTTTGCAGCAGGGACATGTATCTGGGAATGCTGAATATTTCCCCTGTCCTGCTGGTCTTCCTCCAACCACCTACCTTCCTTGATCCCAGCCTTTCCCAGCCAGGTGTCCTCTAGATGTGTTAGACCTGATGTGAAGGGACCTGGTTGGGGCAAGGCTGTGCTAGCCATATTTAACTGGTTAGGTATCCAGACTAAACTTCTCTCCTGGGAGAGAAGCACCTAGATGTAGGGTTTGAGGGAAAATGGCTGAGGTGGAGAAAGGTTTGATCTTTCTTGTTCCTTTCTTTATAGCCTGGCCCCCCAATATTCTCTTTTCATCCACAAAACTGCCACTGGTACCTGTCTTTCAACCTCCACTCATCCTAGCTCTTGTTTTGTTTTGTTTAATAAGATTTATACAACACTTGATTGGGGGGGGGAGAACCCCTCAAAGTGGTTTTAGACTTGGCTGCTTCCTGTAACCAGTCTTCTTTCAAAGCAGCCACAACATTGGCAAGAATGTAGTTAAGCTTGCAGTGGCCTTGGCTATCCAAAAGACATATGGCCAGTTTCTCCCTCCTGATGAAAAAAACTGATTGGAGTAACACCCAGAGCTTGTGATGGCAGGACTGGGTTATAAACCCAACACATACTTGCTGATGCCACTTAGAGTGTGCCGGCAGGGGTGGAGTGGGATAGGAGTTGCTTTCCTATCATCTCTTTCAATAATGCAATAACAACTTTATATAATGGCAGAGTCCTGGCATATTGGATTGAAGTGAATTAACAGAAAGCGGAACTGGTAGTATTTCTGATTATGGAATCCAAATGATGAAAAATGAATGAAAAGAAAAAAACATCAGTGTAACACAATTATAATATGAGACTATGGGGATTTTAAACAAGATAATTAGACACAAGACATATGATGGGATTGTTGCACGCATTAAACAGATACTACTGGGAGAAGAGTCAGTCCACATAAGGATTGCAACTCCCATTAAGGGGCTAAATAGTAATAGAAAATGCACACAAGCACACAGCGGGCAGTTGTAAGTTCCCAGGGAGTGCTGCTGTTAGATGCCGATGACTTCTTTTCCCATGGCAGAGAAGAGGTTTGCCATTAGTGATCTCACCATGGCAGTGGCAAATGCCACCACTGTCATGGGTACACTGCCAGTGGTGGGTTCAGAAATGATGCACCTTAAACCCCTTTGGTCCGTGGTCATTTCCCCAAATGGCCATACACTATGCCAGCAGACAATGAACTATGCTTCCCATTGGAATTAACAGAAAGGGGGGAGATGCTTATAAGAGCGGGGGTCCACATATACCACTCCAAGCAACTGTGAGCCAGAAGACATCTTGCCACAGTAATGGCTTGGGACGTATCTCAAGATGGGTCATTGGTGACAACAGCATTTGTAATGTGTTCAGAAAGATTGACTAGGGTGGGGTCTCAGTGGAAGTGGCCAGGCAGCTACTGTCATTTCTCCACCCTCAACTTGTGCCACCGAAAGTAGGCCCTTTGCTGTACCCAGTGCCAGGCTGGCTTAGTGGCGGTGTATTTTACCCCATTTTCTACTTTAAAAAAAAAATCACGTCTGTACTCTTGCTTTTGTAATAAACATGTTAAGGTTATCTTATTGGCACCTTGGCTTCTGAAAATATAATTACCTTTCTAATGAACACAAATTATGAAGAAAAGCTTTATTACAGGGCTAAGAAAAAAAAAGTGTGATGAAGGAGAGGACTGGGGACAAGATGGGGGACGGGTGAGGGAGATGCGCATTTTCTTCTTTTTATAATGAAAATCCAACAAAAAGAAGGACAAGCCATAAAAATTTCTGGAAAGAATGGGCTGTAATTAGGGTTATGTACTCAGCCTATGCTTCAATGGCTTTTAGAGAAATATTATTTCTAAAGGATCTTCTTTGTGAATGAAATTATTATCATTTAGTTCAGAAGTTATATTCACCTCATTTATTTAATAAAATTAACTTATTATTCTCTTTAATACGTGCTCTCCTTATTTAATTTCTGATTGCTGTATCTTTCTTAATTTTCCATGTCCTCTGAATGTGCATAGTTCAGATGATTGCATTAATAATACATAGATGTCAAAAATTAAAGTGCAGCCCACGCAACATGCCTAGTATATTTAATGGGTTTTCAACTTGTAAATAGGCTAGACATAAAAACCGGGGGGGGGGGGGGTGACGATCTAAAATCTGCGCTTGAATGGCACCTCCAGTAAGATGATCGCTTTCCCCTGTCACCTGTTCATCAAAGATCTTTTCTACAAAGCTTTATGCATTGAAAATCTACTTTGTGCCTTGACTTCCTTTGCTTTTCCTTGTTATGTGATTAAAAAATAATAATTTTGTAAACAGTTTTGTAAGCTCACACTATTCCCTTTTTGTTCTGTAAGTTTTTTTTATAAAAATGAAATCCTGGAGAAGGTATGATTGAAGACTAGGTGGGAATGCAGATATTAATTTCTCTCTCTGTGTGTGTGTTTAAAATAACCTGGAACAAAGGTGGGTCTTTAGCTGCCTGAGATGCAAATAGTTCTGCCTGAGATGGAACAGCCCCCTGCCCCCTGCTGGTAGAGTTACTTTGGCACCTGAGGCAAAATATCCCACAAGCATCTCTCCCTTTTTGGCATCTGTCTATTTTGAGAGACAGTGGAGTGTGCCTCCAGGGGTGAATTCAAACCGTTGTAGAATCACAGTGCCTGCTATAGCTGCAGAGACATGTAACTTGTAATTGCTGCGCCCCACGTTATTTTTGCTGTGTTAGCATCACCAAAGTTACCTCTTTGGGATGCAAACCTGGGCAGTGTGTGTGGAGGTCCTGGGCTGCCCAGACAAGACCCTGTCTCTTGGCCTCACAGATATGGACCAAAGGAAAGGAAAGCAATACATCTGGCACCAACTTGACTGCAAGAGTTGATGGAAAGAGGTGTTCAAGACGCCATCCAAACGTCTTAGTGTAGGGTTTACTCCTCAGCCTTTTCTTCTCCCAAAGGCAACAGATACGTACTTTTCCTCAGGGTTTACTCTTGAAGCCTTTCTCATGAATCAGTATAGCTGCAAGGAAGCAGAAGTTTAGGATCAGAGTTTTCCTTCTCCTAGACTGGCTACCGTCTTAGGTTAACACGCCCAATCTGCCCCTCACTTCCCTGCCCCGCACATGTAGTAACTATCTTCATGACCACTGGACCCAGGGCTTTTTTCAGCTGGAACTCAGTTCTGGCCTTTCTCAAGTGGGTGCAGTTGACATTATAAGAGGACAAGGGGTGTGTGTGTGTGTTCATGGTGAGTTCCGACACCTCCTTTTCTCCTTTTCTAGAAAAATAGCACTGGCTGGGCCCACTATTGGTCTCTGATCAATCTGCCAGAGCCTGTTTTCGCATGCAGGAGAAGTCCCTAATTCAGCAAGGGTTTGAGACCCATTGGCTACCCATAGTTGGAGACCCATAGTTTAGCCGACCAATCAAAGCTGGCTCCCAGGGTGTGGCTGCTGTCACATGCTGACAGCTTCTAAAAGCTACAGGTGAGAGTTGAGTGCAGGGTGGGAACCAAAGGTGGACAAATTACCCCAGAAGGAGCATGACGTGTCTCCAACCAGAGGTACTAACCCTCCCCTGATACCCCCCCTTCTCTCCCTACAATAATAATAAATAAAATTATATACTCACTGCTTGACTTTCATTAAACTCAAAATTAGATGCCTCAGGCAGCCACCTCACTCTGCCTAGTGGGAGATCTGACTCAGTGGGTAACAGGAACCCTATACTGTATTACCTTAAAGAGTTAACTGGTTTTTTTTTTTGTGGCATGAATTTTCATAGGCACTAGTCTACATTACATAAAGTACATGAAGACAGAGAAAAAAAGTGAAGGGCATATGTATATACACATTAGTTTTAGGTAACAAGAAGAAAAAGGAGAAATTAGGATGAAATTTAAAGTAGACCAACAGAAAACACAAGCCAGTAGTAGTTCCATAATGCATACTCTACATATTACCCAGAGCTATCATGACTGAGCCTTGAACTAATGAGCTCCTCTTCTCTGAATCTCTTCTGGTGCAGCCCATTACTCCAGCAAGCATCCTGTTGACCCATGGGTCCTTATCTGGGGAAGGTGTTTAAAGCAGAGGGGAGATGCTTCAGAAAGCAATTTGGCTAATGCGCCTCCCACTCTCCTTTAAAAGGGTGGGCTGTGAGGAGAAGGTAAAGGGCTTGGGGCAAGTAGTGAGAAGGGGGGGGAGGTGAAGGAATAGGCACAGGGACATCAAGGTGTAAAGTGAGGAGTTGCTCAGGTGTAAAGGAAGAGGGTTGGTGAATGGAGCAAGCAGGGGCATCAGCCCCTGGTTAAAAACACACACAAATGTAGCAGGAAATAATGATCTTATATTTGGACATGGTTGATATGCATGCAGATACTAAATAGCATATCATTTGTTAATGATAATAATATTGAACAGTGGGCAGAATTCATCAGTAGAAGAGAAGGAACCATAACTTGAGTAACTTTAGTCAATTTCTCCTGCTCATCAAATCTGCAAGGAGAAGGGACTGAGATGTACACACACATTATCTTCTGTCTCTGGATGCTTTTGATTAACTCCTATTATAGTAGTTTCAATCACATCGCATTTGTGCCATGTTTCCCTCCCCCTCCCCCTCCCCCTCCCCCGCTCCACTGATGTTGAAACAAAACATTGGCAACGCAGTCAGTTTTTCATGCAAAAGTTAATTGGAGGTAAGTTCAAGAACATGAATTCTAGTCATGAATGCACTGTAATCAAATTATTCTCTTTTTCCTCCTGTTTATGATACAGTGTCAACAATGCATAACATTACTGGACTTCAGCAGTCCCTTCTTATTATCATTGCTGAAGTATTTAATTATGCTACTATTCATTACTGAGAGATGTGAGGTGTAGATTAAAAGAAAAATCTCTGGTGCTGAGCTGCCAATAACCACACTGCAGGTTTCAATTACGATATAATTATTTTAATTATTCTGCTTAACTCTTTGGAAGCAAAGGTTATAAGAATAGTTCTCTTTTCTGAATGAGCGTGAGAAAATTGTTTGAAGGAGTAGCAGAATGCCGTTAAAAGATGGTAGTGCATTTTAAGAACATGAGTTGAGTCTTGCTGGATCAGGCCAAAGGCCTACTGTCTGCATTCTGTTCCCACCAACCATTGTTGTTGTTTAGTTGTGTCCGACTCTTTGTGACCCCATGGACCAGAGCATGCCAGGCACTCCTGTCTTCCACTGCCTCCTGCAGTTTGGTCAAACTCATGCTGGAAGCTTCAAGAACACTATCCAACCATCTCATCCTCTGTCGTCCCCGTCTCCTTGTGCCCTCTATCTTTCCCAACATCAGGGTCTTTTCCAGGGAGTCTTCTTTTCTCATGAGGTGGCCAAAGTATTGGAGTCTCCATATGCCCATGGAATTCCAACAGGCAAGACATTATCACAGCAGCCCTCTTCTGCTCATGTTCCTCAATAACTGGCATTCAGAGGCAGGTGTAACTGCTATTTAAAGGATATACAGTACGTAGAAGTAATCTCTCTCTCTCTCTCTCTCTCTCTCTCTCTCTCTCTCTCTCATGCACTCTCCCTTAGAATAGTGAAAGGGAATAGACTGGAGCTTTGTCATGAGATGAGCACTTATAAACTTGAACGGTGTAGGAAAGGTTTTCATTTAGATGTGGCTCCTTTGGGGGTAAGAGTTTAATATTTCAGATCTGTACCTACTGTCTTAAACTCCCTGGTATAGGCTTGTGCCTGTTGCTATTTCTACCATGCTATCATTGTTCAAAATTTCTACCTCCCAACGGAACCCAGAGACAAAAACACCAAAATGGTAGTAAAATACATTTGAGAATAAAATAAAACTTATCACAAATATTAAGAGCATCCAAAAACATGTAAACATATCCTTTCCTTGCTGCCACTATAGTTTTCCCTTTCCTCCACCCCACTGGCATTTGTGATTCTTTGAGAAAATGTTACAGTACAGTGCCTTTTTTTCTGTTTTCCTGTCTTTTTTGATCGACTTATTCCAGCCTTTAAGTTAGTGGGTTGTGAATGTTAGATATCCAAGTTATCCAGTTCTACAAACTGATCAAATTTCTTTGTGTTGAATGCCTGACTTCTTGGGTTCTTTATATAGGGTTTTCACATTCAGTGTATATGGCAAGATTCCCCAACCTCTGAGTATAAAAGAAACGTGCAAGAAAAAAAAGGCAGGATGGAAACAGATTAAACTGAAAAATAACTGGGATGTATGTTCTACTAGGAAGGGTGTTGTTTCCCATGCTGTTGCGTGTTGAGTCCCACAGTGCCACCCCCCAAAAAATTCACACTTCACACTTCAATTTTTGTTTAAGGTTTTTGGCATAAATTTTGGCCACAACTTTATTCAAATACAAAAAATGTGAGTGGTTGCTTAGGCATTGGTTTGACTATCTGTCCTTGCCCCCCGAGGACAGTGCTGGCACTTCCGGGCACCACCGGAAGCCAGCATGGGAAACAAGTATTGGGGAGAAGTGAGGATGGGAAACAGTCCAACACTTCTCACCCTCATGTTCCGGTGGGGCTTGCACGGTCCAAGCCCGGCTCCACGGGCAAGGACGAAAGAATGGCAAGCCCCTGGATTCCTTTAACGGAATTCCCTTTCCGCATCATTTGGAGGGATAGGCACCTTATCCCTCCAAGAACCAATTTAACCAATGCCTAACCGCCAACCTTACAAGTTGTGACGATTTGCTACGTAGTAGGCAAAAACCAAATGGCACCAGCCAATCAGCCAGATGGCAAAATTCCTACTAGGCCCCCGCACCAAGGCGGACGACCCCATGACAGGCAATAGCAAGGTCAAATAAACCAAGAACCACCCTATAAAGGGAGGGGGGGCGGGTGATCCGATGCAAAACGGCCAAGAGATCGTCCCCACATCTACTCCTAATATTTATAGACTTTGGCCCCTCCTTCGAATTGGCAACACACAAAATCCCCAGCAACCCAATTAACCCTTTAGCTGTTTGGGTTCCAAATTTGCCTAGTCATGACCCGGTGGCCTGTTCCTCCAACCGCAACACGTGCTCTCTGTTAAGGAGAACACGCTTTTTCAGATAGTAGCTCAAGACACGATTACTGCTTATCTATCAGACTGGTATACCTTTGTCCCATTCAGTGTAACTTTACACTGTTTTGCCCTAACAGCTGCACCCATCTCTCTCCCAGGGGTATACATGAGATTTGTGTTACATGTAGTAAAACTACCAGAAAATATCCCCCCCTCCATCTATCGTCTATCTGTCTCTCTATCTAATCATCTATCACTCTTCCATCCTACAAATGAAAGTGATTTTTAAGAATGCTCTCCACAACCTAATGTACAGAGGCAAGTGAACATACAGGGAAGTTTCCTATTAACAATAGTTTCCTTCTTTATCCAGATTATAAAACTGTGATTTAACAGCTTTGGAACACACCCAAGTGTGTTTGAAGGTGGTTTATTCGGTTGACCTACCTTGAAGTTGGCTTTTCCTGACCAATTAACCATTATTTCTTGGGTTGTATGAAATGGGACTGCATGGACACCCACAAGTCTAGTTTATATTTTGGCCTACTAAAATTTGATCACCGGAACCAAATTATGAAACACAACCTGAGCACATGGCAAAGCAATAATTATGCTCCAATTATTTTTTAAAAAAATAAAAAAATAAAATCTTCTGTTTATAGCCCACATTTCTTCTATCACAGAATCCAGACCCCAGGAGTTAAGAAACTTTTAAATAAATACCGGTAGTTTTATTGCTTTTTCTATGCTGCAGTTCAGGCCAGCCTGATTGAAATTACACTATCTAAAGGGGGAAGTATAAGGCACCTTTAGGAAGACATTGATGTTAATTCAATCTAATTTAAAATGTTCTGACATTTCAGATTCTTTTGATTGCATCCAGACATGCTGAATTTGATAGCACCACTTTACTAGGCCTACAGTTATAGAGGAACAATGTAAATTCAGTATAGAAAATAATAGGCTGTAGGTGCTGATAAAAATAAAATTATTCACAACAGCATTGTGGTCTGTTCTTTATTACTGCTTTCAGTAGTAGATTGATTTGGATACCATTTGTCAATGCCATTGAAATGCTTTTAAAATTAATACTTTTCATGATGTTGATCATAGAAACCCTGAAAATAGATGGTGAATTATTTTTAGAGTGACAGGTGAATGAAACATTAGCAAGAAGGTGGATTTTTAAATGCTGTTAAAAAGAAACTTATATAGTGGATTTCTTTCTTTCTTTTTTAAACCCTCTCTGTCTATTGAGCTTAACCTTAGATGCAGCACAGAGAAGAAGAATGGAGGTGAGGTATGAGTAGACTCATTTTCTTTACATCCAGTCAATAAAAAATGAGCTTTAATACCTGGCTTTGACTATTTTCATTCACTACTTATAATGATCAGATAATTATTAGTCAGAATTTTCATGAGTTGGACTTGCCTTTGTTATGTTACAGATTAAGTAGACCTATTGCTGGCATGAGTTTATGTTTGCATATTTATGGCAGACTTATGACGGACTTACACATATCTGTGACTGACATCAGTTGGTCAGTGCAAAGTAGCTGCTTGATAGGAATCCAGAACTGAAGAATCTAGTGTATTTTGTAAACAGAAGTCTCTTTACACCAATACACTATCCCCTGACTGCATCCCACACTGGGCTATTTATCAGGATACTTCTTAGTTGTGGATAGTTGAATATATTTTACTGTATAGGAGAAGCTTTCTGTGACATCCATTCTCAACTTATTGATGAACATGCTGCCTTGAAATCTAATAATTTTTTTTGAGCACATGGGCATTCAATTTGTGCAGCAATGAGATATTGTGGAATAGATAGGCTTTGTAAAAACTTGCCAGTATATTCTTCATTTCCAGTTATCAGGGATGAAGTCATCTTAATCAACCGACCAAATCTAAGTGCCATTCTGCATGCTTCCTCTTTGATGAGGAGAGGGTATGGTTATTGGCAGTCCTGGGTACTAGATCTAACATCACTATGCTAACAGGTGTGCTCTGCTAAGTTATAGCTTCTTACACTTAAGTGAGTAAGGCAAAAGTGCTTCTCACTGGGTTTATCCAGACATACATTTCTACCTGGGGAAGGAGTATTCAAGTCATGAAAGGACTGTTTTATCCTTTACATCAGAGCATTGCACAAACTCAAAGACACACTTTTGCTTGTGCAAATTCTTACACAAGCAGAACCCTAACAACTATTCTAGAACTTATTCTAGCCATGGATGGACTTGTCATCCAGTATTTGTCAGGCAGATATTTGCAGAAGAGTGCTGGCGGTTGTTTTTCTTCTGCTCACAGTTCCAGCTAACCCAACGTCCTTTGAAAGATATTGCTCACGAGTACTGCTAATACAAAGCAGAGTATAGAGATCTGATAGTCACACTTTGCCAATCAAGTAAATTTCATCACTGCCATTGGAACAGCTGTCAGGTTTGTGTAGATTTCAATTTGCTTCTGAAAAGTATTCAGTCATGAATGATTCATAATTTGAGAGGCGAATGCTTATGATTTGAACACTATCAAACTTACTTTGGAGAGAAGCTTTCAACGAGCCAAATAATGTTCTTGAAGGAAGAGAAATTGTCCCTGTTGGGTCAAGTTTACATTAGCAGTTTACATTAGCTGTATATCTTTGTGTTATTTACTGCTTTGATCACTTACATAGGACGCCTGCTATGTAAATCCTAATATATTCTCTTGTTTACCTTATCCATCTGAGAATTTGTTTTGAAAGTTATAAAGAGAAAAATCTAACAGTTCTCCAAGTCTAATTCTGTATAATGAATCAACTTATTTCCTATATCCCTTGCATTGGAAGCAGGGAAATTTCCATAGTGATATTTTCAAAATATTTCACTCTTTCGATAACGTTTGTATGGCTACCACACGGTGAATACTAGTAATTGCTGATTTCATGCAGTCATGCAGGACTTCACATGCAAGGATGGGACCACTGAAGTATTCTTGTCCACATGGCTCCTTTTATAAACCACAAAAACGACCTTTTTAGTTATCCTCTGTCTACATGCACACTGTGCTACATTTGCCACCAATTTCTTGATCAACTGAAAAACTACTTGTTCCTCAGCAAGCATTATTTTTTCTTTTTAATACGCCCCTTTCCAAAATCAGCCATCTAACTTATTTTTCCTTTTCTAGGAGGCACTGATGGCCACCAACCTGGATGGCTTTAAAAGAGGTTTAGACAAATTCATGAAGGAGAGGGCTATCAGTTGCTACCATGCTCATGCTCTACTCCCTGGTTTACCACAGGCTGGTTTCCCTAGTTGGCCATTGTGAGAACAGGATGCTGGACTAGATTGGCCATGGGACTCATCCAGCAGGCTATTCTTATGTTCTCATAAGGATATACACCCTGTTCTCACCCTGGGCCAGCAGGGGGATACTATGAAAGTTATGCAAATAAGGGATTGAAAGTGACGTTCAGTGATTGGATAGTTTTAGAAAATTGTTACAGTTACGTTCTAGTGGAGCTCTATATAAGCAGGCTGACTGAGCCCTTCAGTTCAGTTCTGTTCTGGCCTGTGAATAAACAAGAGCTGTTTGAAGAATCGCTGTGTCGTCTGATATGTTCACCCACAACTTAACAGAATCCATTCAGTGAACTTAATTTAAGAGTGAGTTGCATGGTTTCCATGAGATGAAAGGGAAGCAACATGATACAGCACTGGGCACTTGTTTTATGATTTGTTGTTATACACATACCATTTTCTGCAGTATTTACTTTGCCCTGGACATGCATTATTTACCTGAGAATCCATCAGGCTATATTTTTAGCTATTGCTCATTGATGGATTCCCCCACCCAATTTGATGGGTGTTGCATGAACATACATTCCCATTAAGGCATAGGCAGGTGTACACAACAACAGTTTGCCAAAAGGTAGGCTATTACATTAGGAAAAGAAATACCTCCTTTCTCTTTATGGATAAATACCATATTTAATTTTATCCTCAACTTTTTATCCTTCCAGGTAAAATTATGAATTTCTCCTATACATTCATTCTATGGGATTATTCTTTATGTATTTAACCATCTTGATTTTCACAGCAATGAGAATTTTGCTCCCTCATCTGTTACAAGGAGCGTATATAGTAGTTTAATATCTCTTAAATCTCAACCCTAAATTGACTGATGACCATTTCTGCTTCTAGCCAGAGCTCTAAAAAAATCTAAATAATATATCTTCCTCTTCGGCATGATTCCCCTCTGATATATTTGTAGAGTACTGCTATATTGCTTCCTAAACTTCTTTTGCCAAGCTCTTAATCTCTGCTCACAAAATAGATGCTTCATTTCTGTGAACATCTTAGTTGCTCTCCTTTGTACCTATTCCATTTTGAATTCATTTTGCAACTTCAAATGACTGCAGATATAGCCCAGTTTCTGTCTGTGGTCTTTTAGATAATTTAGATAGGGTAGAGGGAAAACAAGCAACCAGTTTGGTTATATTGGTTCATAGGATGTTCACAACACAACATTCTATTCATGGTTAAAGCTGGAAATATTGTACTCATTCTAAACTCAGCTAACACATACTATCTATTGTAGTAAAGGGAACCCCTACTGATTTGGTTGTAAATTTTCCCTTCTTTAGTTTTTCACTGTCCCTAAAACTGGCAGTAGCAATATTATCAGAAACAAATGTCTGCAGTTGAACACAGTTTAGTTTAGAAAATGAAAGAAACCAAGCTAAGAAGAATATTATAAGCAGTAATCTTTTAATGTTGTGACAGATAAGTCAGCCTCATATCTTTCTAATCCATGGAATGGAATGAATAATTACCACCCCTTATTCAAGAAACTGCATGTCCAGTTCATCCGCAGAGTTGCTAGTGTGAGATGGTAGATTCTCAAGCACATGTCTCACAATAGAATCAAATATCATGTCTTTTTCAGGGAATTTGAATTCTATTTTTAAAGAATGCATGAAACTGATCAGCTACAATACCTCCCCATCCCAACTTTCTTTTGCAGATTTGAGTTCACAATTTCTTTTGAAAATTTGTTGCCTTTCATCCTTTTCTATGCTGGGATGTCTGCATATCTGCAAGCTTAACTGTTTGAAATGTGGCTCCTGATTTATTAGATTATTGGAATGTGCCAAATAAAAGCTGTTCAGGGAAAGTTGCCTATAGTAAAGGTTAAACATAGATTTAACACATGCATTTTTGTAAACATCAAATTCATTAAAGACAAGTGGGTTACCCACATTGAAATTAGAGATGAGGGAAGTGAAGCAAGTTTTTCCTGGCCATAGCAGAGTTGAAACTAAGCTCCTTCACCATAATCACCTTCTAGAAAATTCTGAAATAAAAAAGGGAATCTATTTGTAGGTGAATTGCATAAAGTGCAATGCATAATATTTTGCACACTTTCTTCAATTTAACCTGATCTGAATATAAAAAGATGGTCATATGTTGGGCTACACCAAGCTACAAAATTTTCTCAGGTTTTATTAGGGTCCTTATGGAGGGGACTCTTGAGAGTCCCATGGACTGCAAGAAGATCAAACCTCTCCATTCTTAAGGAAATCAGCCCTGAGTGCTCACTGGAAGGACAGATCCTGAAGCTGAGGCTCCAATACTTTGGCCACCTCATGAGAAGAGAAGACTCCCTGGAAAAGACCCTGATATTGGGAAAGTTGGAGGGCACAAGGAGAAGGGGACGACAGAGGACGAGATGGTTGGATAGTGTTCTTGAAGCTACCAGCATGAGTCTGACCAAACTGCGGGAGGCAGCGGAAAACAGAAGTGCCTGGCGTGCTCTGGTCCATGGGGTCACGAAGAGTCAGACATGACTAAACGACAAATCACATTATAAACCACAATGTAAAATAAAAATAGTGCCGTTCACTGCTACATACAGTAATATAGAATGGTGGCAACATTCTCAAGGGTAGTAAGATAGTATTGCGCTTCGAGACCACAACTTTATTAAACACAGAATGTGAGTGGTATTGGCTTAGGCACTGGAATCTTCAAACTATATTAGACTCACACCCGCTTTCATGGGGAATCTGATAAAGGGTGAAACACTGCCAGAGGGAGCCTGGCCGGTGGCAACCGACTCAAGCTCATCCCCGGTGTCTCCGTGGGGTCCTGGTATGGCCCTAGCGCCTACCACGGGGATTCGGACAAGAACCAGGGCAAACCCTGGATTTCTTTAATGGAATACCCTTGACCTTGGAGGGGCAGGTGGTGGCCACACCTCCCCTCCCCACACAACACTGATCCAATGCCTAACCGCCTAACCTTACAAAATTGTGACGCTTGCTAAGCGGTAGGCGAAAACCAAATGGCCCTGCCAATTTGCTAAATGGAAAAATTCCTACCATGCCCCCGTTACAAAACAGGCAACCAACAAAGTCCATAGCAAGGCCAAACGCACCAACTAAAGGGGGGTGGGGGTGGGGTGATCCGCTGCACGAAGGCAAAGAGGTCCAACAAACGGCATGCAGGGTTTAAAAGCGTTTTGCAGACACCCCCCAAGCCAAGCAACAGTGGAGCAGGGCTAAGCTCTGCCCACACTGGGAGGTAGGGACGTTCAGTGGTCTGAGTGCAACACGTACCCTCTTTGAAGAGGATCCGACTTATTGTTCCATCCTCCTCTACTGAATGCAAGTAATTGTCAGCTTAAGGCAAACTTGTCTTAAAATGTCAGTGTACATAGGCAATAGGGCTGTTAAACCGAATCACAGAATAATGCTATTATCAGTGCTTTGTAACCTTTTATTTAATATTGTACCTATCTTGACAAAGATATGACATTCAACTATTAAATCTTTCATAGATTTTAATTAACATATATAAAATTTGCAAATTAGTGTGTAATTATCTGAGCTTATCTGGGAGACCAACCAAACTCTACTTAATAACACATTTCTAGCAATACTGCATACTAAAAAATTATGGGTAAGAGCTCTCAAATCATGTATTTGGATTTAATACTTTTATTTCTCAGAGAACTGCCCTGTGATCTTTGGATGAAGGGCAGTATAATAATATAATATAATATAATATAATATAATATAATATAATATAATATAATATAATATAATATAATATAATATAATATAATATAATATAATATAATATAATATATAATGCTATGCATATGTACTCTGCACTCTGTTGTTGTGGTAATAGCTATAAATATGCTCAGCTACATTGTGCCATTTGGGATTTTTTTTTAAAAAAATGGGCAAAGCAGAGAAGGAAGTACCAAATTAGATTTCAATAAAGTTGTCTTGAAAATGCAACTTCACTGACACTGGAAGAGATAAATGTTCACTTTCATTCTCCTTCTCATCCTGATTCTAGAATCTCCAGTCTAGTCATCCACAAGGAAACATTAGGCATATCTATTCAACCCAAAAAGCCTCGGGTTACAGTTCTGCTTAAAAGATGAGTTGGCAGCGAGCCACAAAATCAGGCTTATGTTGTTTAGCCATTTCAGACCTTGTTATGTGAAACCTAAATGCCAAATCGGGCTTATTGCGCTGCACAGGTAAAATGCTGCAGTTTGTATTTTGTGTGTAGTGCTGAGGAACTGGATACCTTCTCCTGTTTCCTTTAGGAGGAGGAAGGATCCCATCTGGCAACTTTTTGAAGCATCCCATGGGTATTGGGGATTCATTCGACCTGCTGAAGCTCACACAATTATTTGCTGAGGCCTGGCAGTTGGAAGTGTTTTGGCAGAGGCAGAGAGATGGGCACCTTTTGACTTCTGTGAAAAGAGAGATGCCGCTGCCACAACATAGCTCAGCAGAATCTGTCCCTAAGCCAATAAAAAGTAAAAAACCCAACGAAAACAAAACAACCATGTTGGAATGTCTCCAGAGTATATCGAAGAGGAAATACATTTACAGATTCTTGTAGCCGGTGGCTATAATAGTTATATTTTGTGTTATAGCAAGTGGTAGGTAGCAATGCAGAAATTGTCAATTTTCACCTGAAATCTAAAGGGTCTGTGGTATATTGAAAGAAGATAAAATTTTGTAGGGTCAGGTTTGTTTGTGCGCACACTGGCCACAGAAAAGCCTTTGTTTGCAAAGGAGGACATTGCATTGCACTTGATTCTCATGAAATGTCATTGTTAAGGAAAAATGTAGACTTCTAGCAATAGATTAGTATACCGCTGTCATGTGCTGTATATGCATAATAAATCTGTAGGTCAGAAAGTTCTCTTTACTGACTAAAACATGAGTTGTTGGGGACTTTAAATGATACCATACTAATAATTTGCACTGAAAGAGCTATGCAGGCCGAGGGCCTTAAGACAAATTAATCAAATAGAAACCCTTAGATATACTTAGAGAAAGGAAAATGAGATTAGAGGTGACAGTTTACCCAGAGAAAGGAAAATAAAGTGGCAGGTTTATTTAATGAAAAATAAAACAGGGATTCTTCATATTGGCAGAGCCAAGGAAAGAAATATAAGAAAGGAAGATTGTGGAGGATGGAGTGGTTATGCGGTTAAAGGGTTCAGGTTGTCTGGAAGAAACCTGACAAATAGGGATTAGAGGGTAAAAGAATGAGTTTGTGCATCAAATTATGAAGAATATGATGTTAGTACAAAAGGGTAAAAGAAGATCTAGGCCACTTGGGTGAGGATTATTACTGAGAAGTGATAATTGAGGTTGGAGGGAAGACAAAAAGGAATTTCAATTGAAAAGGGATAGACAAGTTTTTAAAATGAAGCAAAAACAGGGTTTAATGAGAGGGAGAGAATGTATGCCATTTAAATTTCTTTTTCATTTAATCCATTAGGTGAATAATACAAATGAATAATCCATGTCTGGTTTCAGGGTTCACCCCCACTCCTTGCATGCAATGCCTCATAAATTCTTTCATAGAGGACATAGAATGAAATCATGGCTACGCATTCGTGAAATGGATTTGGAGGGCATAACATTTTGCCTGGTATGCTTCTGGGGGTGAAAATGTTAAAACTAACAAAAAGCAGATAACCATGCAAGATTCAAGGTTTGCCTCAACTGAAAAGAAATGATGTGTCTCAAGGAGAAAGTTGTTTGAGGTCAGAAAGCTTTTGAGGGCATGTTGTTACAGGATTCCAGTGAGGGTCCAGGGAACATTGCTTTCTGATCTTTGGTAATCTTCCTGAATATCTACAACCCACAATCTAGTGTGAGACTGCTTATTATAGGGTTGTTGCTTTTAGTACATCTCAGAAGAAGTTGGCTTAACACATACAAATTCTGTTTTCTGGGCAATGACATCAGTACTTTCATTATATTCTGTTTAGCACAGGGAAGATTTTGTTGCAAGCAAAATGAAAACCCATTCTCTGTAAGTCCACAAGAGCATCTATGACTTGTGTGGCATGGCAGGTAGCTTATGTACTTTACTCGGACAATCCTGGTCTAAATTGAGAGAAATAGCAAGAGGTATGAGTGAAGACTTTTAAGAAAGAATTATAAGGGTATATGCATTATAAAGATTGCAAAGGTAGCGTTTCTGATTGGCTATTAGACACAGTTGCCATGCTCTGCCTTCGAGGTTAGAGACATTATGTTTCTGAAAACTAGTTGCTGGAAACCACAGGAGGAGTGCTCTTGTGGGTTTCTGAATGTACCCAAAAGTTAAGGTGTTAATGATAACACAGTGTTAACAGTCTTCAGATGTACTCATTTAATCAAAGGCTGATATTTAATTACTATTGTCAGTCCCTCATGTTATGGGAACCGAAGAACCGAAGAACTTTCTATGATCTTCCCCACAAAGGACAAAAAAAAGTAAGAAAGAAAGAACAGAGCTGGTAGACTAAATTAATTCTTGTGCAATTCCACCGAGTAAGAATACGTAATACTTCTTTGGGCTGCTGAAAAGATGGAATATATTTTCAGCTGAGGAGTGCTTACAGGCTGTGAAGATGTTACTGATGCTGAAATGAAAGAGGGCTGCGGATCTGAAAAATGAATCTAAAGTGGATGTTGTAGGTTGGAGTAAAGACTTGCAATCAAATGCTAGCAGCAGAAACAGTGCTGGATCCACTGAGAACAAAGAATGGGAGGTTAATAAACCATACCAAGAAGATTAGAGAAGACATTGTGCCCCAGAGGTTATGGAAAAGATTGAACAATAGAAGCAAGAGATTTACTTATAGCTTAAGGAAAGTCCTTGCTGCAAACAATCACCTCTAATACTAGCGTGTGTGTTTCTAAAGCATATTTTAGTAATGACCACTTTTATATCTTGCTGTAGTAGTAAGCCTTTGAAATGCCAGGGATAAAGAGAAATAACTTACATTTGTACCCCTAATAATCTTCATTAAATATTACAAACACCATGTTTTGGTTGAATTGGCATGCACGTCTTAATATTTTGCATGGTTTTTGCATGTTGTTTTTTAAAAATTGAGTATCACTGTTATTGTTACGCAAAACATAGGGTTTTGGGTTTTTTTTTAGTTGTCTTATTATAAGCAAAATGTTCTATGGACATTATCAAGTTTAGCAGCAATCCTGCTAGTTAGGTCAATATTATTATCCTCCTCCTCCTCCTCCTCCTCCTCCTTCTTCTTCTTCTTCTTCTTCTTCTTCTTCTTCTCCTCCTCCTCCTCCTCCTCCTCCTCCTCCTCCTCCTCCTCCTCCTCCTCCATCTGTCATTGATGCTTTAGTTGAAATTCCTGCATTGCAGGGACTTGGACTATATGACGCTTGGGGTCCCTTCTAGGCCTGGGTGATGTATCGATACATCACCCAGGACTGCTATGAGGGGCAGACTGTGATGGCAGCTTCACTCCAGCAGTATATTGTGGGTGAAACTGATGCCGCTCCTAGTCTCTCTGCTACCAGTGCCACTTTCAACATCGGGCCACTGGTAGTAGAGCAAGATCTAGTTGCAGTAATGGGTGAACCTCTGGCCCTCTAGATGCTGATGGGCTCTAATTTCCATTAGCCCTGGCCCATGTGGCCAATGGTCAGAGCGGATGGCCATTGTACATCTGCAGGGTCATACATCCACAGAACTCCATTCTAGTGGAATCTTGGTTCTACATCCCTTTAATTCTTTACTATCTATGTCAGATCACTATGCTACAACAGTGAATGTGAGCATTTTAAAACTTGAGAATCGAATAGGTAGCAGATATAGTACCCATCAACTATAAAAATTGGAGGTGTTATTTATACCTTGCTTTGTACTTCCCCCCACTGCTGTTCTACAAGACGATCCCAGTTGGTTGTAATGAGATATTAATGTTTCAACCATCAGGATTGAAATATGATTTTCTTTTAACCATGGAAAACTGTCAAGCCCATAGCTTGTGAAAAATGGCCTCTGTGATAAAAGCAAGGTTATTGGAAGCTTTGCCTCCCTCCACCCTTTATCCTCCACCAATAATGATTGATGTTTTCCTTTTACTCTTCTCAGGAATTCATTGAATTGCTTGGGCAACTCATAAGGATTTTAAAAATGGTTAGCATTTAATATCTCTACTCTGTTAGAGCAGGAATCTGCTTTTTTTTAAAAAAACAACAACAGTGGATCTGTGATCCTTGACTAGAATGCTGTTTTAATCTCTTCAGGCAAATCAAACTGAACGATAAATTGTATGATTCATTGCTTAACCTCAGTAGTAAAGCAGTGATCTTAAAAATCCATGTGCAGCAATCTAGCAATCTAGAGAAGGCTGAGCAATAAGCATAACTATTATTGTCTAAAAATCAAAGAACAGTTGAGAGCACAATGTTAATACAGTGGTACCTCGGGTTAAGTACTTAATTCGTTCTGGAGGTGCATTCTTAACCTGAAACTGTTCTTAACCTGAAGCACCTCTTTAGCTAATGGGGCCTCCTGCTGCTGCTGCTGCGCCGCCGGAGCCCGATTTCTGTTCTCATCCTGAAGCAAAGTTCTTAACCCAAGGTATTATTTCTGGGTTACCGGAGTCTGTAACCTGAAGTGTCTGTAACCTGAAGCATATGTAACCTGAGGTACCACTGTAAATTGATGGCCTCACAGTTTTGAAACTTTCCTTCTAAGTGGCCTGCACTTGGGCCGTTCAGTACAGGATTTTGAAGAGGACCTTGAAAATGTCACTGCTGCCTTTCATGTTAATAACTTTATCATAGCAAATAACTTTATCAAAGCAAATTTATCACAGTAAGTGTACACCGATTGGTGTACTTAATGTTTGTAGCACCATTCCTTTTAGGCACATTATTTAGGGAGGGCTTTGTCCTACAAACTGGTATAGAATTACTTACAAAAATAAAATAATAAACTTTTCAGCTCTAATATCCAGTAACAAGTCACCAAGGTGGTGACAGAAAATAAGGCATTTTCTGACAAAGATTGTCTCCCTCTCTGTGTGTGCTTGTGATTTGCATCACTGTCCCATGCATTCGGGGCCGGCCCAAGACATTTTGGCACCTGAGGCAAACCAGAAAATGGCACACACACTTCACCAGAGAAGAAGGAGTCAGTGACAATCTACATCGGGAACAAAGCGGGGAATGACTACATTGGGAATGGGGGAGCTGGTGTGACGCCCTGTAAACCACTGGTCCCCTCTCCTGAGTCACTCCCCTGGTCCCCTGCCTCTGCCACACCCTCTTCAGAACCCTGCCATTCCCCAACATCGAGGGGGAGAATGGGGCCATACAGATTCACATTGGCTCTCTCTGCCCTGGCTATCTTAAGAAAAACCAGTTGGGTTGGAGCAAAGCAGAATATGGATGCAATGCCACCCTTCTGCTTGTGATTTCGAGCGGTTTGTATTCAGAGACACACAGAGACATACTGGAAGGTTATATACTGTAACTAGCATGGCCATTAGTCATTGAGAGCCTTAATTTTCATGAATACACACAAACCTCTATTAAATCAGCCCAAGTAAGTAGACATCACTATTACCAAAGACCAAGGCACCATGTTTTATCTACCCTTAATTTCCCACCATTCATCTTCACTGGGCAACCCTGGGTTACAAAGAGAAGGGGGAGAAGATATTGCTCTCTCTCCCTACACCAGACATCACGTTACACACTTGGAAGGAAACCTTTCCTCATAGGGAGTTTTTCCACATCCTTGGCTGCCCTTCTCTGAACATTTTTTGAACTTGACAGTGGTGACTTAATTCCCTGGAAGGATTTCAGAGGTGTTAGAATTTTGTGATATAAATAAAAGGCAACATTAAAGTGAATAACAAAAACAGTTCCAAATAATTTGTAGAGTAGTGAGTACGCTGTTCATCCTGTTTACATTAAAGGACAGAAGTGACACCCAGTGATGGAAATTGCTTTAATAGGGATTCTCATAGCTATATTGAATGCCACACTATAGTCACTGTAGGCCACAACTTTCCAATAAAATGATTCAGTTAAGTATAAAAAGGACCTTCAAAGTTCTTTAGGTTTCAGAAGTCAAGATTCTTCTACGCTACATTGCATAATTGCCCCTTCCCACATTACTTTGCTGATATGTAATGGTGTGTGTGTGGGGGTCTAAATTCTAACACAATTTCACATGTCTCTACTAAAATACTTATTGGCACACAATGAGGGGGGAACATTTTAAGTGCGTCTGTCTGTCTCTACATATAAGTGTGTGCCTAATTTCATAGAATTATCAAGTTGCAATGCAGGAATTTGTAGCTGTCTCTTACAGGGTTCTAACTTGCAACCTTGGCATTATCAGCAGCATGTTCTAGCCAACTGATTGCATATCATTGCGACTTGATTTGGAATACTACAATAAATATATATTTAAATATAATATAATATAATAATACAAATTTAATGAAAGATCAAACAGCCGACCTACCTAAAAGTATGCTATCATGCTAACTACCTTACTTGATGACTTAAGTCAGTTCACATGGTCATTCTTCGCCAGTTTTTTCATGTGCACTGTCCCTAAATGTTCAGCCATGTGTAGAAACCTTTGGCCTAAAGAAATGCTCCTGTTTTAATGGACAATCATATCAAGAAGAAGAAGTACTATACTGTATTTCTTAAGTTTTCTAGACCATAATGCTGAAATAATTACCTATGTTGATCTCAGTGTTCCCAAGGTCTGCGCTGTGGCACAATGGATTGCAATGTACATGCATGTACACACACACACACACACACACAGAGAGAGAGAGAGAGAGAGAGAGAGAGAGAGAGAGAGAGAGAGAGAGACTGGTAATTAGTCATGGTAATAGTGTAATTTACATAATTCTTCTGTGAAACACAACTGCTAAAGTTCATAAAACAAATGACCATGACTGTAGTCCTGTGCTGAGAAATACACACCTCATAATGTTGATTTAGGATTTGTGATATGCTGGAATGTGTGATTTTTGGCACTCAGTCATGTGCGCTTAATCTCCTCAGAGAAAAAATTAAGAAAACAAGGGTATATACATGACAAATGTAAGTAGAAGTTAACGAAAATTAAAAATGTGGATTAATGTGAAAGCAAAAAAGTTTATTCTTTTAGCCTCTCTTATGGTTTTTTTTGTTGTTGTTTTTTGCTGCTTCATGCTATTCTTATCCATAAATGTGTCCTGTACAGGAATTAATGTGTAACCGGTAAATAAATGACAGTTGCACAAGTGATTTTTTCACTCTGGCTATGTATGGTTGGATGCAGCTTCCTGGCATGTGTATCTAGAACAACAACAAAAATGTGTATGTGCTGTCATTGCATATTAAATCCATCCAGGTTTTGTATGAAGATCTATAGAGAAGTGCCCTCTGTAGGAACTTTATAAACGTTAAGAGGGAAAAGCCTTTCAATAGTTTATTAGCTGTATTTGGATGCAACCGTAAACCATGGCTTGTCACTGTGTGAATGAACCACAGTAAGCCACACAACACCACCCGTCCCCAAATTGCAGGGCTAGAAGGAGGACCTCAGTAGCATTGATTTTCAGTTTCCCTGAATCTTGGCTTCTTGTTGCGTCCAATCTGAGGATCATGGTTTATTACTAACAATAGTTAGCTCATACATGCCAGCAACTGCCCTGAGACCTCCGGGTATAGGGCGGTATATAAATTAAATAAATCATCATAATCATAAACCATGCTTTGAAATTGGCTTGTTTTGAAACTGATCATAGCTATTGGTAAATCACAGTTCCTAGATTAAACTCTATAATAAGTTTGAGCTACAACAAAACTGAAAAGCAAAGCTTCTGAAGGCCACTTCCTGACCATGGGACTGATTCTCTAATTCTAAGCAATAGTGTATTGTTATGTCTAAAAACAGCCTACGTGTTCTAAATCTTATTTTCCCAGTGTGTTGCATGACAAGTCTATCTGTAAGTGATGGTTCTGAATATCTCAACCTCTACAAGATGTAGCTAACTGCTAGTGGGAGCAGTGAAATTCACATAATTATGTAAGAACTTGGAGTAACTTGAATTAGTCATATGTTACAGAGGTCAGAGCATTGGTTTTGGAGATGGGGGTCTGTATTTGGCACCAACCCCACATTATTTGTAAGCTATAGTTCTGCCCTATGATCCCCAGTAGAGGATTTAAAATGCGGGATCTTTCTTTATTAGAAACAATTGCCTACCTTTTGACTTTCAGCATAACTGATACTGACAGTATATGATTTGCTGTGATAGAGCGAATCCAAGGTTAGGATGAAAACTTTGGATCGATAATAAGCAATTGTAACCAGTTTGATTTTTGTCTCTCTGTGTAATCTAAGTTACAACGAAAAAGTCAAATTGACAATTCAGCACAGAGTAAGGCACTTTTACAGCATGCCTAAATCTACTGGGTTGTGATCAAAGCTCAGTGTATCGTGTTTCCAAATTTGACTTCAGCAAACATAACTGTACGTTGGAAAATGGGAAACAAAATTTGTAAATGGGATATGCTGAGTTCAACTATAAGGCTTCATATTTCTTTGTTCAGCAACTGGATTGCTTATGTAGCAAATCTTTGCATATTTCATCCATGTGTTCTGTCTATGGGAAATCAGCAGCATGTAATAGCAGATGCTTCCTCTTGTGGTTGTTTCTCAAATGATAAGAAACTTGGTATCTGTTACTGATGTATAATATGCCATATTGACAGCTTTGGGAGCTGGTTTGTTTGAAACTATATACCCCACTGACATATTTTTTCCTTGACGGCAGTAACACAACACAACTGACATTGCATTAAACACTCCTCAGTAAGGTAGCACAACCTAAATTTACTCCTGTGAATAGAAATGCTGTGTCATTTTCTTCTATTTTTCTGCAGTGAGCTTCCTTGCAAAGTTCTTCTTTTAATAACTGGCAAAGTTGTTTATAAATTCTACAATATATCAAGTGTGACTCTCCTGAAACAATATTTGCTTCATTCATTTTAAAAGTAATTTTTCTTTTTTTGTATACTATAATTATTATTAGTTTCCAGAAAATCACAGCTTGCTTCTGAGATAGTACTATATTTTGAATTGGATGTGCAAAGTGTATGTTTATGTTGCACAATGAGCCACCTGTTTGCAACTCATTTTTGGAGTTCATACCCAATGGCTGATCACTCACTAAATAATGCATAAAATTGCAACTGAATATTATTTTTGACCCAAGCCACATACCATATATTAATGATAAAATAATTCTAGTTCATAATCTGGCAGCTGTATACATTTTCACTATTATTCTTTGTTTTGTATATTACCAATTCACGTTATTTTTGTTGGCTGCTGGCCACACCCAGCATGAGACAAGAAATGGAAAGGTGGCTACATTCATTAAAATATGAATTGGAGAAAATGCAGAATCAATTATACAAATCCAGGTAGTATGGGAAGACAAGGATTTTAACTAATTCTGTAGGGGAAGCATCTCCCCCCCCCCAGACCCCTTGGGATGTAATGTAGTCTCCGGCTGTGACACCCCAACTAAGAATGGGGAGGAAATGCACCTTCCTTGCTAGATGAGCCTTAGGTATCTAACTGACCCATGCAGGCCCTGCAGTCCAGCGTTCACCCAAAATGGACATGTCACCCCAAGTCACCCCAGGTGTAGTCAGATGTCTGAAGTGTGGCCATACTAGAACAACTGAACTTAAAAGGGAGAGGGCACTACAAAGCTATTAATTACAATTCATCAAGAGGTCCAGTGCTATCATTTGTGAACTGAATTGTTATTAATGGTTTTTTGTGAAGGGCCACTGTTAAGTAATTGTTGTCTGTACTTTTCTGCCTTTGTTTTTTAAATCTTTTAACCTGACTGTTTACAACCTCTGTCCCAAGCTACACACCCATCTACCCACACACATACTTGCAATGGCAAATAAATTTTCATACATCTGATGAAGTGGAGTGTAGCTTATGACGTAAAAATCTGTTATTATCCTTGTTGTTTAAACTGCTAGACATAATCTAGTGAGCTTCATGGCTGACTCAGGCTCTGAAGCTGAATTCCTGCCAGTGTCTGGTATTGGGCTTGGATGTCAGAACCTGAAAGCGCAACATGTAGTGATCCTTGCATAAACAAGAGCTTTCAGCTTCCCCATCTGATGGCTTTTGAGTGCTGCCCCCAATATCCCCTGAAGGACAGAGATGACCTGTGGAGCATCACAGCATGAGCCAAAAGCAGCTGATGATGGAAAGAAAAATAGGCCACATATATCCCATGCACATAATGAAGTACTTTATGCATGCACATGAGCTTCTTTGAGCTCCAGCTACCATAATACAAACACTTTCAGTTGCCCTCTTTAGGAATGTCTGAAGATTTGTTTTAAAAAACACATGTATTTGGGGGGCTCTTTATACTATGGACTAAAGTCTAGGATTGATTTTTGTTCTAAAATATTGGCTGCATGGCATCTACTGATTGATTGCTTCAGGCAGAAGATGATGGCTCTTTCTTTCTTTCTTTCTTTCTTTCTTTCTTTCTTTGTTTGTTTTACTGAAGTGGCCAAGCTCAAAAAGTTTGTGCAGTGCTTATAACTGTGATTTTATGAAGTAGAAACAATTCATCTCAGAGGTTACAGTGGAAAATGAAAAACACTTTTATTATGGCCAGCTGTTCTCCTTTTTCAGGGAAAGTATAACTGTGAATGGATCTGTCACCATGTTGTTGCCTTAAATGACTCTGGACTGGAGTTGGAGACTTCACACAAAATAACACTGATGTTCTGTAAAGGTTAGGGATGTTTCCCAAATGGACAATTCACCTGTAGTGGTGGGTTCTGAGACGGGAGTGCTTGGCATATCGCTTGAAACAGCACCTGGGAGATTTGAAGAGACAAAGGCACAAAGTTGGCTGAAGCATCTTGGGGAGCAGGGTCCTTGTGGACTAGCAGATATGCTGCCTTCTAGAAGTGCCTGTTTGCCTCCTTTTATGCTGCTCTTCTATATCTTCACATAAAACAGATTATGACCCACTTTGCATGCAACATTAAGCCACAGCATGGCTTAGCGTAAATGAGGAAATGGATAGGTTCCTGAAGCAAAGTTCACAGCTGCTTCTGCACTACCAGATGTTATATCTGAACCAGGTTTGCCACTCATGTTTTGTATTGGGGAAACAAACCACTTGCCCATGTTCAGATGTAATGATGAGATGTAACGGTAAATGTGCTGGGATAAAAACACAAAATACATAATAAAAACACAAGCAAAGCAAAACAAAACAAAACAATAACCCTCCTTCCCCTTACCTTCCCACAAACATTGGCCTGGTGAAGAGTTCTGGACAGCTTGGAAAGCTTCACATTATTTTGTGACATTTTTGTTGGTCTAATAAAAAAATTGCCTCAATGTGGGTTTTGTAATTTTCATTATTATAGTTAGTTTTAATAAATTACTTCATCCGATATACCTGATATATATTGGTGGATGACCCACTCATGTGATTTTCTCCAGAGTATAATTTCTTTATTTTTTGCTGTGTAGCAACATCCCCTAATAGATATTCTCCCATCTTACTGGGTCTTACGCGTTGTGCTTGAATTCCAGTTAAGAAGCCTTAGGCTGGAGAAAACCAATTAAGAGAGAGTTAGGCACTTGACACAGTTGTACTGGTAAAGCTAAGCGTTAGTTTGGGGACTATCTGGGAACTATCTGCAAGGCACACTAAGTTGTTTGGAAGAAAAAGAAAGCTCTGATGATTGATTGGAAAAGGAACATAGATTGGCTTACTTTAGATTATTTCATAATCAAATTGGGTGCAAAAGAAAGAGAATAAAGTAAATCTGTAGTTGAAATGCTCTTAAAATTAGCTTTTAGTGCAAAGCATATTATTAAGATAATTGGTAAGCATTGTTATTGTTGTCTTCAGAGACAATGGAGTGGGTCTCTGTGGCTGGAGCTAAACCACTGTGTCAGCAGCACCAAAGTGACACCCCCAGGCTGCAAGTCTGGGCAGCCTATGCAGAAATCACTGTTGGACCCACTATTGGTCTTTTATGTTCAATCTTCTAGAGCCTGTCTAACACACTGATGGGTTTGAGACCCATTGGCTAACCACACCTGGTTTAGGTGGCCAATCAAAGCCATTCCCGGGGTGTGCCTGCTGTTGTACGCTGTTGCTTGCTGACAGCTTCTAGGAGCCATAAGAGAGAGCTGCGTGCAGGGTGGGGACCGAAGGTGGACAAACTATCCCAGAAGTAGCATGACCTGTCCCCCGCCTGAGGTACTCCTTCTCCCCTGACACCACATATACCCCTTGGCAAGGGTAAGAACCATTTGTTGAAAAGAAAGAGGTTGTAGTGGAAAGGGCGTGGAAATGACACATGGAAGAAATATGTGATGCTCCTGGCCTCTGTTTTTTGTCCTGAGATTTCCTATCCCTATGCTCTTCAGGGCTGTGCTCCTGCTCTTCCCTTAAGCACTGATAACATTTGGGGCAGAAATATCAATGGTAATTGCAGGCAATCAGCTCCTTCTGCTCAGATAATGGTATTCATTGGTGTTACAAGCACCCAAGTTGCTTTAGTCTCAGCCTAGTGTCTCACACTGAAATCATATATATTTTTTAAAAAAGCTATTTGTCAGAAATTTGAGGGAATCCCCCCTCCCCCGGCATTTCTCTAATGACTGCAAGTTGGTGAACTGAGATTTAAGTGCTGGAATTGGAGCAGAGGCCCAGAATCCTTTTCATTAGCAAGAGCCAGTGTATTCAGGCAGAGTACTTACTGAAACCAGAAGTAGAAGTTGAGGCACCATTGGCTAGGCATGGTCATAAGCAGAAGACTGGGAGAGCATTACCGATCCTTCTTGTAATATTTAGAAATCCATTCCATGTGTTCTAGTAGTAACAGCCATTCGACAATTTTAAAACTCCCTGCATTTGCTATTTTAGTTCAGTAGTTGCAGCAGTGGGTTGCTTGCTGTGGTACAAGGATGTGGAAGCCCGTGGCCCACAAAAGTTACAGCTTCCATTATCACTGACCACTGGTCATAATGGTTGTGGCAGAGGAGAGTTGGGAGCCCGATGAGACACTGCAGGGTTTCCATCTCTGTTATAGCTGGTTTTGAAATCAAAGTGCAATAAAGGGCTTGAGAGAACATGGGCTTTGGGACCAGGATGGAGGACAAAATGACCTTTTGGAGTCCCTCACTATAATTACCATGGGTCTCTTTATTCATTTCTCTCTGGTGCACACTTTACTCTGTTTTTTTTATCAAGTGTCAAGAGCAAATTTTAATTAGTGGCATTAAATTAATCAAATATATATCCACGAAGCCATACTTACAAGGCGAAGACGTATCTTTGTCCAGACTCTCACACTTGATCTACTACCACTCATCCTGTGAAAATGATTTGCAGAGATGACAACTGCCCTTGGAGAGCTGGAATTATTGCTTTTAGTTCCACAATCTTTTCATCCCTCCAGCATTCCTGTTTGACTAGTCCTAACCACATTACTCTTCTGCTTTAATTAGTGTCTTCCGAAGCCTTTGTGTTGTTGGCAAACCCTGTCCAGGCTCCCCCTCCCCACTTTTACAATACAGTACTGATAATAAATGAAGTTGACACATGTCACAACAGTATCTGAAAGGCCTCCCCATTAGGTTTTGACTCTTTTTTTCTGAGCAAAAAGCAGGCTGGAGTTATGTATCAATGGTGCTTCTTTGCTTTAAATTTTGAGGCAAAGTTTGCTAAATTCATAACCGCTTGCCTTTGCAGATTGTTTGTATTCATTCTTCTCAGGTGTAGGCTGACTCTGTAATAGCAGGGGCATTGCTAAGCCCTTAAAAGATTCTGGCCAGAAAATTTGCATATACTAATCTGCATAAAGGTAAAGGTAAAGGTACCCCTGCCTGTATGGGCAGTCTTGCCAGACTTTAGGGTTGTGCGCTCATCTCACTCTATAGGCCGGGAGCCAGCGCTGTCCGCAGACACTTCCGGGTCACGTGGCCAGAGTGACAAGCTGCATCTGGCGAGCCAGCACCAGCACAGCACACGGAAACGCCGTTTACCTTCCCGCTGGTAAGCGGCCCCTATTTATCTACTTGCACCCGAGGGTGCTTTCGAACTGCTAGGTTGGCAGGCGCTGGGACCGAACGACGGGAGTGCACCCCGCCGCAGGGATTCAAACCGCTGACCATGCGATCAGCAAGTCCTAGGCACTGAGGTTTTACCCACAGTGCCACCCGCGTCCCTATACTAATCTGCATATAGATGCAAATTTAGGCCAAATTTCAAAGGGGTAAAAGCAAACTCTGGCTCTTGCTTTCAGGACTTCCCTTGAGCCATGGGGGCATCGACAGGATTTTCTGGATATGCTGCTGCTAGATATAAACAGTGCTGTTGTATGTGCGTCATCTGTAAAGAGCTGGAAAAATATATATATATATGCAAGTTTTAATTTGCTGTGGGAAATGCATCAGATTTGGGAATAACTTTGCATTTCTGGAATATGAAATCATGCCAGCAAGGAAGCAAATGCATTCCTTGTATGACACATCAGTTTTGACACGTGTTCCGTGGTCTCTTATTCTCCTTGCCACATATTGTGTTCTCTGCGATATGGAATTGGGTTTCTGTTGTTTATTTTTTCAGCTGGTTGGTAAGCATGCCTTTAGATGTGCCTGATGGCCAGAAGAGACATGGCATAGGCAATCTGATTAAAATCCCCTCTGAAGTTGTTTTACATTAAACTTCAAAGCAGCTGCACACGGTATGTGCACTTTGATTTTGATCTGAGCAGCAGTGCTGATGGAGGGGAGAACTGTAACCCTTTATCCCCTTGGCTCCTTTTCCAGTATAAATTGTGTCCATCTCTGAAGCAGCTATTAGCTCTGCTGGAGAAAGAATATGGGCACAATTCAGGTACCTGTAATTTTTTCTGCAGCAGGGCTAAATTGCAGCTTTGAGTATATATGTGTGTGTAATTTGAACTGGGAAATCTGGCTGAAAAGAGTTAATATCCTTCTTCCCCTGTACCACAGCTCTGATCAAATTCAGAGTAGGCATAGCTGCTTTTAAAGTGTGTGGGTGTTTTTTTAATGGAAGGTCCAGTAAGAATTTCCTTTAGTCCTAAAGCTGTAAAGTTACTCATAATAAGACTATAATCATTCTTTCATGTCACCTCTGATATCAAATGCATTTTAACCAAGGAATTAGACGTACTACACCAAATAATCTTATTCTGTATTCCCTTTAAAATATAGATAGCGTTTTAAGATGCTGTTATGACCTGATTAGTAGGAATGTAGTTTTACTCATAGGGGACCGCGGGTGGCGCTGTGGGTTAAACCACAGTGCCTAGGACTTGCTGATCGGAAGGTCAGTGGTTCGAATCCCCGTGTGACGGGGTGAGCTCCCATCGTTTGGTCCCAGCTCCTGCCTACCTAGCAGTTCAAAAACACCCCAAAGTGCCAGTAGATAAATAGGGACCGCTCTCCAGCGGGAAGGTAAACGGCGTTTCCGTGCGCTGCGCTGGTGCTGGCTCGCCAGCTGCAGCTTAGTCACACTGGCCACACGACCCAGAAGCTGTCTTCGGACAAGCGCCGGCTCCCGGCCTCTTGAGCAAGATGAGCATGCAACCCCAGAGTGAGTCACGACTGGACCTGTTGGTCAGGGGTACCTTTACTTTACCTTTAGTTTTACTCATAATTTACAAGGGGAAAGATGGTTTGAGCATGTGGCATCAATCTTGGCCCGACTGCATTGGCTGTCAATTAGTTTCCAGGCAGAATTCAAAAGGACAACACTTAGAATGGTTGGCAAATATTTATATGTATTAAAAGTAATTTTAGCAAAATATGTCCAGATCATTGATATCTAATGAATGTATGTGAATTCTAAATCTGGAGGAGGGGAGATGGGTCAACTTTCATTGTACATTTCCAGCTCCTTCTCCTACTGATATCTTAACACCATTTGAAGAATGTAGCATCCTCTGCTGAGACGAACAGGAATAACAAAAAAATCAATTTGTTTGTACATTCCTACTTTCGGATTGAGTTTTGTGAGATGGTTGCAGGACTTGCTTATAATTTGGTGGCTTTAAACAGCTGCTTGGGGCAGCATTTGGAGTGGGAACAGATGAAAGGGTCTTTCCCCAGCTGCTATCACTTTTTATTGCTAAGGAATAATGTAGACTTTAAAGAGATCTGCCTTTACAGCTTAAGCATCAGTACTCAGGTCAGACTCCTTACCACAGAGAAGGCTTCCAGCAATAATAAGTCCAAGACCTGTCACTCCTTGCCTGGTTATACTACATCAAATAACTTCTGTAATCCAGTGATTGCAGTACCTGAAAGGTGTGGACAAGACTTTCAATTTTATACTTTGCATTCGGAAAGCTTGAACTTTATGATTTGCACCAAGCTAGCCATGTTAGTCTCTTGCAGCAGAATATACTACTTATGGAGATCACCAAATTGGCTACTCCTACAGAAGAGTTTACTATAATGAATTTGTCAGTCTTTAAAGTGCTGTAAAACTTCATCTGAACTCTGCAATGTTTTCCATAACTTGAATATGTAGTCTTTCGGGGAGAAAATGTGTAGTGCAAGTGAACTCAGCAACAGCTACCAGTGACCTTTGACTACTAGATCCAGTGTTTGATGTTTGGACTGACACACACAGTAGTGACTTCTGCACACTGATTTCATCAGAGGGACCTGCTCTGTTCACCAAGTTCCTTTATGGCAGGGTGGCCCACCTGTTGGAAAAATGCCCTGGGGGTGCCTGCAAGTCCCTGAAACTCTGAGAGTCCTTCGGTACGCGCATTTCCTCCCTTCTCCAGTGCACTCAGTGACATATACCAGCTGGTATATGCACACTAATCTTCTGGCAAAACACAGAAAGAAGAGTGAGATATCGTAGATCTCATCTACTATTAAATTACACAATATGTATAGACAAAGGCATAATGGCATCTGTTCTCTCCAGGTACGAAGAACAAAAAGAAATAAATAAAAGCGAAAGTACAGTGTAATAGGGACACGGGTGGCACTTTGGGTTAAACCACAGAGCCTAGGACTTTGCTGATCAGAAGGTCAGCAGTTTGAATCCCTGTGACAGGTGAGCTCCTGTTGCTCGGTCCCTGCTCCTGCCAACCTAGCAGTTCGAAAGCACGTCAAAGCGCAAGTAGATAAATAGGTACCGCTCCGACGGGAAGGTAAACGGCGTTTCCGTGCACTGCTCTGGTTTGCCAGAAGCTGCTTAGTCATGCTGGCCACATGACCCAGAAGCTGTACGCCGGCTCCCTCAGCCAATAAAGCGAGATGAGCGCTGCAACCCCAGAGTCGGACCTAATGGTCAGGGGTCCCTTTACCTTTACAGTGTAATAGTACCCGCAGCAGAAGAGATAAGACTTCTTCCTTTCCCAGAGTCATCCCAGACAGGCATGTGATTTACAACAATGTCATCTGTAGCATTGGAGGAGTGAAATTGCTAACACCAACATGCAGCTGCCCCATAGACCTCGTACCACCTTTTGAAAGCTGCATAAGTGAAGCACTGGGCTTTGGAAAGGACCTGGGTGGACCTCTGAAGGGATCCTAGAGTCCTCCTGCCTCCTTCCCAAAGCCTAGTTAGTGCTTTCCAAGTTTTGGGAAGGAGGTGAGAGGGCTCCAGGACCCTGCCAGAGCCTCACACCTACTTCCCTAAGCCCAGTGCCTTGCTCACCCAGCTTAGGGGAGACAGTGTGAGGGTTGGTGGGGCATAAAATCTATTGGGTTCTTTTGCTGAATGACTGGGGAAGTTCCTCCATGTCAATGAGCTCCTTGGTCACATTAAAACACCTCTTACAGTAAGTGATTAGTGCTTCATAGCATTTTAGGGTGTGTTGATTCTGCCATTCCCCCTGTTTTTTACATGTGTCAAAATATTCACTTCAACTATTTGTTAAAACATGATATTAATTTTTTATTTATTTAACAAAATGTATTAACCACTTAATGATATCTCTGAGCAGTTTGCATAATATTGGATAAAAATATTTATAAGAAAATACCCATAAAACAAACATAACTTTAGATGTTTGACTCCTAAGCACATCAATAATATTGAGCTTTTCTAGGGTAGAAAAACACATTAACCTTGCTATTATGGTGCCCAGAGAAAGATTAGCAAAATCAACAGCACTGGCAAACCAACTGGTCAGCCACAGAGAAGACCCCTAACTATTAAAAAAGCTATTAAAGAAAACGGCCTATTAGTTGTTAGTTTGGGAGACATCCATAAAACAATCTCTGAGGCTTTAGCAATATCTGACAACTTTCTAATCTCTGTCTCCCCCCCCCCCTTCTCGGTAGATTTTGTTCTATAAACCTTCTCTGACCTCTTGTAACATAGCTGGAATATACTGATGCATTTAATAGACATTTTGATGAACAGACTAGGCAGAAATTTTGGAAGAAATAAAACACTGTAGATCTTGTGGTTCAGTTTCTTGCTCAAGTTGTTAGTGGTGTATGATTTATTTATTTTACATTTAAAGATTACTATAATACAAACATTTTTTCAAAAAGAGAAAATTAACAGTTAATATTTGAAAGGTCATTGGTGGACTCTCTGTTAGAAGTGTCACGTGTCACTGTGTGTTCAAACAATATCAACATTTAACAGCACAATCCTAAGCATATCTACCTAGAATTATGCTCTATTGAATTCAATGGCATTTACTTCTACTTAGGTATGGTTAGGATTTCAATGCAAGCTATTGCATCTGCCAGCAATATGCCCTCTGAAGTATATTGATTCTGGCTAGGTTCATATGGTTTGTGATTCTTTATTGTTTCATCTTAGCCAAGTATATTAGTGGCACTTACTCTCAAGTCAAATGTTATTCTATTTTTTAGAGTACCTGTAAAGTTGGTCAGCAAGACATAACTGAATATAGTATAGTCAGCTAATTGAGATGTAAAGCGATGTAAGACTATTGTAAAGCAGTCAAAGGTTAGTAATCGGGGAAATAAAGTGTACCTGTCTTGAGAGGTAAGTAAATCAAACTGTGTAATGAGTTTAGTGGCAATGGAGAAAGGATAGCTTGGGCTAGATCTAAGTAAAAGGCAGTTGGATTAATGCAATCATTCTTATCTATGTCTTAGCCATTTTTCTTAGGTACATTGGTTTCTGGCATCTTCTGTGCAAGACACCTTTGTGTGCCTTCTGTTTCTATAGGTCCTCAATTGTAATAGAAACAAATGCAGCATGGATGTAGAGCAGGGACTGTTTCCTCTTTGATATTTGGACGCTGTTCTGAAAGATGAAGAATGAGGGTGCTAATGCGTATGGACACAATACTGACTAGCATTAAAATAGACAATTGCCTGTTTAGATCACATGGAAGTCTTTTTCTTGGCTTCAGTGAAGTCCAGGTTCATCCTGAAAGGTAGGTGCATTTCAGTTTAACAGTGCATTTCAGTTTAACAGCGCGTGGTGTATGTTGAAACTGGAGTAATGATTCAGGCTCCCTTAGCAAACAGGGTTTCTTGAAAACAGTTTCTTAAACAGGGTTTTATACAGCTTTTTGGCAAGGCTCTAAACACAGGCCTACAGAGGGGTTTCTTTTAGTCTAAAAGAAGAATAGGAGGAGACCATCTAGGCTGGATTGTACCAGTGCACAGTTAATTCACTGTGGCCAAATTCACTTAATCAGTCCATCTAACAATACCTTTGATGGTCAATAGGAGAGCAGCAGTCTCCCATTAAAAGGGTCTTGGCTCTCTTCCTTTCTTTAAGTGTCAGTTAGCAACCCACCTATGTACCCTTTTTAGAGTGCAGGATTAGCCAGTCACCATCAAGAACTGTAAGAATTATCAGCACTGTTCTCTAACCAAATTATTTTATGCATCTTGGATTGCCCTTTTCACCTATTCCTGTGCTGTTCTGATCAGGGCTATGTGGTTAATTTGGTTTAATTGGCTGCTAATCTGTCACATCTTGGCAATTTCAGCATTTAAGGTTAAGTACCCCAAGGCCGAAGAATTGATGCTTTTGAATTATGGTGCTGGAGGAGACTCTTGAGAGTCCCATGGACTGCAAGAAGATCAAACCTCTCCATTCTGAAGGAAATCAGCCCTGAGTGCTCACTGGAAGGACAGATTGTGAAGCTGAGGCTCCAATACTCTGGCCACCTCATGAGAAGAGAAGACTCCCTGGAAAAGACCCTGATGTTGGGAAAGATGGAGGGCACAAGGAGAAGGGGACGACAGAGAATGAGATGGTTGGATGGTGTTCTTGAAGCTACTAGCATGAGTTTGATCAAACTGCGGGAGGCAGTGGAGGACAGAGGTGCCTGGCGTGCTCTGGTCCATGGGGTCACGAAGGGTCGGACACAACTAAACGACTAAACAACAACAACAACAACACCCCAAGGCACCTTTTGTGAAGGCCATCTGACAAACCACCTTACATTGCAAGGTGGCTTGAGGCATTTGCTTGGTTTGAGGACATGCCCTGCTGGATGGCAGGGGTTAGGCTCCCCTTTGGCAATGAAAACATCGCCAATTTAAAGATAGTGTTTAGGTTTATGCCAGGTGGTGTTTTCCAAAACAATGAGCAATATTTTTTTGGCATTCCTTTGCTCTCTTCCAAAATTCAGCCTGTAGGTGTTTAGTCCCATGCTGCAGATTCTTTCGCACTGCTAATAAAGTTGTGGCCATTTAATCCCATCTTCTTGTGTGAGTCTCTATTCTAGGGTGTGGGGGCTAATACTCATATACTGTGTACCACTGTGGCTCATTCTTAAATTGGCAATATTGCATTGTGCTGAAAAATGAAAAAAGGTAAGTATAACACTTCAAATAGACCTTATTCCCTTGCTCTAGTTTTATAACCTCGGGTTCTGAAAATAAAGAAACTCACAGTCATTGGTCAAATGAATTGTCACAGGTTAAATTAAAACAAACAAATTATTCCTTAAACGATTCATGATAAGCACAACAGTCAGAAGTCACTGCAGGTTTGAGTGCACTTTTAACACCCATTGATTTTGATGAGCTTCAAGTGTGCTTATGTTTGTTTGGTCTTGTTGTCATCATAGATTTTATTTCTCTAGGGCACTCTAAGACCCACTAACTCCAGAAACAATTGACATAACTGTATGGTGGGCAGTCTTCCATAGCGACTAATGGCACATGCAGTGTCCTTATAAACGCTGTTTACCAGAATTGGAAACCAACTCTAGGGAAGGCTATGTTCATCATGCCCTGTTTGTAATCTTAGTCTGGGTATTTGGCTACCTCTGCTGAATACAGTTTGCTGTATTCAGATGGATCTCTAATGTGGTGCAATATAGCAACTGCTATGACCCTGTGTCCTACCTTTTGTTTTGTTTTGCATTAGACTAATAGCATCCAAAAGTGATGGTGTGCCGTGTTCCAGGTACAGTGGTACCTCAGGTTAAGAACTTAATTCGTTCTGGAGGTCTGTTCTTAACCTGAAACTGTTCTTAACCTGAGGTACCACTTTAGTTAATGGGGCCTCCTGCTGCCACCGCGCTGCCACTGCATGATTTCTGTTCTCATCCTGAAGCAAAGTACTTAACCCAAGGTACTATTTCTGGGTTAGCGGAGTCTGTAACCTGAAGCATTTGTAACCTGAGGTACCACTGTATAGCATAAATATGTTGCTTTTTGAGAAATGAAATATGAAGAAAGGGCTGCACTGCTGTGTTTATTATGTTATCTGCTGCACCCAACTCCCACCTTATTACAGTACTAGAAATTTGCCTGCCTTTCTCACTGGTACTCTTACAGCACACTTCTCTCTGCTTTACTGTACAACTTCCTGTCTGATTTTCTTGCTCTCTGTACCTTGTATTCCTTACCTGATCTGCATGGTCCTCCTCACTGCTGCTGTCAGGATGACAGAGTGCTGTGAGTTAAACAGCAGTTCTCTTTGCTGAGCTAAGCCAAAGATCATTCCTGTATCTGAGTTGCTCTGTTTATTACAGGGCACCACAATACCAGAGAACAGAATGAATACCAGAGAATATAATAAACACCCCTTATGTCTACTTTTTATACTTCTAAAATGGGTTGTATTCAACCAGGGGTACCCGCTGAAATTAATGAACCTGAGTTAGTAATGTCCAGTAATTTTATTGGGTCTATACAGAGTGGCCAGACAGAGCCCAAAGTGGTGTGCACACACCCCTCCATTCAGTCAATAAAAGAGGCATTATCACCGGTGGGGGGGGGGAGGGAACCTGAGGCCAAGGGCTGCAAATGACCCTCTGGGCCTCTCTGTCTAGTTGTTGGCACCCTCAGGCCACACCCCTCGTTAGCCCAGCTTTGCACCCTGCTTGCGTGTTTTTGCCTGGCTAGAATTCATCCTTGAACTATGATGATAATGTCTCTTGCTTGCTTAGATGGAGGATAGAGGGTTGTGTGTGTGTGTGCGTGTATAAACTAGCCTATTGTACAAAGGTAAAATTTTTGCTCTGGCCACTTTTGCCTCTGACCCTGCCCACCACTGCTTTGTGATCCAAAGAAGTTTACTCAGAAGGGAATGCAGCCCTTGGACTGAAAAAGCTTCCTTAACTCCTGAATTACCACAATGCAATAATACATTGTAGCCAAACAGAAGCACTTGAAGAGGGAATGGAGCAAGGCCTGTGTGGATTGCTACACCTGTACTAGTGCATTCATCATGCTGCTGTCGTCCCAGCCTCAGATGTGAAACTTGCCTTTTCAAGAAAAGTCTTGCTCATGGTTGGTAGGAGTTTTTTCTCCAATACTGAGCAAAATGTTTCTTTAATACTACATAATCAGTGCAATGCTTTGTTTTGTTTTACTATAAAATGGTTATATCTCTGATTTTTAATTATCAAAGAAAGAAAGAAAGAGAAAGAAAAACTCATCCAGGGCATATGTGTCCCCAGCAATTTAGCTTTCAAGTAATATCCCTGTTTGTTTTCAAGACTGTCACTCTTAGTCCATGGTGTAGGTTTTGTTGTGCCTTGGACACACCTATCTTGCACATTAAACCCATAGGAAAATTGCAATGAAAAGCAGGGTGAGAGTACATTGTTATTGACTACCTGTCTAGAGTACACCTTGGATATATTTTCTTTCTCTTCTGCTCGGTGACCAACAAATTGAATGATGGAGGAGATAAAAGGAAGGACATACTTGCTTGGCAGCCTTTCCAAGACTGAAATAAAATGATAAATAACAGAAGGTTTGGGGTCCTGTGCATGGCATCTCAATCTGTACAGGGAAGCTGCTATTTACTCGAAAATGAGGCAGGGAGAAGATAGAGGGCATATTCATTTGACTTTTTGACAGGGGCAGAGCCAGAATCCAAGCCAATTTCAGAGAATGCTTTGTGTGGAAATAACAAATTGCTGGGCCAGTGATAAGTGGCTCTGGGGGACTCTATGAATCAAGACAGACTCCAGCTTTTGGTAGACGATAAATGATAGGGGACTCCCCCGCCTTGAAAAATAGTGCCCCTCCCACAAGACACATCTCACAAAGCAATGGCATTAAAAGACCCTGAGGTGAAATGCTAATGTTAGTCCATTCTATAATTTTGTTTGTAACTTTGCAAACTTCTTTGACTATGCAGACAGACAAGACATGAAATGTGACATTTATAAGAATTATTGCATTATTATTGAAGCATGCAGGCCATGATTAGCATACCCAGTCTTCCTGAATTCTACAAGAAATATGGCAGAATTCTAACTTGACACCGAAAGTTCTACCTGATTAAAAGAAAAACAACAGCTCCAACCAACTGGAAAATAGTGGTCCAAGGATGAATGAAGAAAAATCATCTCAACTATGTCCCCCTACCTTTTCACAAGACAGTGCTGTTCTGAAAATATTATGCACTTAAAATAAATATTTAAAATCACTGAAACTTTCTTTTTTAAAAAAGTTAATACAAATTGAATTTAGTTTTTAATTGCACTAAGTAAATCAGTATTTTACAGATTTTAGCATATACTTGAAAACAAGCATCAGCTGCTTTACTTATTATTATTGTTGTTGTTGTTGTAGTTACACATTTTATCACTTCATTGATCTATTATGTCCTTCTACAAAAAGGTACAAACCACTGAATTCTGTTTTTCTATCTCTTAATTACTTTAAAGTCAAACTAGCACCCTGCCCCCAATGCATCATTTTTGCTTTCAGACCACATATCTGATTTATCAGTAGAAACATGAGTTTGAAAGGGTCTGTTGCCATCACATCTTGTTTTGTCCTTGAGATGCTGTTGCTGTCTTTTTTCTGTAGCTTTCTTGATTGTGGTAAGGGGCTCCAGATGTTTTTGGCCTACATCTCCAATGATCCCTAGCCAGCAGGACCAGTGGTCAGGGATGATGGGAATTGTAGTCTCAAAACATCTGGAGGGCCGAGGTTGAGGAAGCCTGGGCTAATCTGATTCACAAGGCAGTGACTAAAGGACTGATGGTGACCATGTATGGAAATAAGGAGGCAAAACACAAAGGTTAGGTGAACTGGGCCACATTCATTAATTTAGTGCAACACATTTACGGAAAGGAAGCAGGTTGTGTGATGCTAACTGCACACAACAAACTGTGAGCCAGCACTGCGAAGGTAAGAGGGTAGTGTTTAATGGAAGGTACTGCCTTCCCATGAACCTCACCCTTTTGGGTGAGTAGGGTGCTTCACCACCTCCCAGGGCTCCACAACTCCCAGTGGGTGTTCGCAGGTGGACCTCAAAAGTGTTCCTCACTCTGTCAGCAAGTCTTGAGACCCTTCATCCTTAAAGCTGCCTAGATCTGAACTGCCTGATAACTTCATGCACTTACCTGCCATGGAAGATGACAGGTCTAGCTTAGTCTAGCTTTGTGTTGCTCAAGGTGCTGTTGCTCTGTTGTTGGTTATGAGCCAGGGGCTAAAAGCTGCAATTTCACACTTTTTGAGGATTTGCCATAAGGTTGCAGTTTCATCCCTGGAAACTGCATTGAAACCAATGGGGCTTCCAAGAAATGCATTTACTTTAAAGGCTGTACAGTACGTTGTGTCAGACAAAAGGGAGAACTGGGCAATCACACTTAGTTGGAAATAAGCCCCACTGGACTCTTTGGTGGGACATTTCTCAGTATATATGTTGAGGAAGTGACTGAATAAACCTTTTGTGCATACTATATTTTTACTGATAACTTGCTTCTCAGTTAACCAGCTTCTTCCATGTATAAAAAGAAAAAATATAGTAATAATTAAATGTTTTTTCTCCCCTCCTCAACAGATTCACATACAGGATGTAACCTTTAAAAATGGAAGCTTGTATAGGAAGCAACAGATAACAGTTGGAGCTTAAAGGAGCGGATGAACATTTCTCTTTGGATGTATTGTCTTTTAAGAACGATATGTTGATTCAGAAGGTCCGAAGAGAGAATCGTGAAATTTATTTCCTCTACCCAGTCACTGGATTTTTAAACAATTCCTTGGAGGTGGTGAATTTCCACTAAGGTGTGTGATGGAAAAAGCAGTGCGTCTCTGTGTCCGTAGCCCATACGTTGTGGATTAGTTTGCTGTTCCAAGGTACAAATTCCATTTTGAGGGACAAGGAACGGATGTGATGGATTTACCTTCAGAAATGAGCAGGCATGGAAGGAATCCGCTCAGCCACAAGCTAGAAGATCAGAAAAAGGTAAAAACTTACTTTTGATAATTGAATGCCTTTTAAAATTCGTATCCCCTTTCTCCACAAATATTTTTTTTAATGCTCTAACCTTTACAAAACACTGTGTAAAATTAAATGTGTTCTTATATGCATCCTTATTGCTATCAGTCTGTTTCTGTGCAGCTGATTTTCATTGCTACCTGATAATCTGACTTCCAAAGGGTCTTGAAATTATCTGGCAAATTGGTTGTCAAAAACATTCACTTTCCTGCCGTTCCTGACTCTGTGCCAAATGTCTCCTGTAGTAAGCAATATTGTTAACTTTGTGCTGACCTTGTTTGAATACGTTCTCCCTCACGATGGGAGTGACAATTTGCTCTTCCCAGACTCTTCTGATGGTAACTGTGAAAACTGCATTTCATTGTAATTAATGCTTGTTAGCATTATGTGTAGAATGATCAAATGTGTTGCATTTGCTTTTAAAAAATGGTCTTTAATTGAAGGAAGTAGAATAATTAAGCTATTGGATAGCCACATCCTGTTTCATGTTTCCTGGGATAATTTACAAACTTGATGAGGAAGAATACTTCCTGTTTTTAATAGGTGCCCTGTACAGCTGTTATTATGCTATGAGGGAACACAGGTGCAGCAGAGGTGTGTGTTTATCCCTGTCCCCAATGTTGTGTGAATTCTCCTGACTGCTTTGTGGGATGAAAGTTAACTTCTACAGCAGAGAACCTTTGTGTCTGTGGAGGCTCCCTCCATAATGGAGAACCTTGATTCTGACAGATCATTACACCGACCAGTTGAAAGTCAATTGATCTTCATTTTGCAAAAACCAAAAAGCAACCACAAACACCAATGCTACATGCTCTAAAAGAAAGCCTTTTTGGGTAGCTGTAGAGGAGACATTGTGTGGCAAAAGTAAGGTGTCCACCAGTGGATATTTTCGGAATATCCTTCTGCTGAGAAGGAAGTTGGCCTTGAACGGTTTCTTCTTGTCTTGTTTCTATATGTTCCATTTGCTGTGCAAAGCTATGAAGAAATGCAGTTACTATTGAAGTCTGGTTGCCTTTCATGGGTGTCTGAACAGCAAAATCTATCCCATTTAGTTTGTGTTGATGGTGTTAGGACATTTTATTGGCTGACTTAAGCTTCTCAGTATGTCATACTTGGCAGAAGGTTGAATAACAGTGCAATCCTATACATATCTACTCAGAAGTAAGAACCATTGAGTTCAATGGGACTTACTTCCAGGTAAGAGGGTATATGTTTGTAACATAAGACTGCTATGTTTGCCATTGAGGCAAAGGGAAATGGATTTTCCTTCTAATGTCACCTGTGTTCAGTTTCATAGCCCTGTGGTGGGTTTTATGGCTGTCTGTATAACAATAGGTGTGGTTTGAACAATCTGCTGATTGTTGTGGTTGCACTGTATTTTGTCTATTGTGTATGAAGTACCAGTAACTGATATGTATGAATCCAGTTTCTAGTGTTTTACATCCCAAGTTTTCAGTCTTGAAATGTCAACACTTCAGTTATAGAACCACCATTTTCAACCGGAGTCAGGTTGGTGAGAACCATTGAAAACCTTATTTATCTATTTTGCTAGTGGTATTGAAGATATTGGTTACTATAATTGGTTGTTGAATTGAATTTTAATGTCTGCATTTTCATTTCCAACAATAAAAAAAAATCATAAGAAAATCAAGTGTTTCTCTGCTTGTGAAGCAACAGCTGCTAACAAATTAGACAGCACTTGGAAAAATTGCTCATTTTTATGACTTCAGGAAACATTGCAATTCATGAGCACAGGGCACTGGTCAATGTTTCGGGAACTAACATTGCTGACCTTGTAATGAACTTAATATTTCACAATGTTAGTATTGTTGAGTTGAGTTGTTATATTTGGATTTTAAATGAAATTGTACCAGGCTGTCTATTGTAGTGATGCATTGATAGGTGTTAGTTTGTGTGTTATTCATCACTTAGGGCATAGTTATGTGGAAATGCAGCATACAAATTAAGATAATATAACAACACTGACTCAGCTACAGTTATACCAGAGTCCTTGAACAGATTCTTTCTGAGCCATCCCTAAACTGGTGGGCAGTATCCACTCATTTAGGCTGAAGAGATGATTTACATAGGCCTGGTTTGCATGTAATGCTAAGTCAAACTCACTCCAGACAAACCACCCACTGTATCAAAGGTTTTGTTCTTGGCTGACCAAGAGAGTGGATGAAATGCTAGGCCAAACCATGATATCTTTTCTCTGACAATGCTTCCTGTGACTCATGTATGCATCACCATGCAGCTCTGGAAAGCATCAGTGCCATCTCAGAAGAGGCATTCTCTCCTTTATGGTTATTTATTTAACATTGGTAAAAATATCACAAATGCAAAACATATAAACATAAAGGATAAGATTTTAGAGTCTTCTCCCTTTTCTGACTTTGAAGGTAAAACTACTTTCAGAAATCCTCAATGAATGCAGTATATTTTTGCTTAAGTGCTCTACAGAACTAGTTTGCTGGATGCAAACTGCTCATATTGCTTACTATCTTCAAAGGACACCTGCTAGCACTGAACAGACAAAGAGGAATGCTTGAATGACTGCTGCAGCTGTAGCCTTGTCGGGCTCAGGAGATGTGTATTTTATGTGTGTTCCCATTCCATGAGGCACTTTTTACAAAACATGGTCTTGCTTTGCAATGTTGCATTTATTAGTTACTGCTATGCATTTCACCAACAACAGGTTTGAGCTCCTGTTGCTACCACATAGCTGATCGCAAATTAATTTCATTAAGGCATAGTAGCAGCTATACTGTTTTGTGTCTGTGCTCAAAACAGCTCAGCTATTTAGCAATTGTTTGTGTTAGCAGGTTCTTGTGTTGCTGAAATGAACAGTGCTTCATATTTATTGATAAGCACTAGGTGAAGCAAGTTGCAGGGGAGGGGAAAGAGAGTTTGGTCTGATTACTTTCTTGGCTTGGGGTAATTGTATATTCAGTGCTAACTAGATTCTCTGTGAGTGGATTGATGTGGCATCATGGAGATCTTCCTGTACTCACATACTTGTGACATCATTGCAGTGCTTTTAAACATTTTCCCTCCAAAGCTCTTGCATCTGCAATCCTGAAGAACTCGGTTGTCAGTGTTTAAATTGTCTTCCACCTCTGAACGCCTTGGAGAAGAACTTGACAAGATGACACTAATGTGTGAATGTATCTCATAAACCAAAATACAAAATGTGTGGGTTATTTTATTCATGAAAAAACCCCCTAATGATTAAGTGTTACAGCTTTGTATACCTGTGGGAATTAAATAGCATTTTTCTATAAATATGAAGCAAAACAACAGCTTACGTTAAAATTCTTCTTTAATTGAACAAGTTCATGACCATCATTTCCTTGTCTTTCCTTCCCCACAATGTTGTCAGTTTTCCATGTGATGATGAGATCAGCTGATGGCATGTAAAATTGCCCTTCATCGTGTCCCTGCTTTCCCAATTAAGAGAGCTGTCTAGATCCTGCTCTTATTGTACTTATGTCTTGTGGTAGACCAAAACCATAAACAGGAGCAAGGCACACAGAATCATTAGTTTATAATGATAGCACACACCTAATCTGTGGATAACTGCTGTTGGTTTCACAGGCACCATCAGCCCCGGGTGAGTGTAGTGATGGTCAATGATGGGGGGGAAACCTATATCAACAAATTACTAGGAATCTGTCACCTTCCGTGTGTTTTCAGGCAGGGGTGGGAGTAGCCCTGGGTCTGCAGAACTGAAGGGAATATGCTTTGGCCCTTTCTACTGACCTGAGACCTAAGGGTTTGTTGGAGATTGCATCACTTGTCTTCTAGGAAGAATGTTGCAGAAAGGGAAAAACCAGGTTGGTCAAAGAAACAGTGGCTGTGGGAGTGCTTGATTCCACACTTCTTGCTTGAAAGAGCACTTCAGTCCAGCTACTGTTGCTGGGTAGATTTAGGCTTTCAGTACCCTTTACCTCCTGCAGAGGCAGGGGATTTTTTAGGATGGTCCCTTCTTGGAGGCTGATGGATCCAATTGTCTTCCAAGCAGCTCTAGAATATTTTCTGGCTGATATGACTGGTGCTCCTGTTGAAACCCTGGCCAATTTGTAGAACATGAGAATGGCTTGGGCCATGGATAACATGATCACCCCTGCACTTCATATAGTCTGCTTGGCTCCTTGGTGTACTCCAGAACTCAGGGCGTTGAAACAAGTTGGCTTGAACACAAGTGGAGGAAAACTACAGACAAATGCAATCAAACACTGGCGAGTGCTTATTATCAAGTTTACTCAGTGACAGTGAAGGCAATAAAGAAGGCATACTTTGCTGCCTCCAGTGCATTCTCACCATGCTATCTGGCAGTGATTTTCTGGGTAGTCTGGGGCCTTTTACAATCTGGTCCAAAGTAGGTGGTAGAACCAGTGGTAGCTCTCTGTGACTCATTTGCAAAACATTTTGAGGATGAAATCACTTGCATCTGCCAGGACCTTGACACTGCTGTTACAGGAGATGAATCTCAAGAGGCATGCAGAGCACCATGTAGTCCAGTTATCTTAGCAAAATTTGAAGATATGGACACAGTGCTTGGTTTGGTCCAGGCTCTTGCTCCTTGCCCCTCATTGCTGATAAAAAGTAGCAAGGAGGGGACAGCTGATTGGGCCAGGGTAGTGATCAATACTTCCTTGTGAGAGGGGCTGGCTTTTAAATATTGCATTGGTTTCAAATATCATTGAAATCTGTTGAAAGTCACTTTGAGGCTAGTTCAGAAAAGAAGTTAAGAAACCACACCCTTTTTATTGGCTGTATCTAGCATCTGGTTAATTAATTTCACTTAGTTATTTGTACTGCACAAATCCCTGTACATTTTATAAAAATATGACAGCCCTGTAATTAACTTACTCCAAATTGGGGGAAATGAAGCCTGTGGCCCCACATATGTGGTTGGACTCCAACTCCTATCAGCTCTAGCCAACATGGCCAGTGGTCAGGGATGATGGGGCTTGCAGTCCAGCAACAACTACAGAACTACAGGTTCCTCATTCCTGCTCTAGTTCTAGCTTGCTGTATGGTTTGTGAGCACTTACTGAAACAAAGGTGAACACCAGTTTTTTTTTTAACTGAGCACTATATTTCATTATATACATATACAACAGATCTAGAATTGCTGCCAGCGTTCTGCTTACTTTAAGAATGTGTTGCCCAAGTGATGTAAGACTACTGTAACTATTTAGATTTAGAATGAAATAGAAGAACATAGAGGCTTTTTTGTTTTTAATGTAGCCAGGAATGTGCATTGCTTTAGTTGTCGTAATAAATAGTATACATGATCTTAAATTGTCCTGAAAGGCATTGCCATTCAGCAGCCCGCTCATGAGAATTCACACTTTCTCGCTTCTTTCCCCTGGAAATTCCTGAGGTACTGAAGTATATCGCACAAGGTCAGTTGCATCCCTCCTGATTTCCTTTGGTTCAGCATCACACAGAAAACGCATTGCACTCTTATGTAATCAATTGACTTTGAAGTTTGCAATGAAAGGATGCAAACTTTGGTTTGTGACCAAAGGATGCTGTCAGTGCAGCTTGAAATCCATACCTACATGGCAAGAATGCCAATGAATTTGAAATCTGCTTACCCAAGCAATCAGCTGTTGAAGCAGCCTCTGGATTTGAAGTACCCTTGACTGCTGTATTCTGTGCCTGGAGCGGATGAGATAGATGAAGATGCTTTTTGATCATTTGTGCTCTGGAAAACCCTCTAGTACTCATGAGGATTTTCCTGCTTGAGGGACAGAAGTCAAGCGTATACATAGATAACTAATTCTCTGTATTATGCCAAAGAGCAGAGAAATGTTTGTGACACATACCTCACTACTTTTAGTGAATGAGCAGCAAAAGAAGGTAACACTGCTGTTACACACACACACACACACACGAGAGAGAGAGAGAGAGAGAGAGAGAGAATGAATTAAGGCTGTCTCATTTTCGAATTAGTTTTCGAAAAACATGCGCATTGTCTATATTAAAATTAAACTGTGAAACTTAGCATTTTAAGTTTGTTGACAACACTATTGCTTCCTTTATTTATTGAAAATATCTGAGATTTATCCAGCAGTGCAATTCGGGGTTCCAGAATTAGGGTCACAGGTTTCCCATTCCTGATGTAGGAAGTCAGGGTCAGTTTAGCACTCTGAGGAGTCATTTAAGATGGTTTAGGAGTTTAAAAGCATAGGAGAAAATATTTCCTTTTTAATGGTGTCTAATCAGCAGGCTCAGTCATCAATAACATCAGAGGGGTGATCCACCCATGAGGTGGGATAACTGTTCTTGATGTAAGCCTGCATGTATGCAAGTAACATCCAAAAAATTAGGTGACAACCACAAGGAATAACCTTGAGAAATAAAAAGGATATAGCCTGCCCGACAAAAGTGTGGATTTAAAGTAGGGATGGGGAATCCGTAGCCCTCCAGATGTTGTTGAACTACAACTTACATCGTCCCTCACCATTGGCCATGCTGGGTTTTGCTGATGTGAGTTGGAGTACAACAACCTATGGAGAGCCAAAGTTTAAAGATTTAAAAGAATCTTGGAATTATGGGACATTGAGGAATGATGCCTCCTTATTCCAGCCAGTGTTTTCAAAATGCAAAAGCAGTGGGTCTTCTCCATTCAGATGCCAGTTGCAATCATTCTCTTAAGTTTAATTTGCCATTTAGTAAATAGTAGTATTTCTCTAAACCCAGACAACAATGAAGCAAAATAAGCCATTTGTGTTCAAATTAGTAGATGACTGCATAATAGAAGAGACTTACAACAGTAAAGAGAAGACTAAAAAGTTACCTGCCTGGCTTCTGTTGTTCATTCTTTAAAGGTCTTGCTTTTATTCTTTGATTCCACTTTTCTTTTAAGGAGTCTTTAAGGTAGTTGACAAAATAATAAAAGGCAACTTTTAATTGCTGCATGTGTTGGGCAGGAATTCATGGAGAATGCAGCTGGGGAGGGAAGCTACAATCCCCATAAAAGCCAACGCTCTCTGGCAGAGGGGGGGGGACTGGATCTTTCAAGTCTAGTTGGTTTGTGTGTGTTTGTAAGCCCACTTGCAGGTTTCCTCAACCCTAGTCTGCATATTCATTAGAAATAAAGTTCCCCAGAGCCAGCTGTTTCAAGGTAACCCACCATAATGGGTTGTCTCCAAAATCTTCATGAAAAGTTCATATTTAGAATGTAGATGGGAAAGCCGGGGAAGAGTTTGAACATAATACAACATTAGGAAATGGAACCTGCTGTCTCAAAGGTGAAATGGGGTCTCTGAGAGTAGGTGATCCTGAAGCTGCAAGCTAAGTCCTGGAGCTAACCAGAGTGCTGAAATGACCAAGTTCCTCTGTGTTGTAAAGCAACACCTGAATTAGAATGAGACCTGCCTGCATAGCTCTAATGAACTGACAGTTAAATATGAGAGAGAGCAGTAAAGGCGTATGAATTTATTTGTTTCTGCTTACCTTATTTATTCATGTTCCTATAATTGCTGTATTTTTGTTCACATTTGTACATTTCTGCCCTGATTTCAGATGAGTAAATCTGACATTGCTTCCTCACCAAGAGGTTAATAATGCTTACTAATGCCAGCCCAACCTGTAACTTCCTTACGTAGTGGCCTAAACTAAAATGCAGGGCTTAAAATACCAGTGCCTACACAACAAGCAGTAGTTGTGAAGCTGTGTAAAGTGGATGAGAGGTTCCTCTAATGTGAAACAGTATGTTCAGACTTTGTTGTCATGGTTACAAATTATTTGCAATAGTACTGTTGTCCTATATAAGCTACTACACTATGCATCTCATTTAAAATACAGTGGTACCTCGGTTTACGAACTTAATCCGTTCCAGAAGTCAGTTCTTAAACCAAAACCATTCTTAAATCAAGGCACGCTTTCCCTAATGAGGCCTCTCACCACTGGTGCCCTTCCACCGTCCGGATTCCATTCTTAGACCGAGGTAAAGTTCTCAAACCAAGACCCTAGTTCCGGTTTTGCAGAGTTTGTAAACTGAATAGTTTGTAAACAGGGCTGTTCTTAAACCGAGGTACCACTGCATTAGTATTTTTATTTACTCATGTGGCTTTTTTGTGAAGAAGCGAGAAGGAAAAGTATATGATAAAAAGAAGACAGCAAGACAACTTAAGCTGATAATAGGACACACCTCAGGGGAGCAGGACATCAGGGAAGGAATGGAATGGACATATGCAACGGCCTTTTTAATTTTCAAATCCAATTTGGGAACAGTGCACACCAAATGTTGGTCAGTGCTCTAACATATATTGGATCCCCCAGTCGATGTTCAAATTTCCTCAGCAGCAACCCAGTGGAACAGGGAATGAAGCTTAATGCATAAAACCACAGACTTAAGGTTGTAACTGAGGGGTTATCCACATTTCTGGTTGCCCCACTGCTTTCCCTCAGGAAAACTGCTGAATCAGATCAAACATCAACTGGGTTTTCTCCAGATAGATGTTTGCTCTGATTTTCTGCTGAAGTGTGGGCTTTCCAGGGGAAAGTGGTGGGACAAAAGCAAAACTGCTTGGACCCATTCCTAGAAAGCATGGGGCAAGTGGAAAACTGCTCAGACTCATGCATTCTAGGCACAGGGCAAGTGGAAGCGTGGACAAGCCCTGAAACAAATCACTTGGTTTGTTAATTAACAAAGTCGAATAGTATTATTAAATTGTGAAATAGAATCAAAAATAAAAGAAGTTGCATAAAAATAAACAAATAAACAAACTTGCATATGATGAACTTTAAAGCAATTTGATCTATTTTGCATAAACTGATTAAAATGAAAATGGAAGATGTTCATAGGATTGGAACACCAAGAGGACATTTACTGTCTTATTTGGATAACTAAGAAACCCAGATAACGAAGTTTATATTATATTAAAAGAATAGTAATTTCAGGGAGTCTACTTTTGGTTTCAAATAGTTCCAAATTTCTGTGGGACTTTGTAGTCATGCATAAGATTATGCTGCGGGTCACCTTAGTGCAATTAGTAATTTCTCCAAGCTACCACAATGCCCTCCTCCCCACACCCAAATAGCACATGTAATAAAATAGCGCATATAATGGGGTTCATCTCCAGATGCAATAAGCAGTCAAGCTAGGGCATCTGCTGTATTCATGTGAATTTAATGCATCTTTGAATCTAATGCACACCTCAGTTTTCACAACGTAATTTGGCCAAAAGAGGTACACATTACATTTGAGTAAATATGATAGGTTTGTTGTGATTGTTTCAACATAATGCAGGTACTTTTTTAGTGGGCTGTTTCCCCCAGCCAATTTTCTGTTTTATAGATCTGCCTGTGTAGGGCAGCCTTGCTCTCCTCAGTGCATGATGGAGACTGGGCTGGCTATGCAAGAAGTAAGATTAATTATAGCACATATGGATGAAACCACTAATTACACACACAGTCACTGCATGCTTAGTAAAAATAGCTCAACTGTATTTGAGTTCAGTCAAATCAAATAGCACTTTCCTATTGAATTATTTGACCTATGCAGTGTACTCAATCAGAATTTCAGAAACAAACAGCTTTTCTAAAAGCCAAAACCAGTATGGGGGAGAGGGAGTACTATTAGGCCCATGCAATACCTGTTGTTGAGAGTGCATGCACACACCCACACTGCATGTGCAATCTGTAAACAACCACATCTATTTCCTACTCATTTCCCCCAAGCTATATTGTTTCTATTGACACCATCATAGGCAATTCTATGGAATGTGGGGCTTAAATAATTGTTAATAGACCCCAGCTTGCTGAGTAGTCTGTCTGTTACTTGATATTATTAATAAGTGACATTGAAAAGGCAATTTTAAAGCACATGCTATATAAGGACAGTTTATAAGCAAAGCTATCACTGTGTGATTGACAAAGAAGAAACGAACCTCTAATTTGCAATCGTTAAATCGAATGCTAAGTGTTATGACTGAGATTACCAGTTCCTGGAAATCTCAGGATGTGCGAGTCTTCCTGTGCTCAGGTCCTGCTTGCGCGCTTCTCATAGGCATCTCATTGGCTCTGGTGAGAACAGGTTGCTGGACTAGATGGGCCACTGGCCTGATTCAGCAGGCTCCTATGTTCTTATCTAGCCCAGTTCTGTCTCTACAAACTGGCAGCAGCTCTCTAGGATTTCAGAGAAGGGTTTGGGGCTTGAACTTGGGGCCTTCTACATGCAAGACAGGTACTTTACCACTGAGCTGCAGGTAGGCAGCAAACGTTTCTTCATGTGCAAAAATGTGTCTTCAGCTCACTCCCAAGTGGGAGCTTGGGTGCAGAATTGCTGTTTATCCCTGTATTCTTTGTCACCATTTCAGAGAGGCTATTCATACTGATATATAGGTAAGGGTAAAGGGACCCCTGACCATTAGGTCCAGTCGTGGCTGACTCTGGGGTTGCGGCGCTCATCTTGCTTTACTGGCCGAGGGAGCAGGCGTTTGTCCACAGACAGCTTCCGGGTCATGTGGCCAGCATGACTAAGGCGCTTCTGGCGAACCAGAGCAGCGCACGGAAAGACCGTTTACCTTCCCGTCGGAGCGGTACCTATTTATCAACTTACACTTTGACGTGCTTTTGAACTGCTAGGTGGGCAGGAGCAGGGACCGAGCAATGGGAGCTCACCCCGTCGCGGGGATTCGAACCGCTGATCTTCCGATCTGCAAGTCCTAGGCTCTGTGGTTTAACCCACAGCGCCACTCACGTCCCATATATATATATATATATATATATATATATATATATATATTTGCTTTCGTAGATTTTCACGGGTACAGGAATGCAGGTTTTGGTGTCTTCGGGTGTCTTCCCGTGTAAGAGTCGGGGTGTCTGTGTGACGTTTCGACGAGGTCTCACTCGTCATCTTCAGGCTGGTGCTTTCGGCTTCTTGTTACTGGAACAGAGCAGAGTCTGGTGTTTGAGTTCAGGCTGGTGCTTTCGGCTTCTTGTTACTGGAACAGAGCAGAGTCTGGCATGGCCCTCCTTCCTTATATCAAGGGCACTACAGACAAAATCAGCAAAATCCTCCATAAACACAATATCAAAACAGCCTTCTGCACCAACCAAAAAATAGCCAATATCCTCAGAAACCCAAAAGACAAAATCCAGCTGGAAAACCAAGGGGTCTATGAAATACCCTGCAAAGTCTGCCCAGCCACGTACATTGGACAAACAAACAGACGAATAAATGCACGTATCGCAGAACACAAGAATGCCGTCAAAAAAGAAGAAAAAACTTCCTCTCTTTTCCAACACATGAAAGAAACAGGACACGAAATTAATTTTGCAGATTCCAAATTGCTCTTTAACATGGAACATCACCACAAGAGAATAATCATGGAAGCCATCGAGATAGAGAAACACCCTCACAACATGAACAAGCGTGACGACACGTCCCGCCTGCCAGACATCTGGAAATTAGCCCTCCCCACAAAAACCGACACCAGAACCAGAGGCACACAGAACGCCGTCACCAATCAACCACACCAGACCCAAACCCAGACCCTCTCCACAGACATATTACAGACTCCATCCAGTAGCCAAACTATAGTGGCACCTCCGGATGCTGCACCCCCCTGCAATCCCTACACAGATCTGGCTGGCACAAGGCACAAAACCATAGCTCGCCCCTATACACGAAGCCAAGCCAGAGCACAACTAAATGCAGCACAGCCATCTTCTCAGAAAAACTCTTCACAAGCTCAAGAGGTCAAGACACGAAAGCTTTAGCAACTAATCTACACTTAATGACCCACCCAGTGATATTCAGAATATCACTCATGAAATCACCCAAGATATCCCTCAAGTAATTAAGGAACAAAAGAAGAAAAGGCACACTAATCTAGGAACTTCCTCTCTGCCCAGAACGTTGGAGGCTATACACCACACCCCTCAACAGTATTTATAGGAACTCAAACACCAGACTCTGCTCTGTTCCAGTAACAAGAAGCCGAAAGCACCAGCCTGAAGATGATGAGTGAGACCTCGTCGAAACGTCGCACAGACACCCCGACTCTTACACGGGAAGACACCCGAAGACACCAAAACCTGCATTCCTGTACCCGTGAAAATCTACGAAAGCATATATATATATATATATATAGATAGATAGATAGATAGATAGATAGATATAGATAGATAGATATAGATATAGATATAGATATAGATATATAGTCCCACAGTAAACAAATGGTATCAATGCAGCCTCATGCCAACTAGCTAAAATCTTGCTGCTTAGGAGAGCTTTTGAGCCATGAACACTTTTTGAAAGATGCTTTTAAAATTTGTTTTCAACTTGTTGCATTGTTTTTTACTTGCTAGAAGATGCCAGATTGTTTTAATGGCTGCTTTGTTGCTGTTTCCCCTCCTGTTCTGGTGCTTTTTAAAATTTTGATGTACTTTGATGTTGGCTGCCTTGAGTAAAGGTAGGATATTAATGTTTTAAATAGGTAGGTGTTATTCTCCTTGTACTGAAATCCAAACATGTGTCCCACATTATTCTATTATTTCTAAATCTGGAATGAAGCTCCTTAAGGCATTGCAAAATATAAGGTAAAGGTAAAGGGACCCCTGACCATTAGCTCCAGTCGTGGACGACTCTGGGGTTGTGGCACTCATCTCGCTTTATTGGCCGAGGGAGCCAGCGTACAGCTTCCGGGTCGTGTGGCCAGCATGACTTAGCTGCTTCTGGCGAACCAGAGCAGCGCACGGAAACGCCGTTTTACCTTCCTGATGGAGCAGTACCTATTTATCTACTTGCACTTTGACGTGCTTTCGAACTGCTAGGTTGGCAGGAGCTGGGACCAAGCAACGGGAACTCACCCCATCGCGGGGATTCGAACCGCCAACCTTCTGATCGGCAAGTCCTAGGCTCTGTGGTTTAACCCACAGCGCCACCCGCGTCCCTAGTATAGCTGCATCTTATTTGTGGCCCCAGTGGAACCCTGCAGATGTGGCATGAATGGACCATAAAGGGATCTACTTTAGTCTAGCCGACTTGCTCAGGGGAGAATTTGTCAGACAAATAAAATTGTTGGGGACTTAATCCATTGCCTCATTTAAAACTTGCAATAATTAGTACACACACATTAAAAATGATGAACATCTCATCGGTTTGAAAAGGGCAGAGAAGATGGCTCATCTTAATTAAAATAAAATTCTGTTTTCTTCCTCATCAATATAAAGGGGAGTGATTTTTTTTTGGGGGGGGGGAAGGAAGTGATTTGAGTAACTGTTTAATATTCCATAATTTTTTTGTGGTATTTTCATAGGTTTAACATTAAATCTTAATCATTGCACAAGGTCGCTATCGGCTTTGATCTCTTGTCCCAGTAGAAAGACTGTGCGCATGAGTCTGCAAGACCTTTTGGAACTGTGAAGTTCTAATTATCTTTTGTTCGCTGCTGCAGGGTTTTTGTGTCCTTGTGCCAGTCTCTTTAATTGCACAGGGGTTTGTGGACAGTGAAACTACCTGGAAAAGAACGTAGCAGATTAAGAGAAGAAAAACTGCCCTGGACCACTGAGAGCTGGAAAGTGTCTGGGGGCATGCTTCTAAAAGAGATGTTTCTGTGCCTCTCGAGAACAAAAAGAAGCTGCTTAGAGACAGCAGACTGGATCCCTGTCTGCTCTGTCAGTCCTGGCTATATTGCACCATAAATTTAATAGAGACCTGGGGAGTGTGCAAATGCATGGCATCGAATCCTAGGGAAGCCTGAAAGCGATTGTAAGGCAAGAGTTCTATATACTAGTTTTACTGGATGTGCGCATTTAGCAATACTTTAATATGTCCTTTTAAAATTTAAAAATAAATGCAGAGATATGCCAGAACAATCTCTGTCACTTGCCCTGGGGTGTACTGCCTTTATATGATTAGTGTGAAGTCTTTTATTTATTTATTTGAATATAACTATATCTATCTATCTATCTATCTATCTATCTATCATCTATCTATCTATCTATCTATCTATCTATCTATCTATCTATCTACCTACCTAATGTATGACATGGATGATGACATTAGAACACCTGACTGGAAGAAACTATAGAACATGGCAGATGGTTTCCTATCAAATCAATAAGCATTCTTTATCAGAAATTATTTATTATTATTTATTAAATCTATAAACTGCCCTTGATCTGAAGATCTCAGGGCAATTCACAAGATAAAGCAAGCATTTTAATGCATGTTTATGCATCCAGCTTAGCAGTGGCCTACCATGAGGAATGCTTTCTGAGGCAGCACTCTGGAAAGGGCAGTAGATTTGGATCTGGATGCCATGCCCACCTCCTTGCCACCTGCCTGCTTCCTTGAAGCAGCGGTGATACCTCCCCCCTGAGAAAGTTTCTTGATACTTGCATATTCCTTTCTATCCTCCATCCAGGCAAGTACTCATCTATCTCCCCCCCCCAACATTCCTCCTCTTTCCATTCCACTGACATCTTCCTTTGTGCCTTTTGCAGCATGGGTTACAGCTGGAGACTGAAGCTGTTCTCTTGCAAAGGCAGGAGTCTGCCCATCAAGAGATAGCTGCACAAGCAGCACAGTACTTGAGCAGGACTATGTGGGTTAGTGTTTTGATAGATGTACAGAAAAGGAAGGCAAAATAGGACAAAGTGCAATGGGGAGGAAAACTGCTGTGAGTGAAGCAAGGGAGCCAGAATGGAAAAGGAAAATGGAAGGGCAGAAGGGGACAGGAAAAGCAAGGAAGACTTTCCCTATCCTCCTCCTCTCTTCTTCTCCATTTTGTTCTCCTTGTTTGACTAAACTCCCTCCCCTTATTGCTATGTGTTTATAACTAAAGGCATGTTGGAGTAACCAGACATAAGAAGAGGTTAATTTCCTTCATGGAGTATAAATCACTATGGATGAGCTAATCATAGGTGCAAGTTCAGCCAAGGCAGTTGTGATGATAATGGCCCAGTGCCTCAACTATATCTGTGATTAATGTACGTCAGCTCAGTTAGTTAGTATGTGAGTCATCAGTCTGTTGGTGTTATTTGTCCAGTGTAATGCTTTGAATTCCTGGAGTTTATTTGGAGCAATGGAGATACTTTGTACTCGTATGTAGCTGTATATAACTGTATCTAAGTCCAGAACTGTTTTACTGAACGTTATCTTCCGTAACAGTAAACTATTTTTAAAATAAGATTTTATTAAAGCTTTTTCATAATACAATAAGTTAAAAGAAACTAATCTAAATAAAAAAATAAATAAAAAATGTAGAAAAGAATAAAAATAGCAAAATATTTAATCAGTTATTCAGGTGTCATGCTGCTATTGTGATTTCTTTCTTTCTTTCTTTCTTTCTTTCTTTCTTTCTTTCTTTCTTTCTTTCTTTTCAATTTGAATCAGGTAACTAAAATAGTATAAAAATTTACAGAATTATATAAAAATCATGTTCAAAACATTCTTGCAATTCATGTGCATTATACCTTTCTATCTTTATGCCACTTGGAATATATATTAACAAACCTGCCAAGAGGATTAGAAACAGTCAAGATCATTTTCATTTGTATCTTTCTGTAGCTGTAAACAGTAGAAAGGCCTCATCTGTCTGTGAGCTCATCAGCCTGCATCTTCTGCCAAGAGCTTTGTGGTGATAGTCCTTATTAGATCTAATCTCTGGTGTTGGCTGTGACATTGCTGTTCACTGTACAAGTAATTTAATGAGACTGAGGAATCCATATGTTAAAATGTTTGTGGTTTATTTTAGTTTGGATGCTGGAATGTTTGACACAATGAACTGCTGATGAAGGAAAAATTGGGACTTAAAATGTTTTTGTCTGCACCACGCAAGAGATCTGGGCTTCAAAATATCAGTTTAGAAATGTGCAAGCCAAGCAAGAGTAAGCTTAAAACTCTATATTGATAATCCTAAAGCAGTCACCCTTGAACACTGGTAGAATGATAGGATATAAATCTATGTATATTAGTTTTGTTTCAGAAACAAAAGGTGGAGAATGGACTATTTCTTGCTTTGCGTATTTAACTTGGTTAGATGAAAGTAACTTTTAACATTGCAGCATAGCCTCCCAAAGGTACCCAGAGTCCTATCATTAAGACAATAAGGTATTGTCGTGCCACAAAAAGGCTGTATACAAAAATAATTTGAACTGTCAAAGTGCACTTGTGTTTTTTTTTCAAACAAATATTACTTTCTCCAGGATCTTAGGGAAAACCAACTGCACATTTACAGCAGACGCTTCTGTGCACATCACTGATTGGCCAGTGATTGGGAGTTAATAAGCCCCCTGGTTTTCCGATGATTAGAAAAAATGATTTTTTTTTAAAGATAAGGAGACAACAAACATTTAGTTCAATAAACTTGCACATATCACTTCCAAAAATAAAAAGGCAAACCTGAAGCATTCAGCATTCACATTACTGGCAAATTTCCATTAGACGTCTTATTAAAGTGAGGTGAAAAAACCCCATGATGAGTCGTCCCCCCCATACACTTTTCTTCAGAGCATAATATATTGCAACAGACAAGGAGAGAATAGTACAGTGGTACCTCAGGTTACAGATGGTTCTGGTTACAGACTCTGCTAACCCAGAAATAGTACCTCGGATTAAGAACTTTATTTCAGGATGAGAACAGAAATTGTGCGGCGGTGGCATGGTGACAGTGGGAGGCCTCATTAGCTAAAGTGGTACCTCAGGTTAAGAACAGTTTCAGGTTAAGAACAGACCTCCAGAATGAATTAAGCTCTTAACCTGAGGTACCACTGTATGATGAGAATAGCAACGATACAAGGCAAAACTGGAAGAGGATGGAGACATATTGTATCTCAGCAGGGAGGGAGCTCCGTAGGACTGGTGCCACCAGTGAAAAAACCCACCTCTATGTTACCACAAGCAACACGGATTCAGACTTACGGTACATAGTTATCAAGTGATTTGCATAATATGTAAAATAGGCTACCCAGGTTTGGGGAACAGGATTTCCATCTCCCAACTTTTTCAGGTTCATTGCCCCTATCCACTTGAAATACCGTATATGAAGCCCATATATTTGCCATATTTGAAGTCCATTTGCCATATATGAATTCCATTGCACAAAGAGCAACATGGGAATAACTTGTGTGATTTGAAATGGTCCTCTGGGGAGCTTACAGTGAAGAAGGCTCTGATAACGGGCAGGAATATTGACTTTGAGACATAATTATGAAGTAGCTGGATTTGTACTGGGTCAGAAAACACTCCCTGCAGCCCTCTTGAAATATGAAATTAGCACAAGAATTTAATGAGGTACGCATGATAAATGGATGTATTTCCACAAAATCAGTTAAAAGAGAACGGTTTGAGACAGCTTGAGATAGAATTGTGAAATACCCAATGTTATGCAAGTTCGAAAAAAGAATTAATTCTGAAGAGTAGTTATTAGGTGACGAATTGGTGTAGAACCAAGGTTTGAAAAATAAAAAAGAGGGAAAGAGGTGGCAATATTAATTCCCTAATATTGCCACCCCTTTTTTATTTTTCTAACCTTGGTAATTCTGTATTGATTTGTTTTGTTTTGGATGTTGTATGTGATGCCAATAAAAGGTTTTACGAATACGAATATTAGGGAGAGGCAGGACAATAGCCAATAAGAAGAATATAGTGCCACATTTATCCAGACTATGGGGACATTGTCATGGGGACAGGGTGGGTAAAAGAAGAAGCACAAATTACCCACAACCTAAACATGGTGCAGTGAAGTGAGGACTGCATCAGCTTGTCACATTTACTGAGATCCAAAGAGCTACTCTGAGTATGTGTGCTCTTGAACACTGCCACCCACCCCCATCCTATATAACCATCTTAAAAGCCCTCTGTTTGCCATATAACATGAGTAGCTTCTGTTTTAAAAAATGTACGTCCACTTGGTATGCTGAACTGGTTGTTCCATGCTTGGGGTTCCTTTTTTTCAATTTTCAGTGATGGGTGCACTGGCAGAGGAAGAGGGGTGTGGGGGAGCGCACTGCCCCTGGTAGCCCGATCCCGGTGGGGTGCCATCGTAGATGCCCCCATGCCCCTGTGGGCGGTACGCCACACCCCCGGGATGTTCGCCAGCCATGCCCCTGCTGCTCTCCACCCCCAGGTGCCGGAGCATGAACCTGAATGGGTGGTGTGAATGTGAGCAGATATGGTCATGATATGTACTGTATAAGCTCTTTTTTAAAAAAAAAAAAAGATGCTCTGCATCGGTGAACTTGGTGGCCATTCATTAGCACAAAATTTGTCTTGCAGTGTTCAGAGTCAGAAGGTCAGCTTGAAGGGAAGATTAAGTATAGTTAAGGCCTTATATTTCTTTCTAATGAGCCTATTTTTAAAACTAATGGCTTTAATGCAGATTGCTCTAGAAAGTAAATATTGTTTCCTGTCAGTTTATGAGCAACAAAGAAAGCACAGTAAAAACCTCTCCATGTGCACGTAAATGTCTATCCCTTTCCTGCAGGAAGATAGTTGCCATCAGTGATTTCTCTTCTAAAGTAAGTGTTCAGATAATTTATTTTATGGGAGCTCTGTGGATTTGATGGATTGCAATTTTATTGCTATTTCCAGAAGATATAATGGAAGGTCTCTCTGGGAGGAGGAATTCGCTGGGGTTGTATAGTCAGGAGGCAATTGAAAATGAGTATGTGTTCATAAATTGTCAGTATAGAAATGTATAGGCGGCAGAAAATAATTTGAATATTTTTTCCTTGGTAGTTGGCTTGGTAAAGTAGTTGATAAAGTTGAAGCAATTTGTTTTGAAAGTTTGGAAAGTAAGACTATCAGTTCTCTGTTAGATTTTGTTTATTATTGTTGCACATCTTATTGTTTCCTGCCATCAGTAGGTTTCTGAGAGTTCCATCATTCATGGCTGCAATCCTATGCTTGTTTATCTGGGGATATGCTGAGTTGAAAATACTGGGGTTTGCATCTGAATAAATACACATAGGATAGTGCTGTTCATTCTACTTTTTTTTCCTGCATGGAGAAAAAAATATCTTGCCCATTATAGTTCTAAAAAATGTAATATATTAAACATAGAGATTTTTTTTGGGGAGGGTAGGTAACAAAATAATATGACAGGCTTCTATTTATTTTATTCTTAATGTTTTGAGAAACAATAAAGGACACTTAAGATCAAAGTGTCTGTTCTAATGATTTGTGGATCTGATATAAATCGCACAGTAGATAAACGAGAACCTCCTACAACAATTTAAATTTAACAGGAAAACACCTTGGCCAGAATTTTCTTCTGTGTTGCGACAGTATAAGAATCTCATCCCAAGCTGTAAAAAGTGTTGCGAGTCATGTACTGCACATTACTGATCTAAAACATACTACTTAAAGCTCCTTAACTTCTAGGGCAGCTTTGAATCTGTAAATTACACTATTTGGCTTCAAAAGGTGAAGAGACACTGTTCCTGCAAGCCTAGAGATTAAAAAGTTGAGTGGAAAAAGAGCATTGACAGCTCAAGCTCTGTGTAATAATCCCGGCAACTCAAAATCTGCACACCAAGTAATCCTTGAGGGGAGAGGGAGACACACACACACAAAAACAGCTCCCTTTTCAGAAGCTTCCTAAGAAAAGAATGGGAGGAGCTGGCCTGCTTCTGGTTATACCAACTGGGTTTTTTATTTTTTAAAAAGTTTCTTCTTGTGCTGTCCAAGCAAATTTACATCTTTTCTTAATTCTGTACCAACTTAAATGCTTGCTTGCAAATGTTATGAGAAGCTCTAAATCAGCGACTTTTAGAAATAGACTGACATGACTTACTACAACATACTTTGAATCATCATTCTGCCCTAGTACTTTTTTTTTATCATCAAACATATACCTCAGCTACATTTTGTACAATTCAACCACAAATCCTGCAAGGCAAAAGCATGATGTGCCATCTCTGTGTAATAGATAGTGCTGCATAGATCTTATAGGAATAGCCATGTGGACCAAAAATGGCAAACCAGCAGCCCTACAGATATTGTTGGATTCTTATGGCTGATCATATAATACATACCATCCCATCCCATACCATATCATACCATAATGGAATGGTATGTATAATTAGTGGCATGCGGTGAATTTTTTTGTAGGGGAACAAGTTAGAGCCAGAGGTGCCAGCTTGCAAGAATGATGGGGGGGGGGGGAGCAGCTGACATTGCAGCTTCCTGACATGTCTTTAAGCATCACACCTCTGTCCCTAAGCTGGGCAGAAGCTTCCCAGGCTTTGGGATGGAGGCGCCAGGCTTTAATCCTCTAATTTATCAGGAAGGTTTAGGAGACTAGCCTAGTCCCTCTAGTCCACTGACCACACGCCACTGAATATAATAGAATGCAATCCAACCAAATGTATACATTTTCACTGAAGGAGAACTGTGTACAGCACCTTCCAAAATTACAAATAAACGAAAGTAACGAAAGTTTCACAAAACAGGGAGGTTTCCTTGACGGGTTTTCTAGGATGTTATTTTGTAAAACTTGGCTAGTTATAAGCATTGGCTAAAGGCACAGCTGTGGTGGGATGGGAATAGAAATAGACGGAATTCGTTTTGGGGGTCGGCCAGCAATGCAGTGCTGAGGTGGGGGGGGCGGGGTTGGAAGTGGCTTGCCTGAGAGTGAAGTATTTACCCCCTTTTCTGTCCCTCTGGTGTGGTCTATGCATAGTTAGGTTCCTATGTCAGGTTCCTACTGGAAGGCTGGACAAAAGCTAGAACCTTGGCAAAAGCTAGAAAGTTTTTATCGGTGGTTGCAAGAACAAACGAGCCCTATATTCCAAACAAAGTGCTTGATTAACCCGGAGGTAGACTGTATGAACTCTGTATTAATTTGTAATGTTTTGTTGGGTCTCTGGACCGTAATAAAGATTGATGATGATAGTTACCTAGGTCTTATGTAGGGCCAAGCTCAACAAAGTGATGAAAGTATTATGATTATATAAGCAGCACCAACCAATAGATGGTGCTGTTTAGTGTCCTTAGTACTAAAGATTTTGCATTTTGCCTTGTTTTGTTTTGCATGATGAAAAGAGCAGAGGCTTTGTGTTGTTGGTTTAACTTGCAAATCTTTAATAAAGTCTATTTCTTTGAGTAAGTGTTACAATATAGATGAAGGAGTGGGGTGTGGGTGTGAGTTATTTGTAATCACGTCACAAGCCATCTCCAATAGATTTCAATTTAGCTTGCAAAGCCACATTCTGCTCTATAATTGCAATAGCACTGAATGCGCTATCTGGAGGAAGTATCTCATTTTCTCTGGAATAAAATGCAGTATTTTGCATGTGGGGAAGAAATAACAGCACTGCAACAGATGGGCAACCTCTACTAAACATATGTAGACTCTGTGCAACTATGAGAAACAAAGGTGCCTTTATGGTGCAGAATGCCACCTTTTTGTTTTCTGTCTCTTAAAGAAAACTTTCTGTGCAGTCTAACACGAATAGGATCTCATATCTTGAAAGCAGATTTCATAATTGTTTCATATCTCATTTTCTTTCCTCCTTCGAGTCAGTAATAAATTGGGGAAGATGAATATTTGTTCTGCTGTGTAAGGTGATGCCGTATCTATTCACATCCTTCACTGGCTTCACTGCTGGATTTTGGAGTCACGTGGCAAATATAAATCTCAAGAACATACTGTAATCTTTTGCACTCACTACTTTTTTGTGTACAAGGGAGAATCCTGGCTTCCTCCCTCTTTTGAGGGTGGTGGAGTGAAATAGAAAACTGAGGGTTTCTGCCTCTGCTAGGAAGGTAAGGAGTTTCCTGCGAAGCACAGTGCTTGGTAGCTTCAGCTTTTTTCTTTTTCTTTTTAATTGACCCCTCTGTGGGGAAGGTGTTCTTTGGTATACTATATTTTGGGGTGGGGGAGTGTTCCTTTAAAAAAAAAAGACATTAAAAAAGTCCTTCCTAGTACACTAACCAATCTCATCTCCCATGTGAATAAAATGTAAGTCCATTTTGAATGTATATACACAATTAAATGAATACACTACACATACTTGGGAAGGGAAATTGCTGCTTTGTCCCTCCTATTTAGCCCCAAGTTAGAGGAGTTGGTCATATGTCTAATGCTGGCTTTAGCCTATTTTAGTTCGTTTTTTTCATTGATAGCAATGGGATCTTATTGTTGTGAGGACTCTGAATGCTGTTTGTCCCAGCTGTAAGGAGAGGAGAGATAAGGCTAGTGAAACCACCTGCGTGTCTCTCCTCAGCAGCCTGAGGCCTGTGAGTGTCTTCAGGAATGGAAAGAGGACAGAAGCAGCACCTGTGGCTTATTAATCCCCTCTTTTTCTGTTCTGCTGTGTCGCTTCCAAGGACAATGGGTGGGAGTTTCTTGCTGTGGATGCTTGTGAACAACTACTCAGGGTGAGAGACTGGCCAGGTTGGAGAATGTGAGTGAAATATGTTGACTTGTTTACTGGATTTTTTGGGGGGTAATTTTCCTGTTTTTGTTTTTATTACTTTGTTACCTGCTCTGAGATGATAAATGCTCAATGCTAAGCAGAATAAAAAAATTCCTTCCAGTAGCACCTTAAAGACCAACTAAGTTAGTTCTTGGTATGAGCTTTCGTGTGCATGCACACTTCTTCAGATACACTGAAACAGAAGTTGCCAGATCCTTCTATATAGTGAGAAGGTGGGGAGGGGTGTTACTCAGAAGGGTTGCTAAGCAGGTTACTAATACTTAAATTAAACAAATATTTTGAGTATTGTTGATTTTTGTGACTGTAAACTAATTTATGAGATACTTGCTCTGAAAAAAATGGCATATAAGCCTTTTAAATAATTTTTTTTTTTACGACAGAAACAGTCATTCCCAATAGATCTCAAAGAGTAGATTCATATGAGGAAATTGTTCTCTGAGGTGTGTTGGTGTCTTGAGATTTAAGGGTTTCGAAACAATAGTCAGGTCCTTGAATTAGATTCCAAAGCTAGTAAGTAGACATTGCCCAGCAGAATGCTGTAGTGGACCCGTTTCTAGAGTTTCCTCAGATTTAAAATTATTTTAATTAATGAATAAGACTGCTTCAATGAATCCTGTTTTCTGTGTATGGCATTATTAGCGGTTGCTAAATGAATAAGCTGAGTCACAGCGTGATGGAATACAAGGTGAAATTCATTCATATACCAAACTAATGAAAGAATAAGTATTAAGCTTTTTAATTCCCAAGACTTTACAGTTCACTGGTCTAATGCTCAACTAGATAAATAATCTCCCTTAGTGTTTTTGCCCGTCTGCAGGTTTAGGAATTATTTCCATTAATTTATTAGCACCAACTAAAAAGTCACAAATGAATTTCAATATATCATCTCCCCCCCCCCTTCCCAGTTTCTTTAATCTTTGTAAAGAAAGAACAAGAAATGAATTTTAAAAGGGTAATGTGCTAATGTATCACAACCTGAGTCCCTCCATTTTACTTCAAAAAATCAAAGAAGGTGGTGTGTGTTCTGGAGACGTTTTACTGCACCTCCTGATGGTGTGCCTTGTCAGTTTAGGTCACACATGATATATTGTATTAATTGTCTGTGTGCTGTTGAAGGAATAGATGCCTTTAATATCCTAGAGAACTAGTTGGAAAGGTGGTTGTAATTATTTCTTTGTTCTCAATTCTCAACAGAAACCACTGTCAGTGGAGTGGTGGTGCTGGGGGTGAGCTGCCCGTATATTTGGGTAGTGTTTTTGTGTTTACCCCATAGAACAAGAAATGAGAGATGGTAACATATATATTTTTACCACAGTTATTCAGAATATAGGATGTACACTCTTGCTTTAGCTGACCTGAACACTGCCCCATGCCACTACAGTGGTACCTCGTGTTATGTACTTAATCCAGAGGTCTGTTCGTAACCGGAAACAGCTCGTAACATGAGGCACGCTTTCACTAATGGTGCCTCCCACTGCTGCCGTGCCACCGGAGCACGACTTCCACTCGCATCCCAGGGCAAAGTTTGCAACAAGGGTCATCTGCATCTGGGTTAGTGGAGTGCGTAACCCGAAGCATTCTTAAGGGGGACGGTACATACACTGGCAGAGGAAGGGGGGTTTGGGGGGAGCACCCTTCCCCTGGCAGCATGATCCTGGTGGGGTGCCATCGTGGCTGCCTCCCCCCGGTGGTGCGCCACACCCCTGCAGGCGGCGTGCCACAACCCCGGGATGTGCACCACGCCTCTGGGATACGCACCAGCCATTCCCCCTGCTCTCCGTCCCCCGGTGCTGGAGCATGAAGCTCCACCACTGGGTACATAACACCGAGGTACCACTGTTTGCCAAGAACTGATAGTGCTCTGGCTAGTTTGTTCTATGTATGCTGGGTGGGTTTTTTTTAAGACCATTCAACATATTACTCAGATTGTGGTGGTGGAATTTTGGAGCCTTCCTCGGCAGACTTAAGAGTGTTTGTGTTGTAGCTATGTGCACGTAGTAAACTAGCTTATCAATAAGAGAGCTGGGTTAGCCTCTTCTCCCTGATGTGCTTTTCCCCCTGCATGTAGGGAGGTTGTATTTTTGACCCGTATAAAAAATCTATTTACATTGTAAAGGCAATTCATGTTCACACTGCATTTCTAAAAAGAAGGGTGGAAGGTATTTTAGATGTTTTCATAGAAGAGCCCTGCTGGATCAGACCAAAGGCATATCCGGTCCAGGATCCTGTTTTCCATCGTGGCCAGCCAAGTGTCCTGGGAAGTCCACAAACAGAATTTGAAGGCATTAAACTACCTTCTGCTGCTGCTGTGTACCAACAACTAGTTTTTGGTGGCTTTCTATTTTTTGAAAGTGAAATTCAGGCAAAGTGGTAACACAAGCTTCTCCATGCATGCAGATATATATATATATATATATATATATATATATATATATATGTATATATATATATATATATATATGCAGGTTTTGGTGTCTTCGGGTGTCTTCCCGTGTAAGAGTCGGGGTGTCTGTGCGACGTTTCGACGAGGTCTCACTCGTCATCTTCAGGCTGGTGCTTTCGGCTTCTTGTTACTGGAACAGAGCAGAGTCTGGTGTTTGAGTTCCTATAAATACTGTTGAGGGGTGTGGTGTATAGCCTCCAACGTTCTGGGCAGAGAGGAAGTTCCTAGATTAGTGTGCCTTTTCTTCTTTTGTTCCTTAATTACTTGAGGGATATCTTGGGTGATTTCATGAGTGATATTCTGAATACCACTGGGTGGGTCATTAAGTGTAGATTAGTTGCTAAAGCTTTCGTGTCTTGACCTCTTGAGCTTGTGAAGAGTTTTTTTGAGAAGATGGCTGTGCTGCATTTAGTTGTGCTCTGGCTTGGCTTCGTGTATAGGGGCGAGCTGTGGTTTTGTGCCTTGTGCCAGCCAGATCTGTGTAGGGATTGCAGGGGGGTGCAGCATCCGGAGGTGCCACTATAGTTTGGCTACTGGATGGAGTCTGTAATATGTCTGTGGAGAGGGTCTGGGTTTGGGTCTGGTGTGGTTGATTGGTGACGGCGTTCTGTGTGCCTCTGGTTCTGGTGTCGGTTTTTGTGGGGAGGGCTAATTTCCAGATGTCTGGCAGGCGGGACGTGTCGTCACGCTTGTTCATGTTGTGAGGGTGTTTCTCTATCTCGATGGCCTCAAGTAATTAAGGAACAAAAGAAGAAAAGGCACACTAATCTAGGAACTTCCTCTCTGCCCAGAACGTTGGAGGCTATACACCACACCCCTCAACAGTATTTATAGGAACTCAAACACCAGACTCTGCTCTGTTCCAGTAACAAGAAGCCGAAAGCACCAGCCTGAAGATGACGAGTGAGACCTCGTCGAAACGTCGCACAGACACCCCGACTCTTACACGGGAAGACACCCGAAGACACCAAAACCTGCATTCCTGTACCCGTGAAAATCTACGAAAGCATATATATATATATATATATATGCAGGTTTTGGTGTCTTCGGGTGTCTTCCCGTGTAAGAGTCGGGGTGTCTGTGCGACGTTTCGACGAGGTCTCACTCGTCATCTTCAGGCTGGTGCTTTCGGCTTCTTGTTACTGGAACAGAGCAGAGTCTGGTGTTTGAGTTCCTATAAATACTGTTGAGGGGTGTGGTGTATAGCCTCCAACGTTCTGGGCAAAGAGGAAGTTCCTAGATTAGTGTGCCTTTTCTTCTTTTGTTCCTTAATTACCTTGAGGGATATCTTGAGTGATTTCATGAGTGATATTCTGAATATCACTGGGTGGGTCATTAAGTGTAGATTAGTTGCTAAAGCTTTCGTGTCTTGACCTCTTGAGCTTGTGAAGAGTTTTTCTGAGAAGATGGCTGTGCTGCATTTAGTTGTGCTCTGGCTTGGCTTCGTGTATAGGGGCGAACTGTGATTTTGTGCCTTGTGCCAGCCATATCTGTGTAGGGATTGCAGGGGGGTGCAGCATCCGGAGGTGCCACTATAGTTTGGCTACTGGATGGAGTCTGTAATATGTCTGTGGAGAGGGTCTGGGTTTGGGTCTGGTGTGGTTGATTGGTGACGGCGTTCTGTGTGCCTCTGGTTCTGGTGTCGGTTTTTGTGGGGAGGGCTAATTTCCAGATGTCTGGCAGAAGCAATTTACACAAAGAAGAACAGAAAGCACTCACCAACCTGAGGAAAGACAACAACATAATCATTCTCCCAGCAGACAAAGGCAACGCCACTGTTGTGATGAACACATCGGACTACCAAGCAAAACTATCAAATCTACTCCAAGACCCTACCTACCAACCTATAAAAACAGATCCCACCACCTATCTGGAAAAAACCACCAAATCCAAAATAAAAGCCTCTCCTATCAGTGAAGAAATCCAGCTAAGAATCATCCCCAGAGAAAAATCATCCAGATGCCCCAAACTCTACGGTCTCCCCAAGATACACAAAGAAGGAACACCACTCAGACCAATAGTCAGCTCCATAGGCTCACCTCTACAAAATCTCGCTAAATTTCTCGCTAAGCAACTTCAGCCCTATGCAGAATCCATCGCTTCACACGTTACTAACTCCTTCCAGTTCATAGAAACAATAAAGAAACAATACCTACATCCCGATGACCTACTTGTGAGCTTCGATGTTGTATCTCTCTTCACTCAAGTGCCCATTAATGAAGCCTTGACAGCCATTCAAAACAAATACAACCCCCCCAAATACATCCTGGACCTGACCAACCACTGCCTAACCAACACGTACTTCATCCACAATGGACAAAGATACAAACAGATAGAAGGAGCACCTATGGGATCACCCCTCTCACCGGTCATCGCAAATTTGTACATGGAACACTTTGAAACCAATGCTTTAGACAAGTCAGAACACAAACCCAAACTTTGGCTCAGATATGTTGACGACACCTTTGTAATTTGGCCACACGGGAAAGAAAAACTAGATAGCTTCCTCACACATCTCAACAGCCTACACCCCAAAATACAATTCACTATGGAAATAGAAGACAACAACCAACTCCCCTTTCTTGACGTCCTAATCTACAAAAAACCTGATGGCTCCCTAGGACACACTATCTACCGGAAAAAAACACACACCAACCGCTACTTACATGCACAATCACACCACCACCCTGCACAAATAAACTCCGTAGCCAAGACTCTCATCTCCAGAACCAAACGCCTGGCTGACAAAGACCACTTGACAACTGAGTTACAGAATCTCTCAAATGTGTTAATCGCCAATGGATACCAGAAAAACAGGGTTACGAAGCTAATCCAAAAAGAAACACCCCCCAAAAACCAAGACACAGAAGAAAACAATGGCATGGCCCTCCTTCCTTATATCAAGGGCACTACAGACAAAATCAGCAAAATCCTCCATAAACACAATATCAAAACAGCCTTCTGCACCAACCAAAAAATAGCCAATATCCTCAGAAACCCAAAAGACAAAATCCAGCTGGAAAACCAAGGGGTCTATGAAATACCCTGCAAAGTCTGCCCAGCCACGTACATTGGACAAACAAACAGACGAATAAATGCACGTATCGCAGAACACAAGAATGCCGTCAAAAAAGAAGAAAAAACTTCCTCTCTTTTCCAACACATGAAAGAAACAGGACATGAAATTAATTTTGCAGATTCCAAATTGCTCTTTAACATGGAACATCACCACAAGAGAATAATCATGGAAGCCATCGAGATAGAGAAACACCCTCACAACATGAACAAGCGTGACGACACGTCCCGCCTGCCAGACATCTGGAAATTAGCCCTCCCCACAAAAACCGACACCAGAACCAGAGGCACACAGAACGCCGTCACCAATCAACCACACCAGACCCAAACCCAGACCCTCTCCACAGACATATTACAGACTCCATCCAGTAGCCAAACTATAGTGGCACCTCCGGATGCTGCACCCCCCTGCAATCCCTACACAGATCTGGCTGGCACAAGGCACAAAACCATAGCTCGCCCCTATACACGAAGCCAAGCCAGAGCACAACTAAATGCAGCACAGCCATCTTCTCAGAAAAACTCTTCACAAGCTCAAGAGGTCAAGACACGAAAGCTTTAGCAACTAATCTACACTTAATGACCCACCCAGTGATATTCTGAATACCACTCATGAAATCACCCAAGATATCCCTCAAGTAATTAAGGAACAAAAGAAGAAAAGGCACACTAATCTAGGAACTTCCTCTTTGCCCAGAACGTTGGAGGCTATACACCACACCCCTCAACAGTATTTATAGGAACTCAAACACCAGACTCTGCTCTGTTCCAGTAACAAGAAGCCGAAAGCACCAGCCTGAAGATGACGAGTGAGACCTCGTCGAAACGTCGCACAGACACCCCGACTCTTACACGGGAAGACACCCGAAGACACCAAAACCTGCATTCTTGTACCCGTGAAAATCTACGAAAGCATATATATATATATATATATATATATATATATATATATATATATATATATATATATATATATATAGTGCCAGGAACAGTGCAAGCTGTTTTGCCATCCTTGTAAGAGTTACTTTAGCTGAATTCCCTTTATGGTACTAATTTGAAGGGCCAGGTCTGCTTGACAGAGACTGTAATTAGAAAGAGATTTGTTTGATCGTGCATCAGAAGCCAAGCTGACCACTCTGCAAACTCATGCCAGAGCTGGTCAGTTTTAGACTTGTTTTCTTGATCTTGCACAGAGAGCTGGCTTCCTGGGCTTTTAACTTCCGCTTTCTTCTCTAATTCTTTTTTTCTCTTCTTGGAAAGTTTTATTGCTGCTATGTTGGTTTTCTGCACATGTTTGCTTTTCTTTAAAAAAATCATGTTTTTTGTTTTGATTCGCAAGGGTGTAATGGTGCAATCTAACTTTCTGTCTTCAAAGTGGAAACACTGGCTATGTATAGAAAAACAAAGAATAACTGGGCATTTATCAGACCCATTGTAGGGGAATGAAAGGTAACATCACACCCAAAAGCACAATTTATCCTTCCCTATGAACTCTTGAATCACAGAAAGAAAGATAGAAGAGAGGAAGTATTTTGTCTATTTTTATATCATGGTGGCATAAAACCTTCCTGACAATATATTGTTGAATTATAGGTCTTAAAATGACTTTTTTTTATTTTCGTAGACTTAGCATGAGGAACAATATCTCTTGAAAAACTTTATCGGTATTTCCTCCCTTCCTTTATCCCTCTTCACATACCCATGGTGTGTTCTTTAATAATTATGTAGAATGGACAAAAAGAAGACATGCTAAATATAAGGTTTTGGGAAGAAAGTTGAGTTTTAACAGGATTAGTTTTACCTAACATTAATTTAAAGCATTTTCTGATATGAGGTATTTCATAATAAAATTGTAATGATGTTGTCTTGCTGAAGTTCTCTTGGCCACAAATAGGAGGCACTGTGAACTACAGTGTGATGAGAGGCTGGCACTGCTTCTGGCCATGTTCCTCCTTTCTGGCCGGACTGGAAAAAGAAGGTTTAATTCCCCCCCTTCTACTGCTGTTGCTACAAGGGATTGGGCCAAGGGATTGGTGGCTGAAGTGAGCAGGAATGGTAACATTAAATTATAGAATTATATAGATTATAAATTGACTGTTTGCCCAGACAGTGTTGCTGTCAGAAAGTTCCCAAAGTCATTACAGTGGTACCTCGGGTTACATACGCTTCAGGTTACAGACTCCGCTAACCCAGAAATAGTGCTTCAGGATAAGAACAGAAGTTGTGCTCTGGCAGCGCGACGGCAGCAGGAGGCCCCCTTAGCTAAAGTGGTGCTTCAGGTTAAGAACAGTTACAGGTTAAGAATGGACCTCCCGAAAGAATTAAGTACTTAACCCGAGGTACCACTGTACTCTAATAGTAAACATTTAACAGACAACACAGTTCCCAAGTGAAAATTTGCATATTCTGTCTGTGTCACATTCGAATTATACAGGTATGGATAGTTTCGCTACTTTTCTCTTGACTATACAATATTCCAATTGTGCATCTGCTGCACCTCAAGACAAGAAGTCTTGAAGAAGCCAATACAGTGGTACCTCGGTTTACAAATTTAATCCATTCCGGAAGTCCGTTCTTAAACCGAAACCGTTCTTAAGCCAAGGCACTCTTTCCCTAATGAGGTCTCCCGCCGGTGGTGCCCTTCCACTATTCAGCTTCTGTTCTTAGACCGAGGTAAAGTTCGCAAACCAGGACACTACTTCTGGTTTTGCGGAGTTCGTAAACTGAATACAGTGGTACCTCTGGTTACATACTTAATTCGTTCCGGAGGTCCGTTCTTAACCTGAAACTGTTCTTAACCTGAAGCACTACTTTAGCTAATAGGGCCTCCTGCTGCCGCCACGCCACTAGAGCACGATTTCTGTTCTCATCCTGAAGCAAAGTTCTTAACCCGAGGCACTATTTCTGGGTTAGCGGAGTCTGTAACCTGAAGCGTATGTAACTTGAAGTGCATGTAACCCGAGGTACCACTGTAGTTCATAAACAGGGCTGTTCTTAAACCGAGCTACCACTACCAATCTCCCACTTGGAAGGCTGGTTGATTCTCATTTCCCCGCCTTCTGCTCCACTGCTCCAAAATCTCAATCATACCTTGAAGAAGCAACCCAAAGGGGTGACCCTCTGCTTCGGTGTCAGCCCCTTCTGGGCCATTCCATGGGAGCTGGGCCACCAGTGGCCTCCAAATAAACAGTCTTGGCCCTTGGGAGCTAGCTACAGGTGTGGCAAAGTTCTTGCTCTTCAAGGGCAGGGCTCTTTTAACATGCTGCTGCTGTTCTTCAGGTGCAGTGGTAAAGGGCAGGAAAAAACTAAGGTTTACATGTCCCTCCCAGCCAGACGTAGCCCTATTACTACTCTTTGCATATCACACCGGCAGGTGAACGAACCCTAGATGTTGTGGGTGACATTTATTAGGTTCCTGTTGCCAGGTAACACAGCACTGGCGAGGGGCGGGGAACCTGGCATTTGGATCCACTACAGGATCAGGTGCCTGCATCTGTGTCTCTGTTACGTGGCCTGTTGTTACTGGTAAGTAGCTGTTTGAGGCTACACAGCTGTCTATCAGCAAGGACAGGTGTACCACCCAGGTCCTGTGAGATGGCTGTTTCACTGTCCAGAATAGGCTGTAAATCACTGATACAAAGGCATGGGTTTACGGTTGCTGTGACTTCTAGCTGCCTATAGTAAAAGGGAAAACTTTTACAGTGGAATCCTAAATGGTCCCTATTCACGGCTCTTGAATTTTTAACTGATGAGCTGTAAATAAATTGAAATAATTCTCTGAAAATAAAGGATGGTCCCCCTCCCCCAATTTTGAAAGCGATAGGTTTCACCCTAAGGTGGTGCTTGCCTCCACGTTCTTTTGGAAATGCTAACATTTGAAAGGAATTTTAAGAGCATGTTGAAGCAATGCAAATCTTCATAAGGGTATAGTATAGAGCTCTAGAGTTAGGTCAGGAACGGATTCTGTAGCCTGAGATTAATTGGCTCTTTTTTTAGTCTGGTATCTTGGTTATTATCCCTGAACTACTGATAAGTAAACTTAGGACATTATCAGGATTAATAATGGTAAAAGTAGACTGTGTTCTGTGTTTGGGTAGTACAAAAATAGTAGCTGCATAAAAATTTTAAATAAGAGGTTTTATAGTCATCTTTTTGAATATAATCTTTGCACAAGGGCATACAGCTGTTTGTGGAAAAGTTACATTCATTAATTGTCAGTTTAAGCTCAGACTGGGCAAAGCTAATTTTTTGGGCCCGATTTAGAACTAAAAGGGAGCAGCACAAGTTCTAGGATACCATGAAACTGAGTCTTGAAGAATTTGTAAATGTGTTACCAACTCAGCCTTATATGATGAACCCAATAATCTGTCATTGTTGCAATTAAATACATGATTGATTGAATGTATACATGCATTACATTGAATAGGTGCATTTTTATTTTAAAAAATCCTCTGGGTTTTATGTTGTGAATGTAAATAACAAAAATGGATGTGCTGTGTTTGCTATGATTAGTTCCATACATGAAAGGTAAAAAAAGGCCATTTGCTTAGAGTGGATTATGTGCTCACTTATTTTCTTCTTTTTAAGTGATAGAGCACATCACTGTTGCCATAGCAACCCCTGGTCTGTTCCATTAGCTGCCCTGTGCCAATTATGAATACAAGTTTTGACGGGTGAAAATAAAAACTTGAAATAGTATGATTCATCATTTTAAAAATAAATTCAACCAAATATATTGGCTAATTAGGTCTTCATCATTATTTTAGAATGCTTCGTATAGTAAAATATGAATACTGCTTAAATGATAAAACAGTCACATACATATTTCTTGGTTCCCTTATTACACAGTGCTTTGAGAGGCTGTGGATAGTCCCTGTCATTCTCTGTCTATTGTGTCACATTTCTTATGCTGCTTTCTATGTTTGTTTTTAAATCTATTCTTGCATTGCAAAGTGCCTATTTTTACAATTCCATCATAAGCTGTGGTAGAGCATCTGCTTTGAACGCTTAAGTTCCTTGGTTCAATCCCTGGCATTTCCAGGTAGGGCGGGAAGAGAACCCTGCATGAAATTCTGGAGACCCACTGCTTCTCTGTGTAGCCAGCACTGAATGAACAAGGTGGACTCAATGATCAGACCCTGGTATAAGGCCACTTTCTGTGTTCATTATATGGTATACTAAGATCTTTGCAGTCTTTGGAGGACCATTGGTCTAGATGACAGCTTTCAATCTAAGGCTTGGTAGCAGTCTGTATTAGATAGTTAATGCTATAGTTAGATTTCCCCTTTCTTTTTTATTCATCTCTTTATGGCTTTTCAGGTTTAAGTTTTATTTGGTAAAACATCTGCTAGCACTTTGCATACATGATCCAGCCATCTCCATCTTTTAGTACTTTAGCCATGAAATAGGGCCAGATTTGACTTTTCCTGGCAAACAATGGCAGTTCTTATAATTTAATTAGGAGTTATAATGCAGAAAGGGATTTACAGTTCTCATTTGTTGCCCCTTTTCTTTTCTTTTGTAAACCCATGTGGGCTAGCTTAGCAATATGGGGATGGGGAACTGAGACTGAGAGACAATTGTTCAAAGTTATCAGTGAGTTCACAGCACAGTGAACTCTGTGTTTGGAAGGATCTGACCAATTTGGTTCTCTCTGTTTCTCATTTTTCCAATCTGAAATTCACTTCTCCATATTTTTGCAACAATTTGTGTTTCGTTTTTTAAATTCTTCAGTCTTATAGTTCAAACCTATCCCAATAAAAAAGAAAAGGATAGTAGAAGAAAGGTTTGCTAGAAGTTGAAGCAATCTTTGGTAATATCAACACCCTCATTGCCAATCCTCTGGAGACCACATTGGCAAAAGTCAGCAGACCTGTGGCTGTGACTCTTAAGTTTCTACAATGTGCTCCATTCCAGCCAAATCAGGTGTTTTTACACATGCACCTTCCCATCTTTCTGTCCCTCATACAGACAGGCAAGAAGCTTTATCACAATTAAAGGACACATTCCAGCTAGGCAAAAGCACTCAAGGAAGGTGCAGATGAATAGTAGTCGCAGAAAAAGATGATGATTTTAATTTCTGTCCTACCATTCCAAAGGAGCCCAGGTGGCAAACAACAAAGCAGCATAAGAATGCAATTAAACAAAAAATAAATCATAAAGACCACCTAAAAACATTTGGCTTGCTCCATCTAGAAGTTGCTGGACCTAGGCATGTGAAAGGTCAAGCTCACCTGGGGTAGAGAATACACAGCAGAATCTAGGACTGGACACTGAAAGCTGTTCAGCAATAACCAGAGAGGTATCTAATTCCACACCTAGGAAATCAGTGCCAGAGAGTAGGCATTGACGGAGCAGGGTGGCATGAATATTGCACCAACATCAATGATGATCCATCAGTCATATTCTGAAGTTTCTAGAGAACTTTCTTTCTATGGTGCTGCTTGAAGTGCTCTGTGTGCTCATTTCTTCAGAAATGTAGGTGTTCTCTTTGCTAGATCTTTGTGCCTTGGGGGCATCCTGAGGAATGCCTGGACTCCTGGAGATCACGTTAGCTACAGCTCCCTGCTTTTGGTTTTTTTTCCTGGTGTGAGGTCTGATTTTCAATAATGATAAGAACCAGGCAATAGGAGGAGGTCACTTGACACGGAAGCTTCTTCGCCATTGGCAGAACATAATGGCCTGGCCACCTTGTTCTTTCCCAGGAGGTGAGCTTGTGCAGGAGTCCACTGCAAGCCATTATGATGAGGTTGTGCCCTAATTAATCCACAGAGCTGTGCTGAAATTTCTCTGCTGTTTTCTTGAAAATAAACATTCTCTTGTGATGAAAGCTTTCATTTTTATGCCTTATTCTGAGAGCAGTTTAGAATTTATTTAAAATTTTGGTGGGTGGGTGGTTATTTTTATTCAGTTAATTAAGAGTATTTGTATCCTACCCTGCTATTATATAAAAAAGCAATGTTTAGAGGGGAGTTATGACACATTAAAAATAACAAGAAAGGCACATGAGTGTTGTGATATACAATGTGATTTCACAGAATACATAACAGTAGCATACTCAATTAATCAGATGGCCATATACAGAGCTTTTAAACTTACCTTATCATTGCAGAGTAGCTGTGGATACAGTGTGTGGGGTGTGTGTGTTTATTTTCCAGTATATATTTATCCAGCACTCTGCAGCCTCCCTGGCTGACCCACCCTTCCCAAAAAAGCTCCAGGAGAGGAGTTATAGAATCATAGAATCATAGAGTTGGAAGAGACCACAAGGGCCATCGAGTCCAACCCCCTGCCAAGCAGGAAACACCATCAGAGCACTCCTGACATATGGTTGTCAAGCCAATGCAATTCTGGGCTGCATCAATAGGAGTATAGCATCTAGATCAAGGGAAGTAATAGTGCCACTGTATTCTGCTCTGGTTGCCTCCTGTCTTTCTTGGGACCTTAACCAAAATATGAGTGCTGACCACTGGGGAGATCATCTGTAGGATGAAAGAAAGGGCATTCACAAACACCACTCAGTCACCTCAGAAATAAGGTAAGCATAACAAAAAATCCCACACCCCATCCACGAGAATTTCACTGAAATTTCCCTTGCCCTTTAATAACATCCAGATGTCATTTCTTTTCAAAATAATTGTTGAGTATTGGTTGGTGGGGAAATGTGGGAGACATTTTTGGCACTATGCTAATTAAAGCCAGAGAAGGCATGGTTATTTTCTTCCACTTGAAAATTAATTTATGCTTTTAAAACTTTTCCACTATAGTAGATAGAAAATTATTTTGATACACGGAGTGAATATTCCAATTAGTTGGAGATAAAATTAATTTTAAAAATGGTCCTTTGAGAAGTTTAGAAACCTAGTTTGACCCTTTTCTTGTCTGGAGCTATCTTAATTATTCATCAAAATATATTGTACAGTCCTTCCTAAATAACTAAAAGAGCTCAAATCCCTCTAGATCAGCTTCATTTGGAGATAGCAAAGGATTCATGGGAGAGATTTAGCTCAATTATTCTTCATAAATGCAGGTCATGTTTTCATCAAGGGATTAAAAATAAAGCTGTTCTGTGAAAATTCCCACACAGGTGTGAGAATTAAATAATTAAACACCATAAACTCTTCCTTATAGTGGTCTCATGTGACACACACACACACACACACACACACACACACACACGTATTATATCACATGTCTATATTATTGCTGGTGATATATAGTGGATAAATATGTGTTCTTAATAATACTTAGTGGCTGCTCTGATAAAACAGTAAAGCCAGAGACACTAATGAATGTATGTTGCAGATTTCCCCAACTGCTTAGCCATTAGTTCCTGCAAGTGGGGATCATAGCCAGGTTATGCTCAGTGAATGTGCAGGTCCGACCAGATCAACGGTTCACATAACTTTGGATTTCTTTCTTTCTTTTAGAACGTTTTACGGTAAATTTATGGCAAATCAACTTGTGTTAAAAACAGCTTGTATTATTTTAGTGATAACTGTTAAAATTTGTAATGTTTCAAATTCTCATTTACCTACCTGGCCAGCTCTGTTTACTAAACATTCCACCCTGTTTCCGTGTAGATTTTCAAGAATACTGCTGAATTTAAAATGTGTTATGTCTATGAATAAGATTATTATGTAGGCAATATTGATATGGTTGGGTGCTTATCACATATAGTGATAGCTTCAGTTGCATAGACTCCAAATGTTTATTCCAGTGAACAGACAAATTGGGGACTTTAGGTCAAGTGACCTACTACAAAGAGCCATCCAGCAAAAAGGTAGTGATGCATTTGGAACTGACACCAGTATAGGGTCCCATCCCATCCCTTAACACAGGGATCAGCAACCTTTTTCAGCAGGGGGCTGGTCCATGTCCCTCAGACCTTGTGGGGGGCCGGACTATATTTTGAAAAAAAAGAGCAACAAATTTCTATGCCCCACAAATAACCCAGAGATGCATTTTAAATAAAAGCACACATTCTACTCAGGTAAAAATACGCTGATTCCCGGACTGTCCGCGGGCCGGATTTAGAAGGCAATTGGGCCGGATCTGGCCCCCAGGCCTTAGTTTGCCTACCCATGCCTTAACAGATCCAATTTCTCAGCATTTTGGAGCCTTGGTGAACATGGAAACCCCTTAACACAACATTGTAATTCAAAAGGTGTTTTGTTATTCAAAAAGAAATACAATCTCACCAAAGTGGGGAAAAACCAGCTGACTGGTGTGCTTGAGCAGTCTGCTGGTTGAGTGCTGCTAAGTATTGATGGGCAAGAAGGCGGCTCCTGTGACTTTTTACTGTTTCTTTTCTTTAAACCAGACTTGCACTGGACAGCTCTCAAACAGAGGGCACAGCCCTTCAAAGGAGAGGACTGGGTTCTGTAAAGTATAACACATGGCCCACCCTGAAGGCAAATAGGAAAAGGGCAAGGCATAGAGAAGAAATGGTGGCTCAGAAAGACAAGTAAGTTGGGGTGGCAGATGGGAAACAGGGATCTAGTTGTACAGACAAAGGTGAGAGTGGTATGGGGTGCAGAGAAAAAGAGAGGGTTGTGTGATGTAATGCTTCTTTAAATCTTATGGTAGTGTGCAGTTTTGCTTCCTGTTTCATGATTTGATTCTCTCTTCATTAAAATGAAGCTTACCATACATGCTAATCTCCTTTGAGCTACTGTAAGTCTGCATAGATAACTGAGAGATGAGAGGCAGAGAGGCTTGATGTTGTGGAGGAAAGGCATAGGCCATGGGATACAAAGAGAAAATTGGAGTTCACATACAGTAAATGCAAAGGAAAACAGTGAGCTAAATATGTCGCTAAAATACTTTCCCAAGGTTAATGTACTAATGCAGTCCTAAAGTAAATAACAACGTGAATCTTTATTTCTGCCTTGTGTGTGCTCTGTGTCTGACATTATCAATCTTTAATAAATTCAAAACATATTACAGCTCTCTCTCTGACTCCATGTAGACAATTAATCTACATTAGAGCCATTGTTCACCCAGTAGATGGGATATGTGTACTATTGTTCTACACACATAAAGTCTAGAAACGCTGTAGAATGTGTGGCCTCTCACAAATTAGAACCCTAATGGTACTAGAATTTTTAAGTGATGCAAGATCTCTGAGATGCATGAAACTCTTTTGTAAGCATCCACAAGGCTGCAGCCTTTGGCAAATTCCCACTGTCCTGTAAAACCTGATAATGAGATGCTTATCAGACATTCTCTAATTCCAGAATTTAAAAGTCATATAGTCGCTTGTATTTAGTTAATAACATGAAATCTCTGCAATGTGTATTCTGGCTAGAGTAACAAAAACTTTTGTATTCCATTGCCAATGAAAATTTATTGATTGTACTTCTCAGTGTGAGATTTATTATTAGCTTAATGACTTAAGGTAGTTGCCTTTTTGTTTTAGTTCCTCCACTGTGTTGATGGTGGGCAGAATACAATCCTTCCTTTGTAGAGTTTCATGAAGAACACAGTAACACAGAGTCTTATCAGGATCCAAATCACAGTGTAAGAAAGAAGCTATGTGTCTTTCGGATAACTATCTATTTTGGTTGGAAAATAATAGTGGTGGTTTAAATTGCATTTAGTCAATAAAAGCCTCTCACAAATAAAAGGTTTCCCCTTGATATTCCAAGGACAACCTTTGTCTCTGTACTTGTGCAGCTTTTGCCAAATTTATTTGTATAGTAGAACATTGGTAGAACAACTTCTGTTGAATTATTTTTCAAGTAGTCTCTTATATTTTTATAGAATCAGAAGTCCACAAAACTTTCATAAAGTTATAATTTTAAAAACTGCATTGGGTTCTGCGACAATACAAAGCCCCCAACATGGTATAAGTATTATATACTTTATAATTAGAAGGGTGGTTTTGGTTTTATATTAATATAAAGTATTGCTAAAATATTGGCAGGAGATACTACTGAGGCACCTTAACAATGCAGTACAGTGCTACCTTGGGTTACATACGCTTCAGGTTACATATGCTTCAGGTTACAGACTCTGCTAAGCCAGAAATAGTACCTTGGGTTAAGAACTTTGCTTCAGGATAAGAACAGAAATTGTGCAGCAGCGGCGCAGCAGCAGCAGCAGGCCCTATTAGCTAAAGTGGTGCTTCAGGTTAAAAACAGTTTCAGGTTAAGAACAGACCTCCGGAACGAATTAAGTACTTAACCCAAGGTACCACTGTAATATTTTCAAAAACAGCACTTGAGATAAAGTTAATGTGTAAAGGCGGTCTTAGTAGCTTGAGTTCTGCTATACTCATATCTATGTAAGTAAAAGTATCTTGGTCACTTTCTATATGCTCATGAGCCCTATGAGTTGTGCATGCCATTCAAGATGACAGAAAGAAATCCTGGCCTTTTCTGCCTTGTGTCCATTTCCCGCAGATTGGAGCAAAGGTGTTTACATAGCTCAGTTGTACCAGAAGGGCTGCCTAGTTAGTCGTTTGGTGAAGAATTTGGGTTACATTCTGGTCTGCCAGCTAGCAGTAAATTGCAAATATCCTGAGGTGAGGAAACCCTGAACCCAGTATCATGTATGAAGGCAGAGTTCTGAACCACTAGATTGGATCCAAGGCTACCAGCTTTTGCTCTTCATATTCATTTGACAAGAGGTGGCAACAGAAATATGCCTGGCATCAAATGAATGCTGCATGTTCCTTCAGAAGTGGCAAACTGAATTCTAAAACATTCTAATTCCTTCGAGATAAAAATTGCACTTTTTAACAAGACATCAAAACAATCTTGTCAATATGCAATAACATCGGTTTGGGGTTTACCTAATTTAGAACCCATCTTTACGCTTCTGGATTGCATCCTCACTGAGTAAGACAAGACTTCCTTGTCCCAAAGTTTAGGACTTGGAATTCTACCTAGGGAAAGATCAAAACCATATTATAACTAAATGCACATTTGAGTCATATTCTGGAGGTTACCGCTGGGGACTTAAACATGGCTAATGTTGTACTTACTGCTGCTTTTCATTTAAAATGGAAATGTTTGCCTCCTTCCTCTTATATGAAAAATGTGCTGGAATTATCTTTCCTAATCAAATCTTGGGACAATGCAGTAGGAATGTCTTATGAGCAAGCTCCCGTCAAATGAATTGGATTTGCAGTATGGTAGCTGCATACCAAGGTGTCACTTGGGAAATGAAATTTGCTCCATTTGCTCTAGCAGCTGCAGTGCGTTTCTTTAAGAGCTTCCAAATGATAAGGTATGGGTGAGAAAAGTCTTATTTTTGGCATCACTTAATTAGGGTTGAACTCCTAAATTCTCTACCCCATTGGTGAATTTGAGGACCACTTCTGCATTTTTGGAAGGGAGTCTTTGAAACTGACTGAAACCTTTCTGGCAGCTTCATGCTATTGATGTTGTTGTTGTTGTTGATCCCAGAGTTTATTTGTTTTTAAAAAAATCATTTCTTAATGAGTTGTTTTCATTAACTTGTTGTTTGAACATTAACTTTTTGTTTGAGCCGTTTGTTTCGCTGCTCAACAATCCTGTGTAGCAGTCATTAATATTCCTCTTTATCAAGTGGTAAAATCCATCGGACTTCCCAAAGATTACCCTGTTTGAGTTGGGATTTGGGACTATATGTCCCAAGTGTTTCATGACCCACCCCCCATTCAGTGGGACACTATATGTTGTACTGTACTCAGTGCCATTTATTGATGTACCCAGGCAACTTTCAGGGTGCTATATCCTATTCTCCACAATAAGGAGCAATACATTCCCTGTGTCCCATTAGGGGAAAAGGCAGCGTATAAATATAATAATAACAATAATGTCTGGCATTTCATGATTTTAACATGCAAGGAGCCACTTGAATTGTTGGAACTTTGTATCCCTTTTATGTAAATGTCTGCAACATGCTATGCAGGAAGCTAACATTTATGTAATAGCCTTCTTTGAATTTTATGGAGGCTTTAAGCATTTGCAGAAAGCAGTTAATCTTGTAAAATGCAGTGCATTGTGAATGCATCTTGTACATAACAATATTCGGCCATCATTTAGATCTGTGTCCGTATGTGAGTGAAACCCTAGTTTAAGGGTGACACTGTTGTTGTTTTTAAATTACTGTTCAGTTCATTCTTTGTATCCACAAACAAATTTGGAAGCAACATTGTTAACTTTATCTTCAGGAAACAGGACTAGTAATCTTTGTGTGCAGCATGGAGCTTCTTTTGCTCATAAATGTAACCTGAATTTCCTGGAGAGTTTGAAACAATTTTCTTAATGATAATGAATGATGGTGTGCTTTATTTTTGTCCTGCATGATGTTGTTGTTTTTAATTTCTGTTGTAATGTTGAGTGATTGATCCCTTTTTAGTTTCTTTTGATGTATGTAATGAAACAACTGCACACGAAATGCTGTGGAATTGAGACATTGTTCCTTTTCACCCAACATTTTAGCTGGAATACATTTTAGAGAAATGTTTCAATATGTAATTAATATTAAATCATAGTAGCAATGGAAACTTGAAAAAAGTACTCAGAAATCTTCTATTGTCGGGGGGGGGGGCTGGCTTCCTTTTTTATTCCCCATCAACAGTTGACTATCTGTTTTTCTTTAAAGAAATACTGTACTTTGTGTCTCATTCCCCCCCCCATTTAAATTTTATTTACTATTGCTATGTTGTACACATTAGAAGGAGTGACCACATATCTTGGGCTACAGCTTAGATGTGTCTGTGAAATGACTGGCGATGAAGCTGGTATGTCCTGGCAATGGCACTGGGGTGTAAGCACAGCCCTATCTTTCACTTTACTGGGTCACTAAAGTTGTGTACTACTTTTTACTGTTCATGTTCATGGCACTTATTAGATTATTTCTCAAAGGAGTCTGTTTTGCCTTGGTAGTACTGCCTGCTTAATTTGGATGTGAACCTTAGAGTTCTGATGCTGTGGACCAGTATCTTTGATTTTCCTTATGTCCAACCATATCATAATCACCCCAAGCTAAAATTAAATCTACAAGTGGTTTCCTTGTAGTTGGGAATGGAATTCTTTGCTGAGTGGCACCCAGAATCAAGTGAAGTAGGGGAATATTCACATTCAGTGGAACTTGTCTTTCTTTTTCGCCCCTCCCCTTAATCAATATTAATATTACAGTTTTATTGTAGCTATATGTAGCTATATACTGTATTTTTCCGTGTTTAAGATGCCCCTATGTATAAGACGCCCCTTATTTTGGGGGACTCCAAATTAAGAAAATAGCCCTTAGCACTACCCGTGTATAAGACAAGCCCCAATTTCAAACCTAATTTTTTGGTTAAAAAACCTAGTCTTATACACAGAAAAATATGGTATTTTGTTTAAAATTGATTAGTGATCCCTATTGAACTAGCAGGTCTGAGGGTAACTTGTAGTATGTGATTTTCAGGAATTGCCACCTTGGGAGCCTGATTTAGATCAGGAACCTAATTGGGGGTGGGGTGTAGGAGGCTTGTGGTGCTGATCCAGACTGGGGACTCCCAAAGCTGCAATATGACTGTGGAAGAAACTCTTGCTCACTTAAATAGGAGCTTTTTTCTCTCGCGCTTGGAATCTGTAGGCATATAGGGACCAAGACTTGGACTTGGGTCTACAGCCAGGGGCAAAGGGCTAAATAGCAAGCAGCATGATTAATGTCACATGAAGTTTGGCCCAAATTAGAAGACAGAGGATTGGCATCCCTTAACATATTGGACAGGAGGTCACCCTGGAAGAATGAAGACAATTAACATTTTCCTAGAACACATTTCCTGAAGTGTTAGGTACATTAACCTGACATAAAATATCGTATGATCAGTGTGTTCGTTCACCACAGAGGATAAATAAGTTGGCAGACATTAAAGGCTGCTTGTTTGGATGTTCTGAACACCCTCCAGCAGTTCTGTCTGTGCTGTTATAGCCATCCTTGAAGGTAACGCTGCCACCTTGGGTTGAGAAATTGTAAAAGCTAGGTTTAGTTCCAAAGATAGGGCCCAGCCTTTCTTGAGTACAAAGTTTAGCTTTTGTAGGTTTAAGAAATAGCTGAGCACAAATATTTAGAACATGAACTGAATTATAGTACTGTCACACTTAAAAAAATATGTATTTTTGGCTATTGCCTCTCTTAGTGTTTCAAGGGTGCTTCACTGTGACTTTAAAAGCAAATTCTGCAGTAGAACTTCGCAAGGTTAATTCCTGCTCCTGTATTTTGCAGAACCTTTCTATTTTTAATTAATTATACATATGGATCAGCTTAACTGTTGCTGATTAAGGAATCTGCTCATCTTTGGTAGATGCCTAGAGAGCCCTCACACTTTCTTATTTGAAAACTGAAAGTTGTTTGAAGAAAGCTTATGTCAGGTAGTTGAATCTGCAATGTATGAACCTTGAGAATATGGTGAGAAAATGCTTGAGGATTTCCTTTCTACACACAAAGCTGTAAAAGAAATTACAGCTGGTCAAGTCATCTGTTTTATTTGCTGTCTTTTGAAAATGTTGACAGATTATAAATCTATTTTTATTGAAGACCAAAGCTTTTATCATAAAACATGTACATAATACTCTAATAGATAATGACTAAAACTACAGGCTGCTACCCTTAGGCTTACAGTCAAAGACACATTAGGAAGGAAAGAAGTGGGGAATGAGCTGAATAATGACTGAGAGCAGCATGAAGGCTGAATGGTGTTGCCAAAAAAATATCAGTAGACAGTTTTCTTAATCATTCATCCTATCATTCTAATAGTTGGTGAACCCCTTTCAAGCACATAACCACATGGACACATAACTCTCTACCCTCATCTACTCCAACATCTACTGGTATAGGACGCCTCAAACTGGAACAGAAGTTACCATTTTAATTGTTTAGCACATTCTAATGGTCCTGACACTAAAGTCCTATGTCCCTACTTTACCTGGGAGTCTTTACTACTTTATTCCACCAGCGTTATGCTACTTCTATAAAGGCAACACGGTTGCTGTTGAAGATAGCCAAGGAAACTGAATATATGTTGTTAATGGGAGGTGAAGATGTCAGAGGTTTAGAGAGGGACTTAAAATATGTGCATAAGTTGCAGCAGTTATCAATGGCAAATACAGTGAGACTCATAATTCAAGAAATAATAGTGACCATAAAATTACATGAAATACAGTCATCACTGAATGAGATGACAGCTAGGAGCTTTTAAGAAATATTTAAGTGGTATATAGAAGACAGAAGGTTGGGATATCAGTCACAATATGACTTCTTTTCTTAATTTTTTTTAATCTGGATTAATTTATATATAAAAATAAATGTTATGTTCTTAAAAGAGCATTAGACAATTACATCTGTGCTTAACAAAACATTGGTCATTCAAGACAATAATAATTAATATTTTAAAGACTTTCAGATTACCAGAATGTATGGAGAGAAGTCAATACAAAAATGTAGCTGAAGGGAAACAAGACTTGAAAATATTGATTTGTCCATCTTGAATAGAAATGCTACTAGGTTAACTAGTTAAATATTGAGAAATACTACCTTGGATAGTGACTGGTCCATAACTGTGTTGCAATTGGAAAAGGGAAAGATGAAATAATTCGTACCATATATTTTGTTAAATATAAACATTTGTTATTTATACATAAAGTTGTCTCCAAAAACCATTTATAAGCAATTTAGTTGTACCTAGAATCAATTTAGTTTCTCGCAGTTGCCAAGTTTTAAACTTTCATTAGTTTTCAATTGGCTCTCGCTACTGCAGGTTTAGTTAAAATTTCTGCTAAATAGATTCTTTCAAATAGACCCCCATCACGTAACCTCAATATGTACAAATTGCTGAAGTTGATCCCTTATCGTATGGACTGCAGTTTGTACTTATTTCAACCACCAATCTTAAGAAAAGGCTACAATATGACTTCCTCCTAACAGTTCAAAACCCTTACCACATTTCTTGTATGAAATAAGTTGAAAGATATCTTGATTTTAATTAGGTTCATTTAGGGTATTTATGTGAGAACATTTCAGGATGCTAAGTTATTTTTTATTACTGAAGTTTAGTTTTATTTATGATCACACTTACCCATTTTATGTACTGGATGCAATTTTGTGTCCTGCAGTTCTCCCCTTTATATTACCTTCCCTGGGCTGAGCAGCATAATTGGATATTTCATAACAATTGCTGTTAAATTTTGAAAAAGATTGCAGAAATGCTGTTTCAGGGTCTGCTGTGCTTGTGCTTCTCCAGCGTTTTTAAGAGGTTTTCTTGGCAAAAGCAACCAAGGGAAGAAAATGATACACCAGCTCACAAAACCCAATCAAGCCATTAATTTTCTCCTACTCTACCTTTTATGAACTATTTTCTGTATTTGCTATGCTTGGGAGCCTTTGATGGGATATGGAACATATAAACCCAGTAAATATATAAAATAACTTTATACTGCATGTATCTACTATGACAGAGGGTTGGGGTTTGTTTGTTTTTTTTGGAATATATGCATATACAAATTCATATCCTGGATTATTGATTTGGGAGTTCAACCCCTCCCTCTCCAATTCGGAAACACTAGTGCCCCCTTTAGAATATATGTACTCACAGCCACCTGGGAGCTACTTTTCTAGGAGCTGATCCATCTCTGCTGGGTTATAACTGAGCCATATGGGCATGACAGATCACACGATCTTTCACACAAAACTGGCACGTTGCCAGGAGAATGGGGGCCGATTTGATTTTAAAGACCCACGGTTGGTCATTAACATGCTGCCCCAAGCCATGTGGATCACTTTATAGATAAGTGGTTCCCACATACTAGTGAGTGCATCTAAATGCTGTTTTCTGGGTGATTGTATAGGGTTATTGGTGGGATGCGTTACAGGGTAGTATTTTGAACTATATTTTTTAGCTACTGTTTTATTTTTATGGTGATGTACAGTTAAAACCTAGTCTGTATTCAGGCTTTGATATTTGCTGTATGAATTACCAGGGTGGAGAGTGATTCCCCTGGCTACCATCAGTTTGTGATCGTCAGTTCTATGTGCAGCCTATGCAACTCGGTGGAGGAGGAGCTGGGGCAACCAGGGTGTGTTTAGTGTAAGAGTCATGAGCAGAAAGGAAGGGGCAGATGGGACTCATCAAACTGGAAAAGTAGCCCATTTAGGAGAAGAAAAGCCCAGATCCTGAACATCAGCTGCCTTGCAGAATATATCTGGAAGAGGACCTTGCTCGGGCAGTGCTGATAACAGTGGTTTGACTACATTCATGGGGGTGGACACTATTGCCTTTCGAGACAGACAGATGACAACAACAAGGGCAAGAGGGTATATGGCAGAGACTGCCAATCAGGCTAGCTAAGGAAAAGGGGCCACCAACATTGAAACAGGTGGATGAGGGAGCAGACTTGCTATACCATATTAAGATATGCAAGGATAACTTCGGTAATCCAGATCTGGATCAGCTCTGTGCTTATAGCTATTCTCCAATTGGATTTGATCGTTCTTTCTAGGAGACTAGTCTGCATTGGGTCCAGATCAGAGGCTCTGTATCTGCTGCTGGGCCAGAGACACACACCTGGGATTCCGCTAGTGTACAGTCCATCTGCCACCCAGCAGTTTAGTATGGACTAGAGTGCCTGGAAGTTTTTGTTGTTTTTTGTCACAAGGACCCTTAAATTGTCCATAAACTGCGAGAAATCAATTTAGAAGAAACCGTCAAAATGGTTAAGCATTCTTGCTTATTTTGATGGGAGCTTTGATGCAATTTTTATATTAAAACTATAAAATAATTAATTGGCACAAAGTATCATTGGCCCAAATCCCAGACAAAATAATCTTCTTTCAGTCTTTACTGAAATCAATAGGACATGTTAGTTGTGACTAATTTATGACCACTAATTTTAACGGGACTTTAAGGTGACTTACATTTTTGGGATTGGGGCCAATAGGTCAAAGTTATGAATAGAAATGTGCCAATGTAGACTGAATGTCTGAGGTGATAACTTAGAACAGGGGTGTCAAACTCAAATTCATCGGGGGCCGCATCAGCAGTTTGGTCACCCTCAAAGGGCCGGTTGTATCTGTAGGACTCAATATAAAAACAAGTGGAGGTTTCCTGAATGCATGTAAAGTGGAGGTTTCCTGTGTAGAATGGCCGGCGCCACTAGAGGGCAGACGCATGCGCTGAAGAGGCAGCTTTCTTGTGTCAAAAAAAAAAAAGCCAGAATAAAAGGTGAATGCTGGTGGCCAGCGGTGGCTACACGGGCCACATGACGAGGTCTGGCGGGCCGGATTCGGCCCGCGGGTCTTGTGTTTGACACCCGTGACTTAGAAGAAAGTCTTAGGAATTCACAGAGGATTATGTTTCTCCAAACATTTGGAAGTGTGTTCTGATTGCTGTTTTGTTTATCAGTGGATATTGTTTACTAAGATGACATAATTTTCCACTGCAAGAGAGATTGTACCATACAGTACTGGCAATTTTGCTTGTTTCCAAGTTCATTATTATCTCTTCAGTTGTATTTTATTAGCAGTTATGTTGTTGTACTTGCTGTTGCTTTACTACACACTTCTGCCTCTTTAAACCAAAGAAACGCATGCTGCACAGCTGCTAACCATTGTATATTTTACACAGCCTCTTTATGACACTCAAAGCAGCCAATCTGTCCAAGGACTGCTGTAGATTACATGCACTTGTGCAAAAAGAACATCCCTAATTAGGAAAGAAGTCTCAACTGTTACATGCGTAAGCCTAATAACGTTTTAGAGAATTCATATCCAGGGGAAAGTGACTGTCGTAGGGCTATAGGACCATGCTCTGTTGGCTGATTGTCTTTTCCCCTTGACGTTGAACTAGTTTGGACAGACACACATCACAATGAATGCACAGTGTTTTTCTGGAAAGAGGACTGGCAGGGCCAGCAGTACCATGCTAGCGGTCGTGACCCTCCCAGCAGCAACATTTCTGCTTGTCGGGCTGGGGCAGATTGGCAGAAAGATTGGGGGAGCTCCAGGTATATATTTCCTTTAATCTATATATGAAGCATATAACCATACTTGGCATATAGATAGACCAACGCAGTAGATGTTTTATTCTAAAGATATACCGGTAAAAAACTTTTGACCTTAAGACTCTAAAAGTAAATCTGTAGGTCATAGTGTTGATCTGCTTGTCAGCGTAAATTCTCTATGTCGAAAACCCTAAGAATAAAATGGGCAAAAGTGAGAATCTCATTGATGGAAGATTCATTTGGAAAGTAAAGAAGATAAGGCAGTGCTTAAACTGTGTGTGTGTGATAAAGACATTCTCGTAAAGCTGTTTGGCATAGTGTAGCCTGCAGAGAGAGTCAACATGTTCCCTCTTGTGCATTGTAGATATGTCCATGAAAATAAGCATGACTGAAAACAAAAACCAATGAAGGGAATACTATAATGGGTGCACAGAACAACCCAGTTTTGTTTGCTAAATGAGCTTAAGCATGAAAGGCAGAGCTGGGAGTATATTAAGACATGGGACGTGCTTGAACTATCAAACAGTATTTCCACATGTAAATGAGAAAATAAGCAAAATCTCTTCAGACAATGTAAATTCTGTGAAACAGGCTCCTGTAAAGCATTCTGTAATGTAATTGAACAGTTTGCACAGAATGCTTCCAGGCAGTCCTTTGGAGTGCTCATATGATGGTGGCTGTAATCTTGAACATACTTGGCAGGGAGTATGTCCCACTGAACATTGTTATCTGAGTATACACGGATAGGTAGGATAGTAGTATCCTACCTATTGTAAAAAAATCACTTTTACAGTGATAACTGTAAATGAGAATATGTGGAATACTCTGCTACCCCCAGTTTATTCTCTTTTATAAACTGTATTGTAAGAATGTCATTACAGATGTGCACAGACCAACAAACATGCATGTGTGAAGGAAAGCTATGTACATAGCTGGAGTTTTCTTTTAAATTCTCACCACAGTACACCCCTGTAACTTCAGATGACAGATTTTGTAACATGACAAATACCTTGTCCTGATCATGAGACTCTTCATCTCAGGGTCGAGGGTTCAAGCTGCATGTTGAGCAACAGATTCCTGCATTGTAGGACCTTGAACTAGATGACCCTCATGGTCCATTCCAACTCTGCAATTCTATGATTCTATGAAATTGCACAACAAAAGTAAAGCCAAGTGAGGCTTGAAGTTGCCACCTATCAGCTAATGATGGTGACTTCAAGCTTGCTTTCTGCTGTGATTGGCTGCATGATCAAGTTATTCAACAACAACAACAACAACAACAACAACAACAACAACAACAACAACAACAACGGCAGCAGCAGCAGCAACAACAGTTATCCTCGGTTGGCTTGCAGTTATGTGACTAACCTAGGAAGGAAGCAGAAGCATTTATTGAAGACTGGTACTAAGCATTACATTGTTTAAGGGTGGGAAATTGTTCCCCTACCAATATATTGAAGCCTTTGAAACTAGAGTAATTAAGAAGGAAACTATTTAACTTTTGACAGGCAAAAGCACAACATTTTTGGAGAGTTATCAAAATATTTTATGCTTATGCAAAAAAATAATCTTGGCAGTTTAATGTAAAGAAGTCCCTCCCTCCATCTCCGTCTCTGTCTTGGGGGACCTACAAGTGTATTTCACATAACTGAACTGCCACTTCCTCCCAGCGGAGCTTTCAGAGTGTCATGGAGCACAATGTGTGAGATGATTTGAGTCTGCAGTGGAGCTGACATGAATAGCTGAAGTGGAATTTGATTTCACAGTTGTGCATGTGAAAATAAGAGCTTCATCAAGGGATTATAGGGAGCGGGCGGGTTTATATAGACAATTATGGTGTCCTCAGGCTTTTGTTGGACTGCAACACATTGATATTGTCGATGCTGGCGGAAGGTAGTGGGAATGCATGGTTGGCATAGACCCTACACCTTTGTAGTTCAGATTCAGGTGCTTGAAGCATTCTGAACAATTCAGTAAAGGCTTCAACCTTTTTTTGCCGTCTTTTATGCATTGCCCTGTATCATTTGAATCTCTCGTTGGGTTTCCAGCCTTATGCACTTCTTAAAAAGTCAAAAGACTGAAGTCCCATATATAAGTTGAACAAATAAAGTAAAGGAACCCTGTGCCTGAAATGGTAGGCAAACGTTACTGCGTTTCTAGTACAAGGCTTGCTTGTGAGTAATGGGGTGCTGATGAGGGAAAGGGTTTATGTATTCTACAAGGGTTAAAAATGCTGACTCTTGGCCTGAATTATTTTGCTTCATGTTAAAGATTATTGGTGGACATCTGGTTGAAAGCAGTCACATTCTGGTAACACATTTTATTTAACAAAATTTATATATCAGTTGATTGTAAGAAAACCTCTTAAGTGGTTTGCAAAAATAAAACATTAAACTTATGAATAATTTTAAACAGATAAAAAAACACAAATGGGAAGATACTGCATTTCCTCTAATAATGAAGCCTCATGGTTGACTCCATGTGCTCATGAAAAGGTGGACTTGGGGATTTGCATGTATGTGGCAGATACAAATAGGGATGGATATAGGATGATATGCTTAGTTGACAGTAATGTTAATGGTCTTAACTATGTCTGTATTGCCAAACCCAGATACTAGTGAGCCTTGCATAGTATTTTGGCAACCATATTTTAAAATTATTCTTCAAAGTTGATAATGAATTGTATCCACCATATCCACCACCTAAGTGGACACTGTCTCACATTTGCCTAGGAGAAGTCAGAGAACAGCAACCTGTGTTTTGTATTCCAGACTCAGCTAGTCTGCCAAGAGACGAGATCTAGGCATTGCTTTTAGGGGTGTATTTGTAGCTTTGTATTTTTTACTTTGTTTGGACTCACCATCAACAGCAATAGTCCTTTCTTTTCTTGTTCCCCTTCATCCCAGTTCTTCCTCCTGCCATGGTTGGCAATAAAAGTTTGACATTGTCCTGTTCCTGCTGTGCGCAACAGCCAGTTATGCTGTTCCTGCTGCCGCTGCAAGCTCCCCTTCAATTCCTCATGAGAAGCACACCTAATAAACTTGGCTTGCTGAGTGCAGAGGGAGCTATGCTTGAGCTGTGCCTGTTCAGGCCTTAGACATTTGGAGAAGGCATAAGTGCAGCAGCCCCTGAGAAATGTGAAGCCTGACCAATGAGCTTCCATTGATGGGCCCTTTAGATCCCAAGGGCCACTGTTTGGTACCCTGCATTACCAACCTTTGCTGCCAGCTTAGGAGTTCTTAAAAAGAGTCTGTCCCTATCCTCACTTATCCACCTTGATGGGAGAAAGGCAAAATTTGTACAGATGTGGGTTCTGCATTTCATTGTAACATGTTTCATGGGTATACATTGATGGATGTTAGAAAAAAAAAAGATTTATATGACTCAGTAAGACTTAGTAAGGTAGACACATTTTTAATAAACAGCTGTTATTAAAATAACAACTTTAGTATTCTGAACTTTCATATTTTTACAATCTACAGCTTCTGTTTAAATCCATAGTTTGGTATCAAAGCTTACAATGAATGTAAAAATTAAATATATTTTTAAAGCATTCTAATACATGACGCCTTCTAGTACATGGTGCCAGACTATTACTGTATAAGAGAAAATGTCCTGCCTTTGAGGAATTAATCTAAATTTTCCTTCCTTCATACCAATTGAATAATGTGTATATACAGTATTTGTGCAAATTGCTCAGAATATCCAAAGGGGAAAAATGGCAGGCATTAATTTGTGGGCTACAAACATACAGGTGATGGTTTGATGGGTTAAAATCAAACTGTATAAGAGTGGCACATCCTATTAAAATTGAAAGTTAAGAATTTTATACAAGTTCTCAATAAATAAAACAAATTGCAACACCCTGACATGTTGCATTTCATATAAAGGGACCCCGGACCGTTAGGCTGCGAGAATTAATCCAATGTGATTGCAGCTTCATCAGTCTGTCCTGTTACAGTGAATCTTAGTTGTGATAACATTATAAAATATTATTCCCAATACTGGCCATGCAAGATTGTAACCATCAAGTTGGGCTCTTTGTTGGCCACCGTCCCTTAAATTTATCATGTAGGTGAATCATTCCAGCACGTCCAATCCATCCACTTTTGCAGCCAATCCTGCTGTTACACATGGTCAATTGGATTTTAATGACAACTTAAATTGCTTCATGATTCCAGTTGCAATGTTCTTTTGGTTCAGCAATGCATCCTAATACATATTTTATCCAGGTAGGAACTCATAGGATCAAGCTTTAGTTTTGTGGAATTTTCTAATCTTCATGTAGTTGAGAATTAATTACAACCAGGAAGAAAGGCAAAAAAAATCCTGAGTGTATAACTATTATGGAACCTAAGTTGACTCTCAGGTTGATTCCCAAGACATGGAAGTGCTTTTGGCCACCTCTGCACTGAAATCAATTACATTTCAGTTGTTCGTCTGATTTTTCAAACAAGCAAACAAAATAGTCCAAGCAATATTATTTAAGTAAAAACCATAACTTAAAGATTCAACCCATTGTTTGACTTAATGGATTTTAAATTATCTTTCCACCTATGGAGCTATCCATCTGAAAGACTTATTAAATTGTGTGTGTGTGTGGCAATTTTCCAATGTCTTGTTAAACTGAGGACTTTAATTAAACTGGCTGATTTATGTTCCATCTGGATACAAGCAGGATCATGCTGTAAAATGAGGGAAACAGCTGGAAGATATGGGGACATAATATAAATTGTATTCTGTAAGGAATTTCATCCATCTTATGGTAACCAGGTTCACAGGCTTATATTTTATACAGTGCACTTCAGTTCCCGTAGGCCTTATCTGTACTATGGTTTTATGTTCATCAGTACAGAAAACATCTGGAAATTTGTTTAGTTGTGGTATTAACCATGTAGAGAAACTGTCCCATTTTAGCAACGGCCCGACTGCCATACTTTATCATTTAATATACGGTAATTCTAAATATAGCCACGGATAGAAATGACAAAACATTACTTACTTTTCTGTTTTGTCCTTTCTCTGTGGTTCCAAAGTGAAGTTTTCAATTTACTCACCCAGCAGTATTTTTGTAAAGTTTTATACAATTGTACAAATTCGTAATGTGATTCAAAGGAGAAAATGAAAGGCCAGGATATCAAAAGCTATTTAGGCACATCTACTATACATTTTTGAAAATGGTTTGTCTATTTACTATGCATTTGGACACCTCTCAAGTTACCATAACTGGATTTTGCATGATGGCTCCTAAGGATTAAGGAGCATGTTTTTGTCCATATTTGGATACATTTGGGCACCATTTTGAATCAAGATGGCAGACTGAACGTTTTAAAACTACTGATTTTAACTATTGATTTCCAAACAGCAGCAATGTTTGGTTTCTTATAATTCCCAAGCAACACAGGGCATGAGGATGCTAGTACAATAGAAATATGAGCCTCTTTTGGTTTTGTTTTATTTCAAACATCTTATAAAATATCTTGTCTTCAGTACCAATAGTGAATTTAGCAGAGCTTTACATGAAAGCATTGCCCAGCAATTCATGGGTCAGTATTGTACTTGTGTACCAGTATAAATAAACAGCAGTCAGGGAAAGTCTAGCAAAGGAGAACTAGCTAAGTCTATTTGCGCTCTGAGGCCCCCAAGCCCTTCTCCCAAGTAAATAACTTCACACTGACATATATTTTTGGTTTAAGTTATTGGGCAAAATTTAGGCCACAACTTCATTGATTACAGCAAAGTGAGTGGTATTGGCTTAGGCATTGACAACCGACTATAACTGACTCCTACCTCTCTGGCAGGTAGTCTGGAAGGGTAAACACCAAACAAGGGAGCAACATTGATGAAGACCAACTGAAGTTCACCCTGGGGTTCCTGTGGTCCTGGCATGGACCTTGCCCCTCAACCGGACTTCAGACGAGATCCAGGACCCTCAGATTCCTTTACCGGAATACCCTTATTCATGGAGGGGCAGGTGATGGCCACACCTCTCCTCCCACACACTTCACTAAGCCAATGCCTAACTAACCAAACCTTACAAAGTTGTGACAATTCCTACCCGCCCCTGTTCCAAATCAGGCATCCGAAGCAAGGCCAATGCAGCAACCTGTAAATAGGGACAGGAGGGCGGGTGTTTGGCAGCGTGAAGCAAGTGCCTTGGCCACGTCGCACTGCCACTTTTAAAGCTCCCCCAATCACACCACCTGCCTCGGATTGGCTCAAACGGCCTGGTGTGATTGTGGGGCCAAAATGACAGGCCTGGGACACGCCCAGCACCTACCACCTAGTGGGGTGTGTGTGTCTCAGGGGCCTGAACGCAACAAGGACCCTCATTAAGGAGGTTCCCATTTGTTAAAATTAAGGTATTCCTTCATTAGTGGAAAGAGACAATTGATGTCTTATAGTATACACTTTTGCACCTAAAGCTAAAAATTAAAGTGATACCTCACATTTGTTTTTCATTGTGTGGAAACAACACAGATAGATGAGGTTCAGGTCAGGAAAATTTTAAAACTTCCTCCTTACTTGAAGTAGCCTGCATAGTTGACAGAGTAGCACCTGCTGAGCTTGCCATAAAGAACTGGTGAGGAAAATACTATTGTAGACAATTCTTTTATGAAACGACCATGTTTTTGGCAGCACAAGACAATGTCAACTCTCCAGTTTCATATAACTGTTTTTCAGTCTGAAATTTCCCCTCAAAACTGAATGGTAATTTTGTATATCCAAGAAAACAAAGGAATGTGGCATTCATATAATTAATTTGCTTCAGTCACACTAAATGGTGTTTTCAAATATGTCAGTATGGAAAGACATAACAATGTACGCTCCCATTTCAGAATTGTGTGAATTGTGAAGAATTTTTTATCAAATCTGTCAGAAACTGCTACTGTTGAGTGATTTATGAATTATTGCTTAATTTAAAGAGCAGGATACTGTTTTGTTAACCTAATGCCATTTTTATTCCAGTATCCCAAATAAGAATTAAATGAATGACTTCACTAGAGGACAGTTATGACACAGTTGCAGTTTAATATGGTCTTATAAATGAATTCTTGGACCATGGGATAATTAACTTGTCACTGTGTAAAAGCCCTTAACTTTTACTGCTCTGAATATTACCTTGAATTATGAAATTCAATCCTTCTCTTGTATTACAACTTTTTTTATATATAAAAAAAATCATTGTTACTGACTGGGAAGAATTCAGACAGTTTTGGATTACTCTGAAATGCAGAATTTTCAGGTCACAGATTAATTCAACCTCTCAAGAACAGTTGCTCAGATATTGAAAAGGGAAAGGTCTTTTAGGGATGAGGATGAAATCTGTGCAATGGAATTTAACATACTCTTCTTATAGTAATTTTGATTTTTGAGCATCAACTAACTGCATGCATCTTGTGTACATGAACTATTCATGGGGATTTTGAATTGATCTTTTGAAACAAACCTCTATTGAGAAACTGTCCTTTTGATTTATTCACTATGCATAGTCTTAAATGTTGGGAAAATCCATTTCAGAAGCACATGTGAGTGAAATTATCCATTTGGCAAATAATAAGATAAACAAATTCATTCCTGGTTCAAGAAGATGTCTTCATATTCAGATTAAGCTCTCTTTCATTTCCATACAACACTAGTTTTGGTTTAGTGAATGGCATCTAATTGTCAAAACTACATTTTTGGCTGATTGGATTTGGTTCATTTTCTTCCTTTTCATTCCCCACTACCCCCAATCCTCAGTTCAATTTTCCCTTTGCAAAGAATGAGCTTCTGGTCTTTTCAGTGGGAAGTTAAGCTTCAGTGATACTGAGTAATTGCCTTTACAGCTCACATGCACTTTGAATTTAAAATTTAATCTGTTCAAATCAGCTTGCATGACAAGCGGCTTGTGCTTAGCATGTTGCATGAATGATTCAGTAGATTGTAATAGCTACCTTAGTAATTTCTTATGAATGATTGGAAGTGATCGCATTACTAACACTACTGGTAAGCGTATTTTCAAGAACTGGTATTCCACAGCAAAATTCTGTCAGACGGTCAGAGAAAAAGGCATGTACTCCCCCTCCCAGCCTTTGAAAAAGGCACTTGAGTGTTTCCAGGCTGATGGAAGATATTTGCCTGTTATAGATTTACTAACCAGACAGATTGTTTGGGATACTGAACTGACAACCACATTACAGAGCAAAATAGCTGCCAGTTTGCATATATACCATTGCTCCAGGAAAGATGAGCCTTTCTAGCAGCTCTAGACCATGCTTTTCATCACCAAGATTGGATAAGTTCACACTGTCTAGATTCACTTGATTTCCAGCCACATGGTAATCATACACATGGCAGTGAGGAACAAGAGATGATCAGATTCATTTCTCCTTTTTAATAGCACTTGGATTGGTTTATTTGTCCAACAGCAATAATATTTACAATCAGAGGTTTATGTCTCATATCCAATGCATTCCAAATATGTTTAAGTCATACAAAATGCAGGATGAAAAGAACAGTTTATTTTCCTGTTATGTTAATCAAAGACTAAATAATGAATGGGGATATAATTAATCTCCTGGAGCCAAACAATTCCCCTCCAAAATCATTCCAGAAATCGTAAATAATCTTTCAAAGCACTGAAGTAACTAATGTACTCAAAATTCATTCTAATAGATTCCATGTTCCATGTTGAATCTGCTCTCTGTTACCATATGAAAGAATGCTGCATTTTATAGTTGATGTTGTAAGATGATCTGAGTGGTGCTCAGGTACTAAAAGGGCAGGAAATATTCTTTCATAAAAATGAATAAATATATTGAACTTGGTTGAGTTCCTTGTCAAAAAAATGAATATAAAATACTGAGTCATATATTAAGTTCTGACACTTTCCCTTTTTCTTTTTATCTTATCATAGCAGTGATTTTCTGTTGTGTCCATCCATAGATAGAACCAAAATAATCCTCTAATATGGGAGAAGACCTGCTGGCTGAATATATCCAAAATAACTTTTAAACTTTCCATAAACAATCTGTATTCCCCAGCTTCTCACCTCCAGGAGTAGTAGACTGAAAGCAAGCAAGCATGTGCTAACAAAAGCAATATGGGACAAAGGATAATTTAAACTTTATACTTCACATTACATTCAGTATTCTAGTAATCCTTAAAACCTTCAAAGGGAATGGAGCCTTAGTGGAATGCTTAAAACCTCTCAGGACTGTTTTATGCAGGTGCAAAGGTGCCAACAGCAACATGGTGGCGCAGAGAGGGCTGTGACCAAATTGCCCTACCACCAGCATATACAGTATTTTGTGCCTTGAGGCCTGGCTTCTGAGAGAGAAAGCAACATGGCCAAAGAATCTTACCTCTCTCCCTCCCTCCCCCTACTGAGATAGTTGCTTGGTGGTGGTGGTTTTTAAAATCTGTTTCCTTTCCCTGGAGACAGATTGACAGAAACCTTTCAGTCACTGAAAATGTATAGACAGGAGAAAGATTTGAACTGTGCCTTTGTAGGTTTGGGGTCTCCAGTATCTTGGCAGGCATATGCCTTATTTTGCCCATAAGAGAAGCCTCCCCTGACACAGAAAGGGATAAAGGTGGGCAACATTATCTCTTTCACTTGGCAGGTGGTATGGCACTTCTAGACTGGGCAAGCCTGATGTAAATACTGGAAGCTGGCCCTTCTGTGCTTCCCAGATTAGCAGAAGGATAGGTTCTGCCTTTTGTATTTCAGACTTCAGCACTGGCCTCATTGACCCACCGTGGGAAAATTATGCTCTACATCTGTTTTCAGATATGTTCACAGAGAGGCCTGCCCATCCAGTGAGTTTATGGCTTATCTGAGATTTGAATAAATGTCTTATCAGTTTAGCCGCAGCATAAAGCCAGTTCTGACATGCAGCTCTTTGCAACATGATGTCATTAATATACTTCTGTTATCTGAAGTAGGCAGCTACAGAAATGCCTGCTTGAGTGAGCCAGTTCTTTCTAAGGTGTCCTAGCATTTTGCCTTTATAATGGCACAATCGTACCTTGGTTCTCAAACACCTTGGTACTCATACGTTTTGGCTCATGAACGCCAAAAACCTGGAGGTAAGTGTTCCGGTTTTTGAACGTTTTTTTGGAAGCTGAACATTCTATGCGGCTTCTGCTTGAGTGCAGGAAGCTCCTACAGCCAATTGGAAGCCACGCCTTGGTTTTTTAATGGTTCCGGGAGTCAAACGGACTCCCAGAATGGATAAAGTTTGGGAACCAAGGTTCCACTGTAATGATAAATATTATTTATTTATGTTTCCTACCATTTACTGGATTGTTAAATCTGCTCTTTGCAACTGTGTTGTGGGGCTCTGATTCTTGCAGCCCATATGACCCTTGGTGTGCCTTTTGCTTCAGGTCAAGCACTTTGCTTGAGGTTTCTATTGTAGGGTCAGATCAAGTGCTGTTTTACTAAAAAAAGAGGTGCTGGAACTCACCATGAACACCTCCCTCGTTCTCTTAGAATGGTAGTGGCGCCCACCTAAGAGGTGCTGCTGGAACTGAGTTCTGGTGAGTTCTGGCTGGGGAAAAAAAGCCCTGGTCAGATTTATTCAGCATACTTATGTGATATAAAAAGCAAGCAGTGCTAATTTTAACAACACACAAATGATAATTATTTATGCATATATGCAGTAGGTTTGATTACTATGTACATATCTAATCAGAAATGTAAGCCTTTAGTTTGGAGATGGGTATTGCTATTTGGAATTGGCATAAAAGAGATGGAAATACAAAGGGGGAGTTTGAGGAACGTTGCTACTATTTCAACACAAAATCCTTTCAATGTCTGTTTTTCTTTTACTACTGGAAAAGCCATTTTCACAGATGACAGGTTTACAGGTAAATTAGTCCTTTCCTATGGGTATATTCTCCTTCTTTTTGAAGGTATGTTCAAAGTACTATTTCACATTTTGTTTGTACTTAGGAATACGTTTTAGCATATTTTCCCTTTTTTCATAGAAATTAACTAGGTGTGGTATGTATTGGAGTTTTCTTTTTAGTTGAGAGTGAGCCAGACATTGTGTATTTCAGTACTCCATATTTGCACTTTACATACCATACCTTACACAGACAGATGCTCTGGATTTATAAGTTTGAATTTAAAGTTTGCAGTACTCAAGTGTGTCATTTTGCATTAACTGAGTAATTATCTGAGAGAAGAGGAAGGGAAGGCTGGGAAAACTGTCAGCATCTTCATGACTGTTGCTGATCCAGCTGGAGAGTGTATACTGCCCTTTGTCTGTGGTTTAGAGGCCAGTTGTAGGGTTGGCAAGAAGGAAGGTATTTGGGGTACTTGGTACAGGGATCACAGACAGACACAATAAATGTTTGGGATGTTGTGTTATCCATTAGAGGTTGACACCCAATTCTTTTGCTCCTTCCATGTGTGTATCACATGAAGGAAAGTAAAATGTGCAACAGGGCCGTGGGAAAGGATGACATCACTTGCCCTACTCCTAATGTGTCTGAAAGGGGAATCCTACAGAGACTATTTGTGTGTGCCCACAGCATTAAGAATGGGTTAAGAATTCATGTATAGCCTTTCTCTTCTACACACTCACACCTTGTGAGTGCCAGTAGCATCACGTGACCTTGAGGCAGGACCAGGGATGTGTCCTGCAGCCACATTTTGTGCAAAATTCACCTTAATGCAATGCACTCATGAAGGTTGCTTAATTTCCCCTTTTTATCAAATTCAGGTAGTGCAGCTGCAGCCGAGGTGCTAAATCAATGTTTGGCCATAGTAATGGATGAGATGTGGGCCAATAAACTGAAGTATTGATAGGTATGTGGTTCAAATGTTGAATAGAGTGCTGTGCTAAATAAGGTTGCTGCCCTTGAAATTGCTTTGCAGCTCATGTATGCTCCCTTCAATAATCTTCATTGTTACAGTGGCTGCTAGATTGCTAGCAGGGATGGAGTGTTTTGATCATTCAGTTTATTATAGCTTCTGGCAGCTCATGACCAGAACTTGTAAACTTGGGTGTTTGTGAATGTGTTTAGGGGGAGTTTGAGGGGGAGGCCTGGAGTGCTGTCGCATGGTGTACATAGGACAGAGACACAGAAGTTGAGGGAGCTGTTGCAGTAACCTGCAACACCTCAGCCATGTTTGTCTTCTACCTGAGAATGTGCAAAACTACACCTGCAGCAATTGCAAGCAGGTTCCTTGTGGGAAGAGAAAGTATAGCAACTTGAGGCCTGCCTATCCACATTTCAAGTAAGATGAGGAATTTCTCAATAGAGCAGAGTGGACTATCATGGAACAACAGCCTTCTGCAGGTACACCTCCTATCTAATGTGAGGTGGGAAAGAAGCAGCAAGAGGACCTTCTCGGGGCGGTTCACCTGCTGCCTACTTGTCTGTCCCTTTGTTGCCAAGCAAATATCTCCCCTAATGAGCTTTTTAGATGAAATTTTAATTCTGCTGAATTTTATGCTTTATTTATAATTTTTTGGCTTTTAGCTTATTTTCTTTTTTACATTTTTATTATTTCATTCAAACCAGATTTCTAGATGTTTTCCTTACTGCAAGAGGCTCATTTTCGGTGCCTTGATCATAACCTTCAGCCACCAGGCAAAAACCTGTTTATTGGTATTGATTTGTTTTTCTCTGTACCTCTGTGTTTTAATCTCTGTTTTTACATTACTTAGGTTTCCAACTGGCTATATTTTTTTTTAAAAAAATCTGTTCCTAGCTTATTTCAGTGTGGTTTCACTGTCATATTTATTGAGATATTGCTTATTATTATATATTGAACTATATGGTTAGACATCTTGGGTATATTTTTATGGAAGGTTGGAGTATAAATGTAACAAACAAATACTCTTTGTAAGCATACTTGGGAATGTGATTCAATGTGATCTGTCATGGAATGGTTGGACGTAGAGAAATGGTGGGAGGAACCACCTGGGGAACCATCAAGGGAAGGAGAAGTGGTGGTGGGACAATGATGAAGGAGAAGACTGGGAAGACAAGGTGTCAGAAGCTGAAGAGGTGACAGGGCTTAGTGAGCTGGGAGACGCTGTGGCAGAGAAAAATCCAGAATCAGAGGTAGAAGGTGAAGCTGGCGAGTGGGAAGAGGGAGGCCAGGCAGAGATTAGTCTGGCTGGTGAAAAGTCATGGATGTCTTCCCTTCCTGCTGTGACAAGCTCCCCTCTGCCCTGTTTACCAGAAGTGGTCTGAAACAGGTGGAGCAGCAAAAGGCATCACACAGGCTCAGGCTCCGATTGCTTGGGAAAAGCCCTGGAACGGAGGGGACAGCTGTGGGGAGGTGGGGACTTTCAGTCTTGCCAACTGAATCATGGGATAAGACTTTCTGGGGATGAGAGCTGCTGTGCTCATTAGGCCTGACACTCAACCAAGTCTGTGAATATCGTGTTTTTGCTCCAACTTTGAACACCGTGATTTACTACCAGCTCGCTCTTTGATACCATCCTTCTTTCATTATGAATTGGTCAGGGAAATGGAGCCATGTTTCTTTTTCTGATCAGATTTGCCCTAGTATTGGACTAGAACTGGTTGAACCCTAGCTCAGTCTCTCATAGCTATGATATTCACTCCATAGCCATAGTTTTTCTCACTGCCCTGAGTTATATTCATTCATTCATTCATTCATTCATCCATCCATCCATTCATTCATAAAAATGTTTATACAACACTGTACCATAAAATATATATCACAGCAGTTTACAACAATATGGAAACATAAAGCTTATTGTTCCTTCCTGTTTACAATTTTTTATCAAATACTATTTTGGTTCACACATTCTTTGTTTTCTTTGGTTTTTTGTCTAATATGGAAGGCTTTTGAGGCCAGTTGACACTACAGGAAGCAGAAAATAGTTGGAACTTGCATGTGCATTGGTGTATTTGTGTTTGGGTTTGTGCATGAATGTAAAAAAGTGGTGCTCATTCTACTATCTGCACCTGTGCTTCTTTACTAAGTGGTAAGTCTCGGGGAATTCACTGGAACTTAACTACCAAGTTAGTGTACCTTAGTTTGAAAGAGAACATAATAATGAAAATTAGTATTCTAGTTGGGTTGTAATTTTAATAATAATAATAATAGAACAGTCTTGATGGAAAAATATTGATTTTTAATTTGTAATCTGATTATGTATTTAGTTTTGAAATACAACTTACTATGTTAATGGAACAACAAACTTCATAAAACACATAAAAGTGCATAATTGGATTAGAGTACATAGAAACTGTTTGAGAAATCTATTTTTGGATTTTATCTTTTCATATTAGTCTATGCTATGGCAATGACTTTGACACTGATTTTTTTTTTTTAACCCTCAACCCTGACTCATATATCTCCAGGAGAGTTGCTAAAACACCCTAGCAATGCATCTGGCCCAATGTTATGTTATGGCATGAGTAGTTCTTAAGTGCATTGCTCCACCCTAACAACAGCCAATGTACATTATACACAAATAATGAATTCTGAGTGTCCACCCCAAAGTAAGGTTTGGTTGGCCATAGATCATACACTCACATGCTTCCAAAAGAATGTCCTCTATGAGACTCTGTGCTATTGTACTCAGCCCACGCAGATGCTGATAACTGCCAATATAGGTAGGAATTTTGAATTCAATTACTAAATCTAAAATTGTTTTCTGTAAGAAAATATCTTTTCTGTTTCCAAGGGAGGACCCTCAGGAAAGTCTTAGACTGTAGCACAGGAGGATGTACTGCTTGAGGAGACAGGATAATTGCTGAAAATATGCTTTCAACTACCCCCCTCTGACTGCAATCCCCACATCACATCAGTGACCTTTTCTGGGAGTTCCTTGACCTTCAGGAAAGAAATTTGGATGGAGCACAAGAAGCTGCAGTAAGCAGGAGGCAAGATAGCTTTCTTGCGGACATCTGCTTGCTTAATTAAAGGTGCAGCCCAGAGATTAAGACTTCTGTACTGTACATTGAATCCTTCTCCCTTCCTGATACCTTACAGACTTCTATTGCATATACTGTATAACTAACTGATCAGAAAACTTTTAAATAGGTTACTATCCTTTCCTGACTTTCCAATACATAAAAAAACTCATGCACGCTGTAGTGTCGTGTACTAGGTGTTTCCCATCTATAATTAGCGGGTACTTAGGTTGTAGTTCCATTTCCAGTCTTGAATGTAGTTCTTAAGCAACTGTCAGGCTTTCGTTAAACATTTTGACAGAAGCCTTTTGAGTTTTCAGTGAATTGATACTTCAGTGTCTTAAAGTGTGTGACACTTTGTGTCATACAGCTGTAATTTATTATTTTTGCCTAATGCTATTAGATTGAAGAAACTTTCCTGTCTCAGAATGCTGATATAGTTGCTTATGCATAGTGTGCATGGCCTTCAATAATCCAAATAGACCATACGTTTGTGAACTATTGTACACAGCAGGAGCTTATTTTGAAATGCATTACAGTGATACCTTGGTTTACAACTATAATCCGTTCTGGAGGTCCGGTTGTAAACCAAAACAGGTTGTAACCCAAAGCACGCTTTCGCCAATGGGGTATCCCCCCAAAAAAGTAATTTAAAAATTGGTTGCAATCCCCCCCCAAAAGGGACACGTACTTCCAGGTTTGACGTGGTTGTAATCCAAAACTGTTGCAAACCAAGGTGCCACTGTATTCAGGTTAATCATGGGCTATAAGTGATTCCCAACTGTAATGGTGCTATTTTATCGCTACAAGGGTGGTGGGCAACATTTTCTATACTTTTTAGGAGTAGGATGACTAAATTCTTGCAGGAGAAAGGGGATGTGATGTTTGAAATGTTTACTTTTAAAATACTGCTTTTGCCACAGTGGAGACAGCCCTCATAGCAATGTTTAGGACCACTTCACCCCACAGAAGGACACTATGCTGTGATGTCTGGGGCTTCCAGATGCATCGTAGGTGAGGACGGGGGACGGGGATGGATATGGCTGCATCCAGAAGGACAGTGGTGGCAGCCATAGTATCTTTCTGCAGAGGCACTGTGGGGCAAAATGGCCCCAGACAACACTAGAAATATGCTGATATTCTATATGGAAGCCCACTGCCTCTGTTTTGCCAGACAAGCAAATAGTGTAGGTACCCTCCTTGTTCATCCCCTCTCCCCTTACAAATGTATTAAAACATTCAATTGGAACTTTCAGCACAGCATTAAACAAATAATTATATTTGCAGTGTTAACCTTCAGCTGCATTTCAGAGATTTCTTTGCTATTGAGCCAATAGTTGATGCCTTTCATAATTGACAGATGAGCTATAAGTAATAGCTACTGCAAGGGGACAGTGATTAGCAGGGCAGGGTGTGTGTCTTTTGTGTTACACTTTTACCAAGCATATGGATCTAATATTCCATTAAATAATTTGTTTTATAAAGATCAAGAAATATTTTTAAAAACCCTTTCAATCAGGGTTTTGATTTCTCCTTCTGAAATATTTTCCTGGAAGAATGGTTGGAATTCTTTTCATGAGTGGCAGATTTTATATACTGAAGAGAGATACTTCTATTCTGATAGCAGATCATTGTCTTGAGATCTATGAAGTATGTGTCTGTGTGCTCACACTCTCTCATGCACACATCTCCCCCTCCCCAGAGGCATTTCCATAGCAACTTGTGCATGATTTTGACTTGTCTCAAATGGAGCACATGCCATCTACTGGTGATTTTCAAGAGTTGTCAGTCGGCTAGAAAATAAAATGGTTCGTAAAATGCTGAGCTAGTGTTTTGTTGCCTCGTTATGATGTAGTGGTGGGAAGAACCATAATTATAGTGAAGCTCACGTTTTAAGGCAAACTAGATGTCCGCTTAGTATGTAGTGTGCTGTTCTGTATCATATCCCCCCCGCCCTAGCCATTCTTACTTGAAAGGCAGTGTGCAGGGAAGAATGCCTTATCTCTTCAAAAGTTCTCATTGGTTCCTAGCTGCACAGGTGGGGGAAATTTCTGATCCAACTGCAGTGGGAAAGTAAGGGGAAAAGCCTTCCTGCCCTGGGGTTGTGGCGCTCATCTCGCTTTATTAGCCGAGGGAGCCGGTGTATAGCTTCCGGGTCATGTGGCCAGCATGACTAAGCCGCTTCTGGGGAACCAGAGCAGCGCACGGAAATGCTGTTTACCTTCCCGCTGGAGCGGTACCTATTTATCTACTTGCACTTGGACGTGCTTTCGAACTGCTAGGTTGGCAGGAGCAGGGACTGAGCAAAGGGAGTTCACCCCGGCGCGGGAATTCGAACCACTGACCTTCTGATCGGCAAGTCCTAGGCTCTGTGGTTTAACCCACAGCGCCACCCGCATCCCTAAGTCAGCCTCATATAGTGATTGGCTAATCCTGTACTGTCCAAAGGGTGGATGGGCTGTTGCTGACACTGAAAAGGATGAGGGTGTGTCTCTTTGCAGGAAACAACTACCCACCTCCCAGCCAGGAAAGCTATGCAAAATTTCTTCCTCACAGAGGCTGGGCTGGCTACACTTGCTGTGTTTGTAATAAATGGCAGCTAAGGCATCAGCCTTAACAAGAGTGATAAATGGGTCTTGCTTCTGAAAAGGCTTGGTGCTTTCTGACATCTACATTATTCCACTAAATTAGATTATCTAATGCACTTTCCAGATTAATCCCTAATTTTAGATTTTGCAATGGCAATTTTTGTCTGGCCTTTGCTTTACAAGCATTTTGCAAAAATAGAATAGAACTACAGAGAGGGAAAGGGGTTTTAATGACATGTATGGTTATTTTCCTTTTAATAATACAGATTATTAGAGAAAGCAATGTGTTTGTTTTATATTCTATGCTGTTCTCCTTAATAAGATTAGAGGAATTAACATCATGTATCTGAAATATATGCAAAGCCCAGAAAGAATTGGTAATGATCTGCAAAGTCAGGTTGGATTAATACTGTGAGAAATAAAAACCTAGAGGTTTTGAAGATGTTGCTGCCCACCACCCCAATCACCGAGTTCTGTGAGGTGTTCAAGGCATTTACCCAGTGGTTGTACTTTTGTGAGTGGAGATTGTGGTGTCTTCATGATATATGGCTTATTTACACATATATACAACCTGAGCCTACAGTGGAGGGGTTCATAGCATCAACACGCCAAAAGGGTCTTGTTTTTCTATAGCCACAGCCTTGGATTCAAGAAGAGACCCAGCATGGTGAGCGCTCTCTCTCTCTCTCTCTCTCTCTCTCTCTCTCTCCTTTTCCTGCCTGCTGCTTTTGCATGCAGCTTCTAACTCACATAACTAATCTAAACTTTGATTTATTATTTTGGGGGGTGGGCTATCCATTTGAGGTCTTGCACAAAGCCCCCTTGATCCTTCATTCTCTTAATGACCCATTATCCAGTGCTCACCTCAACTCAAGAAACTAGCCTGGCTTAATTAGCTTTTAAGAATTGCTGGATCCGGGAATTAGAAGTGTCTAACACCCCAAGCCTTGATTAAATTCTAACGCTTACTAGATTCATGAATTTATAGAGGTCTAGCACCCATGAACTCATAGCAATACTGTATTGGTTAGCAATGTCTCTTTTTTCTAAGTAGGTCTTTTGATATACCCTGTGTGATATACCCTTAGAATAATGCTTTTCAGAGATGTTGCTTCTATATGCCTTGACTGATTCTATTCTATTTCTTTCTGACATGCCAATCCAAAGCAGAATTAGGCACAGTTAATTGAGCTAAGGTGTTCCTCTATCTGCCCAGGTCATTAGTCCAACTAATGAGTTTAGGGTTGTATTCTGACATAAGTAGAACTGCATCAGCATTTTCTCTTAACTGACTGAGTTTATTTTTAGAGAGAAAGAGACAGACCAAGAAATAAAGAAACAGAGTGGGGAGAGGAAAAGGAGGAAGAGTTTCTTTATCTTTAATAGTTGTGCAAAAGTTATTTTCTTAGGTGTCCCCCCCCATCCTTGATTGACAAGCTGTAACTGTAACCAAGGTGTATCCTGTACGCAACTCTTTAAAAGGCAGGGGTCTTCCTGTCCTTTGAATATGACTACCCTAAACAGAGAAGGTGAAAAAAGGGCATAAATGGTAAAAAGAACATCAGAAGTGGATCTGTGATGCAGTTTCTGATGAGATATGGGTCCTGCTCTGAAAAGGCTGGCAAGGCATAGACTACCTTTTTCAAGAGAGAAGGTATCGGTGGCATGAACATGCTGCCAAGTCCACATGACAGATGGCAAATTAATATTTTACAACATTTTTTTAAAATCTGTACTTGTGAAAGCTGCTTCAGACAAGCAGAATTTGTCATTCTTAGCTCCCTGATGAACAGTGTGTTTGCATCCCTGTTTTGGTGTGTAGAAGTGTTAGATTTGACCTTACCCTCAGAGGCATTCCCCCCTCCCCTGCTGTGAATATTAAAAGAGAGGGAAATGAAAATATGAGCTGACATAATTTTGATTCTAGTAAATACGTTCACTCTATAACTCATACTGTAACTTTTCACCTAGAAACCTGCTGACTTTTTCATCCCTGTATTCTGCGCTTTGTCCTCATGTTTTGATTTAATGTTTTGAAGTCAACAGCGAAGAAGATTAGAAGTGCCCTCCTGTATCTTTAGCTTTCTCTCTGTTGAAGAAGCAGAACAATGGCTCAGGCCAAAACAGCCAGGACTTCTAGAGACAAGAGCTAGTGACTTCAAGAGGCAGTAAAGGAAAGTTAAAACAGATTTTAATATTAGATCCACTGAATTCCAAAGCAAGGCAAATAAATACTGTTCTTGTGTTATAACCTAAAATGTAATCCACTGTTGGAAATAGTTTAACTATGTGCTTTCTTCTATCTGTTCTGGATCTTCCAATGTCCAACTTCATTGGATGTCTACAAATTCTAGAGTTCTGAAAGACTGAGAAAAACTTTTCCATATCCACTTTCTCAATGCCGTGCATAAGTTTATAAACTTCTATCATGTGACCTCTTAACTTCCCTTTTCTCTGAACTAAAAGGTACCAGATGCAGCAACCTTTTTCTGAACCTTTCTTAAAACTCTGTATCCTATTTGAGGTGAGGCAACCAGAACGGCACACAATATTCCAAATGCAGTTGTAGCATAGATTTATATAATGGCATGATGATACTGGCAGTTTTGTTTTCAGTTCCTTTCCTAGTGAACCCTAACATGAATTTTGCCCCTTTCACATTAGCTGCACACACTGGGTCGACACATTCATCGAACTATCTATTACAACCCCAGGTCTCATTACTGGTCAGTCAATATCAGTTCTTATAAATGAAATTGATTAGTTCTTGACCCAATATCCATCACTTTATGCTTGTTTACATTTAATTGCATTTGACATTTTACCGCCCATTCACTCAGTTTGGAGAGCTCTTCGCAACCTCCTGTTGTTTTAACGATCGTAAATAATTTAGTAATTTGAATAATTTAGATGCATTATATTAGCTGAAACTGCATATAAATTTGCAGTAAAATACTGATGAATTTTCATGAGGACTTTAATAATAATAATTAATAACTGATATGGAAATACGGAGAAATGAACTTAAGATTGTGAAACTGAGAAAAGTTGAAATAGATTCACACTAGGTGCCATTCAGAAAAAAAATCCTATATGATATAAGTCTAGACAGGGGGAGACATTCTTTCCAAAACAAAATCCAGATTTACTGTTTCTTTGGAAAATCCAATAAACACAAAAACAAAACAAAACAGCAGAATGGGTAAATCTTGATTAAATGGGGAAATAATGTGGGACAACATTTTGAATACAGCATTGTGTAATATCTTCTCAAAACGTGCATACATGGGCTACAGTAAACTGGCAATAAACACGGCCACAATAAACTGTCACATGGAAGTGCCCTGGGTCTAAAATATCTAGATAATTAATAGTCAATTTGTCTGCAACCGTATTTCCAATTACCTGGGAGAAATGTCATTGAATCCAATGGGACATAGTCTCAGAAGAGATTAAAGGATTGAATTTAGCATTTTTATTGGTGTGAAAAGGAAGAACTGAGGGACAGTTGTTTTAAAATTATAATACTTCACATTGGATCTAGTAGAAAACAAGTGGAATGAGGCTGATGGAAGCTGACTGCCCTGCTCTCTCTTTTCTCAGACCTCTTTTTCATTAACGATTTCTCTTTATTGCCTATGTGAACACACTCAGTCAAGGCTTATTTGTCATTTGGGAAGTACATTACACTATTTTCAGAATTTTCTTTTGTTTTCTATGAGGTACTGTTGCCTTGGCTTGACTTTTCACTGTGTGTTAGAACTGTTCTAATGATTTGCTCTCAGCTTTAGCTGTAAGTTCTACAGTACTAATTCCATAAAACTGCAATTTGTTTAATAAAGATGACACTCTTGGTTTAATAGGCAGGTGCTTGCTGAAAATGCTGTAAGACCAACTGCCTAGGGCTGTCAATTTTTACAGGCTCATCTAAAACTATATAAAATCTATTCATCAGGTACGTACTGTCAGTTTTCACATAATCACAAAGTTTTATGATTCATTGCAGTGAACCATGAAGGTTGCTCAGAATACACAGACACAAACACATATGTATCATATAGTTAATCATGATAATTTCCAGATAAGCTTTGAATATAATTTGTGAACAAGTCTGAGTAGCCATGTCTTGTGCTTTTCAAAGCGTTAGCAACTTTTTAAGCTGAAGCCGTAACTGAGAATACTCTGATAAACATAAAAAATGTGATCAAGTCTTGTTATTACTACTGTGAAAGAATCTGAAATAAAAAAATCAGGAAACCAAACACTGCAGATTTGTAAATTTGCATGAAGCAATTGTGAGAGTCATTAACAATCTCTGTAGCATACACAGTGCATATTTCATATTTTCCATTCTCAATCATAATTCAGTTTCGGGAAAAATTACTGAAAAGAAACAAAAGAATGAATAGTAGGAAAAAGATAAATTATTAGCATTTTCTCAGTGGAATCACCACTTCTAGCTTTTGACACCGTAATGCCATTCACACATTTTGCTTGCTAATTCTATCTGCAGTTTTAATAATGAGAAATGTATCTATGCAGTTGCCCAAGTAATCTATTTTTTAAAAGGAATAAAAGATCTCAGAGCAATTTCATACATGTCTATTTAGGCGTAGGTCCCATTGACTTCAGTAGGACTTAAGGTGCTGGTTTTAACCTTTAAAACCCTATATGGCCTAGGACCCTCGTACTTATGGAACCGCCTCTCCTGGTATGTCCCACGGAGGACCTTATGGTTCGTAAACAATAACACCTTGGAGCTCCCGGACCTCAAGGAGGTTAGATTGGCCTTGACCAGGTCCAGGGCCTTTTTGGCACTGGCCCCAGGGCCCTGCGTGATTTGACATCTTTCCACAGGGCCTGTAAGCTGTTCCGCCATGCCTTTGTTCGGGGCCCAGTCTGACCCCCCTCCTTTTATAAGATCCTTTTATAAAATCCTGCATGTAAGTGGCGCCCCAAACTCTTCCTTCTGGCCCATATAAGGCCAGCACAAATAGTTGGGCCTGGTGAGGACTTAATGTTCCCCACCCTTATAATATCGTGGGTTGCCATCTGATTTTACTCTGACCTAAGCTTGATTTTAAGCTGTATTTTAATTGATTATTTGATTCTATGTTTTTAATGTATTATATACTCTGATGTTAGCCGCCCTGACCCCGGTCTTGGCCAGGGACGGCAGGGTATAAATAAAAATTACTATTATTATTATTCTCAGTAGAGATATATGGTGGGTGTGGGGAACCTTTTGCCATGCAGATGTGGCTGAAGTACAATCCCTCCTTGAGCCCCAGCAAGCATGGCCAATGGCCAGGGATGATGGGAGTTGCAGTTCAGCAACATCTGGAGAGCTGAAGGTTCCCCACACCTGATGTATGGGATTGCACTGTAAAGCTTGTTACAGTCTGGCATCCTACATTTGAAGTGGATGTTATATCATAAGGGAGACATCTAGACTTCACACACACTCTTCAGTTTCTCTTTGGAGTGTGTAATTTTATATAAATGTAAACAAGGCATTAATTCTGACATTTTCCAGGGAAAAGGATTGATTTAATCAAACATTGTCCTTGTGTATGTATTTGAATGAGACAAATCATCTGACTCCATCTGGTAGACATCAAGGCTGTCACAGAGCCATGACATTTCAAAGGAGATTGAAAGAAGCAACTTCTTCTGTTGCCCAGAAAAGCTCTTAATGGTGGGTCTGCCTGGAAATATTCCTGCAGTTAGGGAGGCTCCATAAAGGCTGACAGGATAGCAATGTAGTCTGTGCAGGCTGATCGGAACAACAAAAAGATAGTCAATGTCCTTATTTGCTGGTTGCACTTGTTGGATTAGTGCCGGAAGACGGCAATAATTCTTCCAAACAAAGTTCAGCTATTGCAAGTGTATAAAGTATTTTAAAAACAAAACAAAAAATACTGTGGTCTTCCCCAAGAGCAGTGTTAGCTAAATTGATCTGCTATTTGTTTTGGAGCTTGTAGCAATGTAAAAAAATAACTAAACAAGAATAACCCATAAACCAGTGGGTGGGGAAGCTGAGTTGTCCGGCAGGCCAGATTCTTCTCTCCCACACCCTTTGTGGGCCAAATTTGTGGGCCCATGTCATAAGCCATATGACTATTAGCAGAATAACCGTACTCACATACCCCACCCCAAAGAATACACCACAGCAATTAAATACTGACATTATGAAAAATGGAAATTATGTTAAAGAGGTCTTCCACAAGATCAACTGTATTATTATTGCTTTAGAAAATACTCCAGTTTTTGCACTGTGATTACAGTCACTGAGGCAGGATTCCACATATACTTTGTGGAGAGAACTGCACCCCTGAACTGTGTTATTGAATTTCAGATGTCATTTCAGCATGCCTCTATTGGTGAAAACTCTACAAAGCCTCCTTTTTCCTCACCTCCTGTTATCTTGACCATAGGTTATCAGTGCATGGTCAAAGAGACATCACCTGATGGGCTTGGGCATTCTTCAAAAAGAAAAAACACACCAAAAACAGGAAGCATCCAAGAGTAAAGTGCAAAGAAAAAGAAATATCTCACATTTTTGCAATATGCCCTATATGCTTTGGCCAAAAATGAGTTTGTCAGGTGCTTGCTTCCCTCTTTCTGATCCAGGCTCAAAACCTTCTGTTGCCAAAGACTTGCAGGGCAAAATCTGGTGTCTCCTCCTTTGGGTTCAACTCCACTTCAGTGAACCCTATGCTAGCAGTCAGCTGCTTCTCCGTGAAGCTGAAGCTAAATTCTTCTCCATGCCCAAACGACTCCCCAATCCAGCTGCACACAAGCTGGCAGTGAAAACTGTTGGTAAAACTGCAAATGATCTGGTGAAAACATCTCACTGGCTAGCCAGCAATAAACGTATTTATGTAGCTTTCTTATGTTATGTTGGTTGAGAGAGAGAAATAGTTTTGATTAAGCGGTATATAAATTTGCTAAATAAAACAAGTAATAAAATGAATAAAATGAATGATAAGAAGAAACGGAACGGAATTGAACATATCTTGAAAAAGAAAAAGTTGGAGATCATATGCTTGCAAGAAACGCACGTGGCAAGAAAGCATAGGAAAATTCTGATCAATAAAAGATTAGGGAACGAATTTATATCCTCGGATAAAGAGAAAAAAAGAGGCGTTGTTCTATATATTCAAAACAAAATCGAATCACACCAATTATTTAAAGATGAAGAAGGGAGAATCATTGCGGTCCAAATTAATTGGCAAGGGGAAAAACTAATAATTGTTGGGATCTATGCACCAAATGGGAACAAGACAGAATTTTTCAGATCGCTCGAAGAGAAGTTATTTGAGTATATGGACCAAAAAATTATACTAATGGGAGATATGAATGGTGTGACTTCAATAGAAATGGATAGATTAAGAAAAACGATGAATAAAGAAGGGAAACTACCCAAAACTTTCTTTACGATGACGAAGAACTGTAACCTGGTAGATATGTGGAGGCTCAGACACCCATTGGAGAAGCAGTTTACCCATCACTCAGAACCAAATCAATCTTTCTCAAGAATAGATCAAATATGGGTCTCGAACGAGTTAACCCCAAGAATACAAAGAATCGAAATACAAGCGAGGGTGATCTCCGATCACAATCCAATAGTAATGGAGTTAAAAAGTTTGGAAGAACGATCTTTTAGGTGGAGACTAAACGATAATTTATGGAATGACCAAAAGTTTGTTGAAAAAGTACAAAGAAATCTAATTGAATTCTTCATGAATAATATGGATAAAGGGACAAAAACGAGTGTGGTGTGGGACGCGAGCAAGGCAGTGATGAGGGGCCTCTGCATCCAACAGAATGTATGGAAAAGGAACAACAAAGAAAGAGCGACAAAAGAGATTCTGAGACAGATTATGAACAATGAACAAAAGTTGATTAAAAAACCCAACAACGTGAAGATAAAACAGGAAATAAAGATTCTCCAAACCCAATTTGCAATGTTAGTTAATAAAGAGGTTGAATGGAACGTGAAAAGATTAAGACAGATAAACTTCGAGTTCGCCAATAAATCAGGAAAATGGCTCGCCTGGCAGGTTAAGAAAAAAAAAGAACAAAACACAATTCACAAAATCGAGTTGAATGGAGAAGAAACATCAGAACCGAAGGAAATTAGGAGAGCGTTTACGGACTTTTATAAGCAACTATACAGAAATAAAGATAGAAATAACAAAAGAAAAATAGAAAGATACTTGAAAGAAAAAATGGTAAGGAAGATCCCGGTAGATCAAAAAGAACAGCTGAATGCACCAATATGTAAGGAAGAGGTAGAAGAAGTTATAAAAGAGTTAAAAAGAGGGAAAGCACCAGGACCGGACGGATTCACTTGCAGCTACTACAAAGAAATGAAAGACATACTAATGGTTCCGTTGATTAAAGTAATGAACAACATCTTAAAAGAAAAAGATATCCCTGGAACATGGAAAGACGCATTTATTACAATAATACCAAAACAAGATTCGGACCTCACACAAGTCAAGAACTATAGACCCATCTCGTTATTAAATATAGACTATAAGATTTTCGCAGGAATTCTAGGTAAGAGATTAAAAAAGATACTAGTAAAGATTATACATAAAGATCAAGAAGGCCTTCTACCCGGCAGACAAATAAGAAATAATATAAGAAGCATAGTGAACGTTATTGAATACCTATCTGATAGATGTGATAAACCAGCAAGTCTAATATTCGTAGATGCGGAGAAAGCCTTCGATAATGTGGTTTGGGAATTTATGTTGAAGAACTTGGAGCTTATGGAGGTGGGTCAAGACTTTTTTAACGGCATCGAAGCAATATATACGGACCAGAAAGCAAGATTGATAGTAAACAACTCTATCACAGAAGAAATAAAGATATGTAAAGGTACAAGGCAGGGCTGCCCACTTTCGCCTCTACTATTCATTGTAGTTTTGGAAGTCCTTCTAAATGCAGTTAGACAAAATAGCCAAATTAAAGGGGTGACATTAGGAGTAAATGAATACAAAATCAAGGCCTTCGCGGATGACGTGGTTTTGACGGTGGAAGAACCCATAGAAAGTATAAAAGAGATATTAGATGAGATGGAACAATTCGGAAAAATGGCAGGATTTATGCTGAATAAGAAAAAGACTAAAATGATAGTAAAAAATATGGATGGCGATAAGATCAAATTATTACAACAAAGAACGGAAATTGAGGTTGTGAAAAAGATTAAATACTTAGGAATATGGCTTTCCGATAGGAACATAGATTTATATCAACTCAACTATATCCCAGTATGGAAAGGTATAAAAAGAGATTTAGAGAGTTGGGCCAGAATGAAATTATCATTCTGGGGAAGAATATCGATGGTAAAAATGATGGTTCTCCCTAAGTTGCTATTCCTATTCCAAACTATACCCATAATTAAAGACACAAAAATATTTAAAGAGTGGCAAAAGGCGATTTCAAGATATGTATGGGAAGGGAAGAAGCCCAGGATTAAATTTAAATTACTAACAGACACAAAAGAAAGAGGTGGCTTCGCCCTACCAGATATGAAACTTTATTATGAGGCAGCATGTCTGTGCTGGATTAAAGAATGGGTAAAGTTGGAGAATAAGGAATTATTAGATCTTGAAGGGTTCAACAACAAAGCCGGGTGGCATATGTATTTGTGGAGTGACAAAAAGAAGGCAAATAAGGGATTTACGAATCATATTTTTAGAGGTGCACTAATAGAGGTATGGAACAGATACAAAAACATATTGGAACCACAAATCCCGCACTGGTTATCCCCGTTAGAAATGATGTGTGTAAAAAAAGTTAATATGAGAGGGAAATGGGGAAACTATGGAGAAATGGTTATCAAGGAAGGAGGGAAGTGGAAATTAAAACCCTATGATCAAGTTAAGGAGTTAACACACGATTGGCTGCATTACTTTCAGATAAACGAAATGTTTAAAAAGGAGTTGAAGGAAAGAAACTACGTAGAAAAAGAGTCAACTTACCAAAAAGAGATAATAGATAACGAACATAAAATCCTGTCAGAAATGTACAAAATACTACTGGAGTGGCATATGAAGGATGAGGAGGTGAAAGCGGTGATGGTACAATGGGCAAGGGACCTAGGCTATAACATTCAACTAGAGGATTGGGAAAGGTTGTGGAAAGAGAACATTAAATTTACGGCTTGCATTTCACTGAGGGAAAACATGATGAAAATGCTCTACAGATGGTACCTGTCACCCGCCAAATTGGCAAAGATCTATAAGGTGGACAACAAGTGCTGGAAATGTAGACATAAAGAAGGGACTTTCTTCCATCAGTGGTGGGAGTGTAAGAAAGTTAAAAGCTTTTGGGAAGAGATATATAACGAGATGAAAAAGATGCTAAAATATACTTTCGTGAAAAAACCAGAAGCATTTTTATTAGGTATCGTAGGGAAGGATGTCAAAAGAAAGGACTGTAGACTTTTCCAGTACGCGGTGACTGCTGCCAGAATTGTGTTAGCCCAGAAGTGGAAGCAGGAAGGAGTTCCAACGGTGGAAGAGTGGAGAACAAAACTGATAGAATATGCTGAATTGGATAAATTGACAGGGAAAATCAGATATACTAAGGATCAGAAATTTATAAAGGACTGGGAGAAATTTGTGTGTTATTTGGAAAATAATTATGGGGTAAAAATAACGCTAGTGGGATTTAAAGAGGCTTTGTAAAATATCAATAAATATTGTTTAGTAGAGATTATGAGGAAGGATGGAATAACTGGCAATAGGAACAAAAAAGATGGAATGTGTATGAAAAGGTTAACTATGAATGATGTCAGCAACGTTGATGGAAGTCCAAAAGGAAAATGATTTGTTGTACATATGGTTTTACTTTTATCGTTATTTTCTTTTTTTTCTGTATATGATATTTTCTTTTTTTGAAACTCTAATAAAAATTATATTAAAAAAAAAGTAATAAAATGAATAACAATCTCAAGTGTATTTTAGCTGCAGCCCTTGTTCAGGGGCAAATATATTGTAGAGAACCTGGCTAAATATATATAGTGCAATACAAAGTTTTTGCAGATCAGCAAAATACAAGGTTTGATGGAATCAAATCCAGTGCACCACAAGACTATTGCAAGTGAGTTTTGATCCAGGGGGTGTAATGATTATAACCAGGGATGGGGGAAATACTTAAAAGCAATCCTTTCCTTACTCATTTTTCTAACTTCAGCTAGAACATGGTTTAATACTGTGGCAGAATTTCTGTCAGAAACATTTTTATTGGATTCTGCAGTACGTCTGTATTTCATCTCATGCCCATGTGTGTCTTGTGTACTTAATTTTACTGCTGAATGAAAGAGAAAAGTCAACCAATGTTATATTGTTATGTTAGATACTGTGAGAAATAGCATGTCAGCTATTTCAAGCAGTATGACCTAAACCTCATATATATATATATATATATATATATATATATATATATATATATAAACCAATAGAAGTGAAGGTATATTTTTCTTTACATGTCATGTATAGTGTATACACTTCTCGACAAGTAGATTAAGATAGCTATGAATTCACCCAAATCCTTTCTCTTGCCAGGGTTAGCTTAACTACAGCAGTGCTGCACTCTACTGATCAGCAGGCTATCCTCATAATGCTCTGTGCCTAGGAATATTTTGTGTGTAAAAAGCTGAACCTGTGAACATAAGAGTCTTGCTGGATGAAACCAAAGGCCAGTCTAGTTCAGCATCCTGCCCCCCCCCCCCAGTGGCCAACCAGAGATCTATGGTAATCCTACAAGCAGTGGGTGAACTTAGTTTTAAAACGTGAAATGCTTAAAAATGCTTGCAGTGGCTTTGAAGTCTAACAGTATTTTTTTTTTTTGGTAGAATGCTATTCAAATTCTGTAAATATAAGTTTTGTTTCATACATGCAGCCACCACATGGAACAGGGTTCCATCTGACAAACTATCTGTATGGTTGCCTAAGTTATTTGGTCCATTTTTAACTACATCAGCACAGCTACTTATTGGTGGGTATGATGCAGGGGAAAGTTGTACCTGCATTAAAATCTACCCAAAATATGAGTGACAATTCTCATAGTTCCCTTTCAATTAAACTCCACTCATGGCTGGATTACGAGTGAATTCATGTGAATCTTGCATGTATAAAATGGGGTCATGTCTGATTTAAGTGCACCATTTAAATCCAGCTGAATCAATGTATGTGCAGAATGACTTCTGTGACAGCAATGGAACCTCTTTTCCCTCATGCCCCACATGTGTGCCCCCTGCACCAGCCCAAAGCTGCTCTGGAGGATTGGGGGTGCATGGGCAAGTAGAGGGAAGTGAAGTTTCATTGCACACACATTCGCAGATGTTGCGCCATACATGCAGTTATTTAGTTGGATTACAACCCCATGATTCCAATGTTAATATAGGTTTATTGTTCAGTTCTTTGCACCTTGTAACTTAGATAAATTATTTGTCACATTTAGCATTAAATGTGGTATATTTATTGGATAAATTTAATATGGGGAAGGTGAAGGAAGGGGATTAAATAATAGACAAAATTAAGTTATACTAATGTCATTCTGTGTGAAATCAATTTCTTAAATAAGCACATATCTGATGAATTCTGAGCTAATTAGAAATATACTTTTCATATCTGACCTCTAATCTCTCAATGCAATTAATTGTTGAAAATGCTTTTTCTCAGCATTCAAATTAGTCATCTTCTGTACCACAAGATCAGTGATTTAAAATTGTCTTCTGTTCTATGACAACCATTATTTTAAATTGTCCTCATGCTTGGTTACTTAGTTCAAGTTTGAGGAAGAATATTGGAACTATTGCATGTTTCATTGCGAATTAAATCATACATTGCCGGCAGACACACAAGCTTATCTTGTCCAAAAATACAAAATCTATGAGTCATTTTCTCTTTGCATTTCCACTATAAAGAATGGGTGTCAGCTTCCTATATAATTTTGATTTGTTTTTCCAGCAGTTTTGTTTGTCCATGCAGTTTTCTGTGTGCCAATTGTGGTCAATATTTGGTTTCCATGAAAGGTATGAGTTTGCTTTGAGGCTATCTTTTTCCCCACTATTGCCAATCCACAAACTGATGCACTATATAACTTTGACTTTTGTTCTTAATTTAAACTTGGCAGAGTGCTTCCTTCTGGTGTAAAACATGAAACAGCTTCCCTTACGACACTAAAACTAACCGGCAACTCCTCTGCCTGTGATGTGTTGCGGTTTGAGTCCCATGGAAAGGACTTTGGTGTTTTAGTGAGATTCCAGCGTAGTGGTAAATTATACTTGGCTCTACCTGAATTTCCCACTTGAAAGTCTTTTCTCCCCTGAGCTGTTGTTCAGTGGATAAACTTTTCTGTAGAAACTATTCAGAGAATTTTCTTCAGAAAAAGCCAAGGTAGCTGTGTTTGCTCATAAGAAAAATATATATCCCAAATCCAGAGTTGGACAACACCTTTATTATGACCAACCAAAGTATCACAAATCACCTCAACAACTCAGGTTTTATGACTTTTATAACAATGACCAAGGCTTTTATTCAGCTAGAACTCACCAGATTTCAGTTCCAGCACCTCTCGGGTGAGCACCTTTGCTATTATAAGAGAACAAGGGAGGTGTTCATGGTGAGTTCTGGCACCTATTTTTCTTGAGAAATAGCACTGACAATGATACTCCAATTTGTACTGAGCAGGTCAGGCTATCTGTAGAAGTGCCAGAGTTTAATTGGATGTGTATTTGCCAGTTCCAACATTTATTGACTGAAAGGTACTAGCTACTAGACCCCTTACTAAATTTGGAGTAATTTTATTACTTCTGGGTCATTGGGCAGAAGACTGGTATCTGTTATTCATAAGGAACTTCTTGATACTTCTATGGGTCTATTAAAAGGTCTTAAACTTACCTGTGAGAAGGACCTGCAGTTGAAAATAGATGACCCTGTGTAAATGCAATATGGGTATCTAAGGACCACAAATCAACCTCAACTTTATAATAAAAATAAAAATATTTCATTAGGCTCAAAAGCTAAAGTTTTCAATATTTTCATATTACCTTCTCTCATAAAGCAAAGTTTTAATGGGCCAATAAGAGGCCCTTGCCTGTGGGCAGTGCCTTGCTGGCGGGTACAGGCTGCTCCCATACTGGGTCAGCCAGTAATTCACAAAAGCCAGGTGTGCCTGACTCTTTCAATATCTTCTATACTTCTCAAAAAAAACTTATTATTGCAATGATGCCAAGCAGCTGATACACACACATCTTAATAACAATGCAAGTAATAAGGTAATTATTACTGAGAAAGTTAAAGGGAACTTCATCTTTGATGCTCTCCCTAGACTTGTATACCTGTTTTTTGTGAGGATTTTAGTCTACATTTACAGTGCTTTAAGATTATTTAGTCATCTGGACTTAGTTGTTTAATAAAGTGAGAACTATCTCTGATTCAAATACATTTAATTCCAGGTTGGCGCCATTTTTAAAATCTGTTAATTGATATCGCATCCACTGTATATGGATTTAAATATAAATGTAAATCTAAATAACAAACTGGCTTTTAGAGAATTTATTCTTAAGTATTCTGAGTTGCGGACAATTTTCTTCTGCTTGCTCTAGCTTTCCAAAAATGTCACATTCTCATTTTAGTTCCTTGTATGATTTATTTTATATAAAAAATCTGCTGCCATTGGATGGGATGTTGATGGTAACCAAGGATAAACTTCTGACAAAGCAAAATTACTACTAGCATGAATAGAAGCTGAGCCTGGGTGAAGTTTGGACAAAGGTCATCAAATTGAGTTGGATTCTTCCAGGAAATGTCCACACAAAGTAGTAGATTATGCTAGGTTTTTATTTTAATTTATGGTTGCTTCTGACTACTGTTATTATGAGATTAGCATTTGATGGATATATAGTAATTTGAGAAGTTAGGTTAAAGTTGAATTTCCCTTACTCAGTTCAAATAATCAGCAACAAATCTTCCATTTTCACTGGGATTTAGGTTTGTTGTTGATGGATAAAATGGTCCTCTCTAAAATCTAGATTAAGCAACATTATATGATAGCATTCTACCTTTGATCCTGCTCATTGGCTACAGTTCTTGCCTTCTGTACCAGCTTTTATTGTTGTCATTTCATTGTCTTCCACATATGTCTAGGGGCCTCATTTGAGCATTTCAGCTGAATCAGTATTTTATGAATGTTTTCTGCTCCGGAAAAATGTGCCCAATTTCTCCCAGATATCTTTTCTCACCAAGCTTTTTGCCCAAGTAAATGCTGAAGAGATAAGTAAAGTGTGCAACTCTGATGCACATTCAAATGCCTAGAGTTCCCTGTACATGGTAATCAGGCAATAGCAGCACTGCTTCATTGTGGACACCATAGGACCTGGCATGCCATTTTGTTGCTTGGAAAATAGCTCTCATTCGTGCTAGTAACAGTTAGGTGACCACTCAGCCAATCAACATTGTTCCTGAGGGCTAGTTCAGAGAAAGGGTGGCACTTCCCATATAGAAATTATCATCTTTCTGAATTTATCACCCCTAGCTTTATTTGCTTTATTTAATATCATGTGGCCAAATCTGACTGGCTTTGTCACTACTGTATGCCACCATATCAGCTGTAGCTGATCAGGTCTGTGAGACCAGTAAGCCTGCCTTAAAAAGATACATTTCTATTTCAGGAATCCTTTTAATTCTCCTAAACACTCCCTCTATGTTTTATGCTGAAAATGTTTACTGGAAAGCTGTTTGCTCAGCCCTACATTAAGATGCAATCTTAGTTAACAATCTGTTTTATATTGTCTTAACTAGGTTAACGTGATAAAAAATTCCGATTCAGTAAATGTGGAATATGTTTATTCATGTTAATGTACTGTGGCGCTACAATTACATGCATATGCAGAATTTGCCCAAATGAAAAGATTAACTAAAGATTAGGCTAAGGTGTGGCTTTTGCGAACCAGCAGGCACTGGAAATCTTAATTTTTGCTCTTCATATAGATGTTCCGGATTAAGAGATCAACAGATGTAAACATTTCTAAAACAATTAGCATTTCTCATAATTGCCCGGAGCTGTCAATCAGAATACTGATTCAGCTTTGAGGATATATAATACATATTAGTACATCCTCTGCATATACTTAATACAGTGGTACCTTGGGTTACATACGCTTCAGGTTACATACGCTTCAGGTAACAGACTCCACTAACCCATAAATATTACCTCAGGTTAAGAACTTTGCTTCAGGATGAGAACAGAAATCATGCTCCGGTGGTGCGGCGGCAGCAGGAGGCCCCATTAGCTAAAGTGGTACTTCAGGTTAAGAACAGCTTCAGGTTAAGTACGGACCTCCAGAACGAATTAAGTACTTAACCCGAGGTACCACTGTAGTAACAAGATTGACATTTGCCAGGAAAGTTCCTGGTTGAGTTTAGTAGGTATCCATTTTTTTCAACTGCAGCCACTCTTGTTTCCTAAATTGCTGCTTAGAAGCAATGTCATTTACAAGCACTCAATGTTGCTCCGGAAATTCATCTGAAAATGAATCAGCTCATATTTGAGAGCAGATTGGACACTCAGGCCATATCAGAGTGATGCTAGACTCCTTCCTGCTCTACTCTCTGTGGCATGGGAGGTAATGAAGAGGACTGTAGGGATATTATGGCAGGGATTCACACCCTGGGTTAAAACCATGCTTGTCTAAAACAGAGTCCTGGCTGCAAGACATCATGGGAAATGTAGTTCTCATGGTTCCAGCATTTGTGGACATTGAAGTGAACCATGAACTTGGGAGCTGCATTTCCAGTGATTCTTAATTTCCTTGTATGATCCTGCCATTGCAGCATCTGTGCCCTCAATCCCGCTACAGCATTCACCAGGTACCCATCCCACCACATCCTGTACGTTGAGCAAAGCATAAGGGCATGGTGGACAGCACACCTCATAAGAATCATAGCAGAGACTGGTCCAAAGAAATTTGGGGGAAGGGGTGGATTTGGAATTCGATGAGATGGTGGACTTCCAAATTCCCAGTTGCCCAATTACTAGTGTCAATTTGTCCAGAGAAATTCTACGATTCTTTGTCAAATCAAGAGCGCAACAAGTTTGCCAGTATCTATTGAGCTTTGGAATTTTAAAATAAAAGAAACTAGATTGTATGGTTTAGTCATAGTAGTCACGTTTATGTATGGTTCATACGTGAAACTGTACAGAACAATTTTTAAAAGTTTTAAAAGCATATACCAGTCAACAGAATCCAGGGAAGCAGTAGTTCGTGTTGCTTTTTCCTACCTACCATGAAGCATCCTATATAATATAAACATCTGTTTTTCCCCAGGCAATTAAACAAACCCTGAAATGTAGCCCTAGCAAAGAAGATAGCTCCTTTCATGTTTGAGGTTTTTCCAGTTTCTTTTCTTCATGGAAGATAAATGCTGTAATGGGAGCAATATATGTGTATGAATTTGAGTTCTTGGAAGAAATGGCAGTTCATCATTCAAGAATATGTTTCTGGAAGATGGTTGTATTCTCTCCCCCCGCCCCCCTCACTTCCAGTGCACAGCTTCTATAAGATTTTCTTCACTCTTTCTTACATTAATAGCATTTTACTTTCTCAAGACCAGGAGAAAAACTGTGAATTGATGCTTGCATTGTCTGCTAATACTTTTGGTCTTGTTCTTTAAATGTCCTTTACAAAAGAAAAGACAGCTCTCCCAGTGCTCAAGTGTTCTTTGACATGGCAAAAGAGGAAACTAACTAGGGCCAGTGTAGATTGATGAGGGGATTATTCAATATTTGCTCAATTTTATTTCAGTGTTTATATACATTCATTAATGTTAAGTAGCTCTGCTTTGTGGTAGCAAGCATTGTCAACTTGCTTCACTACTGTAGCCATCTTACAGATATTACTAAATTTTACAAGGTGATAAGACCAATGTTAGGCCCCGCACATAACCCCAATGATTTGTAACTGGAAAAGTTACTTGGTCAGAAAAGACCAATGAAACACTTCTAATGCTAAATAAAAAGTAATTAATTTTGAAATAATTTGGGCACTAGTATAGACCTTTCTGTTGTGGGAGCCAAGATATGACCTGTGTAATAGTAGCGATATTTGGAATTTCTATAAAACTTTTTCCTAAATGCCTGGAGCATTTTGCTCATATTATTTCTGGAGTCCTTAGAACATTCCTGTGAGTTAAGCCTGTATTGTTGTGTCCTATGGGGAAGTAAGTTTAAGATAATGACCACCCAGTGAACTTACAAAATTAAGCTAAGATTTCAATCAGGGAAATCTAGGTTCATACTTCAGAGTAGCAGACTAAAGCCCTATAGAACTCATTTAGACTTCATTCTGAGTAGACATGTATAGGATTGCATTATAAATCACTTTTGTTTCAGCTCCATTTGAAAGCTCAAATAGTGACTTAGGCTCTTCATGGCAAATGTGTCCCAGTTATGAATTGACTTGACATTAATGCCTCTTTCTATTTATTGGAAAAATGTTATCTGTTTCTTTGTTTTTATTTCTAATGGTTTTTGGCATCTTGTCCTGTTATTCTACACCTTTGTCTCTCATATGCTGTCTCAATAGGATTCTCATGTTTCTTATCTCTGCATACATTCAACCTGTAATTCCATATATTCTTAATTTCCAGTTCATCCCTTCCAAAGCTCCTGTTCTATAGGGAACTTTGTTACAGGCAAGTGGATTTGTTGAGGAAACTTAAAAGAAAACTCAGACATTAGATAATATCTCTTGATAAGTAAGTCTCCACAGTTTAGCAATGTTAGCAGTCTTTTCTTTGGCACTGTAGTCTTGGAGTTTGGTTAGAACTGTCATTTTTCTATTTCTTCTGATCAGTTCAGCTATGAAAGTTGTAAAGGCTTTTCTGTGTTTGGTGCAGTTTTAATAATTCTCCACATTCCAGCAGCTTTAATACTTTAAGACATGTGAGTTTCTTCTGTGTCAGTTCTGAAACAGTGTTGGTGTTTCTCCTGATGTTATTAACGTTGTCATTTTCCCCTCATTGACTTTAGCTGCTGTTGTGTCTACATATTTAGGTTATTTGCTTTAATCACTGCACCTCAGTGCATTTTGAGTGGGAAATGAATAAAATGAATCAGTTTGCAACAATGATATATTAATTGCTTCCAGACCCAGATGAATAAGAAGACATGATTGTATTGGGATAACCATGACTGCAGCGTATTTTATATACGGAATGGCAGAATGGAGCTATGTTTAAAGTATGAACCCAACCTAAGACCACAAAGTGTGTAGTGCAGGGAAGCTTTCATTTCACTGGACTGACCTCAATGTCTCATTGTAAAGTATCTAACCAATGAGATGCAAAGAGCATGTTAATGCACCATTGCTACCCAAATGACCATGATGGAGAATCTTTGAGGTCTCATCACCCTTAATCGCATGCAAGTAGCCATTCTATCAGTACTTTTCTGACCTTTCCAACCCCTTCTTTACAGGGTTCTGCCTATTTTAGTTATGATATTAAAGAGAGCCAATTAATCAAATGAATGTTTTCTTAAAATCTTCTAAATCCTAGGAAGCCACAACAGTTTAATAAAGAAAGCACTGCACAGTGTCTGTGTCATCAAATAGGGTGCCTGGGGACCAGACCATTGGTAGTGAAAGTGTCCAGTCAGCAGCACCCACCAAAGGATGGAACAGACAGGGTAGGCATCAGTGCTGGGGAGTCATTCAGGGTGTGTAAGCCCCAGCAGCAGCCCAAGTTTTACAGGACCTCAGATGTGAATTTGTTTGCTCTTTGCTATGAAATGTATGTCTACAGGCTCACATTGCAACCGTAGCTGAAGGTATACTATTTTGCCACCACATGTTTAAACTACTTTGCAAGACTGAAGGTTAGAAACATACTTTGAAAATAACCAAACTTAAGTTATTCAAGATTCTTTTCAAGAAGAGCCTTGGAGGATACTGGTTCTGTTATCTTGGTTGTGCTGTCAACTCTCCAAATCAGAACACTACCCGTAAGCTGAACAACGATCATGTTGGTAATGCAAAAATAAAATAAACACAAAACTTTTTTGTCCAGCTTGTGTTTTGTGGCTTTTCAGAGACAGAGCTTGTACAACCCCTCCTAACTTAAAAGTAGTCTTTGGTGAAGTTTTATGTTGATGTTAATAATGCACATATGGTATCGTTTCCTTTTTCATTGCCCCATTTTAAGACTATAAATAAAAATGAAATGCTAAGCGCACATACAAGACACTTTGTTCGGCTCTAATTTTTCCACTGATGTCCAATAAGTCTAAAGAGGCCTCTGATTGTACTGATTATTTTATCCCCCAAACCACAGTCAGCAAGCAGCTATTTTGGGTTATACATGCTGTGGTTTGTTATGCTTCATAAGGAAACATGGCCTTATCTTTTACACTTGGGTACTATGGCCCCAGTTGCTGGGATCCATGTGTTTAAACAGCTATTCTATTTCACTGGTTTCAGTCTTCTTGATTGAGGAGTGTTTTTGTCTGTGCTTCAAACAGTACTGCTTTTGTCTGTTTCTTGAATGGTTCCTGAAAGCACACATCTTACAAATTATATGTTATAAATTAATGATACATGTTTCAGGTCTATTCTTGTCATGAATGAAATGATTGACAAGATGTATACCCAAGTTAGTGACATAATATATAATAACCCTTTAGTGCAAAAGACCTTCGTCAAACTGAATTGTTATTGACATTCTTCCACATGGTAATTTTTCCATATTTGCAATCTAGCAAATGTAGCTTTTCATTCTCCTAGTCACCTTCTTCAGGTTCTTATGAACCACATACACATGTAATTCTTCATATATGGCCGTGACTGGTTCTGTTATACTTTGGTCAGACACTGGCTTTGGGGTTCAGGGAAATAAGTTAGCCATGAAAACCCTTTTTAAATGTTATTCCTGTGCACAGTCAGTATAATAGTTCCCTGTGCAACCATTTTTTAAATGAGGATTTTTGCCATTTTACACCCCTCTTCCCTTATGCATATATACCTGAAGTACACCTGAAGGAGCGTCTCCACCCCCATTGTTTAGCCCGGACACTGAGGTTTAGCTCCAAGGGCCTTCTGACGGTTCCCTCATTGAGAGAAGTGAGGTGACAGGGAACCTGGCAAACCTTTTAAGGATCTCCCTTCAGAGTAAGACATTGAAGTGAGCGCCAGTATATGTGTGAAAAGAAACAGGCCACCAAATGAAGCCACATTGGACTAATAAAACCTGGTGCTAGCTCCAGCTGTAGGGGGGGGGGAGCAGATAGCATTTCCTGCCCCAAATTTCCCCAAAACACATTGTCTTGATGATGAAAAGGACTGTAAAATACTACAGTATGAAGCTATAGAACATATATTCCATGTAAGAATGTGTTTGTCTAATGGAAAAGATACTTGGAAAATAAACTATTCTATGCAGAAACAAACAAAAATCTCTTATCATTATTATTTACTGAATTTTTGTATTCAAGCAGTTCATTATGCTTGCCTTTGCATGCTATGACCAGCTACTTGCATACACTTAAGATATTAAGAAAACAAAAACACTTGTCAAAAGATGTGGAAACATAAATCAAAGTCTGGGATGCTGTAGCAGTCATGTAATGGGCAACTGCTTAGTTAAATTTTAGCTGCTGCTACATTTTGTCTTCACAGCAGCTGTCCAAATGTATCTATTTCTTGATTAAACTTCATGTATTTATTCAATGTCAAAAAATAGTTTTGCGGTATGTTGGGTTTTTGTTTTTTTTTATGTCCTCAGACTTAAAAAGAAAGTCTTCCTTAGGCATGAACTCAGTCGAGAGACTGTATCAGGAAACTGGTTTTATGGAGTGAAGATAACGTGCTTTCTCATCATTATCTGCTGGAAATTGTAATTGTTAATATTATTAACTGAATTTCAGTGTAGCAAGAAATCTTGATGGGGTAGTCAGTGTGTGTTTACTTTAAAGACCTTGCAGCTTTTCTTCAGCCAAACACACACTGACTACCCCCTTTTTAACCTAATCTCTAACTATTACGTATATACAGACGACTCTTAACTTATGCAGGAATTATGTTCTGGGGAACATAAGCTAAAATCACATATAGTTAAAACACATTGGGTTCAGTGGTGAGTGGAATTATCATTTTCATTTTTTTTTCTGGAATCTGGCCACTTTCCGCCCCCTTAAATTTATTTTTAATGCACGTAAGTTGTGAGTTACCCGTATTAAGTGAGTGTAATATTTCAGCCAAAGCTGTGATGCAGACAACAATGGCATGTAATTAGTACAAACAATGGTCTTAGTAAATCCTAGATAATTTAAGAATCCACTTTACTGTTGATACCATTTATGAACTGCATCAGTTTAATCTAAACATGTTTATACCAAATCTGCATTTTTATTCTGCTTTTTGTGCTACTACTTGTAGTATTTTCTTAGGAATTCAATACAGTAGTGTCTTTTTAAACACTTGAATCATATGCCTTGTTTTCGCACCCAACACCAATATTTCCACTATCGCCCAATATCATTTGAAATATATCCATGCTATTATTTTCTATTAGCAAGTCCACAACAAAATAGGAGTTCTCTAGGTTTTTCTCTTGGAGATCAGTTTTATTTTCAAAGCTGGTAGAAAGTTGGGTTAGAATACTTCATCTCCCTTAATTTCGGTTCCTTATGTTCCACTGCAGCAGAAACTGAGTTGCCAGATATTTTTATTGGCTTGTCACTTTAAATGTTATAAAAACATTCAGTTGTGAATCTATTGAAACCAGATTCTAAAATGGGTTAAAAAAACCTTAAGTATATATTAGACTGTAGAGTACAGGACTAGCCTGATGAAGGTAGCATTCCCTACTTTGATCTTTAAAGAAATATACCCTGACTCATTCCAAAAAGTTTTTTTTTTATTGACCAGCATGAGTCATGTGTATCTAGTTTTAAATTATTAGGGTCGTGGTTTTTTGTTTTGTTTTTTTTTGTTTGATTGCTTCACAAGGAAATGGCAATTAGTTTTAAAGTGAGAACAATCAGATTGTCGCTTGAGATATCTGCAATGTAAATACCAGGTATTCCTTCCCGCCTGAATTAGAAGTATGGCCTAAAGTTTATAATTTGGATAGTATTGCAGCATATGTTGGCCAGTTTCCCTGGACATTATCCCTTCCATAAGCAGGTGGGTTTCCCACTTCAACATTGGGGAGGGGGGGGAAATAATCACACTCCCTTTTTTCCAGAGCCAGCAATGACTTGACTTGAGTCCAGTAAGCTGTGAGGGTTGGGGAGATGAATGGCGTGAGGCACCCTCTGGCCACTGACACAATACTTATGCAGTGTGCATTTTTTTTTACAAGACTTCTGATGTAGCATCATGTCGCTGTTCTCATATTTCTGTGGGAGGGCCAGTCTATGGATTGGCACAGCTGCTCCTAGATTTGGGGGCTAGTTTGCCTTCATTCACTAATCATATGCTATAATATATAGCCAAAGCCAATGCAGAATATACAATATGGGTGCACCGGAAGCAATGACTTTTATATAAGATACATTTTGGTTATATCGAAGCTGAGTTAGAACGTTAGACTGTCTGGCCTGGAGTGTAATACCCTGACTTCCAGCTGCTCACCAGGGTCTCCAGCAGATGTATTTCACATCACCTGCTACCTTTCCAGTTAACTGGAGATTGAATTTGGGATCTTCTGCTTGCAAAATATGTGCTCTGTCATTGAGGTGTAGCTCTTTTCTCAAAGGGTAATATAACTGTGTTTTCTTTATGATGGTTCTCTGTTGAAAAAAAGTTTTTTAAAAAGACATGGTTTTAGTTTGGACATCTGACTAATTAGTGGTCACTGATTGTGCTTTGCTTCTAGAGAAAAATGGTGCTGGTACTCTGGGCAGAAGCCCTAGACAAAAAATTTCCTTGGGGCAAGAAGAAAAGTTATATGTAAAACAATTATATGTTTTACTGGAACTTCATTAAGATTTTGGTATATAGTTATTACATGATTTATCATAATTAAATTACTTGCTGTAACACCATACCTTTATTCTCAGGACCTGACTGTGCATGCCTGTTTCATACTGTCCAACGTATGGACACGCTCATATCTACTTCCCCCAAGCCTGGGAAGAGTTTGCCCACCTTAGGAAAGGTGGTGTAATGCTCTGACAGGGTCCGAGAGCCCTTCTGCCTCTTAATATATTATTATTATTATTATTATTATTATTATTATTATTATTATTATTAGTTGTTGTTGTTGTTGTTGTTGTTGTTAATTCATACATACATACCCTGCCCCTGGGTTGGGTTTCCCCAGCCACTCTGGGCGGCTCCCAACAGAATATTAAAAACATGATAAAATACCAAACATGAAAAACTTCCCCAAACAGGGCTGCCTTCAGGTATCTTCTAAAAGTCAGATAGTTGTTTATTTCCTTGACTCTGATAGGAGGGCGTTCCACAGGGTGGGATCTGAGAAGGCCCTCTGCCTGGTTCCCTTTAACCTCACTTCTTGCAGTGAGTGAACCGTCAGAAAGCCCTCTGAGGTGGACTTCATTGTCCAGGCTGAACGATGGGGGTGGAGACGCTCCTTCAGGTATACTGGTCCGAGGCCATTTACAGTTTTAAAGGTCAGCGCCAACACTGTGAATTGTGTTCTCCCCCCCCTCCCAAAACGGGTTGCATACCACCAGAGAAAAGCACTGGTGACTGGTTAGTTTTATTTTTCAGAGATGCAGGAAACAATTCATTTTATGGTTGGTTAAAAAGAAAAAGAAGAAAGTAAAGCAGTGCAGCTATGAAGAAATACTGTAGGATGGGGTTTCCTTTTGAAGGAATTTCAGACAACTATTACGAACCAGCTAAGAACATCAGAACTATCGTCCCAGAACAAAGAAAGATAACTCTTTTCTAGGTAGCTGTTAACTCACTTGGAGCACTTGTCTCCTGAGGGAAAAGAATAAACCAAAGAGGAAAATTCGTAATGCCTTTACATCACTGAGCCAAAAAACACTGAAAGGTCCATAGCCAACAAACTCCAGGGCAGATGTGTGGTTAACTTAGTTTGCTGTGTCTGCCATGAGCCCCTGCCTTACCAGTCTAATGTGGAAGGAGCTGGGAACAAAGCGAGTATATGGCTAAAACAAAGCAATGAATGGGGAAAGCAGGCATTTGGCCGATTATTACGTTCTCATGTTACTTCTGTTAAATAGATAAAATGTATTATCACAGGAAATGTGGGTGTCCAGCTTTGCAGTTAGTGGCATCTTCATATATTTCATCACTTTCCTACCTATGTATTTGAGCTTTATCAGTTAGAAGTTTCCGAAGCAGATAAAGAGCAGCAATGTATTGTAATATGAAATGTAGTGAAAACCACTGTCCATTGCTGTTACACATGTGCTTTTTAAAGACTTTTTTGTGGGGGGAGGAATCTAAAATACTTAGGCAACTGTTTTAGAAGTTTAGGATCCTGGATATATGGACACTGCAGTTGTCCTGCCTTTGCCTGCTTTTCTGTGCCTGCTTCAATAGTAAAATTTGGGAATTATTCTTAAGAAGTTACCATGCTTAAGAAGTTATCATTTAGAAAGTTCTTTATGAATATCAGGCCCACTGCTTATAGATATATTAGATATAGATGTTAGCCATCCTGAGCATCGTTTGGTAGAAAGGTGGAATGCAAATTTAGTAAGCAAATAATATCTCAAGCCAGGAATGAGTAGCGCTCCTCTTTTATGCAATTTGTTTTTATACAGCGTTTCCTGGTGGGATTACTGGGGGGGGGGGCGTGTTTGTGTGTCACCTGCTTTCATCAGAATCTGGTGCCTGGACTCCTCAGCCAGCTGGGAGCTATCGTCTGTCTTGAGGCTCCTTGAGGTAGGAGTGATCTTTAGGTCAAACACCAGAGTTATGTATCCCAAGCTACTGCCGATCAGAAGGTCAGCGGTTTGAATCCCTGCGACGGGGTGAGCTCCCGTTGCTCGGTCCCTGCTTCTGCCAACCTAGCAGTTCAAAAGCACATCAAAGTGCAAGTAGATAAATAGGTACCACTCTGGCGGGAAGGAAACGGCGTTTCCGTGCGCCGCTCTGGTTCGCCAGAACCGGCTTAGTCATGCTGGCCACATGACCCGGAAGCTGTACACCAGGTCCCTCAGCCAGTAAAGCGAGATGAGCACCGCAACCCCAGAGTTGTCTGCGACTGGATCTAATGGTCAGGGGCCCCTTTACCTTTACCTCACACATGCATATCTTTGCACATGTAATAAAAACAACAAAGTATTCTATACTGGGATGTGCTGGGATAGCTAAGTTGTTGGCGCATGAGACCTAATCTTAGGATCATGGATTTAAGCCCCATGTTGGGCAAACGATTCCTGTTTTGCAGGGGGTTGGACTAGATGATCCTCATGGTCCCTTCTAACTCTACAATTCTATGATTCTAGAACTGTGGTGCTTATAGGATTGAAAGTCAAATTTGCATATTAGCATTTTTTTAAAGTGCATGTTATATGGCATCAGATGTAAGACATGTCATTGAGTATGTTTTCACACTGGGGAACTCTTATATATCTCTTCAGTGTTTAGCAAACATTATTTTGTGCTAATAACGAGAAAGTTCCTAGTAACTCTCACTTCATTTCTCTAGATAATCTGTTATTAATATATAGAAACTCCTATATCTGTATAATCAATGAAATCGTTGCAACATCACTATCCAGTTTCTCAAAAATAAGGAAAACTCTTTCAGCATATTATTACTGAAGCAGACAGAAAAGAAAATGAAACAACACAACAAGACAAAAAATCCCTATAAAATTTAATTTAGTTATAGGGTGTGCTCAAAGTCTATGTATTTAAGGGCTTTGGGTGGATTTGACTTGAGCTTTAGTCATAGGGTTCCCCAGTAATCACAATATTTTCCTAAGTTGAGCAAACGGTGACATCAGAGTGGTTGATGATACATATTCTTTGCAATCCAAAACATGATCCATAAATATCACTATATTATAAAGCTGTCTAGCATTTTATCCTTGCCAGTTCACAAGTATAGAGTTGTGTTCCTTTAGCTGTACCTCATTAGAGGATATATGGCAAATTCCTGTGATGACAGTTGTGACCTTCTGTCCATATGGAGACCTCTCTGATTTGAGGATGCATCGTTTGTCGTCATCCCCTCCACCACACTGCGAGGGAGGAGATGGTAGGAGCAGCTGGTTGATGGAGACTGTTTTCTTATTTCTGACAGCTGCCTGGCTCAGTTCTAGTTGTCAAAAGAGTACAGCTAGGGATAGTAATGATGAAGGGATAAGGTCTGTGGATCTGTGGATCAGGAGGCTATAGCAGCACTTTGAAGTAGTTTGAGACATGCTGCATGGGTGATAATGGCAGTAAATGGAATCATTAGAGGTCCTAATAAAGAAATATCCTGGAGATCATGGATGAGGCTGAAGAAAAGGAGCAGTCACTAAGTGATGATTGTTGTAAAAGTGTTGATTCATCAGATATTTCAAGATACAGAGCAACGGTCCTTCAACTGTATCATACTTTGACTCCTTATGTCAAGAAAACGTTTCTTCAAGACTACACAGGTATAGCTGAGATACAATACAGATGCTCACACCTGTCCCAAACTTAGGTAAATAAAGAACAGGAGTGACATGATTGGCTTTAACTACAACATGCCAATAGTTGCAGAAAGAAATGTGTAGCAATCAGTGATGTTGATAAGTTGATAAGTATAAGGCAATAATACTGTCCCCAACTGCAAGCTCCATCTTCTCTCCTCTTCATTCTTCTCAGTGGCAGCTGGTGTGGTGAGGCAGAACCATTAAACCACCCTCCTGACACCAGCACCACTGCATGTTGCCTGGACAGGGCTGAGGTGGGGCAGCAGTGAGATTAAGGCTGAATATATCACTAGTTGGAATAATGGGCAGGTTTCGCTGGAGTGCCTGCACAACCGCAGTCTCACCCCCTCCCCCGCCATCCAGGTAGGCTGTAGCAACACCAGGGTCAAGAGGGCAGTCCTCCTCCTTCTTCTCCTCCCCCTCCTCCAGCTTTCCTGCCATATCTGTAGTTATACTTTCTTCGCAGCTGTTTCCTTATGCTTACTCAGTTTTGCTACCCAATATAAAGTCAGCAACCCAGTCTTGTCCATGTGCCTGTATTTTTGCTAGTTGGTGTGTAATTTATGTGTGTAGTCGCCATGAGATATGCAACAGAGATAAAAGATTTGCGTGCAATGCAGAGTTGTAAGTACTTTGAAACTGTGTGAGATGACATACTGAAAAAGCCAAGACCTTTCACAGTGCTGTGAAAAACTAGTCTACTTACACAGAAAGGTTGGGGCGACATCTCAGAAGTTAATGAGATCCCACTGGAATAATATGTAACAGCACTGCTGGGTATTATGGAGGGAAAATATAGTCTGGTATGCCATCTAATTGCTCTGGAGAAGGTTGCAATTTTCTCTTTCGTTTACAAAGGGTTGTGAAAATTGATCATTGACATTATTTTCAAAGTCTCCTATATAAGAAAGATTCAGGGTCCGCAAGAAGGATAAGCTTTACAGTGAATATCTTTCCTTATCTGCAGTTGAATGAAGAAATCCCTTTTCAAAATATTGTGCCTTTAAGGACTGGCTAGAAGGTGCGTATTGTTAAGAGGCAATTTGTATGTGAACTTCACAAAGGGAATATTCCAAAGAGACTGAGGAACTGAGGAAAACCTCAGAGAAACTTGAGGAGCAATAAGCATTCTTTTCTCATAGTGGCCAACCAGATGCCTGTGGAAATCCCACAAATGGTATTCAGAAGCATATTGTCTTCAGCAGTGGATGTAGTACACAGCCATCATGACTTACCCTCCATAAATTTCTCTAATTCTCTTTTGAAGCCATCCATGCAATGGAACTCCAAAGGCATTTTAAAGAAGACGTATAAAACATTTATATGTTTGCAAAGCAAAGCAAGATACAATCTTTTGAAAGCAATAGGCCTATGTTGTTGGTTCAGAATTGTATCCAACCTTCCTGCTATGTGCAGGGTAGAAGATGTATATTGCTGGAAATGCAGTACAATGAGACTTACTTTTTTACATTAAGGAATTCAAAAAACTCCAAACCATGGTAGGGAAAGACAGCCGTCCAATTTAAACAACACAAACAATGGTGAATAGCATAAAAGCAGCTGGACCTATTTGTATGCTTACCAAGGGGAACTCTTCTCATGTCTGCAAGTTCAGACCAATTGTCCACTGTAAACCAGGTGCAATTAAGTTATATTCCCTTTTTAACCATCCCAAAGCAAAAACTGAAGCTATTTTGAAATACTGCGATATTCATGCTCTCAGAAGAGGTACTTTCAATTTTCATGCAATTGTGCCTCCAAATAAGCAAGTTGTTTCCTTTAAAAAAGAATGCACACACACAAACGATGTAAAGATGCCCATTTGCCTGTAATTTAGCTAGCTGTATCCACCACGGAGGGCTACTGTGTCTGCAAGTTTAATCCATGTCTGTCACAAGGAAGGAAAAAGTTATAACTGTTTTTTTTTAATTTCCCTATAATGATTAGGGGTGGGGAGGGTGTGTGTGGAAACGAAGCTGATAGATGGATTCCTGGCTGAATGAGACAGCCTATGAAGTAGAATCATAGAATCATAGAATCATAGAGTTGGAAGAGACCACAAGGGCCATCGAGTCCAACCCCCTGCCAAGCAGGAAACACCATCAGAGCACTCCTGACATATGGTTGTCAAGCCTCTGCTTAAAGACCTCCAAAGTAGGAGACTCCACCACACTCCTTGGCAGCAAATTCCACTGTCGAACAGCTCTTACTGTCAGGAAGTTCTTCCTAATGTTTAGGTGGAATCTTCTTTCTTGTAGTTTGGATCCATTGCTCCGTGTCCGCTTCTCCGGAGCAGCAGAAAACAACCTTTCTCCCTCCTCTATGTGACATCCTTTTATATATTTGAACATGGCTATCATACCACCCCTTAACCTCCTCTTCTCCAGGCTAAACATGCCCAGCTCCCTTAGCCGTTCCTCATAAGGCATCGTTTCCAGGCCTTTGACCATTTTGGTTGCCCTCCTCTGGACACGTTCCAGTTTGTCAGTGTCCTTCTTGAATTGTGGTGCCCAGAACTGGACACAGTACTCCAGGTGTGGTCTGACCAGAGCAGAATACAGTGGCACTATTACTTCCCTTGATCTAGATGCTATACTCCTATTGATGCAGCCCAGAATTGCATTGGCTTTTTTAGCTGCCGCGTCACACTGTTGGCTCATGTCAAGTTTGTGGTCAACCAAGACTCCTAGATCCTTTTCACATGTACTGCTCTCAAGCCAGGTGTCACCCATCTTGTATTTGTGCCTCTCATTTGTTTTGCCCAAGTGCAATACTTTACATTTCTCCCTGTTAAAATTCATCTTGTTTATTTTTGCCCAGTTCTCTAATCTGTCAAGGTCGTTTTGAAGTGTGATCCTGTCCTCTGGGGTGTTAGCCACCCCTCCCAGTTTGGTGTCATCTGCAAATTTGATCAGGATGCCCTTGAGTCCATCATCCAAGTCGTTGATAAAGATGTTGAATAAGACCGGGCCCAAGACAGAACCCTGTGGCACCCCACTAGTCACTCTTCTCCAGGATGAAGAGGAACCATTGATGAGTACCCTTTGGGTTCGGTCAGTCAGCCAGTTACAAATCCACTGAGTGGTAGCATAGTCAAGACCGCATTTTACCAGCTTCTTTACAAGAATATCATGGGGCACCTTGTCAAATGCCTTGCTGAAATCAAGGTAGGCTACATCCACTGCGTTCCCTTCATCTACCAGGCTTGTAATTCTGTCAAAAAACGAGATCAGGTTAGTCTGACATGACTTATTTTTCAGAAATCCATGCTGACTATTGGTGATCACAGCATTCCTTTCTAGGTGCTCACAGACTGTTTGCTTAATGATCTGCTCCAGAATCTTCCCTGCTATTGATGTCAGACTGACTGGGCGGTAATTATTTGGGTCCTCTCTTTTCCCCTTTTTGAAAATAGGGACAACATTTGCCCTCCTCCAGTCTGCCGGGACTTCGCCTGTTCTCCAGGAATTCTCAAAGATGACTGCCAGTGGTTCTGAGATCACATCTGCCAGTTCTTTTAATACTCTTGGATGCAGTTCATCTGGCCCTGGAGACTTGAATACATCTAAACTAGCCAAATATTCTTGTACTATCTCCTTAGTTATTCTGGGCTTAGTCCAAGTGCCTTGGACTAATATGATCTGTTTTCTCTGAGTGCTGGATTAGGGTTTGAACCAAATATTGTGGTCAGTGCACACCCTTAGTTATTGTGTATTTGAATGATGCTGCATGAATGCTTTTCTTAGTAGTAGTTGGTTATATTGTCCTACTGCTCTGTACTATGTACTTATTTTACTTAATCCCACTACCTAATTAGCAGTATACTTCCATGAACCTTGTTTGTCTGCATGCCTATATTTCTGGTACTATGTGTAATCACTGTGGTATATCATTTGTTCTGTCTTCTACGTAATCATGGAATAGATACTAAATTGTCTTTTTTCAGCACTCTTCTCAACAAGCTTGTGTGAAATATACAGGCACCCTTAAGTTTATTCACACACACACACACACACACACACACACACACACACCTTCCTCTGTATTTGTGTCCCCCCCCTTTTTAACTGATTATTATCTGACAAGGTTGTAAAATTCCAGTTCTCCTGATTCCACCTGCCTGAAATGGCTTGTTCCTCCATGAGAATCATGCCTGATTTCACTTAAAGTTTTATTACCTTTTATGTAATAAAACCTCCGTGACCATCTCTAGATCAGGAAGTCTTCATTTCTTGGCTGGGTATCAGATAAAATCCCACAAAATCCCATTTTGTAATGGGCAAGGATAATAGCGCTAATTTACGCTCCAACCCAAACAAAATGTATCTTCTCTGTAGAGAGGCTCAGTTCATGCTCTGAAATGGATAGTTACAGAATAGGAATTTCTCCAAGACACAAGTCGTGCTTGATCCATAATGGCATTTTAATTTTTGCATTGCTCTTAAAATTCTCTAAAAGCCTTGTGTGGATAGCACAGAGCTCTCTATATGCTGGCTGACAACCTGGAAACACTTCCTGGAACTTGCAAGTATGTGATGCAACCACCACCACCTAAAAACACAACAACCCTTTCTCCAAACTTTGCACCCATCCCATCCTCTTTGAAGGCATCTGCTTCCGCCCTACCTGCACACACATCTCAAACAGTTGGGAAAAAAGACCTTGGAAGTTTCAGCAAAGCACACTAATTTATTGCCTCTAGCCTAAAAGAAGTTCATGATACAGTGTATGTGTATTTGTGGTATACAACATCATTAAAACAATGTTACTTTGGGGCCCATAATTTTGTTCAGAAGCTGCCTCTCATACGTCTTTCTTTTCTTTTCCTTTCACTTTCTTCTATTAGGTTTAGCAGGTTACATAAATGAGTTAGGTTACATGAAGAAGAGCAAAAATAACTTGCAAGATGTTTGTCAGGTCCCTGGAAATTCTCTGGGTGAACAACTTACAGTCGGTTCTAGACAGAAATATAAAAGGTCAAAGGGGCAGAAAAGTTGCATGGGCAGGTGTCATTTTGAATATTTCAGAAAGCAGCAGGGCACAAAATAAAGGCTACGAAGGTTTACACGAGGGATGTAATCATGCCTCAGAAGATTGTGGTAAAAATAGAGAATCCACCAAGTTTCAGAATTGTCAAACCAAACTTTTAAACTACTAGAACTACTGCTGGCTGCATCCATCCAAAGTTACAAAAATACATTGATTTCATTGAAAGGGTTGAATCTTTCTCACTGAAAACTCTAGTACTTAAAAGGTACCCTTAGGTTTTTTTTAGCAAAGGGGTTGTTTTTTTTTTAAAAAAAAAACATTGTTAATTTTCAGGGCATTGCATATGTCACTTCCAGCAGCAAACTAGTAATGTGAAATAAAATCGTGTTTAAAACATAGAAATCACAGTGAGATTAACATAGTCCACAGTTAGACTATGCACTGTGTTGATAAGCCCCAAATTACAAAGGAAATGCTACCAAGCTTCTAAAGGAAGCTAGAGTCACTGCTTGAAGCAACAGCAAATATTTTTTGGTATTCTGTATTGTTAGTTAGTGTTGAGTTGATCATATTAATTGCAAATGAAACAAGAAATGTATTTTTCATACAAGCATTGCCTTTACAATAGTCTACACCAGTTCGGAAAGCACAATGGATGCAGGAAGATGGCTAATATAACCATTTGTCTCCTGTTTTGCCCTTTAAGGCTAGATCAGTTTAATAAATAACTTTAGCATCATTTTCGTGCAAGGCACATCTGTAAGGTAATATTTCTGATTCTGAATAGAACACTCAGCAAAAGGAAGAAAATAACATCTGTAGGATCTGAAGTTCTCTTTCACAGCTGTGAGCTATTCTGATCTCTCCCATTTGCAGAAGATGAAACACAGAAGGTGAATTGCTAAGGAAGCGGTGATGAATTTTAAGCACACACATGGGAGCCAGACAGGCTAGTCCACAAGTTGATTAAGCAGAAACACGTACATTTCCCCCAATTCTGCTTCAACTTCAATAGAACCAAATTGACTATAAGCCAAATAATCTTACTGAGCTGGGTTTCAGGAAGAGTGGAAGGAGACAGTGGCTCAGTTTGCATGTCCAAGTAAGTGGATTATGGTTTACCATGAGCACAGCAATTGTTCTCACTTTGCTCTTCTCTAGCCAGCGGGAGCAATACCTCATGATCCCTAGCATAGCATTACATCAAACTGGAGGTTGCAGTTTGTTTTGTTCAACAAACCATGATCGGAGCAAAACAAACTATGATTTCCAGTTTCAATACAACACTAAGGCACAGTTTGTTGCTTCTGCTAGCTAGAGGGGTGGAATGAAGTATGAGCCTTTTGCAAGTTCACAGTAAACTATTAACCATGGTTTACAACCGGGCGGTCAATCCACAGGATATATGCAGCCAAACATGAGAGGTGGAGTGTGTGATCTGCATGCACACGCGCACATACACACACTTGTTGCTTACTTCTTCCTAGAATTCACTCAAAGAATGAAGAAGTATCTATTTTTCTCAGGTGTTTTGAACCGAATGTGTCAAGGGGTTCCTGCTGATCTTAAAATTGTTATTAAAGCTGGTTGCAATGCTAATAATGCGTCCACTGCCTTTAGATGTCTTGTGTCAGTTGCCAACATGATGGGATTTCTAAATAAATAATATACAGACGCCGCCCCCCCACACGTGGGGGTTACGTTCTGGGCTCCCATGTGCATAAGTGAAATCATGTGAAATTGGGAGGATCCCACTTTAATAGGGAGGGTGTGGGGGGAGGTGGGGATAGAGACTGACACATCCTGGAAAACTCTTAGGCCGCTGCCTGGCCTGGCCTGAGCCTGCCTGCTTGCCTGCTTGAGGGGATGTAGTGTGTGCAGCAGTGGTAGCTGGCCATGGACGGTCAGGGCCAAAAAGGACACCCAGCAGAACTGATGCCAGGATAGGAGTGTGGATTAATGTCAGAGCATTGGAGATTGGGTAAAAGGTGTCTCTCACCCTGCGCCACTGGTCTATTGAAGGCCTCCCTCCCTCGCTTGGGTAGCAGCACCCAGCAAGGGAAGGCCAATCTATTTAATATTTTACTGCAACCCATGTAAACATGGTCATGCATGAATTGGATGTGCATAAGCAGTGTGTGTGTGTGCGCGCCTGTTTATGTTTTATAAGATGTGACTGAGCTAACTGGCAAAAGTCTCAATTTACCTGCCTCCTACAGTGACTTTTTTTTTTAAAAAAAGAACTAGGAAGTATTGGACTGTCTAATCCTATGTTTGTCTATTCAGAAGCAAGTCTGTGTTCAATGCGGCTTGCTCCCAGGAAAGTCCACATATAAGATTAAAATGCAGACTAAAATGTGGCCCCAAGCAATACACCATATCATTGAAATAGTTGTTTGCTTCATTCAAAATGAAATGGAGCACCTGTGTTCAAGGAAATACTCACATATGCTTGGCAGAAGACAAGAGGCCAAGAGTTGATGGGAACATATGGATCTTCCCTACTTATTTGTGGATGGACTAAATGTAGGTTTCCCAACAAGGTAGAGAACAGTGGACTTTGATCTTTTTCTCTGTTATGTTGCCAGAAAGGAGGGGAGTGAATCAAATGATTCTATAGTTCAACTCTTCTTACTGTTAGAATCTGGGCCATCTGATTGCTTATTTTTAAAGGTTATGTGAAAGGGTGTGGCGCTATGAGGAGGACTTTCAGATATTTGTGGCTAACTGAGAGACAGTGTTGAAAGAGGACATGTAGAACAACTTAAGTTTGAGTTCAAGTGCATAAACTTTGAATGTAGCACTGAGATTAGAAATGAAAAATGAATGATACGTTTTGTTTCTGTATTTCACAGGCATAAATGTCTTTCCTAATGAAGAAAGCAGAAAAAGTAGGAGATAGAGTCTGAATATTATTAAACATAGATTAACCTCAAGAAAATAAAGACTGATTCATCTGTTTTTGTGAAGATGATGCTAAAGTGAAACCATGTGGGTTGCCTGAATTATGTGGATTTTTCCCCCACACCAGAGTTGCTGGCTTCCAGGCAGGCATGATGCTGAAGTAGGAAGGAATCACTTTTCTTTTGCAGGCATCATTGGAGTCGCAAGAGATCTGCCACATTCTACTCTAGTAAATGAGGTACTGGCCTTACAAGTGAGAAGTTCCAAAGTATTGTGCACTCTGTACAAACTCAGGTTCTTCTAGCAGCGGTTCTCAACCTGTGGGTCCCCAGATGTTGTTGGACTACAACTCCCATCATCCCTGAGCTCTGGCCTTGCCAGCATAGCCTTACAGCTAGGCTGTAAGGTTTCCCTTCTTATGGTAGCCTTCTATGCCTCCCTCCCAAGAAACTTCTCCCTAAAGATTGGGGTGTGTAAGGATAGCTGCCAGGATGGAAAATTATCACACCTGCCCAAGATGTGCCTGCAGAAGCAATATACATGCATGGAAGGGCTTCTTTGAGTTCCTGTCCACCACGTCCCCACCCACCCACCTTTCAGAATTCCTCCCCTCCAATTTTAAGGGAGCAGCTTATAGTTGGGTATTGTCTCCCCCCTCCCTTGAATTTTAAAGGTGCGGCTTATATTTGGGTGTGGCTTGTATTCAGGCCAATACAGTACTTCTGAGTACTCTCAGCTTTCACACTGTTCCTTCTGCTCTGGGTTAGCCTAGTGTCACCATCAGAGCATAAATATTTCGCATGTCATTTTAGAAGAGCAAGTAACACTCCCTATTTTTATTGGGAGCTTGTCATCTAAGGGGCCTTTTGTATGATAATTTTTTGTTTTCTTTGTTGTAATAGTTTGCATACATATGCCTGCAATCATGCAGAGATAGATATGGACCAGTGGTAGATGGGTAATATTTTTACTGCAAAAAGGACAGAAACACAATGAACCCATGTGCTTCTGGGTTGTAAGTGTTGCCACTCTTTTGTATGCAAAGTCATGGAGACTGTATGTGTATAAAGAACCCTCCCCTCCGCAAAAGATAGCCATATGAACTAGTGCTACTTCTTCCAATCAAGATTCATTGTGGTATTCTTTATTTAACCCCATTTGTAACTCAATGAAATCATACTTGCATGTCTCCAAGGGTCATACTGCTAAAGTAAGCTGAACTATTCTACATCTGTATTGGGCCATTAAACTGTCTCAATCCTTTCCCCATTTCAATAAGCACTAATAGCTCCCCTCACCTGTTGTTTGGGATGTAATTTTGTATGAGTTGTCTTGCAATCCTTCTGTGTAGGAATTTCCATTGACTGTAAGAAGATCTGTTGGTGATAGCAAAGTTGATTGACTTCAAAGTATCTCACTGCTGTTGCCAAACTGGGCCAAGACTTTGCTCATGACTGCAACAGATGTTTCTGCTTTTTTTTTTTTGAAAAGAAGAAATCCGAATGGGAACCTTATGGAGCAATTTTCTGTACTCTAGTCCAGAAACAAATGCCAGCATAGCTGTGATTTTGAAACTCTCAACCTAACCCACAGTAACAAAAATTGGTCAGCATCAAAGAGCTCTGGACCAATATGAAGAGAGAAAAAACCCTTTTCGAAAGATGAAAGAATTAATTTGCCATCCTACCAGCTTCTTGGCAGATAACCAGCAAACTCCTATTCAGTTTCAGATCCCTTAAATTGGCAGGTAGGTTTTTTTGGAGGTGGAAGAAGCTGAAAGAGCTTAGAGTTCAGCAGAAAATTTTACAAATGCATTTTTTTGCCATTTCAGTTGACAGAGGCAGCTGGGTATATAATAATTGGCTGCAAACAAACTGGCCCCATCTTCATGGATGATCTGATGGCATGCCCTGTCCAAGAACTATTGAACTGTTAATGTATTTTCACAAGTCATCATGTTCTGCATCATGTTGTGCATGCCAGTGGCTGGGAATTGCAGGTAGGCAGAATGCTGTTGCGCTCATGTCCAGCTTGGAGACTTAAAACAGGCAACTGGCTGACCCAAGAACAGAATGCTGGACCATAAAAATGTTAACATTTTTGAAAATAACAGCAGCAGCAACAACAACAGCAGCAGGTAGAATTGTTCCTTCAGTGTGTAGAAGGGATACAACTGGATGGGCTATGGAATGAATACCCAGACCATCCTGTGAAGTCTCTCAGCCCCACTCACCTCACAGAGTGTTTGTTGTGGGGGAGGAAGGGAAAGGAGAATGTTAGCCGCTTTGAGACTCCTGAAGGGGAGTGAAAGGTGGGATATCAAATCCAAACTCCTCTTCTTCTTCTTCTTCTTCTAATGACCTAGTTCTGTAGTTGTGCACGTGCACCACACATGGGGGAATGGACTCTGGTGCTATTCTAGCCGAATTCTTCTTTGGTTTTCATGTTCCTTTTGCTGAACATGAAATCTGTTGTTTTTCATAAGCTTTGTGTGCTGTTTGCATTATCAAGCCAATATATAAATTTTGTCATTGTGCAGGTGTTGGTCCCTTAACAATAGTTTCATTAATTTTTTCCAGTTGTATTTTGTTAACACATGATGATTGGGGTGTGCGTGGAACCTATTAGATGTTCATTAATTTATCTATCCCCATGTTCAGGTGCTCAATTCCCAGATCCTTCCCATAAGCCAAATCTACACACACACACCCTCTCATACACACACTATCTAACTAATGGCTTCATTATGAGGCTTAACAAAGAGCACCACCTCTTAAATCAGTTTAACAGCGGCATGAAGCATCCTGACAGCTCCTTTATGTATAATAAAATAAGATAGATTTACAAACTAGCCCAAAACACCTATGGTTCTACACACTCACAGTCGGGCAATGATGTATAATGTACCATCAAAACACAACATATATGAAGGTGATTTTTCTATGAACCACTTAGCACAATGATCTCATTAGCTAGAATATTCCTACTCCTATTTAGCAAGCATTAGTTCACTCTCACAACAGCCCTGCAAGGTAGTCTAGTACTTTTCCTATGACACACCAAGGCAGAGAATAGTGATGTGGATAAAGTCCCACAATGATTAATGGTAGAGATGGATATTGAACCTTTAGCTTCCCAAATCTCTGCCTAGTGGCCCATGCTAGCTGTCGTAACTATTGTGAGTCTGCATAACGTATGTCTGCATAGAAATGCATTTGATTTCATTCCTGATCGTATTGTACTTAAGTCTTCTTTTGTGTCTGAGCAGGCGAAGTCTGAGGAAAGTCTGAGTTGGTGGGATTTCCTCAGCCATCTTCACAATGAGTTAAGATTCAAAGTCAAGATGTTGCTCATTTTGCTTGATAAAGGCACTTTCCCACGCTTTTTTAAAAAAACAACAACACATAAGTAACACGAAGTTTTAGACATTGTTAGATGACTGAATTGTCAACTATTTTGACAACTGCCAAAATGAATATGATATTTTGAAAGGTGGCCAGGGCAAAACAACAACAAAAACCGCCACTAATGGAGATACTCCCCCCTCCCCTTAACCTTTGTTCTTAAATGCGTTTAACATATCAAAGGCAGACAGTATCTGAGATTCAGCATCCATTGCTAGCCTGTGTGAACTTAACCTGATTTCATGGGAGAAACAGTGAATGAAGTATTGTAGCTTATGGCTGTCAGCAGTGAAAAATAGTTGGGAATGGGACAAACAGCTTCTTAGCTGTGATTCTTTCCGGCTAAAACACTTCTAACAGCTGTTTGCTTTGGCCATGAGTTGGATTTCATTTTTTCCCCTCCTTCAAAATGATTTTTTAGACGTTGTGGGCTGGTTATTTATGTAATCAGGAAGAGGTCTGTGATTCCAGTGTTGTGGACTCACTGCTGTTTAGACAGTTGGGATACGAGGAGGTTCCGCCTTCTGGCCTCTCTCTCTCTCTCTCTCTCTCAGTTTCTTTCCGCTAATGCACGGCAATGCAATGGTGTAGGGAGATGAAACAGCAAATTTATGAGTGCTTTAATCCCAGACAGGCGGCTTTGCAGCAGTTACCTTGAAGAGAAGTTCACGCCTCAAAGGAGTGTTTAGTCTTACACAGTCACTGACTTAACTAAATGCTGTTTGTGCGGGAGAGCAAGAGCAGAGATGAACAAAAAGATTTGCCTCTTTTTGAAAAAACCGTCATATTGTTTTTAAAACTTTCAAAAGATGACTGCAACTTTTGTTTAAAGCATTTGTTCTGGAACTCACTGAAGCTAAAATCTACCCGGCTGAGGTCAGAAGCAATTTTCTTTTTGGCAGAAAGCGGAGACGTTTATAAAAGCCATGCCTGTACTTGGTGTTGCCTCAAAGCTTAGACAGCCACCTATAGGGTCAAAGCCTGTTCATACTGCCCGTCCGATACCAAATCTTGGCACAAGCAGGTCACAGCAATATTCATCAAAGTCTCTGGAGCTTCCTAGGGCAGAGAGCTCAATGCTTTCTTGTCAGTTTACATTAAAGTCAGCCTGTGATTTTGGAGAAGTAAAAGCACTCCAAGGAAAAAACAAGGAGACAGAGGATAGCAAGGTTAGTTCTCAATTTTACCTGCAGATCTGAACTTTGTGGGGGAGTGACCTACTTATGCAATGCTTGTCTAATAGTGTGGTGGGTATGAGAATTGTATACAGTGAGCTAATTTGGGGAGTGAGTGATTTTAATTTTTATTCTGCGTGTTATTTGCACTTCAGATCTTATCATCCCGTGCAGAGGCTCAGAGAAGCAGACTTGTGAAATGATGTTGGTTAAGGAAATATTGATGTTTGGCGGGTGTGCATGTACTGTATTTTAAGAAACACACTGTTCCCACGCTCATCCTGACTCCCAAAGGGAAGTTGCTTACTAACTCAATAACAACAAACACTCTTGGTAGTTTGGGTTTTGTTTTGTTTTGTTTCCCAACCCTTACTGCTTTACGTAACTGAATATATATATATATATATATATATATATATATATATATATATATATATATATATATATCTCCTAGCATAAAAAATTGCCTGTGTGCAAAAAAGCTTTCTATTTTGGCTACCTCTGTTTCTGATATTCCAGAGTGTTCTGATTTATAGTGACAAATCTAAGATTTCTCTCCAGCATAATGTAGTTTGGAGAACTGAAACAATTTTTGTTTATTCAGTGAGAATCATTGCTATTTTTTTCCTGAGCTTTGTTATCTTAGAATAGTAGTACAGTGGTACCTCGGGTTAAGTATTTAATTTGTTCCAGAGGTCCGTTCTTAACCTGAAACGGTTCTTAACCTGAAGCACCACTTTAGCTAATGGGGCCTCCCGCTGCTGGTGCGCCGCCGAAGCACAATTTCTGTTCTCATCCTGAAGCAAAGTTCTTAACCCGAGGTACTATTTCTGGGTTAGTGGAGTCTGTAACCTGAAGAGTACATAACCTGAAGCATATGTAACTCGAGGTACCACTGTACCAGCAGAATTCCATTTGCTTTATCTGATGTATCTTGCTGCATGTTCTTAATTTAATAGTACAAGTTTATATATCTTTTGGATTGCAGGCATTAGGTATATTCTATCAGGACATTATCATGGGAGAGCCTCATTAAAACAAAATTTGGGGGGGGGCAGCAAAGAGCACCTGGCTTAGGTCCTGTTTGTCTCCACAAGGTGTAAACCAGAACACATCTTGGGAAAACATGCTCATACAAATTATACACAATTCTGTGGCAGAACATCAGTGTTTTAAAATAAACCTTGTGATAAAAAACCAGGCAGATGTTGGTCACAGTATTCATACTTGCCTACTGTTAACTAGGAGATGAAGTGATGACTTGGGAAGGTAGTAGCCGCTTTGCCACAAACTCTCTTTGGAACTTAGTATGTGTTACTAGCCTGTGTTGAAATGTGGTGTACAGGTTTTGCCACATTCACCAATGTGCAGTAAAGTTCAGAGAATGCTCTTTTCGAAACTTCCCAGTGCTCCTTATTGATTTCAGCTTTTTTCCTGGCCAGAAACAACCGCCTTTTTTCTTCTCCACCAAAAGTTTTAGTTGAGTATCACTATCACTAAACCTTTGCATGCAGTATAGAACATATGCTGCATTTTAGTTGTAATGGAGTCCTGCATATTTCTTTGCTCTTGATACATTTGAAAGAGTGTAAAAAAATGTTTTCTTTAATATTATTCCTTCCCAAGTTACCATGGGGAAACTCTTTTCATTCTGAACATTATTATTTGGCAAGATGGGGAGAGCATTGAATTGAAAAGGTAACTTCCTGAGTCTTTTATTTAAACTGAATACAAGTTTGACTTGTTTTATTGCTGGTACATGAATTTTTTTTTCTGATTTCCATAAGAAAAGCTACTGATAAAAATGGTGAAAGTCATAAACAATCCAGAGACCTGTAAGCATACTTATGTCACATGTATCTTAATGGGATGTGCTTTTTCTATATCTGGATTGTGTCCTTAGTCTGTACCTTGTACTGGGGCTGGAGACACTGGGAGCATCTTGTTTCTTTGCACAGCATTTTATTGCTGGAACTTGTGACTGGGCTACAATGCTCCCTAAGGGGGACATTGATCTATAATACATGTTTTATAGAGTCCGCAATGCATTGCTGTTCTACATTGTGAATGTATTTCAATGAAACACACCGTAAGCCATTGAAATTATGCTTCTGTGCTTGGTTGATTGTGCCCTTTAACACCTCTTAAATCAATGGCCCCTTTGACAAGCAGCTTCATAGACCCAGATCACGAATCACTGATGTTGTCTTGCACAGGCAAGCAGTGGGCTGGATGAAAAGGTGCCTTTCCATTCATGGAAGGAGACCTTCCATTCACAGAAGGGCTCCTCTTTGACTTGGACCCAGTGGGGTTTCCATGAATGGAAGTTAGTGGAGTCCTTGCCAACCCTCACAGCAGATCTTCAACAGGCTGCAAGTGAAACCTAACAAGACCCAGTTCCACGATTGTAAATTTGCTTATGAACTCTAAATTGAACTCAGTGGCTTCTGCTGTAAGCTATAGTAGAAGGAAGTGTCCATGCACCTTAAGGGATTTCCCCACCATTTCCACAGGCAGAGTGGTTTACCATATTAGCTGCAGGCTTGGCCTGAGGTTCAGTTTACTCCTGCACTTATAGGCATTTTCCTCTTTAGGTAATCATATAGTTCATTGTATTTAAGTTTACTAAAGTGGCCTTTAGTTCAACCCAACCTACTGTGTCTGACTCCTTTATTTGGCCGTTGGGTCGTAAGCAGCCCTGGGTCAGGCACTCAAGAGGTGCAGTGACAGGAGGGTGTGGAGAGCCACACTTTCCATGAGAGCTTTTCAAACAGCCCTACCCTGCCTGTGCCAAGATGTGCCCATAGTCAGACTGAACAGGATTGCACCTTCCCCCTCACCAGGTGGTGAGCAGATAGTGCAATCCTGCTGGTTGCAGGAGTCTGCTTTGCCTGCATGTTTCCCACATGTAATGTGCTGGGAAAGCAGCATGCAGATGTAAGGCTCCGCTCACCAGTGATGGTTATGCATACTTACAATAAGCAACTGATAAATAATTTGTCCTCAGATGGAAACATGCAGCAACTAACATTGCCAGATGAGGCCAGACCTTACATATTTTTGTGCTGAGGAGATCTAGAATTGCAGGCCAATAAGGGTTACAAATCAATGAAGTAGCCCTTTTAAGTTAATTTGTGACACTAAGTGTATTTACTTGATGTATGCAATGTTGAAATTTGTGGGACTTCTATATAAAAAGGTTAAAGACTGAAGCATTGTCCTGTTTATTTTAGTGACACTGAAATCAATTGAAGCAATGGCTGTAAATCAGCTCAAATTGAACACAAATTTAAATACTGTTGTGCTGTTGAATTGCAATTTGCATTTGAAATATCCGCCTCTGTTGTGATTAAATAATCTCTGTGTTTTTGCAATGGGGGTGGGGTGGGGGTGGATTTATTACTTTTGTTGCACTCAGTAGCTTTCCTGGCTATGGCTCCCATGAAGCATTTGTGCCTACTTCAAACAAAATATATTTACTCCCAGTGCAATACCAGCTGTAGCACATGCTATACTCTAAAAATATATTGATTTATTCTACGGCAGCTCTAGTTTGGTGAGGTGTTGAGTCTTGAATTTTCTACTAGATATCCCTTCCCATACATGCAGAGAAGAGTGCTTCCAGAATACTCTAAAAAGTGCTGTTATTAAACCAGTTTAAGTCTGCAGTGCAGATATGCCCAGAGATAAAACTTCTGTTGCTTCTTTTTGCTTTATCCTTGTCAATATAAAAAAAAGTATGGCTAACTAAGGCCACATTCAGACGTGCCGTTATTGCCTTGGTTTTACTGGCTACGATACTGTTCTTCTGTCCTGATTTCTAAAGTTCATTTGACACTGCAGTAGCTTGTTGTGTCCTGGCATGGTAGCTTTATGATTAATTTACAACTTGTGGCACTAAATTTTAAATGACTGGGGGAAAAACTGTTTTGCAGGTATACCACCCCAGTTTTTGTCAATACAAAACTTCCATGCTTTTCCGAGTTAACAGTGTGGCAAATGGATATTTTCAGGAAATAAGAGAGACACGAATGCTAAATTTCACCTAGATTCCACTAGATTCCCAGATGTAGCTTTTATATCATGTAAATGATCACATAATATATGAACTTAAGCAGGTATGGAAATGTTGTGAAGATGGAATGAAGTGCCATCTGAAGGCAGCATAATTTACCATGCAGCAAGCATGAGATTTTGGGAGATGCTGTCTTTAACATTCCACTCATTAAATTCTGCTTAAGCCAACCAAAATGCTTACCCTGAATTTCAGAACCACTGTCCTTTTACTGTGGTTTCACTTTGGATGCATGAAACTACAGTTAAATTGTTTGGTAGTTATTTAATACCAGTCTTCTGCTGATCAAGTGCAACCTTAGTAGTAGATGGGACACATACAGAAATTACTTCAGCAATAAATCAGTGGTAAATATTTAGTGTGGATTTTGAGTTGTCATTAGGGTTAATGCTCCTCCAAGTTATGCTATGCAGATGTGGACTCAGCGCTATTGCTCCCCAATGCTCCAGTCATTTTGTAGGTGAATTTCTTGGGAATTAGCAAATGCATTAAACATATGACATTCCAAGTGTATAGTGCTATACCTTTAGGAATGTTTCCATTGACACAGATCAGATAAAAGGCCTTTCACTCAAAGTGTAATGAATACCTTCTCAGAATTTCCGAATGCAAGAAAAATCTGCTTGTGTTTGGGCAATTATGGAATATAATTGGATATGTGGGAACTCCTATTTTTGAGGGGGAAATGATGACTCTATCTGTTAAAGATAATGGAAAGTATGAATTAATCATCTGGTTTACATTTATGCTTGGCTCCTGCTTCCAGGTTCCAGTTTGCTATTTTAAATGCATTGAAAATGCAACTCTAGCAATTGCTAGAGTTGTTAACCTTTCTTGACAGAAAGGTGTAATGATTAACATGTAGGAAATCCTTGGTGCATTCCTTCTGTAGCTTGAAGTGCTCGGAATTCCAAAATAAATTTGAATTTTCTGCATCTCAATATAGTACATCATTTTGCCACCCAGCTGTTTTCCCCACAATCTTTGTGTACTGTCCTCCTGAATTGTAGAGACTTTTGACACCCCAGTTGGCTTCCAGACTTCATTATATTGCCAAGTCTGGCTTAGAATACAGCTGCAGGAATCAGTTCATGGCTGCCCAGAAGCTCCTCCTCCTTAGATATGCTGTGCTTGCAGTATTTTTAAGCTCCCAACTAATATGCAAGGTAGGACTGTCAATCATCTATCTATCTATATCTATATCTATATCTATCATCTATCTATCTATCATTACACAAGTAGTATGTCCCTTCTGCTGCTATTTGGGCACACCATTTTGAAACTTGAGGAAACTTATTTTTAAGGAAATGTAAATATATTCTCATAGCCAGCTACTGACTAACAGAGAGATTATCCACATTCCTGAAGTGCTACCCAGCTCCTTACTGCATCCTCGGGTTCCCCACAGGTACCTGTTTTGTGAGGGGGGGGCACACAAGTATAACCATCCCTTTCAAACTCTCCCCCCAGCTTATCACTTTCCTTCTCTTCCAAACCACTTTTGGGTCAGAAGGAAGAAGGCACAAGTTACATGTGGACAAACTTTGTTCCATCACCCCTGCACAGTCTCTATATGAAACCTCCTCTCTTCCATGGATCACTAAACAAAGATGAGTCTGCTTTCCTCTTCTTACAGCACTAACTTGCCATGCAGTTATAGTCCTTGCTGCGGGAGTAGTTGCTACTTCTGTTCATAACAGTTAGCTACTTTCTATGAATTTTAAGTTGCTGGGCTGATTTTTTTTTTTGTTCATTAGCCTCTTTTGCTTTTATTGGAATGAAAATTCACTGAAAGATTGCATAACACATTGAAATTCTCAGTCAAGGAATTCACAATGTTTTGTCTGGTAAGTGCAAGCAGATAATCCCCTGGTGTGAAGTGTGCTGCTTTCTGGTGGCTCTTATGCAAGCACTGTATAAACCAAGTGTAGAGGTTTTGGAAAATAAGCAAGTCAAATCAAAGGGAAGCTAATCCTCAAGTGGTTAAGGCAGGATCATACAGTTTGTGGGTATAAATACTGAGAAGCTGCCAGCTAATAACCACGTCTGCAAGTCTGCATGTATAAAACATGAGAGAAGCTATAACAAAGTGCAATATTGATCGTGATGCCTAGGAGATGACTTGCATGCTGTTTCGCTTGTAAATGGCTTGTTCTAATCTAATGGTTGGGCATGGGTGATTTCAAAATACAGTCATACCTTGGAAGTTGAACGGAATCTGTTCCAGAAGTCCGTTTGACTTCCCAAACATTCAAAAACCAAATCACGGCTTCCGATTGGCTGCAGGAAGCTCCTGCAGCCAATCAGAAGCCGTGGAAGCCCTGTAGGATGTTCGGGTTCCAAAAGAATGTTCACAATCACTTCTAGGTTTGTGGCATTTGGGAGCCAAAATGTCCGAGTTCCAGGACATTCAGGATCCAAGGTATGATCGTATATGGTACTTGGGTGGAGCCCAGTAAAGATTAGGGTTCAAGTTCCAATTGGAGCTCCAGAAGAGAATGAAGATAACAGCGAATACTTTCTGTGGCTGATGTTGACAAAAATGTACAAGCATGTGATTGTGTTCCAAAGTGGAGTAAAGGAGTGACACAGGAAAAAGGGTGTGAGAGCAATCCTAACAGCTGCTTCTGCCAACTTAGTGCTACTGTGCTGCTGTCCATCTTGCCTGCTTCTGCTCAGCAGAATCTGTGTGGGACAGTGACAGAAAAAGACACTCGTGTGCTCTGCATTCCTTCCTATGCAACACCATGTGAAATAATGAGCTAGGGTTGAGTTTCGTAACCTGGCCTCTTAGGGCACATGCATAATTTATCACAGCTTAATTATGTTCACTAAATGGAAATGCTGTTACTTAATTTGCATGCATGCACACACAATTCTAGCATTTCTCAAAATGTTATGGCAACCAGCCCCAAATTTTGGCATCTCTGCACACATCTCTCCACTTCTGCTTGAGCTGATTCCCCCCCCATTGGTCAGCAATACTAGATCAGGGAATAAGGCTTCCTGATTTCCCCGCCACACAAAAAGAAATGCGTGGGCAGTTTTCCTGAACCTCCCTGACTACCTTTCTGCCCTGATCTTCTCAGATATTTCAGATAGCGTGGCTTGGTTTCTCATTAGGAAGATTCGCTTTCAACACTAGCTCAAAATCATTATTCAGCTGAAAATGTCCAATTAATACAGCTGCAGTTAATCTGGAAAAGGAGTTCAAGAAGAGGCAATGGAATCTCCTGAGCCCCAAATATTGTTCAGCAAAGCTGCATTCCACATTTCTAGCACCTGGCCTAGCATCTTGATGATGCTGTGCTGGACTCCCAAGGACTTGGCAGCCTCTGCTTCCTGTTGTGCATCAGAGTTTGATTTATAGGACATCTGTAAAACCACCACATATTAGTAATCAGGATGGTCATGCATAGAAAGCTTGACTTCCTATCAAGTGTTGCTGAATGCTTTCATCCAGCAGGAAAGGTCTGTATGGCTCATACATGATTTAGGGTGAGTAAGGCATAAATCAGCACACAGGACTTTTACTCACCACTAACAGCAACAATGGGATTTCCTGCCAAGGCATGCCAACCAGTAAACAGGATTTTCTTCTGTGAATATAGCTTGTCCATTTAAAATAATGTAAAAGAGTCTCCAGTGGATCATATAATTTATAAATAGTAATTGTTACCTTAAACAAAACAACAGTGTGACCATGTTGCAAGACTTTATAAGAGATGTGTAATTGAATTCAGTATCTGAGTGCAACACAGTGCAAACCACCGAGTGAGGATTTTGTCTTACCCATTATAATGAACAAAAATCTTCATCTTGATTGGAAAACCAGTCAGTAGTTACATGCATTACTGGAGAATTCTTAAAAGAGGAGCAAGAAGCTTCCCTGAAGTTGTTTTGGGGTGCATTTGCTTAGCTTTGCCCAGACTGTGATTAGTATTCAGGACTAGGAGTGGGGAAGAGTTAAATGAGTTAAACTAATAATTGTACATTCTGCACAGCTGCAGTGTCTCATTTTATGTTTCAAGTTGTAGAAGAATCTCTCAGGGAAACAATGCTCAATCTGTAATTTGCTAGGCAAATTCATATTCCAAGCCAGGAAACTGAAAACTGCAAGCTTCAAAGCACCAATGCTTCTTGGTTGTGCAAGAAAGAGCTAAAGGAGCTGTACTTTCTCTGTGGGTGCCATAGCAATAGCGTGACATTTCAGAGTTGTAAATAGCTTTACTTAGAAAGAGCTTGGTTAAGGAGGAAGAGGAATGGCTAGTCAGAACAGAATCCAGGAAACCGGGCTTTGCAACTGACCCTGAATATTGTTACTCTCAGCATTTCTTTAAACACAAAACAGGAATGATGTTTCCTTTTATGAAGTGCATCTCTAAGCTCATTGGTAGAGCCTGCGGTTTGCATGAATAAGGTTGCTGAAAGGAAAAGAGCTATTTCCAGCCCAAACTGACAGTGCTGATATAGACAGACCATTTGCCTGAATAGGTATGGGACAGCTCCTTATTTAGAAGGGAACCTATTGGTAAATCAGCTCAATAGCATAGCTGCTTGTTTAAAATGAATGTGCCTCCATAACCCTGATTTATATAGCTTATTTCCTCACAGCAATTAACTTCCCAAATGTGAGGCTGATTTAGGTTATTTAATAGCACTGGGCAAGTCCAATGTCTTTTTCTGTAGGAAGCAAGCAGGGAAAAGGTTGTGTGAATAATAAGTGTGCACTGTTATGCCTAATTCCAACTATCCATATGGGGCCACTCTGATCTCTGTGCTGAATGCTGTTATCCCAGCCTAGTAGGGTCAGTAAGGGTGGCATTACTGTGGCACAGAACCAACAGCAGTGGCACCAAACTGCTGCACTAGCTGGTAACTTATTCTGTGAGGCATTTCCTTCCTTCCTTTCCTTCGCTCCCTGTATTGAAGGAAGCAGCCTCATGGCAATAATCACCTGTATTTCTGGGCATGCTCCCAGACTAATTTATGCCATTGAAAATTAGTTGTGGTGTGCACCTTGACTTCGCCTTGAACTTAGACCAGACGCCTCTACCTGATAGTCCCTGGTGCCTGAGGGTTACTTTTGTCAAGAGTCCCAGGGAGACAGCATGTAGGGGCTGGGTGGATCAGAATTGTGGGGAGGCTGGGGAATTGCCTGTTGATTCCCCTAGGGAGGGTCCAATGGGTCAGGGCCTCAATAGGTTTAAGAGTCATCTTGGGAGGGAGTTACAGATGACAAGTCAGATCCCAGGGAGCATCCCAGCAGTGTAACCACTCCCCCTTCTCTGCTCTGTCCTCTCTTACATCACCTAGGTACATTAATTTTTTTTTTGTACCTAGGTGATGTAAGAGAGGACAGAGCAGAGAAGGGGGAGTGGTTACTTCAACTCCCGATTGCCTAGGTCACAGAAGCGCCAATGCAGGTCAGGTCCAGCTCAGGTCCAGCCAACCTGGACGAGTTCATCTTTGCTTGCGCAGCCTAAAGAACAGTCTCACTTGCCATGCTGAAGTTGTGCCCACCTCCTTCCAAAATAAAGGGACCCAAGGGGGCATGCCACAATGTCTTAGCTTGCTTAGCTTATAACTTTATTCTGCCTATGTATCGTACTGATTTGAGTGTTAAAGATTTGGGCAGAAACCATACTCTGAGTTTGAGTTCTTCATTCACCAGTGATAGCCAGGTCAACCTTCAACTCATACGCACATATTCACACCACCGCACACCACTGACAATAGGCTTCAAAGAACCCAATACAGTAGGTTGCCATTTGGTTGTGCAGTGTGTGAGGCGCCTACGACAGCTTCTCCTGTTTGCAAATGAGCCCTGGACCCAAAAAGGTTGGCAAACTATGACTTAGATTAACCTTGATTCTTCAGAATCTTAGCAGAAATCTCTTCTAACTTTGAAGGCTCGTAAGAGTTCTGTTTGCTGGGAAATTTGAGGCAAATATGCAGTGGTCATTATTACCTTATAATTCTTGCTTTCACTCTATTTTCCCCACTTCTTCTCTTTAGTAGATCTTGATTAGTCAGTCCTGGGATCATTTCCCTCACTTTTCAAAAGTAATAATAGTATGCCAGCACATTACAAGGCACAATAATTGGATTGATCCAGAGATGCAGCAAAATGGGGCGGGACTGATAGCATTGTATTGTAAATAATTTCTCAAGCATACACTAAAAAGTATGATGGTAGTGGTAGTGAAAAGTACTTTCACACATCAGAAACTTGCTAAATTTATTCCAGATTTTCTTGGAACATACACAGATTTCTGGGTGTCAGCTTTACAGCTTTCCTGTGAAAGTGGTTTTCGAAGATAAGACAATTTAAAAAGCTTAGGAAGCAGTAGTACAAAAGCAGTCCGTGTTATATATATGAATTATAGGGTTGCCATGTGTCCTCTTTTTCCAGGACATGCCCTTTTTTTCAGGGGTAAAATGTCTGTCCAGGTAGATTTTTTAAATTTGCCAAATTGTCTCTGGTTTGACTCTGGATGAGGCATTTGAGATTACTGGTGGTTGAAGACTTGCTTTCCTCTTCTCTTGCCCACTCCCTCAGCAATGTATCACAACTATTCAAAGGTTTTTTGGATTGTACTTCCCTCCTTCAAATTAGACTCTCCACTTGGTTTTTTGGGGCTGACTCAGAGTACTTCGGTTTGTTCTAGATTTTGAAATTCTAAGTGAGGCCCTCCTGCCCCAGTTTGGTAAGGGATCATATTAAGCTCTGAAAAATCACAGTGATCTCAACACAAAAATTTAACATGCCCATCACCCTGCAATCCTTGGGAGAAGGTTGCACAGAACTCACTGGGCTTTGCTTCTGAGTAGATGTGTTCAAAGTTGTACTGTGAATTTTTTTATGCTGCAGACATTTCTATGGTGTTTTTATTGCATATTTTAAATACTGGATTGCATATTACATACCGTATGATATGTTGTGATCTGCCCTGTGTTCCAGTTTTGCAGGAAGGGCAGAGTATAAACATTAATAAACAAACAAATGTGACTGTAATAATAATAATAATAATAATAATAATAATAATAATAATAATAATAAATTTTTATTTATATCCCGCCCTCCCCAGCCGAAGCCGGGCTCAGGGCGGCTAACAACACTAAAAAAGTGCAACAATATAAAAACATCATAAGAATTAATTAAAATCAAAATTAATGGCAACCATAAACTAAAGTATTGTAAAGTTTGCTGAAGGAGGGAGTCAGGCTGTGCCCTAACCAAAGGCCTGGTGGAACAGCTCTGTCTTGCAGGCCCTGCGGAAAGATGTCAAGTCCTGCAGGGCCCTTGTCTCTTGTGACAGAGCGTTCCACCAGGTTGGAGCCGCAGCCGAAAAAGCCCTGGCTCTAGTTGAGGCCAGCCTAACCTCTCTGTGGCCTGGGACCTTCAAGATGTTTTTATTAGAGGACCGTAAGTTCCTCTGTGGGGCATACCAGGAGAGGCGGTCCCGTAGATACGAGGGTCCTAGGCCGTATAGGGCTTTAAAGGTTAAAACCAGCACCTTAAACCTGATCCTGTACTCCACTGGGAGCCAGTGCAGCTGGTATAGCACCGGATGAATGTGATCCCGCAGCGAAGACCCCGTAAGGAGTCTCGCTGCGGCATTCTGCACCCGCTGGAGTTTCTGGGTCAGTCTCAAGGGCAGCCCCACGTAGAGCGAGTTACAATAATCCAGTCTGGAGGTGACCGTCGCGTGGATCACAGTGGCTAGGTCAGGGCGAGAGAGGTAAGGGGCCAACTGCTTAGCTTGGCGGAGATGAAAAAATGCCGCCTTTGTTATAGCTGCAATCTGCGCCTCCATAGAGAGGGAGGTATCGAAGATTACACCCAAACTCTTAACGGACGGTGCTGGCACTAATTGCACCCCCGCAAGAGATGGGAGTTGCCCCCTCAATCCCATATCGTCCCGTCCCAGCCAGAGGACCTCTGTCTTCGAAGGATTTAACTTCAGCCGGCTCCCACGTAACCATCCAGCCACAGCTTCCAAGCATCTGATCAGTGTGTCTGGGGCCGAGTCAGGATGGCCATCCATCAACAGATAGAGTTGGGTGTCATCGGCATACTGATGGCAGCTCAGCCCAAAACTCTGGACAAGCTGGGCGAGGGGGCGCATAAAGATGTTAAAAAGCATCGGGGAGAGAATCGCACCCTGAGGCACTCCACACACCAAGGAGTGGCGGGATGACAGTTCCCCCCCAAGCGCCACCCTCTGTCCCCGACCAGAGAGAAACGAGCGCAGCCATTGAAGGACTGCGCCCTGGATCCCCACGTCGGCGAGGCGGTGGTCCAAAAGTTCGTGATCGAACATGTCGAAAGCTGCTGACAGATCTAGAAGAATCAGCAGCCCCGACCCGCCTCGATCCAGCTGTCTACGGAGATCATCTGTTAGGGCGACCAGAGCCGTCTCGGTCCCATGACCAGCGCGGAAGCCGGACTGGAATGGATCCAGAGCCGATGTTTCATCCAGAAACCTACCAAGCTGTTCAGCAACCGCTCTCTCAATCACCTTGCCCAGGAATGGAAGATTCGAAACTGGGCGGTAATTGGATAGATCTAAGGGATCTAATGATGTTTTCTTTAAGAGCGGACGCACCACTGCCTCCTTCAGTTCCCCTGGGAATGTCCCGGTGCCAAGGGACAAATTGATGATATCCCCCAGGGGGGCCCGCACCTCGTCTGGACATGCTCTAATCAGCCAAGACGGGCACGGGTCGAGAGGACAAGTGGTGGGCTTTCCAGCTCGGAGGAGTCTGTCCACATCGGCTGGGGATATCCGGTCAAAGTGGTCCAATACTGGACCCGAGGACAGTCGAGGGGCCTCCAGTTCTTTTATTGTATCCAAATTGGCAGGGAGGTCATGGCGGAGCGACAGGACCTTCTCCGCAAAAAAGCTCGCAAATGCCTCACAGCTATGTGTCGAATTGTTATTTAAATTTGGCTGTCCTTCGAGGGACGTTAAAGACCGAATTATACTAAATAATTGTGCCGGGCGAGAGCTAGCGGATGCAATGGAGGCCGAGAAGTAGGACTTCTTGGCGGCCTTCACTGCCATCTCGTAGGTTTTCATAAAAACCCTATAAGATGTTCTTGAGGCTCCGTCACGGGCACCCCGCCATACTCGCTCTAGCCGTCTGAGGTCCCGCTTCATTTTCCGGAGCTCCTCAGTAAACCAGGGAGCCCGGTTTCTGCGGGGTCGCAGAGGGCGCTTAGGTGCGATCTCATTGATGGCTGCCAGGAGCTGGGTATTCCAGCCCTCAACAAGCTCAGTCAATGAGTCGCCAGGGGGAGAAAGGTCCCGCAAGGCTTGACGGAATCTATCAGGGTCCATCAGCCTCCGCGGGCGAGCCCAAATCGGCTCACCACCTAAGCAGGGTGGGGGTGGAACATCAATCCTGGCTTTCAGAGCATAGTGATCCGACCATGGCACCTTCATCGAAGGAGACAGGATCACATCTATACCGACGCCAAAGATCAGATCCAGCGTGTGGCCTGCTTGATGTGTGGGGCCCGAAACAAACTGGGAGAGCCCTAGTGTCGCCATGGAAGACACCAGGTCCAGAGCCTGTGAGGAGGGAGTGGCATCGGCATGGATGTTGAAGTCCCCCAATACCAATAGGTTAGGGAACTCCAAGGCCCAGCCGGCCACCGCCTCCAGCAGGCCTGACAGGGTGGCTGCTGGTGCGCTAGGTGGCCGGTACACCAGCCAGACAGCCAAGCTCACCTCGGAGCCCCACACTAGGCCAACACATTCAATGCCGGGGATCGATGGCGGTGGTAGAGCCCTGAAAGAACAGTCTTCCTGGATTAATAATGCCACCCCTCCCCCCCGGCCCACAGTCCGTGACTGGTGGAGGACGGAGAAACCCGGGGGCGCCATCTCTCGTAAGGTAACAGTTACCCCTTCGCGCACCCAGGTCTCCATCACACAAGCCAGGTCGACCCCCTGCGAGATGATGAAATCTCGCAGGGTGGCGGTTTTGTTGCCTATAGACCTGGCATTGCACAACACCAGTGACGGAGGTGAGTAATCCTTTCTCACCCTACCCTCGTCTCTCGGGATGGGGCGCAGATTGGAAGGGGTACGAGCATATCCGTATCTCGATCCCCTTCGCCTATGCCATCTGCCCCCACCGCCATACCTCCCTCGCCCCTCCACAGTAGGAATCCCAGGCCTCATACTCGCCTCCATTTACAAAGTATAAAAGCAAACAAACAAACAAACAGAAAAAAAACAATTACACCAAAGCAAAACCAATCCCCACCCCACTCAACAAACCGTCCCACCCCAACCCAAAATAAAACAAAACAAAATAAGAATACATGGATAAAAACCACCGTTTCTGGTGGTACAACAAAGTAAAAAATAAAAACACTTTTGAAACACTTTAAAATATATAACACGATTAAACATTTGCTGCCACAGCAGCAGTGTCCTTAGAGTTGTGATGGTGGTGAGTCTGGGGCCCGCCCCCAGGCCCAAGGTGGAGAATGGGCTTGCAGGGGGAGCGGTCCTCCCCAAGACTCACCGGCAGAGCGGCAGCAGCGATGTCCCGAGGCCTCCTTGGGGCCTTATATGCTGAGGTGGAGTCTGGGGCCCACTCCCAGGCCCAAGGTGGAGAATGGGCTTGCAGGGGGAGCGGTCCTCCCCAAGACTCACCGGCAATGTGACATATATTCAAACAAACAAATTCTGCAAAACTCTTAGTGTGAATTTTTAAAATGTAGTATGTAAAAAAAAAAAAACCTTTTAAAGATAGAATCTGTGGATAGTATTCAGCACTAGTTCTATTCAAAGTAGACTCATTTAAGTTAATGAATATAACTACGGTAACTTAGATTCATTAATTTCAGTGAGCCTACTCTTTGTAGGATTAGCATTGAATACCATCCTAAGTGTAAGAACAATTATCCAATAGCTTACTCATAAAAATTAATGCAAACAAAACTTGTATTTGTATGTATATAATATATGACTGTGTTTCCCCAGTACATGAAATACCACATGTAGATTTGCAGAAGGAAGCAATTTTGAGCTTTCCCCCCACCCCCACCTCAAAGGGAAGCAATTTGTGTATCAGGAACTGTGCTGAGTTGTTTTGTTACCATGTGGAGTTAAAAAAAGGAAGTACCACAAAACTATAGCTGTTAGAATGCTGGATATTTAGATTGCTTTCTACTTTCATCTTTGGGAGCATATGTTTTTGTTACTGTGAACACTATATTATTGTGTTTTTCCTCAACCACTGGGAATAATCCAAATTGGCACACAACTGACCTTAGCTTCCTGACCACAATATGGTACAATGTGCAGTTTTGTGCCTGTCTGTTTCTGCAGTGCAAAATCCAACACGTTTATGAACAAACAGCAGATGAGGAGAGGATATTGCATCTGACTGTGTGAAAACTCTGAGGAAATGCTGATAACTAAAGCAGCCCTTAAGTTCCATCTTGAGGAACTGAATCTGCCTTGAAATTTCATTCCCAGTTTTTGGCTGGAACAAATACTGGCTGTTTTTATTTTCTTTTGAGGAATGTCAGAATTTAAAATCTAATTTCTGTGAAAGGTTTTTAAATACTATGGTTGTTCTCACCAGGAAACAAATGTTTTAAGGGATATGTAATGCTAACATGTGGACAGATACATAATCAGTCTGGTAACACAACCTGAAGGCTTTATTTGTTCCATAATAACCAGTGATGTAGAGATGAATTAACCATCATATTAAACATTCTATAGAGTAAGGGCGTAGGTAAATTTATAGTTCCTGCTGTGAAGATGACTTCTGGTGATATGATGTGGGGGAAACCATTAATTAATTTGAAGTATAGCTGAACCTTTAAAATATAGACCTTAACTATCTAACGTAGGTTTGGATCTTATCTAACATAGACTTGGATCAATGAATGGTGGAATATAGTTATAGCTAATTTTGACTGGATTGGGTCCATGAAGGGATAAGAAAAATAGATCCATATTTAGCAGTCCAAAGGCCTTCCTAAACAATCACTCAAAGATTATGAGGAAAATGTAAAAAGTTTGAAGTAAAATGTTATTAAATTGCTATGTAAATAGAGGATCAAGTGTTCTTTTTGTATTGTACTGCTGTCCTGTGAGTAGTAAAGCCTAACTGTCATTTTTGTACACTAAGTATACAGGTAGCCCACAACTTACGCAGGGGTCAGGTACCCCCAGAACTGGGCCCCCTGCAAGATGAAAGGCTGCTTACTCAGCTTAGGGAAGGAGGCAGGAGGGCAAGAAGGAGTTTTGGGAAGGAGGCAGGACTTCCTTCTGGTCAGAGTGGCAACACAAGGCAGTTGTCCACAGGTAGCATGAGGACAGCAGGGGAGGCAATTGTGTAACATCTTTACTGTGGCTTGCTCATCAATATACTCACCAGGAGTATCACCAGACTTCATGGAAACCTAAAGTAAGCCTGCCAGATAAAGAAGTTGTCTCAAGAAGCTGGAATACCAACATAAGTGACAGCTAAGAAAAACTGCTTAAACTTGTTGCCTTCAGGGAGACCCTAACCAGATGGGGTACTTCAAGTCTTGTTCTCTGAGTCATTCTTGGAGATCTAACTACTTAAGTTAGGAAATGGTAACTGGTAATTGATGCCCTTAATGAGGAAAGAATAGAGAGCTTAATAATGAATCCTGGTTCAGACAAACACTAAGCCACACCTTGGCTTAGCAGCATAATAGCAAAAAGGACCAGTGAGGATTGGTGTGGCTGTGAGCTCCACTACAGGAGCACACAAGTTTGCAAGATCTGCTGTGCAAACCAGGGCATACGTTTTTTTATTAGAAACCTAAAACAGTAGCAGATTTTTTAAAAGAGACTAGTAGCTAAGGTATATTTATAATATATGTGGAGGAAAAGTTGATAGCCAAATCTTCCACATTTGGGGAGGCTGGGCTGCTTCTAAAGGTCACCAACCCTCCACAGTCATACTGATGGGATAAAAACCCAGCAACTTAGAAGACAGCTGTCCAGGATAAACTGCACTGAGGAAGGAGTATCAGAACGAGAGAGGCACCACAGAGAAGCTCCAAGATCCCTTAACCCCTTTCTACACTTTGATTGAAGAGAGAATAGGGCTGTCTTTATCTTTTGCCATTGCTCTGTGGGAAAATCAGTTGGAAGGGGTAGTGGTGCTTGTTTGAATGGCTGGTTTGTGGATAGAAGCCGCAGTTATTGAAGGAGTTCTCCACCCAAAACAATTTCTTGTAAAGGACTAATCATAAAATGGTTTTAGATTCATACAATATGGGAGCAGGGGAATGTGTTCTCTATTGAAATTTGTTTAGATTATTATTGGCTTTGCTAAAATTGGTGGTTGTAGGTTTTCTTTGGAGCCAACATTGTATTCTTGATTAAAGCCTTAGAAACCCCTTGATCAGAAATTCTGGAAGCTGATGCTGTGTTAAAAAAAAGGGGGGAAGCCAAAACCGAATGCAAAATGTAATGCATCTCGTTTCATAGGTTATAGTTTACAAAACGCTCAATCACAGTATATGATTGGACTCTTCTTGGTGTCGCTGCAAAACTCTTCTAGAATTAAGGCAGGTGGCTCCCTGCACAGTAATAAACATGGAGCACCCAAACGTATATGTCATTCTGGGATTCCTTTCTGGAATTATGAAGGATACATTGAGGTCAAATTCTGAAACGTGAGATTTAATCCATTCAGTTCAATAAACCATTAAGTTTCTCAACCCTAATTCACTCCTGTTTGTCCTGCTTGAGTTTAAAATACAATCTACCCAATCTATTGTTTTATCTGTTTAAATTTACATTCTGCCCTTCCTTCCAAAGAAGCCAAGGGCAGCATGAGGTCAGTGACATGAGGTCAAGAAAGATTTGCCCCTTACAGAAAAGGGAGATCCCAAGATATTATAGGTTTAAATATGTTAGACATTAATAGCATACTACACCCCCCCACACACACCCCCACACTCTACTCCAGAAGCCTTAGCTGGAATTGACTCTGATGCCTAAAACTTGAGAACTTACTACTTCAACAATATCACCACCAATCCATTGTGGTTTTACACCACTATTGCAACACCCTGCCAGAAACGAAGGCTCGCTTCCATTGGCTTGGATGTATTTCTGAAGGGAAAGTGCTGATCCAAAGCGTTTTGCATATTTAAAAAGCCAAGTTTTGAAAAATGCAAACTAAGTTATTGGAAGATACAATTTCTGTAACAGAATTCTCAGATGTTGCTAAACTACAGACCACAATTTGAAGACCTCCCCACTTTTCATTCAGCATCTTACACAGCCATTCCCTTTCCATTTGTGACCAAATTGTTTTTCAGTGCCAGCTACAGAAATTGCTTACATTGATAAGCTGCATGAGGCAAGTGTTAAGGTGACCAGCTGCTTTTGGTACAGGTTTCTAGGCATCTTTGTACAGAGGAGATGAGAAGAACATTGCTATACTATGCCTTGAGTTTTGTTCCTTTCGTTCCCCACCTCTCAGCTGGACCTGGCAAATCTGACACGCCAATGATCTTTTGATATTAAAAGAATATAATGGGATCTAACAGCAGAATAGCAAAGTCACAATGAAAATATCAAATATGTGTCATACTGTTAAGGGTTAATATTCTGGGACTCTGAATATATTCTGCTCTGTTCTGTAAAAAAGGGAGAAAGGAGTGACTTAACATTACTAATGCTATCCTGGAGTATTTCCAGATGCTGTCTAGCTTCTAGAGGTACTGCGTCAATTGCAATGGACTTTGCATATTGCCAGGGCTTTCGAAATTTTGGTGTGTGTATATTCTGCTGTGTTCCGAACAAATGGGTGTGAAATAGCTGCATGGGCAAGAAAGTTGTGTCTCCTTTCCCCTGCTTCCTTCCAAAAGAATTTTTGATACTTCCCCTCTCAAGATCTTTCTTTGTTTCTCTCTCAACACATGTGAAGCAAATTTCCACCTTGCGGCACAAACACTGAGATGAGTAGTTGGCAGTTCACTTATTTTGGGGGTGTAACAGCAGTTTCATCTGCTGTGCAGTTGTGGTGCTCTCTCCAAACCATCAGGACCCTGTGTGCAATGCTGTGTGCCTGGGGATTCTCTACAAACCTTCTAAGGAATGTATATAGGTCAAAGGCTGGAGCCCCCTGTCACTTGTTGTGCAGAATTAATTGCAGATTGAACTACAGTTCTGCTAAATCCAATTAGGGTATCAATAGACAGTAAACTTGGGCTGCTCCAGATGTCATAGGACTAGAATTCCCATCATCCCTGACTATTGACCATGATGGCTGGAGCTGATGGGAACTGAAGTCCAATAATGTCGGGCTAAAACCTGGGATAACAACGTTCAACCCTCTTAGCAATGAAGTTCACTTAGCCCTGTCACTATCTCTCAGCCAACCTACTTCCCAGGATTGATGTGAGAATGAAATGAAGAGGAAGACAGCCATTGATAACATTTTGAGCTCCTTGAAGAAAAGGTGGGATATAAATGTAACAATAAAGAAAATTGTGGAGCTACAGGTTCCCCATCCCTGTCATAGATGCTTCACTTCTCATTCCTATTTACTTTATGAGTTGCAAGCACTGATATTATGCTGCTTGAACAAAGTTGTAAAGCCCAGTCAGATTTGAATATGAACTTCACAGCACAGTAAAATGGCTCTACTGGTTGGGTAAATTGTTGACATTCTAAAAGATAAGAATCGCCTTTTGCAACTGAGATGTTGCATTCGCTGCAGCTACTAAAGTGATAATAACACGAAAATATACCTTAACAGGACAAACAACTATTGATTAGTATAATCACCAGTATGCCTTACAACCTCTGATATGCAAATATTTCCTCCTCCTTTGCACTGCTATATTAACAGGAGGAATGAAACACAAAAGATGAGATTAAAAAGTAGATTACAGACAGATAGACAGAGCAAATGAATCTTTTTCCAATGACTCCATGAAATGACCTAATGCTACATCAGACTTTCTTTCTTTACCAGTGTCTATGGGTCTTTTGAGTCCTATGAGATCCACCAAGGCTTCCACAACAATAAAAATGGAAATTAATAAAAATTGAAAACACTAAAACCATTATAAAAAGCCCTTACAGCACAAAAACAGCAGCAGCCATCATATATATATATATATATATATATATATGTGAGGGGATGATTAGCTGCTTGTGCTTAAAATTGTGCCCCCTCAATTGTGCGGCTCCACAAACCTCTGTGTGTGACAGAGCTCCTCAGACATGTCTGCTCTAGTCATTAGTAGAGTCTGACAGTGGCTGCCTGCGGAAGCGCTTCCAGCAAAGAAGCTCCTTAACGGAAACGCGTCTCCTGGACTCACGACGTGGCAGCTTCCGGCGAAGCATGGGTCTCCCTACGGTTGCTTCTGACACCTCCCCGCTGTTTTCGCTGGACGTGTCTCTCACCCCTTCCTCTCCCCTGCTGGTTCCTGCCTTGGCTGCTGCGTCTCTCTCAGCATTACTGAGATCCTCCTCCAGAGACCCCTCGCTCCCCCTGCTGGTCCCTGCTTTAGCTGCTGACTCTCTCCTAGCCTCTGGGAGCCCTACCACCTCCCTTTCCTCTGATGTCAGTTCCCTGACATCCACCTCCCCTCCAGGGCCCCCTTCCCCCCCGCCCCTACTCTCTCCTCTGGGCGGTGAGGAGCTAAAACCCTGAAAAGAATCCTCTTCATCTTCAGACGTCTCGAACATTTCCCTCCATCGGTCTTCGTTCCGGCTCGCTGAATCCTCCTCCGCCTCGGAATCAGAGAACCCCTCCAACTCTTCTTCTTCGTCGGTGGTGGCAAAGTATTCCCTCCGGAACCTCGCCACTGGCTGAGGTTTACGAGGGAATCTCTGATGAAAAGTTTCTATCAAAACCTCGTCATCTACATCCTCTGCCATGACCCAGGTGTTTTCCGACTCCGGCTCCCCTTCCCACATTACCAAATATTCTACTTGATCTCCCTTCCACCTGGAATCGAGAATCTCCGCTACATGGTAGCTGTGTTCCTTTTCCTCCATAGCTGGTCCCCTATTGACCCTCCCTTCTCTGTCCCCTTTATACGGTGACAGCAACGACCTGTGGAACACTGGGTGCAGCTTCATGTGGTTCGGTAACCGGAGTCTGAAAGCCACTGGGTTGACCTGCTGCGTGACTTCAAATGGGCCCAGCCTTTTGGGTCTTAACTTCTTACAACCCCCTTTGAATGGTAACCCTTGGGTGGACAGCCACACCTGGTCCCCCACCCTAATGCTTTCCCCTTCCCTTCTGGTTTTGTCTGCCTGCCTCTTATATTCCTCCTTAGCCCTGTTTAAGTGAAGTTGGAGCTGGCGATGGATCGCTTCCATTTTTTCAACGAACTGTTCTGCAGCTGGAACGCTCCAGTTCTCCCCTTCCCCCCCTGGGAAGGCTCGGGGATGACACCCGTGATTAGCCAAAAAGGGGCTCATCCCCGTGGACACGTTCTCTGCATTGTTGTAGGCAAATTCTGCCAACGCCAGCTTCTCCACCCAATCATTCTCTCTGTCATTCACATAACACCTCAAATATTGCTGGAGGACACCATTAGCTCTTTCCGCCTGCCCGTTGGTTTCTGGATGACGGGCAGTTGAGAAATTCACCTCTACATGCAATAAGCTCATGAGCTTCCTCCAGAACCTGGAAGTAAATTGTTTCCCTCGGTCAGAAACCACCCTCAAGGGGGCGCCATGCAGCCTAAACACATTTTCCACAAACAATTTAGCGGTTTCTTCCGCTGTGACCGCATGTGAGCAGGCTATAAAGTGGGCCATCTTGGTTAACAGGTCTACCACAACCATGATGGCTGTTTTCCCTCTGGACCTTGGCAGATCAGTCATGAAATCTATTGCCACTGCTTCCCATGGTCTTTCAGGCGTGGGTAGTGGTTCTAATAAACCTGCCGGTGCCCGCCTCTCCCCCTTGGCTCGTTGGCATTGGTCACACCCTCTCACATACTCCTGCACATCTTCCCTGACCTTGGGCCACCAGAATTCCCTGGTAACCAGCCACATGGTTTTGTGTTGCCCAAAATGCCCTGCTGTGGGGCTATCGTGCAGTTGCTTGAGTACCTTTTCCCTCAATTCCCCTTCAGGTATATATAACGCTCCCTTGTAGTACAACGCCCCGTTTCTCTCCTCAAAACCCCCGGGTTTGTCTCCCTCCCTCCTGAGACCCCTGAGTTTGTCCTGGGCGTATTCATCCTGTACCGTACCCTCTACCAGTTCCCTTTGCCCCACCAATGCCGCCCCACACACCCAGCGGTCCTCTGGAATGACATGGGTCTCTTCGGGTGCTCCCTCCCCCTCCAAATATTCAGGTTTGCGTGAGAGAGCGTCCGCCCTAACGTTCTCTGGGCCTGGCACGTAACAAATCTCAAAGTTAAATTTGGAGAACTCCTGGGCCCATCTCAACTGCCGTTGGTTGAGCACTCGCGCAGTTCTCCAATACTCTAGATTCTTATGGTCCGTGCACACTTGCACCTTATGTTGTGCACCAATTAGCAGGTGCCTCCATCTCCGGAAAGCCTCATGAATCGCAAGAAGTTCCCGGTCGTACACCGTGTAGTTCCTCTCGGATTTGTTCAGCTTTCGTGAAAAGAAGGCACACGGTCGCCACTCTGACTCCTCCTTCCCCGGCTGCAGAAGAAGCACCGCCCCTATGGCTCTGTCAGATGCGTCTGTTTCGACCCTCAGCTTTTTTTGTAAATCCACATGCAGAAGTTGTTCTTCAGAGGCGAAGGCCCTTTTCAGTTCCTCAAACGCTCGCTCCGCCTCCGCCGTCCAAACAAACTTCTTTTTACTGCTGAGACAGTCCGTGATGGGCGCCGTCAGGTGGGCGAAGTTTCGGATGAACTTACGATAAAAGTTTCCAAACCCTAGGAACCTCTGCACATCCTTCTTGGTTTTGGGTGTTTTCCATTCCAGCACTGCTTGAACCTTGCCGGGGTCCATGGCCAACCCCTTGTCTGACAAGCGGTACCCCAGGAATTCCACCTCCTTGGTATGAAACTGACACTTCTCCAGTTTCACCCACAGCCTGTTGGCTTGCAGCCTGCTCAACACTTCTCTGACGTCTCTCACATGTTGCTCCTCATTCTCCGAATACACCAACACATCATCTAGGAAGGCCACGCAATTCTTGTAGAGCAAAGGCCCCAGTACGTAGTTCATGAACGATTGAAAACACGCGGAGCCTGTTTGTAATCCAAAAGGCATCACGAGGTATTCAAATGCCCCCAAAGGGGTGAACATGGTGGTTTTCCATTCATCCCCTTTCCTTATACGTATCAGGTTGTACGCCCCCCTTAGGTCCAGCTTTGTAAAAATCTTTCCCTTCCGCACCCTGGTCAAAATATCATCAATCCTGGGCATAGGAAAAGCCGCCGGCTCTGTCACTGCATTTAACCGCCTGAAATCACATACAAGTCTCGGCTTGTCCGTGTGCTTTTTATCCACAAAAAACACTGGGCTACCCCCCGCTGCCTTGGACTCTCTGATGAAGCCTCTCTTCAGGTTCTTGTCAATGAACTCTCGCAACTCCTGCATTTCCCTGTCTGACATGGCATACAACTTGCCTACAGGAAGCTGTGCTCCAGGGAGTAAATTGATCTGGCAATCAAAGGGCCTATGCGGGGGTAGTTGGTCAGCTTCCTTCTCGCTGAACACGTCGCTGAGATCTGCATACTGTGGTGGCACCTTCACCTTCTCCATTACTTCAGTCCCTGCCAGGGTGGCTTGGGCCCCTGCTGAACCCTTTTCCCCCCTGCAGTGTTCTAAGCAATGTGCTGAACCGAAGGAAACCACTCTTTGATGCCAGCCCACCAGCGGATCATGTAGGGCTAGCCAGCTCATTCCCAAAATAATGGGAGCGCCTCCCAAGGTGGCCACATTAAACGCTATCAGTTCTGTGTGCCTTGCCACCCTCATTATCATTGGGACGGTCTGCAAGCTGACTCCTCCTCCCAACAGTTCCCTGCCATCGATCGTGGTCACCTGAAGGGGGTTGCTTAAAGGGATCGTCTGTATCTGGTGTTCAGCAGCAAACTCCTTGCTCATAAAATTGCAGGAGCTGCCTGAGTCCAACAGCGCCTTTATTTTTAGGGGGTGTCCATTTTGCAGCTCTAGCGACACTTCAATCACTAGAGCAGGTCGAGGAGCTTCTGGCACGGGCACTTTCACTGCTCTTTGGCCTGGCTGCAGTGCCCTGACTGTGGCAACCAGGCGTTGGCTTTTACCTGCTCCGTTTCTCCCTGCTCTCCCCCCTCAACAGCTCCCACCATCCCTTGCCATTCCTTCCTCTGGGGGCAGACTCTGGCAAAGTGGCCTGGCTGTTGGCAGAGATAGCATTTCCGGGCTCCTTTTCCCTCCTTCTTAGCCCCCTCACTGGGCTTTGAAACTGCGCGCGCGCGCGCTGTTCCGATTTCCATCGGCTCTGCCGGCGGGAAAGCTGGCTCAGGAATGTCTGGAATGCGGAACTCCTTCCAAAATTCCCCTCTCCCTTCCCGCCTCTCCAAGGCTCTTGCCTCCTGGCGCGCTCCAATGGTCAGCACAGATTTGGTCAGCTGATCCATAGACACCGCCCTGGGGCTCCGGGACAGCTCGTCTTTCACAGCCGAAGAAAGACCTTCTTCAAATAGCATCTGAATGGGTGCCGCCGATAAATCCCACCCCAATCTGTGAATCAGCATGGTAAATTCAGTCCAGTACTCACGGACAGATCGGCTTCCCTGCTTGCAAGCCATTAGCTGTCTGCGCACCACCCCTTCCTCAATATCGCTGGAAAACATGATATCCATTGCACGAAAGAACTTCATAGTGTCCTTTAGGATATCATTGTGCGTTGCCATCAGGGGTCGAACCCAGTCTCGCGCCCCCATCTCAAGATGCCCAATTACGAAAGCAACTCGCGATTCCTCATCAGGGAACTCATCAAACTGCACATTAAGGGCATATTGCATCTCTGTCCTAAAGGCATGGTAATCCTTGGGGTCCCCCCCAAACTTCTGCACCAATCCTGGTACCTTTCTGGGGAACTGAGTGGTTCTCCCCTTCTTGTCTGCATCCTGCGCCCTTCTCTCCTCGAGCCTCGCCGTCTGCAGCGCAAGTTGGACCTCCAAAGCTTGATACCTTTCTTCCAAGCTTGGACCAGCTCCAACCCCTGCCTCTCCGGTTCCGGCTGGGTTGCTCATGATGCTTTCTCCTGCACAGGCAGCGTACAAAGACTGTCAAACTGCTGTGAGGGGATGATTAGCTGCTTGTGCTTAAAATTGTGCCCCCTCAGAGTTTGTGCGGCTCCACAAACCTCTGTGTGTGACAGAGCTCCTCAGACATGTCTGCTCTAGTCACTAGTAGAGTCTGACAGTGGCTGCCTGCAGAAGCGCTTCCAGCAAAGAAGCTCCTTAACGGAAACGCGTCTCCTGGACTCACGACGTGGCAGCTTCCGGCGAAGCATGGGTCTCCCTACGGTTGCTTCTGACACCTCCCCGCTGTTTTCGCTGGACGTGTCTCTCACCCCTTCCTCTCCCCTGCTGGTTCCTGCCTTGGCTGCTGCGTCTCTCTCAGCATTACTGAGATCCTCCTCCAGAGACCCCTCGCTCCCCCTGCTGGTCCCTGCTTTAGCTGCTGACTCTCTCCCAGCCTCTGGGAGCCCTACCACCTCCCTTTCCTCTGATGTCAGTTCCCTGACAATATATATATATATATATATATATATATATATATATATATATATATATGCAGGTTTTGGTGTCTTCGGGTGTCTTCCCGTGTAAGAGTCGGGGTGTCTGTGCGACGTTTCGACGAGGTCTCACTCGTCATCTTCAGGCTGGTGCTTTCGGCTTCTTGTTACTGGAACAGAGCAGAGTCTGGTGTTTGAGTTCCTATAAATACTGTTGAGGGGTGTGGTGTATAGCCTCCAACGTTCTGGGCAGAGAGGAAGTTCCTAGATTAGTGTGCCTTTTCTTCTTTTGTTCCTTAATTACTTGAGGGATATCTTGGGTGATTTCATGAGTGATATTCTGAATACCACTGGGTGGGTCATTAAGTGTAGATTAGTTGCTAAAGCTTTCGTGTCTTGACCTCTTGAGTTTGTGAAGAGTTTTTCTGAGAAGATGGCTGTGCTGCATTTAGTTGTGCTCTGGCTTGGCTTCGTGTATAGGGGCGAGCTGTGGTTTTGTGCCTTGTGCCAGCCAGATCTGTGTAGGGATTGCAGGGGGGTGCAGCATCCGGAGGTGCCATTATAGTTTGGCTACTGGATGGAGTCTGTAATATGTCTGTGGAGAGGGTCTGGGTTTGGGTCTGGTGTGGTTGATTGGTGACGGCGTTCTGTGTGCCTCTGGTTCTGGTGTCGGTTTTTGTGGGGAGGGCTAATTTCCAGATGTCTGGCAGGCGGGACGTGTCGTCACGCTTGTTCATGTTGTGAGGGTGTTTCTCTATCTCGATGGCTTCCATGATTATTCTCTTGTGGTGATGTTCCATGTTAAAGAGCAATTTGGAATCTGCAAAATTAATTTCGTGTCCTGTTTCTTTCATGTGTTGGAAAAGAGAGGAAGTTTTTTCTTCTTTTTTGACGGCATTCTTGTGTTCTGCGATACGTGCATTTATTCGTCTGTTTGTTTGTCCAATGTACGTGGCTGGGCAGACTTTGCAGGGTATTTCATAGACCCCTTGGTTTTCCAGCTGGATTTTGTCTTTTGGGTTTCTGAGGATATTGGCTATTTTTTGGTTGGTGCAGAAGGCTGTTTTGATATTGTGTTTATGGAGGATTTTGCTGATTTTGTCTGTAGTGCCCTTGATATAAGGAAGGAGGGCCATGCCATTGTTTTCTTCTGTGTCTTGGTTTTTGGGGGGTGTTTCTTTTTGGATTAGCTTCGTAACCCTGTTTTTCTGGTATCCATTGGCGATTAACACATTTGAGAGATTCTGTAACTCAGTTGTCAAGTGGTCTTTGTCAGCCAGGCGTTTGGTTCTGGAGATGAGAGTCTTGGCTACGGAGTTTATTTGTGCAGGGTGGTGGTGTGATTGTGCATGTAAGTAGCGGTTGGTGTGTGTTTTTTTCCGGTAGATAGTGTGTCCTAGGGAGCCATCAGGTTTTTTGTAGATTAGGACGTCAAGAAAGGGGAGTTGGTTGTTGTCTTCTATTTCCATAGTGAATTGTATTTTGGGGTGTAGGCTGTTGAGATGTGTGAGGAAGCTATCTAGTTTTTCTTTCCCGTGTGGCCAAATTACAAAGGTGTCGTCAACATATCTGAGCCAAAGTTTGGGTTTGTGTTCTGACTTGTCTAAAGCATTGGTTTCAAAGTGTTCCATGTACAAATTTGTACAAAGTGTTCCATGTACAAATTTGCGATGACCGGTGAGAGGGGTGATCCCATAGGTGCTCCTTCTATCTGTTTGTATCTTTGTCCATTGTGGATGAAGTACGTGTTGGTTAGGCAGTGGTTGGTCAGGTCCAGGATGTATTTGGGGGGGTTGTATTTGTTTTGAATGGCTGTCAAGGCTTCATTAATGGGCACTTGAGTGAAGAGAGATACAACATCGAAGCTCACAAGTAGGTCATCGGGATGTAGGTATTGTTTCTTTATTGTTTCTATGAACTGGAAGGAGTTAGTAACGTGTGAAGCGATGGATTCTGCATAGGGCTGAAGTTGCTTAGCGAGAAATTTAGAATATCACTCATGAAATCACCCAAGATATCCCTCAAGTAATTAAGGAACAAAAGAAGAAAAGGCACACTAATCTAGGAACTTCCTCTCTGCCCAGAACGTTGGAGGCTATACACCACACCCCTCAACAGTATTTATAGGAACTCAAACACCAGACTCTGCTCTGTTCCAGTAACAAGAAGCCGAAAGCACCAGCCTGAAGATGACGAGTGAGACCTCGTCGAAACGTCGCACAGACACCCCGACTCTTACACGGGAAGACACCCGAAGACACCAAAACCTGCATATATATATATATATATATATATATATATATATATATATATATATATGATTAAAGGTAAAGGTACCCCTGCCCGTACGGGCCACTCGTGTCCGACTCTAGGGTTTTGCGCTCATCTCGCTCAAGAGGCCGGGAGCCAGCGCTGTCCGAAGACACTTCCGGGTCACGTGGCCAGTGTGACAAAGCTGCTCTGGCGAACCAGCACCAGCGCAGCACACAGAAACACCATTTACCTTCCCGCTAGAAAGCGGTACCTATTTATCTACTTGCACTTTGACGTGCTTTCGAACTGCTAGGTGGGCAGGAGCTGGGACCGAACGACGGGAGCTCACCCCGCTGCGGGGATTCGAACCGCCGACCTTATGATCAGCAAGTCCTAGGCACTGAGGTTTTACCCACAGCGCCACCCGCGTCCCTATATATATGATTACAATCCATTTAAAGCCTACTGAAATGCCATGCTTGGTGGACATGTAAAAAGGCTAAAAAAATATTGGATACAAATACATCCACTTTCCCCTCATTAGCTACTTTCAAGTGAATGGACGGTGGGTGGAATAAGTGCTGAGTGACTTCATCCATTGTTGATGCATGCTCATGCTTCCCACTTAGAAGCAGGTGCATCTTTAGGGATCTAAGGCTGCAATTATATACCCATTTACCTAAAATGAACCCCATTAAACTTAATGAGTTGCTTCTAAGTATACATGTATTGGATTTTTACTCAAGATCATACTATCATACTTATTTAGAGAGGAAAGGCACTCCTTTTCTTCAACCTGACAGAATGGTGACTGTAAAGTTGCCTCAGAATATAATACTAAATTGGGACCTACACCAGATGATCAAAGTAGTTACTGCGTCTGCAATAATTTTAAAATAAATCCCTCTTACTGCCAGTCCTGAAGTATTTCTTTGTTAATTCCCACATATCTGGACAAAGCTGCAGATAATTTTACTCCTTCCCCCTTGACTTTTCTCAGTGAAGGTTTAGGATTCCATGAAGGTTTTTTTTAATGGTTAAACTTGGCTTTCTGTAACTCCAAAAGGAATTTTCCAGATGTTCTTGGCTCATTGAAGATGAATTCCGCATGAGTTCGGAAAACTTTCTAGTAGTACTAAGGCATGTCCATTGATTTTTCCTTATATTAGACTAACTATTGGTTTCATTTCATGTATTCATGAAAGTAGAAATGTGTAGGTGTCAGCTCATTTTCCTAATATATTGTCTGAAGGGGCAATGCATGTGCCATTCAACGTAGAAATTTTATGACCACCCACTAAATAAAGTTTCATTTCCTTCCTTCAGCTGTGTTGTTTGACCTGTTGTCCAACTGGACTGAACCCAATCTTCATAAAGAGATTTTCATCTAAAGATGATGTGTAACTCCAACCATCCTCTGCTAAATCTGTTCAATAAATGTGAAGTGTTTACTTTCTTTTATATCCAGGAAGGAAAGCAGGAATGACTTATCTCCAGTTATTAACTCCATTGTACAATTGGGATAATCAACATAAACTACCCTAAATGTTAAAATGGAGAGATGTAAATAATAGTAAAACAGAATACATGTTTCATAATTTGCTTTTTAGAGAGCTTTTTAATTCAGGAATTTAGGAACAGAGGAAGTTGTCTTCTCCTGAGTAAGACTATTTAGCTCAGCCTTTAATATCCCCTTTTGGATATTACAGATATTTGGAATTTTATTTTGGTACTTGAGAAGGTGGTAGCATTTCAACTACAGTCATGTTTGCAGGAAACAATATCTAGACACATTTCAGTTCATCTTCAGGCTCAGGTTTGGCATTGTAACTAGCTTGGTTGCCCTGACTGATGACCTTTGTTGGGAGAGAGGGAGTGTGATTTCAGTGGGTTTTGATACCACTAATCACAGTCACCTCTTTGAGCTCATGGATGGTACTGTAGCTACATAGTCGCATATCAAGTGGCAGGCTGAAGTGCTCTTTCTGGCAGGGAGTGAGAAAGCAATTTCCTCATAGGTGGTTATTCTTTAGCAAATGATTGAAGCACAGCTTGGTTTTCCCTTTCTGCAGTGTTCTTTCTTGGAGACAGCTGACACAGTCTCCAAATAGCCCTTAGCCCTCAGGTCAGTGGCAGAGTGTATTCCCTTCAGCTCTGCAGACCCATCTATGCCTAGAGACACAGGGAAGGTGATTTGTTCCCATCATTGCCCATCACTACACTCATCCAGGGCTGATGGTCCTTGTGAAACCAACAGAAGCTACCACCTGCACTCTCATTAGAAGCTTTTGGATGTGCATACTCAGGTCAGGGCTCAGGCCTGCCCAAGCATCTCCTCTGATGAAGAGGAAAGGGAGCAGGAACCTCCAGAAGATCTGAGGTGCCATGGGATACTCCTGCCCCAGTACCATCTTCTTAGGTTCCTGGATGGTTCTTTCACTCTCCCCACATCTTCCCAAGGCCTACAAGAACAGAGGAGATGGTGAGCCAGTCAGAAACTTCAAAGCTTCAAAGAGTATGACTATCTGTACATGAGGCATTTTCTGAGAGTGTAGTGAATTGATCAGGGCCTGACTTAGAGCCAGTAAGGGGTAGAGGCTCCACCTCTTAGAAGTTAAATACTTTGCATGCATAGCTCCTTTTTATAGTGTTTTACCACAAAACATAATAAAATTAGGGAAGACAGCCCTCTCATTGGGAATGGATGGATTGGATAGAGGATAATTCTACATGCCATTAGTTGATCTTATCATGTGGAAAACTGACAGGATGGTGGGGAAGGAATGAGGTCAGGAATATGTCAAATACATCAAAATTCAAATGGCTGTATGTTTGTAAGACTTGTTTTTTTTTTGTTGTTGTTTTTGCTTCATGTTCCGAGAAGGATGTCATTTAACTCCCACAGCTATGCCAAGCTGTAGCACTTAGTCACAAAAAGTCACCAGGTCTCTTTAAAAAAATAAAACAACCCACACAATTTGTATTTTGGTTTATGGGACACATTTGCACATTAATGTCATCTTGTCAAGTTCTTCTCCAGGGTGTTCAGAGGTGGAAAACTGTTGAAGCACTGACAGCTAAATTCTTCAGAATTTGAAACACTAGGGCTTTGAGATCCTACAATTGCTGATTCTCTTCTACCACTTTTGAGCTTGTTTATAGACTTGGATTGCACTTCACAAGTCATTCATTCATCATGGGCTCCATTTGAAGTCCACAGCTTGGATCTAGAGTTTGTTCCTACTAGGTGGAAGCATCCCGTGAGTATCACAGAATGCTGCCCTGGCAAAAAGTGGGTGGTGAAGAGGCTGCAGGGGGAGAGGGAAGCAGCAGAAATGGCCTCATCCTCTTCAGTCAGTAGTATCCACTGAATCAAGCCTCTCCTGTGAAGTGAAGGTACTCTTCTAGTCATAGAAGGCTGACTTAGAATCCAAGCCAATGGTACTGATGGTCCAGAATAAATACAAAGGCTTTATAAGCATTGGTATCACTGTCACATTGTGTATGTGGCTGTATTGCTGCTCAGTTTCTCCTTTTTTGGGGGGGGGGGAGAAATAAAACATTAAAAATATTAAAGGTTTTGAGTTCCCTGTGAAAGGAATTTTTAAAAACTCGCATTGAATTTAACCACATTGCACCTGTTTTTAATGGCTGGGTTAAATGGAAACAAAAGTGAACAAGAAACAATATCAATAATTTGGGTAAATTCCTTCCTTCCACAAAACCTCTAAACTATCGTTGGAGATAAATCTAATATGAGCTATATGCGGAAACATTTTAATTGTAGCTATCAAAATATACATTAGACTGGTTTCGTTTTGTCTAGACACAATAATGAGACTAAAAAACAATCTGTTGTCTGCTTCTGTAGGTTACGCCTGGTCAAGCCAGTTGGCATTTTCCATGGTTAATAAGAGATGGACTTGAGATGGAATTCCCAGGCAGAGTTATGCTAAAATCTGAGCCTAGTTAAATACTAGCCCACCTGTCTTCGTTTTCCATAACCACATCCAGGCATTGCCCTGGTGCATAAAATGTATGCATAAAATCAATATTCTGTGTTCACTGAAGTTTATAAACTTCTGGCATAGTCAGAAATTGTATCAACAGTTGGCTGGTTTATTTATTTTTTTTAAAAAAACCCATTTAATTTTAAAATATGTTTAAAATGTATTTAGCTTTTTGGAAAGAAGCAGCATGTCAGAGCTTCCTGCTCCACCTTAACATGCTTTGTTAATGGCACAATATAATTTGGGAATGGGAGAATTTGACTGAGCCCCAAAACAAAATAGGAGGAGGCTACTCCTAAGTACGGGCAGCCCCCCACTTACGTGGGAGTTACTTTCCAAGGCACCACACACTTCAGTGAAAAAATGTATAACTAAACCCATTGAAAAAGCCTGCAAACACCCCACTCCACCCCCATCCTGTTCCGCCCTTTTAGTTTTGTTTAAGTGACATCTTTCTGATGTTTCCGGGTCACCTCCAGTTTCAGCGCGATGCACATATTCATACAGGTGAAACTCGAAAAATTAGAATATCGTGGAAAAGTTCATTTATTTCAGTAATTCAACTTAAAAGGTGAAACTAATATATGAGATAAGACTTCTCAGAGGTCCAATATTGCTCTATTTGCAATCCTTGTTTTGCTGATTTCATTTAATATTCTCATTTTCTGAGATTGTACGCCATAATCATCACAATTATAACAAATAAAGGCTTGACATATCTTGTTTTGCATGTCATGAGTCTATCTCATATATTAGTTTCACCTTTTAAGTTGAATTACTGAAATAAATGAACTTTTCCGCGATAGTCTAATTTTTTCGAGTTTCACCTGTAGCTGCACACGTGTTGGACATGTGTAAACAGGACTGTCTGTAAGCCAGCCTGTGAAGACCCTCATTAACTATTAGGTTTGGATGTGTAGATTTGGACTAAGTGCTATGCTAAGAAAGACTAAGTTTAAGTCCTGTGCCACTAAAACCAAGTGGTTTGGAAGCATGTGGAATTTGCTGACATGTAATCAATTACTTATAAATAGTATTCCTTTAATGTTTAAAAATCAATAAAATGATGTAACCATCCATCCCTTAATTCAGATGTCTTGTTAATACTTTCTTGCTTGGACAGGACTTTGCAACATGAATGCCTTTTTTAATCCAATCAGTATTTATTTGTTGTTCCCTCGGCCAGTAAAGCGAGCTGAGCGCCGCAACCCCAGAGTTGTTTCGCAACTGGACCTAATGGTCAGGGGTCCCTTTACCTTTATACCACCTTTATCTTCCAAGAAGCTCAATGGGTTCTCCTCCCCATTTCATCCTTAAAAACAACGGCCCAGTGAGGAAGGTGGGTTAGTGGTAGTTTAAACCCAGGTCATAGTCTAACACTCTATCCCTTATACCACACTGACTTGTTTTTTTGTGGATCTTTATTTTGTTTATACTGGGTATGTTGTATTCTGCCTTGTCATATTTTTTTAATGAAGGGTGGTATACAAATTTAATAAAATAACGAAAGAAACAAAACAACAACAACAACAAAAGTTCAGCTTATAATTTCACAAATAAATAAATAATCTAGAAATATGACATTACCCAATTTGTTTACTTTCAGACTTGGTTCAGACTGCTTTGCATGTGCTGTTTGCCTCAGTTTTCCATTTACATCTTTTCACATTTGGAGGTTCTGACGTATTGGACTGTTTGTTCATTAGGTACATTTATTAAATCGTAGGGTAAAAAATAAACTTTGGTACCATCTGTGGTCTTGCAAATCAGCAACTTGTAATAGGAGAAATAACCATAAACTTAAAAATTGTCAAATTGCTCATGTGCCACTTCCAAAATTAAGAATTTCTCCAAATTAAAATGTAAAGCAGGTGAAATGTAAAGGGTGGAGTCGACCTCTGCAGTCAAATAAAGGTAAAGGTAAAGGTACCCCTGCCCGTACGGGCCAGTCTTGACAGACTCTAGGGTTGTGCGCCCATCTCACTCTATTGGCCGTGGGCCAGCGCTGTCCAGAGACACTTCCGGGTCACGTGGCCAGCGTGACAAAGCTGCATCTGGCGAGCCAGCGCAGCACACGGAAACGCCGTTTACCTTCCCACCAGAGCGGTCCCTATTTATCTACTTGCACCCAGGGGTGCTTTCGAACTGCTAGGTTGGCAGGCGCTGGGACCGCTGCAGTCAAATAGGATGTATCTATTTTCCCTTACTTGAAATGTAGTGTTTCAAAATCAATAAAAAGAAAGTTTGTGTGAGAGAGGTTTCTTAAAACCACACATTTTATGTGTGTATTTTATGTTTTATTTGCTGAGTATCTTGAGATTTAACTTTTAATGAAAATCATACTTGAGGCTTTGAAAGCACACATAAGAAATAGTCTTTGTTCTAAGAGAGAACAAAGTTAGAGAGGAGAGGCTTTCTCAAGGCCTGTAGCATGAGGCTGCGGAGGATTAACTGCTAGCAGACACAGCTGAAAGGAAGAAATTCAATGCCAAGTTTTATGGAAGAAGTATGTTTTAAGGATGGATCTGAAGGTGGAGAGGGAAGAGGCTTAACGAAAGACAGGAAGAATCTGTTCAAGGCATAGAGCACACCTTGCACTAGATTTGAAGACAGAACTGAGAAGGCAGCAAGCTTTTGTGGGACAGAGTTGAAACAATAGATTGAAACCTGGTTAGGGCAATGGTGGTTTCACATCTATAGATCTTTTTATGACCAGTCTGCTCTATCCAGGTATTTAAACAGCCTCTAGAAACCCACTTGCATTTTCTTGATGGTTTTGGAATGATGCTGTGGAAATAGTTTATATATCTTTTAGCTAGGTATAATTTTATCGGCTGTCATTTGTATTTGCTTTTTAATCTTTGTAAGCATTGTAAGCCACCTTGTGAATGTTTTTTGTGTATCCTGAAAGGCGGGCCTAAAATAAATAAAATAATATATTAAAACCTTTGCAGGCACTGAAATTGCTTTGTGCAAATCCATCTTCATGTGGCTGCTCTGGTGGGAATAGAACTTTAAATGACCTAGACATCATTATAGCAGAAAGGCAGTATAGAAAACTTAAAAATAATAAAAAAGTTGTGCTACCATGCAACTGTAACTTACTACACATTATCCTTCAAAGAGAAAGTTAGGTCACTAAAGAAGGTCAAAATTGTAAGAGTCCATCTGAATTGATATCTAAATCTACTTCTACTATTCTTGTTATTCAGTAAGGTTTGTGAATTGTTCATATTTATTCTACACTACAGTTCAATTTCAGCTGGCCAGGATCACAGAAAAACTGCCTTATATCCAGGGCTTTTTTTCCAGCTGGAACTCAGCTCCCACCTTTTAGGTGGGCACCATTGCCATTCTAAGAGAATGAGGGAGGTGTTCATGGTGAGTTCCAGCACCTCTTTTTCTAGAAAAATAGCACTGCTTATAGCACTTCAGACGGTTTATCCTTTGAACCTTGCTTTGTTTACTTTGATTAATGGCAGCTTTTCAGAGTCTCAAGAATGTCTTTTCCTACTACCTGCTACCTGACCCTTTTAACTGGAGGTGCCTGATTGGCACAGAATCTTGGTATTGAATTTGGGAACTTCTACATGCAGTGCATGTGCTCTAGCATTCGTCCCCCAAGAATTAACTAGCTGGTTCAGAACAAGGTCCACATAGTCCAGAATTCTCTTTTCCACAAGTGTGTTCTTTTTCTTTCCTCTACTACCAGATAGATAGATATAGAGATAGATCAAAAAGTTTATTATCTTCCACCTGTATCTGTGTTTGACCTAATCATGACAGATTAATAGTACAGTGGTACCTTGATTTAAGAACAGTTTAGTTTATGAACAACTTGGATTAAGAATGCTGCAAACCCGGAAGTAGGTGTTTTGGTTTGTGAACTTTGCCTTGGAAGCAGAACATGTTCCACTTCCTGTTGAGTGTGTTCCATTTGTAAATTGAGTCCCCCGCTGCTATGGGAAAGCATGCCTTGGTTTAAGAATCCTTTGGTTTAAGAACGGACTTCCGGAATGGATTAAGTTTGTAAACCAAGGTACCACTGTACATTAATTTTATATTGTTTTGATGGCTTTCTGGGAAATGATCCATCACTATATAAAATAAGGTCTGGGGCTTTGTTTTGTCTTTTAAAACAAACTAAGGAAAAATGTTTAAAAGCCAAAGATGTGACAATCAGCACACATACAGGAAGTGCACTCAACATTTAGGCCAGTCTTCAGGAAACTGTGAGAAATCTACCCAGTCATTATGAAAAAAAAAAAAAAAAGTGCAGGCAGGAAAAGCAGGAAAGTGTGTATGTGCTAAGTAAGTATGGTTAAAGGAAAATGCAAAACCCATGACACATGAACACAGAAACTGTTCAGCAGGCATTTGAAAGCAGGCTGTAAGAATTTCCTTTTGGGAGGAGAAAAGCTAACAGATTAGACAACTGTACACAACTGCCCTCATCCATAATGGTTTAGGTGAACCTAAGCTCCTACAGATAAATAGGTACTTTATATACACTGCTGACTGCTGGGTGAATAACTCAAACTAGACAGCATACACAGAGGGGAACAAGCAAAAAATAGAAGCCAACTAGACCATACTCTCTAAGTGTCCTGGTTTTCCATGGAGAGCCCTAGAATTACGAAAGCCACCCTGACTTGGCTTGGGATCTGGTTGGCTAGTGTTGTTCTGGCTTCTCCCTTTATCTGAAGATGGCTATAGAATCATAGAATTGTAGCGTTGGAAGGGACCCCCAGGCAGAGGTGGAGCTAGCTGCTCCCGCCCCTGGAGCTGCGCACATGCTGTGCACCTGGGGACAGGGCGAGCGTCCCAGGGCAGTGGCACAGCGATGTCAACCCCCCCCAGGGATGACACCCGGGGCGGGCCACACCCCCCTGCCTCCACCAGTGCCCATAGGACCATCTATTCCAACCCCTGCAATGTAGGAATATGCAGCTGTCCCATGCGAGGATCGAACCTACAACCTTGGCATTATCAGCACCATGCTGTAACCAACTGAGATATCCATGCACTGAATATAGATGGTGTCAGGAGAGAAAACTGTGAGTTTACTCAAGGATCCTTAAAGGTATATAGACCACTTTCTGGAAATATGTCATAGACCGAAAGATCTGCTGCCTTCTAGGATTGCCTGCTGTTTCCTCCATAGCCGTTTAAATATCAGGTGCCTGCTTTCATGTGCTATGTTTCTATGCCTTCTAAATCTGTCATTCAGTCCCTTTTCTGTACATATATATATATATATAGAGAGAGAGAGAGAGAGCCATCACAAAAAACATATACAAATAAGTGTTTCTGTATTTTATCACAAAATGTGTATTTAAACACATATTTCATCCCAGTGTACTTATTTCTAAATGTGTTTTACCCCAGAATAAGCACTTGGTGCATTTTGACAGCTAAGAAGTGTAGGCTGTATCCAGTGTTAATCCAGAGCAGACCCACTGAAATTAATCTGCATGACTTAGATTTATTACTTTTAAGTGGGTATACCTGCACATTAGGTGGGCATAGATGTAGATCAGGTGAGTTCACACTGCAATTCACAGAGATGAAATTCCTCAAGCACCCCTAGAAGTTAGAGTGAACAATTCCTATGGTTTGAAATAGTTCACCAAAGAGAGCATGTGAACAGAAGTGAATCTGTTCTGAGGAGGGGAATGTAGCTGTTTATATTGCTTGATTATTCCCATTAGTTTTTACTGGTACTAAGAGGACTAACTACCCTGTTCCAGATTTATGAATGGCTTTTCTGCGTTCCACATGCAGATGCTTCAAAGCTTTGCTCAATGTTGTGAAAACAGCTGAGTTGTTTGAAGAGTTTGTGTCAAAAATTACCACCTTTGGTTGGGATCCAAAGGGTCAAGACATGCTATGAGGAAGGGAGAAAGCTGTTTAAAGAACCTAAAGCAAGAATAACACACATTATTTGGATCACCATCATGTTTAACACATATTTCTTAAAACAGCCCTGCCGCTATCATGAGATCCATTGTTGAGCAGCAAATCTGATTGTTGTCAGACAATTTTCAAACCACAATGCAAGTGGTGCTTCAGCTTCAATACTGAATGAAGCTGATGTGCAATCACAACACTGCTGTTTTTTTTAATGGCTTGTTATTCTGTAACATAATCTGATGGAAAAGTATTCTCTTCATAAACCTGCAAAATACATTTTAGATTTTAAGGATCGCAATTACCACTTTTCATATCGAATTTTATAACCTTGTTATAAAATACACACTTGTGATTTTAGATCTGACATAGCATAAGGCTAGGTCTGAGCCATGCATCTGCTTTCCTCATTAGCAAAAGCTCCAATGTTTTGAAATGAATCCTGCTGGGTATCATATCATGAGATACATCAGTTTAACTTTATGTGTCTATTAGCCGGCTAGGTAACTTTTACTATCTGTGTTGAGTGAACATGAGAGGGGGGGATGCCTTGAGTGGCCACCCAAGAGACCAAGGCAAATCAGTTACCCAGCAGAGTTGCTGCAAGGTCAAAGCCCATGGAAGTGAATGAAAAGATTCTCATGCACTCCAGTGGGCTTTTGGCTTTCTTCAAAACAATGAATGAAAATGAGCTCAGCCTGTGGGAAACTATCAATTTTTCATTATGTGCAGTGGTTTTCATCCTACAGATGAGCTTTCATCTGGATTTTGTTTGTTTAATACACAAGGGCTTGCGTCCAGTCCTCCAACTTGCGTATGCAGAAGTGCTTCAGCTAACACATGGCAGGGTTTTGATGCAGCACCAAACCGGGCATTGTATGTTGCTGCTTAGTGTCCCTGACTCTATGGAGCAGCTGTGTTTATGTGGAGATAAGGGGCTGCAGACAAAGTTGTGGCAATCAGACCCCCCAATGTAGTGCTTCTGTTTCCAAACATGTGGAGGTGTGTTTGTATAGAATGTATTTTTGGTAATCTAATGTTGCCACCTCTCCTATTATTCCCTCTGTTTCTGATGTCCAGGCTTGAGTCTTACTGCTTAGGTAGACAAAATATTACAAGCCACACTTAAAAGGCATGTACCAGCAGTCTCAGCAGATCCCCAAGGTTTGCAGAACCAATAAAAAAAATCTTCACAATTTAACCCTAAATGGGAAGGGACCTTCAAAACAACACAACCAGGACTGAGTGTGCACAGTGGCCATAAGATGCTGATTGACTTGGGGGGTAAAAGATGGGTGGATGGAGTGGAGCAAAGTAAGCATACTGGCAGTTTTCTGTGGTGCCACTCAACAGCTGCCTAGGAGTGCAGCAGGCAGTCATCCACATTTGTAACTCAATAATTTCTGGCAAATTCATATTCCCAATAGGCAGAGCAGGAGGGTTGGATTCTGAACTCCTCCCATAGTAATTCTCACCACAGCCCTTCAGCTGGACTTCTTGTTTTAGGACCAAGTTGGTAGAAAAAATTCTCATAATAGGCAGTCCTTCATAGGTGCAGATTGTGTCCCCTTGGCCCTTCCTTAGTATTAGGACAGGCTTCCTCAAACTCGACCCTCCAGATGTTTTTGGCTTACAACTCCCATGATCCCTAGTTAGCAGGACCAGTGGTCAGGGATGATGATAATTGCAGTCTCAAAACATCTGGAGGGCCGAGTTTGAAGAAGCCTGTATTAGGAGAAAAAGAAAGGTAGTGGCTATGTCTGCATATCACAGCAGGCCATTAACCACAGTTTACTGGGCATAAACAAATCCTAAGCCTTTCCCTAACACCAGTGCTTTTTTCTGGGGGGATGCAGGGGTGCTCATACCCCTAAACATTTTGTGAATCTAAGTTTGGCCTCATTGAGGGGCAATATTTCAATATGAGTAGGAAAATGAGAGCACCCCTAAGCATTTTTTTTTATAGAAAAAAAGCACTGCCTAACCCTAACCCTTTCCAACACTGGAAGGAAACAAACCACAATTCCTTGCAAAGCATTGCATCCAAACCAGGGATTGTTGTTAGTTTCATTTCCAACAAGTAATAATCTGTAGCCAATATTTATTTTTACTATCTCTGTGATGTGTGAATGTGGCCATAGTGGTAAAACTCATTTTCCCATGCAAAGTACATTCTGCCTTAAATGAAACTTGTTGCAACTGCTTAGGTACAGGATTGCATTTACCAAACATGCAAGTTCTCAAAGCTTGGAGATGTTCTTTTCTTAGTCTCTCCATTTATGTGATCCTTACTGCCTCCCTGTATTAAGCTAAGATTGACTAGTAGCTGCACTTAGCAGTTCCGTTAACAGCCAACCCTGATGGTTATTCCCCAAGCAGATGCATTCTCTGCTCTGTTCATACTGCTGCATTTCTTATCCTCTCATTTAAGAATTTGGCAAATCTTGTTATAATATATTGTGTTTATTTTGAATTATTTCCCACCCTTCATCCCAGGGCTGGTATCAATACAAAATATGATTAAATGATCAATGCAATGCCATCTTATTTCAAATGATCAATTTCAATATAAAAAACATGATTACAAAATAAAGCCGCACACAACACCATTTTAGAAAAGATATATCAAACCAGCTCCTTACAAAACTCTTGAAGAAGTGATAAACACTTTATATGGATCTCAGTGTTGGTTGATTGACACGTAGGTTTCAAAACAGAAGATATTTCTATCAACTAAGTCTCTGAATACTGCATTTTGAGTCTGGTTTTCATCAGTGTACCAAAATGTAACATATAACCCAGCTGGTGTAAAATAAAGTTCTGATTCACTTAAGAGCACTGTTTGAGTTCTATAAGCTCTATCAATCATGCAGTGGTAATGAAAGCATTTCTAATTCTCATGTTTTGATATCTGTTTAATGGACAAAACAAAGAACTATTGTATTGATTAAGAAATTATATGGGCATATTTTTGCTTTTCTACCAACTTTGTGGTTTGTGGTGACTTTTAAAAGGAATTTCTTCAAAGGGTGATAAGCGGTGAATAAAAAGAAAGAGGAAAGCATAATAGGAAAGTAATTTAGAACAATATGCAACCAAGTATATGTGCATCTGTATAGAAAGTGGAGGGAAATGTCCAGTGTTTGAATCATATACATTTTTAAAGTATTGCTTAAGCTCAAGGCTAGATTTTTCCTGTGCAGAAGTTATCTTATTCAGGGAAAAGCTTGCTCATTTTCAGTTGTGAAGTGCACTGTGTTTATTTAGCCGTGAATATACAGGTAAGGAAATTGATATGACTGAGCCAAATGGATCTGAGTTGTTTTCAAATCTTTCTGATGACCTTTGGGTTTATCTTATTGTCAAAATGTAGTTGAAATACTTCAACAGTTAATGTTGCTTTAAATGACAATGAACTTGTCCTGCATGAATCAGTTACCATTGCTCAAACCATTCTCAGTGTATCTTTTGCTACTCTCTCCAAGGTGTTAAGCAGCATGGTTTTCCATCCCTTCCTTCTAACCTGAGATGTCAGGAATGGAACCTGAAACTTTCTACATGGAGAACATGTGCTTTTCTTCCTTTCTTCCCTCCTCCCTTTCCATATTTTTACTGCTTCATATAATCAAAATATAGATATGGTTTACACAAGAACAATACAACAGCATTCAATAAAAATTCATTAAAAACTAGATGAAAACACAGAACTAAACAAGATGCAACAGTATCTCACAATAAAACTGAGCAGTGTGCAAAATAAAATAGAAAGTAAGAATCAGAGTCCAGGAAAGCTTGGGTAACACAACTGTCTCTGCCTCACAAAATACCTCAGGGAAGGTGTTCCAGAGGGTTAATGCTATCACCAAGAAGGACATTGTCACCAAGTGAGAATACATTGGGCAGGGAACAGCCAGCAATGTCTTCTCTGAGGCCTTTAAATATCAGTTTGCTTTATACCAGGAGAGGCAGTCTGCCAAGTATTCTGGTGTTTAGGGCTTGAAATGTCAACAACAAAACCATGAACTTGGCTCAGGAGCTAGGAACATAAGAGCCTGCTGGACCAGGCCAGTGGCCCGTCTAGTCCAAAATCCTGTTCCCACAGTGGCCACCCAGATACTTGTGGGAAGCTCATGGGCAGGACTTGAGCGCACAGAGCTTTGCCCACCTGTGATGCCCAGCAGCTGGAATTCAGAGGCATACAGCCACTGACAGGGGAGGTAGAACAGAGCCATGAGAAGATTAGACTAGCCATGATGCCTATTCTCTGCCTCCACAGCTGGAGGCAACAATGATTCTGAATGCTAGTTGCTAGAAACCACTGGAGGGGAAAGTGCTCTTATGCTCATTTTCATTTAGCGTGCTCACTTATGGCTTATGTGTGTGGTGCGGAAGCTGTACTACCCAGGACAGGATGGGGTTGTGCAGAGTTGTTAAGGCAGCAGAGAGCATTGTTGGCTGCCCACTCTCCACCTTAGAGCAGATTTATGCCACAAGGTGCCATAGGAAGGCACTGGACATAGTAAAAGATCCATCACATCCTGGTCACTGTCTCTTCGAGCTCTTGCCGTTGGGACGGAGATACAGGTCGATGAAGACAAGAATGAGTCGTCTTAAGAACAGCTTCTTCTCCAGAGCGATCTCGGCCCTGAATGGGAAGCCCGGACTTTGAAAGTCATCTAATCTCCCTTGCTGTATTATACTGTATTGTTTAGTTAGTGTTTTTATGGAGCAGTCAAGTAATTTCGTTGTCCCTGAAGGGGGCAATGACAATAGAGATATTATTATGATGATTATGATGATGATGATGATGATTATTATTTCTGCTCTTTGGTTTCCTGCTCTTTGGTGATCTGGTTGGTCACTGTGAGAACAGGATGATGGGCTGTTGGCCTGACCCCACAGGCTATTCTTATGTTCTAAGAAGTACTTTTCTATCTGTCCTGAATATTGCAACATTCAGCTTCATTGAATGCCCGTGATTTCTAGTGGGGGAAAAACCTTGTCTTTATCCTCTTTCTCCATCCATGCATAATATCACGCTGCCTCTTACTCGCATTTTCTGTAAACTAAAAAGTCCTATATGCTACATATTGAGTTGTTTCATCCCTGTAATTGCATTGGTTGCCCTTTTCCCACTCTACAGTATTTTCTTTGAGGTAAGGCAACCGGAACTTGACACAGTTTTCCAATTCTGGTTGTGTCATAGGTTTGTAGAATGGGGTTATGAAAGTGGCAGTTTTATTTTCAGTTCCTTGCCTAAGGATCATTAGAAAGGACTTCGTCCTTTTCACAGCTGCCGAAAGCTGGTTTGAGCTAATAGACAGCCAGTGCAGATCTTTTAATACCTGTGTAATATGTGTAAAGCTGGACATCCTCTGAGCACCCTAGAAGTTGCATTTTGTACTAGGCACAGCTTCTGAACCCAAGTACAAAGGTAGCCCCATATAAAGCACATTATGGTAATCTAATCATGAGGTTACCAATAGATGGACCACTGTGGCAAAGGTATTTTTGACACTGGTATACTCGGGGCATTTTTTGTGGGCATAACACATGCATTGCATGCAGATGGTTCCAGGTTGAGTCCCTGGCATATTACTTCAAATTCTGGATGTAGTACACAATCAGGCTCTTCAGGCACACCTTTGACTGCCTTGCCATCCACTCTCATGCTCCTAATTTATTTAATTTTTTATTGCTACTCTTAATTTGTTTTTTCAGTAGCATGCTCCTTAAATTCTTTTGTGCATCCCTTATTATCTGCTTGTATTTCTTTTGTCAATGTGTGTGTTCAGCATTCGAAACTCCCATTGTTCTAGGCGCATTTTACGGCAGGGGAATTTCATTAATGCGAGCAGTTTCTGAACTCTGGGCCCTAGTACTGAGCCTAAGATTGTCACTGCTGGAGGAAAAGGGGGATCTTTTTCTGCCTCCCCACTTCCAGCCACTCTCTGAAGACTGGAGAAGGGAGCCTCATAAGAATATTAGGGTGGGCAAGGGAAGTATGACTTTGTTATTGCAGTCTTCAGATGAGGACTACACCATGTGAAAACTGAACATAGGATTTTAGCTGCAGTTCATTCATTTTTAGCTTTGTATTCTTGTTATGAAAAGTGTGTCTAGACACTCCATTGCAGTGCCCATAACCTAGGTTTAAGGTACCATTTAACTCCTAGCTTTCATATCACAGTTCCTTCACATTTTCGTCATTTGTGGAAGACACGTTTTCGGATGGAAGCGTTCTTGCCTGTAATAGCTTCCTTGACTCTACTTATTAGCCACACTGGCATTCTCTTGGACTTGGTGATACCTTCCCTGGTTTGCAGCATACACTTTAAACCAAATTCACTGTGCATATAATTTTCCAGCAGCAGAAGGTCTTGAATCCATTAATTAAATATGAATCTGGTTCACCAGGCTCTTGCTATATTAATACAGTAAATATTCTTGTGGTTCATTAAGTTTAGACATTTTATCTGCAACTTCCAGTATATTATAAAATGGTTCTCCCCCTTTTGTACATTAATTGCCTTCTCCAAAGCAAATAGCTTGCACGTGCAGTCTTGAGAGGCCAGTCTGTGTACCCAAGATATTGATTTCACAGCACTTTACAAATGACCTTTTTCTTTATTAGCCATTTCATGCCTTCATTGTTGTCATAATATATGGGTTTGCCTAATAATGCTGTAGTGTATATTCCTTTGGTATGATTTCTTACCCTACACAATATGTCTGCGTATAGACACACACACACACACACACACACACACACACACACACACACACAGATGATGATAAATTGAGATTTCCTTTCTTAATTTCTACTTACTGCCCTAATACTGTCAACCCTGTGGCTTGTATTCACTTCATCAAACATCCAAAATCCCCATTGGCCATCTTTGAACAAATCATTGGCCCATCTGCTTAAGGAGAAAGCCATTGCAGATTAGCAGTTGCAACTATATCACTGCGCTATATAAGGGATAACAGAAATAAAAGTTTCTGTTGGAGACACAAACTTTAAAATGAAAGTTACTGGCTGTTGGTGATGCAAATTTCAATCAGTTAAAATGCTTTGTAGATATGAAAACTTCATACTAATTATGGAGTTATGAAAAAAAAAGTTTTATGTGTGTAACATCCCTAAATTTCTTCCAGTATAAGTTGATGGCTTTTTTATTTGTGTTTTAATATGGATTGAAAATATATTTTAATATTTCTATTCTTAATTTCAGTTTGTAATTTTGTTTATTAAATTTCTATCCCTGATATTTCAGGGTGAAAGGGAGACAGATTAAAAATGTCTAGATAAAAAAATTACCGCTCTTAGTCATAGAAAAACAGATACTCTACTGAATTGTAACAGTAATTTTAATCAGATTCTGCCTTCCTAATGCTTCATGGGAGGTAAGCAGATATATCTCTGTGTCATTTACATGTTAATCTTACCGAACAGAACCAATCATCTCATTTCATGCTTGATTTTTGTCTGCTCTAAACCTGTAGCCTTGTTGCACAGTGCACAAAAATTGAATGTTGTTAAACTGTATAAACACTGAAAGATTTTTCTTCGAAAATCCTAATGTAAAACATGCATCTCAGTTTCTTTGCCTTTTGCCACAGGCACCCATTTAAAATGCATTGCTTCAGATTGGAATGGAGGCAAGATGTTTTGTTTGCATAACATGCATGAATAGTTTTGCTTTGTTAGTTAAATCTCTCCAACGTTTTGCAATGTCAGACCTCCCAAGTTAAGAAACAAAACAATGTTAAACCTCTAGTTGAGAGTCCTGCATTGCAGGGGGTTGGACTAGATGACTGTTGGGGTACCTTCCAGCTCTACAATTTAATGATTCAGTGATTCTCTGCATTTAGTTAAGAGTGCAATTAAAATGTTCACATGCAGATGATTTGTTTTCTACCTGATGCATGCATAAAAAAAGGTAAAGGACCCCTGACAGTTAAGTCCAGTCACGTACGACTCTGGGGTTGCGGCGCTCATCTTGCTTTACAGGCCAAGGGAGCTGATGTTTGTCCGCAGACAGTTTTTCCGGGTCATGTGGCCAGCATCACTAAGCTACTTCTGGCGAACCAGAGCAGTGCACGGAAACGCCGTTTACCTTCCCGCCAGAGCGGTACCTATTTATCTACTTGCACTGCATGCTTTCGAACTTCATGCTAGGTGGGCAGGAGCTGGGACCGAGCAACGGGAGCTCACCCCGTCGTGGGGATTCGAACCGCCGACCTTCTGATCGGCAAGCCCTAGGTTCTGTGGTTTAGACCACAGCACCACCCCTGTCCACCACACCTGGTTATTTTTTATCACTCCATCAAGTAGTAAGAAGAATTTTACAGTGCAGTAGCTTGGTTGGTTCAGGTGTAATATCAGGAGCTTTGATTTCTAATCCTTGTATAGTTTTATGCATTTTTTGCATGGTGATTCTTTCCATTCATTGTTGATTGCCTGGTTTGAGGTGATCTGGTTTCTGACCCTGGCTTGTCAGGCAAGCACTGACCACATGTTGCTGTTGGGGACAAAATGGGGAACTTGCTTTCCTAAAATTAGTAAAGGAAAAAGCAAGCAACGCATTCACAATGAGAGAAGTGTTAAGGTCATTGACATCTTCTTTACATTATGCCAAATGGCAATTTGTCATTACGTCTGAATACCCCATGTGACAAAGCACATAATGAAATAAAATGATTGTATGGACTATGTACTATCTCAGAAAGTACATGGAATTTTGCTTGTATGGAAAAAGAAAAGTGTATATATCAGGGACAAGATTCTCCATGTGAGGGAAGGTTTGATATTATCACCAGATGTGCAGCTACATGAAGCCCTATGCCCACATAAATGTTTATGTTTAAGTATCTTTTAGGCTGGATTATCATGCTTATTGGGAGGATGACTTTGCTTGATGTTTTATCATTGTGAGATTCAAGGTAAATAAATAAATATAATTTTAGGTTGGAAATATGAGTATGTTACAATACTCTTAATAGTGTTGTCAAAACACAGCTTGGGAGGTAGTAGGGATACTTATGCCAGTTCTTTAAAGGGATTTTTTTTTAGTGCTGAAGCCCCATTGTTTTGAATAGGAAATTGAGGTTAAGAAAAGAGTCGTAGCCGTATTTCAGTAGAATTATGTCTGTGTCAGTAAGTTACTGTGTTGGGACTTTCAACTTTGTTCTAAGAAATAGCATTCTTAGAATTCAAAATGATATCCCTAAGATAAATAAGATGGATTTATTTGGACTGAAATGGCTTAACAGTTTTTTTTTTTTTTGCCACTCTACGAAACACTAATTTATATGAAGACCAGATTTTACCAGACAAAGCCTTCCAGAAGTTTCCTGCCAGAACTCAAAGCCAAAAGAGTAAATCCAAGCCTATACATTACAAGTTAATAGTGGCTTATAACATATCTCTTCTGTGGTGATGGAGCTTTAATAGAACTCAAAGTTAATTGTATTGTATTCAGGGTATCGAAAAGCACTGGGGGCTTGTTATATAAGGGCATGGGAAGAAAAACCAGGTTTGCGGAGTTGGTTAGTAAGAGTACATTTTTATGTCTCATTTTTAAACAAGGGGCTGTTTCTGGATGTTTAGGTTATAGGTTCAGGGCCATTACTACATTTTAGGATACAATGCCAACTATGGAAAAAATAACTGGTCACTATCAGCTATGCCCTAGTAACATGTACTTGTTGGTTTCTGCTCTCTTCACTGTGCAGCAAAGTGCTTGTCACAAGACAATGTTTACATTCCACAGTCAGAGCACTGTTGGGTTTTCCCACGGGAATGGGAAGCTGGATGTGACGTTACACTGGTTTCCTGTTTTTCACTGCTCTCTCGGTGTTTCTTCATTCCGAGGAGGAGGACGGTTGCTTCTCTGCTCCCGCAGAGGCAAGATGCATGTTTGTAATTTCTCTACAATGAACTGTAAATAAAGCAACTTAAAGCATGTGGCACGTACTATTCATCATTCCGTTGTGCAAAAGGACTCTGCTATATCAACATTTTGGTTCCGGGCCCAGAAAGACGTAAATCAAACTGAGAAATGCCGGCAGAGGTACAGAGGAACGGACGGCGTTATCTGCTCTGCGCGTCAAGTTTGATTGATGAAGGTATGTGCTCATGCTCCCGGAGCAGCCTGCCAGCTCCTTGTTTATGCTTTATGGCTGGACTTTGAACTTTTAAAGCCGTTTTGCCGCGTAACAGGCAAAGGCTCCAAAAGGCACAAGCTCACAGGCTTGGATGGCTGGGAAAACGAAAGTACTTTTAAAAGTGCTTTTGGCTAAAGCTGCAGGACTGTGACGCAGCTCGTTTTAAGCAGCAGAAATGGCAAACGCAAAGCTGGTTGATGCTTTTGGGATTCCTAAGCTCAATAAGAATAACTACACAGAGTGGGTGCTATATGCAGAGGCAGTTCTGCGGAAAGAAGGTCTGTTTAATGTTATTACAGACAACCCCCCAGCTCCAGTTACAGCTGAATGGAATGATAAGGATTCCAAAGCACGGGGAACGCTTACGTTGATAGTATCCCCAGAAGAGCTCTGTCTGTTGCGTGGAAAGACCACAGCCAAAGAAATTTGGAACTCTTTAAGAGAGGCTCACTTGAGGACAGAAGCTGGTTCCTCAATGTACTATTATGCCAAGCTGCATGGCATGGCTCTTGCTGAAGGTGGAGATGTGCGTAAACACCTGATGGAGATGCAAAATCTGAGACATGAGCTGCAACAGAGAGGACTCAACTTTCCAGAGGCTGTGTATTCCTTCATGATACTACATTCTTTGGGTCCAAGTTGGGAGTCCGTTGCCACTCAGATTGCTGTTCAACCAACTGCTCAGCTCACAGTAGCCTATGTTACTGCCGTGATCCAGAATGAAGCAGATCGCCGGGGTGCTAGCTGCATGGGTATGGGGGAGTCTTCACAGACGTCATCCCAGAGTGCAGTGGAACCACCAGAGGGCGCCAAAGCTTTGAAGGCAGTGAAATGCTACTCGTGTGGACGTCTAGGCCATATGAAGAGGGAATGCAAATATCCCAGGGCCAAGACAGAGCAGCGCAGCGGAAGTTCATCGCGTGGAAAAGGCCAAAGCAAAGGCAAAGGTCCGGTATCCAGGACAACGCAGCACAAGGCAATGGTCTCACGCTTCACTCCAAAGGTTGCAAAGGTCCAGAAGACGTCTAGATCTTTCTTCGTTGTTGATTCAGCAGCTACCCACCACATGTGCAACGATAAGAGACTGTTCGTGTCTTTTACACCGCAGGAAGGTGCGATTCACCAGGCGGATGACCACACGATCCCCAGTCAAGGCTACGGAACTGTTGTTCTTCACAGTTTGGACTTATCGATTCAGGATGTACTTTATGTTCCAGATGCTACACACAATCTTCTAAGTGTGATGCAGCTGAATGAACGGAACATTGACGTTTCCTTCAAGAACAAGAAATGCACCATCACAAAGAAAGACGATTATGTATTGCATGCTGAATGTGTTGATCGTTTGTTTGTTTTGTATTATGATGATGTTGTGCAGGATGATACTTGTTGCATTGCAGGTTCTAACAAAAGTTTGCATGCAGGATGTATTCATGATTTTCACAGGAAATTTGGTCATTTGCATTTTGAGGCAGTATCTAAAATGCCTACCTTGGTTGAAGGTATGACTATTAAACCCTGCAGGTACCACATGAAGTGCAAAGCATGCGCAGCAAACAAGGTGAAAATGGCTGCAAAAGGTAAGGTGTCTAGTAGGCAAGCTACAGAACCATACCAGATTGTTCATGCTGATTTAGTTGGTCCACTATCGCCCTCTTTGGGTGAAAATAGGTTCTTCATGGTTCTCATTGATGCATTTTCCAGGTATATTTACGTGTACAATCTCAAACAGAAATCAGAGGCTTTTCCAAGGTTCAAGGAATTCTGTGCTTGGTTGGAAAATGTGCATGGTAAGAAGATAAACATTCTTTTCACGGATCGCGGGGGAGAATTCACTTCTCAGCAGTTTGAAGCTTTTCTGACTGAGAAAGGAATTCAACACGATTTGTCCAGTCCTCGCTCGCCATGGCAGAATGGACTTTGCGAAAGGGCAAATCAAACATTGCTTCAAGGGTTAAAAACCTTGCTGCATGATGCCAATCTTCCAGAGAGTTATTGGGCCGAAGCTCTCTCATGTTTTCTTTACAGTTACAATCGCAGGTTATCTTCAGCGATTGGTTGTACCCCCTATGAGAAGATGTTTGGCAAGAAACCATACATCAAACACATGAGAATATTTGGTTCTGACATGTGGATTCATTCACCACAAAGCTCCAAGTTAGGCAAGCGTGGTTTGCATGGTATCTTTCTAGGTTATCAGAAAGGTTCTTACAGAATAATGATGACTGACTCCAAGACAATTAGGCTCACAAGAAGTGTTGAGTACAATGCCAAGTGGGGGGAGAACGTGGGAATTTTTCAATGTTATCCTGATGACAGTGATGAGACTGAGGATAAGCAACAACAACCCACACCCACTGATGAAGGTTCTGATTCTGAGTCTGAAACTGAATCGGATAATTCAGAGGATTTCAAGAGTGCGAAAGCCTCTATGCGACCCTCTGAAAGCTCTGATCAGGAATTGGAAGAACCATTGTTCACAATAGGTCACTTTTCTCCCAAGAAGGAAGAGGAGAGTGTTGAAGACCAAAGGCTAATTCGCAGGTCACAAAGAGCCACAAAAGGCAGACCTCCAAAGAGATTTGCTGATGAATATGCTAAGACAGCAGTAGCAGCTGTTAAAAGCTCCAAGAAGGTATTTGAACCTTCAAGTTTCCAAGAAATCCAGGATTTGGATTCTAAGGAAGCTGAGCCATGGTTAAATGCCATGAAGGCTGAGCTTGATTCCTTAGAAAGGAACAAAACTTGGGAACTAGTTCCAGTAGTTCCAGGAATGAAACTGCTTGGAAGCAAATGGGTCTTCAAAGCGAAGACTGATCAAAATGGCAAGATAGTCAGACACAAAGCCAGATTGGTAGCCAGAGGTTTTGCACAGGTACCAGGTGAAGACTATCACGAGACCTACTCACCCACGGTGAGATATGAGAGCATTAGGCTTATGCTCAAGCTAGCTGCAGAGGAGAATCTACACATTAGTCACCACGATGTAAATACAGCGTTTTTGTACGGATCTCTAGGTGAATCACTTTATATGCTTCCACCTGATGGCGTACAGGTAAAACAGGGATATGTTTGTGCTCTAAAAAAGTCCCTTTATGGTCTCAAACAAAGTGCACGGTGTTGGCACACAAAACTCACTGAAGCATTGTTTTCTCTAGGTTTTAAGCAAGGGAAAGCTGATCCATGTGTATTTGTCAAAGAGGAGGGGCAAAAGAAACTGTACTGTTTGTTTTATGTTGATGATATTTTATTCTTTTGGAAAGATGTCACAATGTACAATAACGCCCTAGCTCAAATGAAAGAGCACTTTGACATGAAAGATCTTGGTGAGGTAAACAACTACCTATCTCTGGAAATAGAGAAAGATCAAAGTGGTAACATTCTAGTACACCAGTCACGGAAAATTGCTGATGTGTTAAGCAAACTGAACCTGATGGATGCTAACTCTGTAGACACACCGATGACAACAGGTTATCAGGTAGAAGACACTGAAGAAGCATTTTCTGACACTACACTGTACAGAAGTGTGTTAGGCAAGCTAAACTTCATTGCCAGATGTTCAAGACCTGACATTGCTGTTAGCTGTAATTTGCTAAGCAGACAAGTTAACAATCCTACTGTTAAGGATTGGAAAGCTCTGAAACGCATAGCACGCTATTTGAAAGGCACTATGCATTACAGACTGAGATTTAACAATCAGAAGTCTGGTGGTCTTGAGATTTTTGCAGATGCAAGTTTTGGAAGTGACACTACAGACAGGAAAAGTACGTCTGGAGTTTGCTACATGTACAATCAGGGTCTTTTTGATTGGTCATGCAAGAAGCAAACAACAATTAGCTTAAGTACTTGTGAAGCTGAACTGAATGCATTGTCTTATTCACTTAAGGATTGTGAATGGTTATTACAATTGTGCAAAGACATGAAAATTCCTGTCAAATGTCCAATCCAGGTTTACCAGGACAACAAAGCATGTTTGGCTTTGCTGAATTCGGAAGGTTGTAAGCAAAGCACGAAACACTTACAATTGAAGGTGCAACATGCTAGGGAACATATTCAGAAGGGACTCGTAACGGTGTCCTATATGCCAGGTAATGAAATTCCTGCTGATGTATTGTCCAAGATTGTATCAAGGGATCAACACTGTACCTATGTACAGAAGTTGGGTTTGTACTGATATTGTACGAACACGCTGCCCAGTGATGTTCACAGAAAGGGGGAGGATGTTGGTTTCTGCTCTCTTCACTGTGCAGCAAAGTGCTTGTCACAAGACAATGTTTACATTCCACAGTCAGAGCACTGTTGGGTTTTCCCACGGGAATGGGAAGCTGGATGTGACGTTACACTGGTTTCCTGTTTTTCACTGCTCTCTCGGTGTTTCTTCATTCCGAGGAGGAGGACGGTTGCTTCTCTGCTCCCGCAGAGGCAAGATGCATGTTTGTAATTTCTCTACAATGAACTGTAAATAAAGCAACTTAAAGCATGTGGCACGTACTATTCATCATTCCGTTGTGCAAAAGGACTCTGCTATATCAACAGTACTATTAATTCATTTAAGATATTTCTACACAGCTTAATAACCGAATACTCTTAAGCGGGTGTGCATAAAAATTATAAAAATCAGCTACAAATAGTTCAACATGCAGCTGCCAGCGTATTAGAATGTACTGTATGGAGCATATAATTAGGATGCGACATCTTGGTTTTCCACTGGCTTACAAGTCAAAGTGCTGGTTTTGACCTTCAAGTCTTTAAATGAACTGGGAACAGGATATCTTTCCTCTTCTGATACCAACCTAAAAATTGTCTCTGGCTCACGCTCTGGCTCATTGGCCTTTTCATGTGCTCCATGAATAGGTAGCAACCCTTCACGGTCACACACACACACACACACTTCTTGTGGCACAGCCAGGCTAACGGGTGGAGGCAACATGTTGCCATGTATAGTGTGATTACCAGATGTCCCCATTTCCCAGGGAAAGTCCACCGTATTTACAAATCTGTCCCCGGACAAAATCCATCCCCGAATTTCATTTAATGTCCCCGGATTTATATTTTAAGTGTTGTAGATTTATTCGTAGGGAATGAATATTGCATGATTGGTTCAACGGCACAAGACACATCATATGGGGACTTCTGGCGAGGCAAAATGGAGGGTGCCACGGCAGTGAGCAGCTCCTGAAGCCAGCCAGAGCCAACTGCGGATTCTTTGAAAAAAAATCTGGTAACCTTAATGTATAGAATCAGAGCGTTGGCACAACTAGCTTTGTTTCATCAACACTGATTATATAGCAGCTCTTTGGGGTTTCAGGAAGATGTCTTTCGCAGCTGTACCTGGTGATGCTGAGACACTGAACCTGGGACCTTCTGTATGCAAAATTTTCCCCATGGTTCCTTCCCAAAGGAAAGTAAGATCATAGGAGGCCTTGATAGGTCTCATTCACAGTTTGTGAGGACCTCCCAAGAACATTGTGTGTGTGTGCACACGTGTGCATGTGCACGCAATACGACATATGCTAGAAGGGTTACTGACAAAAATAGTGATTTCCTTTGTGATTGTGTTGTATAAACTAGGAAGTGAATCATATATGAAAGACTTCCAGATGCTAATAATTTCTGTTCCAATGCACTCAGTATGGGGTAAATCACATAGCAAAGTGGGAACCATCACCTGAAAGTTAGACCTTGCATTCATTCTCCTGTGGGCATGTTTGCTTTGCTTGGGTTTTGATACCAGAGTGGTATAATTACATTAAAGGGAGAAGAATCGCAATGATATAGGTTTTGAGCAACCATGCCAGATTAATCAAAATGGATTTAATAGTTACAAAAATATTGAGTGAAACATCAACAAACAATGGATTCGATCCAAAAGTTATCTTCTTGTAATGGAAAGATCCTCTTGCAGGAAAGAAGTTTCCTCTTGTGGAAAAGCCTCTTCGTATCAAATGGCAATAATAATGGAGTGGGCCTCATAGGCCACCTGGTTTAGTGCTATGCTGAAACACACCATTCAGTTTCTCAAAAGATTTCCTCCCCTGTGAAAGAGGCCCTTACTTCTGTCCTTCATTCTTAGGGGTCTTCCACATTTCTTTTGAATTTCTTCAGAATGTTGTGTAGACTTGAGCATTCTTTATTGTTGTGCAGTGACCATGAGTGGTGTAGTTTTTCTTTTCTGTGAACATTTCTGTTGCCTTTCCAGCTGCCCAATTTGAAAAAACCCCACAGGAGGGGTTACCTCACCATGCTGCCCCCTGAATTTCAGCTGAAGCACAGTAATCTGGGGAGGCTGGTGCTGGGCATTTAAGATCAGTGAACGTATGTTATTTTCAAGGGGAATCCTTCCTTTTACCTTTTGAGAAAATATTTCTGCTTTTGAAAAAAGGTGCACAGTAGGCTGCCTCCCTACCTTCTTTAAAGGAAAGATCATCTGAGGACTTCATGGTGTTTCAGGAAATGTAGGCACCCAGGAAGGCTGCAGAGTGCAGACCTCTGGAGAGTTGATCGCAGAATAAAAGAAAGGACACTTGCAATGTCTTTGTTACTTCGAATGGAAGGCAAGCATAACAAAAACCCTGCACCTCATCCATGAGAATTTATCCAAATTTTCTCTCTCCTTTGTTGATTTTTGAATGCAAGTTTTGTCCATTAATTAAAAAGAAATGCGGGAGAAATATTTGGCACAGCATTGATCTAGTTCAACCTACTGCTTGATGCAGGAAATTCAGAGCTGGAGCACCCCCAAAAGATGACTGCCCAGCCTCTGCTAGAAGGCTTTCAGTGAGTCAGGGTCTACAATCCTTGTGGGAAGTTCGTTCCATTGTCATAGTACTTCTACCATTTAGAAATTCAACCAAAATTTATCTTTCTAAAAGTCTTCTGGAATTAAATATTTTGAAACAACGTTGAGCTGTTGAGCTTTAATTAAAGAACTATGGAATTTAATTGATGCAATAACTGAATAGCAATAACTGGAATATATACATAGCGAAACAGTTAAGGAAACAGATATTTATATGTGTGTATATATATCTGTTTCTCTTCTTGTCTCCAGTTTGTATACTTAACGATCCCTAATAGCAATTATAAGAGGTTGACTAATCAAAGACATTATTTACAACAACAATAATAATGGCAACAAAAGCATGAGTAGATGATATAGATAGATACTTGAATGTGTTTAGCTATCAGGGCGTAGGATCTCATTACTTGTGTGTTACAGTTGTGTAATTATAAACCAATTAGTTCTGCAAAGGAAAATTGAAACATTATTTTCAGCGTCAGCTTGTGGAAAGAGGACCACAGTGAACTCATAACTCTACTAATTCTGTGAATTCAGACAAAAGCCAAATTCAAATAGATCAGTCTTGTGATGTGTGCAATACAAAACTCAAACTACATCAAAATTGCCTATGTTTTCAAGTAACAATTTCATATGCAGGATCTGTGCCAAGGCTTTGTTGAACTGTTTCTTGCTTTCCACATCTCTTTTTCATCCCACCTACCGGCAATCTACAAACCACTTAAAACCTATGTATTTTACCTTATATTGATTTTTTTAAGCCAATGTTAAAGTGCCCAATTGAATTAATTTGGTTTTGAATTGATGTGATGAAAATGATGTTAGTATTCAAAGTACTTAAACAATAAGGTTATTTGTCAATAGTGATGTGCAATTTATTTATTATGTGTATGTACCGCCTTTTCTCCCTGGAGACCAAGGTCATGTACATGATCCTCTTCCTCTTTTTCTCCTCATAACAAATATGCAAAGTAGGTTAAGTTGACAGTTGACGATTTGCTCAAGGTCTGCCAGTGAACTACATCATTGAATGGCAATTTGAACCCAGGTCTCCCCACACCTTGCCCAACATTTGTGCATCTGCCTAGAGAGTCTTGAAAGGGTGAGATAGAATTGATCCTAGGTGTCTCTATCCAACAACCTAGCCACTAGACCCAATTGAGTCTATAGAATGATTAAACTGGATTTTTTTTTTTAAAAAATAGAGCAAAATACAGCTTGAATCTAATGTTTAATACACTGATGTTTGATGATGATCAAAATGATTTAGAGAAATGTAGCTTCTTGGGGGAAAGAGTGGTGTGGTCTAACACTAAAAGAGGTGCATATAGAAAAGGAGGTGGCTTTGGTAAGCAAAATAGTTATTCAGTAATGCCCTAGATTCTTGAGTAAGTTAGCTTTACTCATTAAGAATTGAAAATGTGTCATCAAAATAATTTCAGAATCAGGCTGTAAGCCTACAAGTGAATACGATAATTTTTTCAATCCACTTATCCATATAAATTAAACCACTACTAGAGTCAACAAGCATACTGCAATGTGTGGATTTTAATATAAATACCAGTAGGATCACATTACTAATGTTGTGCTTTTTCTGTGTCTGCGGAATTGAATTCAAAGGTAATAAATTGCCTTAAGTGTTGGCCTACTTCTTAGGTCATTATTTCTTTAGTACATCAAACAGAGTAAACACACCACAATTTGGTGTAGTATAATATGTTTTCTAAAAATCCAAACAAGGAACCATTTATTGAACAGTTGCTGAAGGCCAGCTGTGGATCCCTCATAATCACAGTAAAAAAAAAAAAATGGACACAGTGAATTAGCAAACATCTGTTTTATTTAGGAAAGCAAAATTGTATGCCATGAAAGTGGGCAGCTTGTATTTATATGTGAACTGTTTGGTAATTAAATGGTTACCACATTTGTGTTAAAATAAGTTTAGACAGTTGTTGCCTCAACTCCAACAAAAAGCTAATTAGATTTTCAAACTAAATAAGAATTAATCTGGTTGAGGTTAACCCAACCTGTTAATATTGTTGGGGAAGCATCGCTTTAAAAGTATCTGTGTCTGGATTTGTTTCAGTACAAACCACAGAAGAAAGAAAGAAATGTAAATTGCAGAATGTAAGGGAAGGAGGGGTCAAAGAGAGACAGATGAATTTTAAACTTTAGATCAGATAACCAAAATATAGCATCACAAAATTTGGAAATGTGTGAATTTTGACGGATAGCAGCATGCTAGCGTGCTCTGGTCCATGGGGTCATGAAGAGTCGGAGACGACTAAATGACTAAACAACAACAGGAGCATTTTGTTTTAGGAAGTGTAAAGTAGGTAAGTTCACATTAAAATGTAAGCTGAACTAAATTTCCATCCCTAATTGTAACACACACACACCAACCACAGGTATACAAACTGAATTGGTTTTCTGTTCTAGTTCATTGCTGGGTGCTCTGACGCTCATGCTAAGTTCCATTGACCTGTAGCCTGGTGGACATCCTTCCCTCTACCTTCACAATTGCTTTCTTTCACAAACTTTGCTGCTACACCTCCCAAGATGGCTTCACTTTTTTTTTTTTTTTTTGCCCCTTAACAACAGGCACACCAGAAAAGAAACTATTCACTTCTCCCTCCCAAGTTACATCCTTTACCATTTCCTAGCTGAGAGGTTCTAGGAATTAAAGTTTCATCTCTTGGCAGCAAACATCAGAGGACTAACTTACTTCATACCTTTCCCAGTGGGCATGTTTTGTAATTAAATATGACATATGTGAGTAAGCCTTGTTTGTGAACTGCCATGTCCACTAACATCAGTACAATGAAGTATTTAGCATTTGCTGTTCAGTTGGATTATTTTCTTCCCACCTGTCAAGACTATACACTATGGTTTGCTTTATTATGTCTTGACTAACGGTGTAGCAAATACTTTCCCCTACAGTAGATTAACTGAAAGGATGTCTGTCTTACTTAACGTTGCCCTAATATAGTGGGGGCATAAAGGTTTCTGTACAATAACCTTAGCTGGAGGAGAACGGGTACTATACATGCAGTTCTGGCCTGATTCAACTGGCAGGGTGTGCATGTAATATCACGGGTTAGTTGTTTAAGTGGCGGGAAGAAGGGACTGGATTTAGTCATTCTCTCCATCAGTTAACTGACCACTGCAATTGCTAATTAATGTCATGGCTCATCCCAGATAAGGAAGACACACATCTAATAGTTAGCACTTTATTGGCAAGAGAAGAATTTACAGCAGCTTCCACATTGCTCCAGATACACACACATAAACATGCTTCCATCTTCTAGGCAGCTGTCCATAGGTCTGGGCACTATGGAACAGTTGCATCAACAGTTGGGCCCCTCCCCTCCCCTGGTTTATATCTCCTCCTCTGATAAATTGTGTGCCTGCAACCTGAGACTTCTGCACAGACGTCCACTGCTCTTCCCTTTCGAACCCCCTCCTGGTTCTAGGAGACAGTGAGGTGGGGGGAGATGAGGAATCTATGGACCCATCCCTTGCCTGAATTCCCTTTTCTTCCTCTGTTATATGTTGTGTGCCTTCCTCTGCCTTGGACTGCCCCTGGTTCCTGCCTTGCAGGTGGTGTGACACCCCATAAATCACTAGTCCCCTTTTCTGCGTCACTACCCTGGTCCCTTGTCTCCACCCCACACTCTTTGAAGCCGTGCTGGTCCCTGACAATTAATCTGACTTGAGTTCAGGTGCCTTGGGACCTATGGGCTACTGTTTTTTTGAAGAATTCTCTCTTTTTGCCCTTCAGACAGTGTCTGGCTGGAATGTCTCAAGGACGAAACTATAATTAATTAATTAATTAATTAATTAATTAAATTTGTGAATTGCCTTCCATGTATGTGCCCCAGGGCATTTAATAGACATGTTCTTAAACATTATCATTAACGTGTCATTACAAACAGTAAAAGAGAACCTTTTAAGAGCAGCACAACTGAGTACAAGAAAAGCTGATCAAAGCAAAAATGCCTTCGATTGTTTACAGGAAGCATAGATAGAAGCGACCTGTGGTAACTCAGTGGGACTATTGTTACACAGAACAGGGCCAGCCACAATGAAAGCTCTCTTCCAAGTTGCTGTGGAGTGGGTTTCTGTCATCTTAGTGAGTCTTCCTCTTCCTCATTCAGAGAAAGAGAAAAAATCATGTCATGTATTCTAGACTCTTGTACATTTGGTAAACTTCTCATGTTTAGGTCTTACCATTACAATCAAAGGTACAAGTTATTCAGGTCATATGGTTACCCCCTGCGACAGATTTTTGCCCCTTCACTTGATTTGATTTGAGTTTCTACTGAAATGAGGCTGCATTTTAGTGTTGTATTTTAATCTTGTTTTTAAGTTGTATTTTAATCAATTGTTTTTATACCTGGTGTTAGCCGCCCTGAGCCCAGTCTTGACTGGGGAGGGTGGGGTATAATTTATTTATTAATAATAATAATAATAATAATAATAATAATAATAATAATAATAATAATTAATAATAATAATAATAATTTAACAAATCAACAACCTATTGCCCAAGCCACACTTTATGGAGACGAACACAGATTTCCACTAAGTGTGAATCTGCACATAATATACATCAGTAGGAGGAGGTTTTTATTGGAAGCCTCCTGTAGTTATTGTTCAAAGGGACCACTGGATCTGAACTGAGATCTAAAGCTAATCTGTGGGGCTGGGTGAATGATGAGTCAGTTTAAGCAATGCTTGTCTCTGGTTGGGATCATTTTGACAGCTAGTGTCGTTTTCTTTTTCTTCTGACACTCAACACCACAATTAACAGTTGTGTGATGTGTCACTGCCTGAACAGTGATTATTTGCAGTAACACACTGCTGGGAAGCATCAGCTGTCAAGCCTGCTGTTTTCTGCTGTTGCAACATGATGTTTGAGCACCTTCCTGTGGTGTTCTGCCGGAACTGCAAGACAGACAGTTACCTGAGTCATCCTAAAATGGTGAATAGATTACAAAGAGCAGATCCTCTGAAGAGCAGAATAAAGAGTTCGTTCTACAAAATGGATGTACTCACGCTCCAGTTTTATGATATATTTCTCTGTAGCAAATCCTCAACAACACCTATTAAATGTCATTGTTTATGTTGTATTTTGGTTGAGCGAGAGAGAGAGAGATGTCATCATCAGCATAAACATTCTTGGGGTGGCTTACTGTACTACAAATGTAGCAAGATAGTGTTATTTGGCTGTAGTTTGGCTGTAAATATACTGATAGCATATTGGCTGTAAAAATCCTTAAATGCCTGTCAGTAATTCATGAAAAGGAAAGCTGCAAGCTACCATAAATATTATTGCATTTACCGAGATCTCATTGTTTTCATACTGTATATCTGAGAAAATTTGGTCCCAGGTATGTCAGCCTTGCTGCTAGCAGTTGTGATTGTTAAATTCTGGCCAGGTTTATGGGATTATATTCAATATTAGTAGTACTCAGAGTAGACCCATTGAAATTAATTGGCAAGTTTGTCATGTCCATCAGTTTCAAAGGGTCCTGTGAAGTAGGACTAACATTGCATGTGGCCCTAACACAACCTTGATGCCGGTAGTTTAAAACATTCATTGATTTAAATGATTCAGTACTTTTCTCCCTGTGGCTTGGAGATAGATAGGGACTTCAAAGGTTGTTCATGATTGCTACACTGAAGATTTCAGCTACTTACTTTTTTTATAAAAAAAAATATCACGACTGCTGAGAATCTATTTAATTATCTTGTATTTTAAGTGGAACTGCTGGGATCCTACATAATGTGAATACTGGAGAGCAAAAGGCACACTGAACTTGCCATTTGCTCAGCAAGGGCTTGAAAAGCAGAGTTTATGAATTACAGGGTACAAAGTATTCTGTTAAAAAACATGAACTGTGTCACAATTTGAAACAGATACATTTTGTGGCCTGCCTGTGTCTTTTCCCCTCTTATGTGGCTGGCTTAACATCTCAAAAAGCTTTCGTGTTTTCTTAAGGATGAATGAAAAGTGAGACAGCCCCCCTTCTGTTTCCTGCAATTGGTTTATGCAGCTATATACCTGGGACGCTATAGGGGGACGCGGGTGGCGCTGTGGGTAAAATCTCAGCGCCTAGGACTTGCCGATCGCATGGTCGGCGGTTCGAATCCCCGCAACGGGGTGCGCTCCCGTCGTTCGGTCCCAGCGCCTGCCAACCTAGCAGTTCAAAAGCACCTCCGGGTGCAAGTAGATAAATAGGGACCGCTTTCCAGCAGGAAGGTAAACGGCGTTCTGTGTGTTGCGCTGGCTCGCCAGATGCAGCTTGTCACGCTGGCCACATGCCCCGGAAATGTCTGCGGACAGCGCTGGCTCCCGGCCTATAGAGTGAGATGAGCGCACAACCCTAGAGTCTGGCAAGACTGGCCCGTATGGGCAGGGGTACCTTTACCTTTACCTTTATACCTGGGATGCATCTGATCTTATAATACAAGGCTTCACTTAAGCAGAGCTCAGTGCTTTACACTTGTTCTTTGCTTAGGGATTTTATTATTTTAATATGTGGCCCCAACCAACACATGTTTTACTGGAAGTCCCATGAGTAAGTGTGTATAGGATTGTAAACTTAATGTAATTTGTGTGTGTGTGTGTGTGTGTGTGTGTGTGTCTGTATCTATTATATATTTTGGAAAGTTGCTTATATCTTCACTATGCATTTAGGCATCTCTTAAACGTTATGGCCAAATTTTGCATGATGATTTCAGAGATCAAGGAGCAAGTTTTCATCTGTGTCTGGCTACAGTTGGACATAATTTTGAATCAAGAAGGTGGATTGCACTTTTCAAAACTGCACTGCTTTTAATCACTACTTTCTAAACTGCAGTCAACCAGGCAAACAATAATTCCACAAGGCACTGGAAACTTGTCTTTAGAAAAAGCTTTCTAATGATGGCTCAAGGAGCAACTCTTTCCTTCGTCCTTTTCCCACTGCTGTTGTAGGAAGGCCTGTTATGGGGAAATAGAAGGCTTGGACTTTCAGAATTGTGGGCTTGCAGGAAGGAGAGGCTTGAGTCAGAGCTGTGGAATACAGGAAAATACCCCAGAGCCAGGTAGACTGCAGTTGCTTAGGCAAAGTCTCAGCCCAAACAGGAATTTTCTTATACCTTCTCCTGCCAGGTAGGGCCTAGTGGCCTGCCTAAAGAGGCAGCTGTAGTCCTAAGCAGGAGAATACTCCTGTGCTGCCCAGTGAGGTGCTCCAAACTGCAGTTCTGGGCCTCACCAGAGAGGGAACTGCACAGATAGCTGAGGTTTCCAGTTGGGGATCTTGGCAATATATAGTTGTTACAATCCTCTGAGAGATAAGTCACCATTATCCCCAATGTTCAGATGTTTAAGGCAGACACCAAAGGTATAGTGCACTGAGCTGGGATTTGGCTCCAAATTGCCCAAGCTGAAAGCTCAAACCAGTGTACCACTACAGAAACTGGCATGTTTGTTTCCAATAATAAAAGACTGACTTGAAGTGTCTGAATAATCCCATAAGGATTTAAGAGCTTGCCTTTTTAATCAATTCACTTCAAGCATGCATGTGAGTCCCCTGAGCTTGCACCAATCTTTCATTGGGAAGGGCATTGTGATAGATGGGAAGAAAACGAGTCTATTGCCTGATGTGAATTGACTCAAAAAGTGCTACAAAAATGTTTAAACTTCTGCACGATATAAGCAGAAGCCAGTCTGTATAACAAAGAGGGCTTTTCAGAGTTGTATCATCAGGTAGCTTTCTGTTCCACTGTGATTTGGCAGGTCTCTCTTGTAAATAAGGTGGAAGAGGCCAGCTGTGAGACTGTAATGTATCTTTGCTTCCTGAACTTTATGGCTGGGGTGTGAGGGAGAGAGAAATCGTCTCTGAGTTCTTACGAATGTGACTCTCAGAGGTTGTGGAAGGGTCAGAGTATCAGGCAGCCAAAGGTTGGTAGGTGCTTGGCAGCTAGGTCTGTCGAGCCTCTCGCTGGCTGCCAATGCTAATGGAACAGAAAGGAGATCCAAGCTTTGCTCACTGTGGAAAATGAACAACTTTCCTGTATTCACGTAGCTCTGCAAGCTGGCTGAAGCTTATACTTGGCTGTACAATGTTGGAACAGCGGTGGAACAGCCCAATAAACTAGTTTGCCTCATGAAAGCTATCCTTGCATTAGCCAAGAATGGATGCTGTTGTAAAAATCAGAAAGTGTGGAGGTTTTCTTGTGTTGTCATTGGCTTAATACCCAAATTTAAGCTCACAGTGTTTTTTTTATGCTGTCTGGTGTGCTGTGTGCTGTACAGTGTGCCTGTAACCATTTACCTCTCCCTGCATATAGCCTACTATTGTACATACTGAGCATATCTCTATTGCAACGTTCCTTTCAATTACAGGGGGGTAATTGGTACCATCTTGAGCTATTAAGTACATCAAACAAATGGGGAACAAGTACGAAACCTATAGCCTCAAACACACACACACACACACACACACTTAAGGTTCCCCCACCCCAGTGAGAAAGAAGCCCTCCTGAGAAATGTCTTCACTGCATACACTAAAAGCAAAGAGAAGGAAGCAGGAGCCCTGAACCCAGTATTCTGGCCACAGTGGTCCCAGTCCCAAACCCCATGCTTTAGCAGAAGCACTTAAATGCACACAGCTGCATGGAGTCTGCAACTTCGCATGATCGACTTGGAGACCACATGGAATGCCTATCTCTGCGTATGCAGCTGTATGCTCAGTCCTGTGACAGCAATTTGTAATTTAACTGTTTTTCCTGCTGGATTTTAAAATGTTGTAACACGCTCTGGAACCTGCTGGTGAAGCGTGGCTAATAAATTTAACAGCAGCAACTATGAGAATAATGCAGGCCTCCCTTTCAGACAGCCCAGCAAATGCTCTATGCACATGGAAACAACTTCTGAACAGGGTTTCTGGTCCATTATTCATCAGGTACATCCTCTTTGTTGCCTAAGGCTCTATGGATCACATCATGACTTTCTAAGAGATCATTATCACTTTTAGGTAAAGGTAAAGGGACCCCTGACCATTAGGTCTAGTCGTGGATGACTCTGAGGTTGCGGTGCTCATCTCGCTTTATTGGCCGTGGGAGCCGGCGTACAGCTTCCGCGTCATGTGGCCAGCATGACTAAGCCGTTTCTGGCAAACCAGAGCAGCACACGGAAATGCCGTTTACCCTCCCGCCGGAGCGGTACCTATTTATCTACTTGCACTTTGACGTGCTTTCGAACTGCTAGGTTGGCAGGAGCAGGGACTGAGCAACGGGAGCTCACCCCGTCATGGAGATTTGAACCGCCGACATTCCGAAGAGCAAGCCCTAGGCCCTGTGGTTTAACCCACAGCACCACCCACGTCCCATTATCATTTTTAACAACTGAGAAATCAGCAGTTTATTTATTCATTTAAATTTTTATACTGCCCTTTATCCACAGATCTCTGGGTGGTTCACCACATAAATTTAGAGGGATATGTGCTCTATGCATTAATGCAGCAGCCCTCAAACTAGATATTGTCCATATCTTGGCAGATAAAGCTCATCGCTTGGGATCCTTCTATTTTTCATTTTTATTTTTGCTTCTTTGCATTCAGGGATCCCCCTCCCAAGTGTTATTTCAAATCTTGTTCAATTTTGCTGTGTGTAAAATTTATATCTATATTTGAGCATTATAAAGTATAATATAATTTCCTTTGCTCGTCTGATGACAAGTACTTCAAGAATCCTAACATGAAGAATAGATAGATAATAACACAAGGAAGTTGCTTCCTTGCTCAAGTTGTCCTATCCTGTCTAGTGTTTCACATTGCAAGCAGTTAAGCTGTCCTTCACACACACACACATTGGGACCACACAGATGCAGAATTTATTCTTTTACATCTTGTTGAGATTATTCTCTTAAGGCTCAGATGATTCCAGCTCCTGGTATGTAGTGCAACCAATTTGTGTTGAATGCAGTTGTTTTATATATAAAAAACAAAACAGTGGGCAAAGAGGGGGAACTTTTTAAGGAAATGAGTAAGGCTGCAGTTTGTTCCAGGGATCAGTTACTGAGAAGCATTAGCAAAGTTGAGCACAGTGACTAATGCTCTGCATGTTTTTCATTTAGATGTGACGCTTGACACAGTCTGTCAGTGTAAACTTTCTAATAGCGAAAAATAATTGAAAGCTGAATGAACAAATAAACAAGACAACAAGTTTTGCATGTGATGATGCCTTCCCTACTTTTACTGATAAGACATGGTCTCTTACAAGATTCTCACAATTCTCACAAGAATTGCCACCCCGTCAAAATCAAAATGACTCTAATAAATGGCTGACTTGCTTCCTTTTTATGTCGTTTGCATGCTGGATGTGGGAGTGAAGATTTGAGTTTATTTATGTGCTGGCTTGCAAGGAATTTGTTTCAAAATAGAATAGTGCAAGAGCTGACTGGAAGAATGTACAAAGCCATGCTCTCTCTTTGGTTTGCCCTGTTGCTTCCTACAGCATAACTGGAAATTGAAACATAAAACTGTGCGGCTTAAAAGCATTAGATAATTATCAGCTGTTGTAGCTGTGATAGTTCTATTTTAAAACAGAAGCTCATAATGGAAAATGCAGATTAAACAAATACCACACATCTGGAATGCAAATGACAGAGGGAAGGGGAGTCAGCAGTAAAACATTAGAAATATGCACACGAGGCATTGCAGAACTGCAAACAGGTGCTTTTTTAAACTAAAAATAATCTGTATATTGTAAACACTTTAAGAAAAGAAAATGTCTGGAATGAATATGTGAAGCATAAAAGTAAGCAGAAAGGATGTGTGCACTGACGTATTAGGCACGTGAACTTTTTGCTACTTTGTACACCTCTTTCCTTGTTTATTGCTCCATTCAGTTCCCATCACTTCATTGTGTGAATGGCTGGTGAGAAAAGAAGTATCCAGCGCTCATCCTTGTCTGCTCTTTCCTTGCAAGATCCTTCCCTGGGGACTACCCCACTTTAGAGAATTTACTGTGCTTTTGAGTTAATTAGTTAAATGTGTGGCTACTGTTTCTGTGTCTGCTGACTCCAAACTCCTCTCTGCAACATGACTTCAGTGGGAGCCACCTGCTGGCAGAAATCTGAGTTCCCAATGCATTGGCTGCCCACTGGCTTTGAAAGAGGATTAGAGAAACAGTTGAAGGAAGGGTTCTTATCTAGAACAAGACTTTGAACTGGTTATTCTTTTAAATTATTTTTCGTTTTGTTTTTGTTTTAGTTGTGCAACTCCGCAGTTCAGTATTATGGATTTTGAAAGTGGAATTTATATTTTATTTCTTACACCAATTTCCTTTTGCTCGAAATTGTAGCCCACTTAGAGGTTTCTGTTGAAATATGAAGTGGTATATAAGCAAGCAATATAAATTTGTCAAAGTCCAGTTAGTCTGGAGGTGCAAACCCTTTGTTTGGCTAACTATCAATCATGGTAGAAGAATAGCCTCCCCAGCGCATTATTTTCCATATTTTGAGAAAGAAGAGGAGAAGTGGCAGCTGTGGTCTTAAAAAAATTCTGCTTGTTTGTCTGTCTGTCTGTTACGTTGCCTATATTCAGCACTTTTCTTCTAGAAAAAGGGGGACGTACTCACCGTGAAGCTGTTACAATGAGTGTTTTTAACCCATGCTGTTCTTCTAGAAAAAAGGTGCCGGTACTGTGTATACTTGAGTACCCCCAGAAAAATGTTATTCCAGCCTCATGGGTCATCTTGAAGTGTGGATACCAGAACTGAGCACAAAATTCCCAGTGCAGTCTCACTGTAGATTCATTTACCACCAGTCTAATAGTTGGCAGCTTTATTTCCAACCCCTTTCTTATTGACATAGATTTAACCGTTTTCACTCCTGACATGGAGGTCAATGTTTTTTGTTGCAGTGTCTACCATGACTCTAAAATCTCTGTCCTTGACAGGCACCACCAGTTCAAAAGTGTGAAGTTGGGATATCCAGAAACTGATAACCTTATTCAGCAGTCTTTGGACTCAAAACCTTTTTGAAAATCTAAGCACACAATGTCAACCGGACCACCCCTTACTCATACGCCTATTGACACTCATTGTCATTTCCTGTTCAGTCTCTCTCTTGTCCAACCTGCCAACTGACTTCCGCCGTTAACATCTTTGGTTTAACTGTCAACACAGCATATTTTCAAAATATATGCAGTTCTTTCAACAGTGTGACCTCTATGTACGTTTTGCAGCCCTGTATAGGCATTTCAGCACATTTAAGGAAAGGTGACAGGACAAATGAAACTGTCTCACCGCAGCAACCAATTGTATGACTGTTGCATCCAGTGAACAAGAAACATTGTCACCCACAGGGTTGCGAATGACAAACCCAATGAATTTGTACCAAGCGCACCATGCAACACAATTTGCCCTTCGTTTCCTTTTCATTTGCTCCTGGATAAGCTGTACTCTTTATGTACTCATGGCTCTTTCAGTAAACTCTTCCAAGTTATTGGGGGAGGTCTCCTTAAAGATAACTTGGTTGCCTAAACAGACCATGTGGTAATGATAACTTATTGCATTAATATACATCTGGTGTGCAGGAAGATACTGGGAATATATCGATCTATTAAACAATGACACAGGGAAAATACACCACAGTGCTTAAAACAGCACCACTCAGCATAGTTTTCAGTCTAAGTATATTGAAGTGAATCAGATCAGACTAAGAGTAAATTTTGACATAAGTTTCCTTGGCATTCCTAAAGGGGCTTTTGCATGGTCACAGTGACTGCGGTGTTTCATTGTGCAATAAAATGATTCATTCATGGTTAAAAAAAAATGGCACGGGGACAGAATTTTTAAAAAGGTTGTTTTTTTCTTCTGACTCCTTAAACTGGAATGTACGTTAGAGCTCTGCTCATCTGTAAGCCAACATTTGTCTTAAGAATTTTTATTGTCTCTCTTTCTCTCCCCATTTCTCCCACTCCCTCTATTCTGCAGATATACACTGACTGGGCAAATCACTATCTAGCAAAATCTGGCCACAAGCGGCTGATCAAGGACTTGCAACAGGACATTGCCGATGGAGTTCTGCTAGCAGAAATCATCCAGATCATTGGTAAGATCTGTGCTCTGAGCCACAGCATGATCTGACTTCTGGCTTAGGAAGGAAAAGGCAATAGAAGTAGAGCCAGCTTAACTGTAAGATGGGTACCAAATAGAGAGCCGTGACTTGGCCTCCAATTTCTCCCAGATTTTGTGTGTGTGTGTGTGTGTGTGTGTGTGTGATAGATATGTTTGTGTCTGCTCCACCATTCTTTTAAGGGCCAGAAAACTGTTTCACACACTTGGCATTGTTTAAAATGAATGCTTCATTAAGCCATATGTCTCCAATGTGTGCATTTTATTAGCTGGAGTGGTTTATACTTTCTGAGATGCCTTGAAACTGTATCCTGATCCCACAAAGACAATTGTGGACGATTTCATGTCAGCAGTCATTTGGCAGGGGCTGGAGAATTGGTAGCAACCTCCTTTTGCACTTCCCCTTTGCATGATTTGTGCATGGGGAAGGAACTGCTGTTAACAAGGCAGATTGTTACTGTGTAGGGTTTCAGTGTGCTTAGAGCAAAGTTCAGGATCTACAAAATTCTTGTATGTCTGTTTACTTTCTTCCTTGTGGTCACATAGTTTATTCTGACTTTTTTTTTAAAACCCTCACTGTTTTCCTTCAGCAAATGAAAAGGTTGAAGATATCAATGGCTGTCCTCGAAGCCAGTCTCAAATGGTAAGAATAAACCAGATTTTTGTGTTATGATGTCACATCTGAGCTTTACTGGATTGTGTACTACTGGCTATTCATTTTGCTTTATATTGATTGTGCTATGCATATTTCCTTTGGCTTTTTGAAAACATAGACTTGGTTTGTTATCTTTGGATAGAAGCAAGTTCAGGGTATAAGGGAGCTGAAAAACACCATTAACATTGACTATTAGATTAATTATGAATGTATTTATTTCAACTTATTACTATGTTACTCAGATTTGTATGGATAATTTCAATTCCAAAGCTGCTTTAAAGACAGAAAATAGCAGAACCAATTTTGAGTGGAGTCTGTGTGTCTGGACTACTGGTTTGAAATAAGGCATTTGCCAACTCTTAATGAATATAAATAGCCTCTCTGCTTGTCCACAATGAAGTCCAGTTAAATAGTCTGAGAAGTATCTCTTGAGACATGTGTAACCTTCTACTGGAAGAGGCTGAGCTAAAACCAGCAAGTACTTGAAAGTCAGGATATATCCCAAGGCAATTAGTTTCCCATCCAGAAGTGGGACTTAAAGTTTGTACTCTTTATTGATTAGCAGTGCCTGTGGCTATAAAGAGAATTCATTGTAGAATGTTGTGGAAACAACACATGGAATCTCCCTTTCCCCAGATCTCTCAGTTACTTTTCTCCTATAGGACTCCTATAGGATTGTTCTAATTACTTAGAGGCATAGTGACACTGTATGTTTTAGCTGCTAATCATCATATCTCTGCTAGATAGTTGAGAAAGGAGGCTGCTAACATTCAGTGTGACACAGGAAGCTGCAGATGCTAAAATTAACTCTTCATTGACAAGCTGCTTGCTGGGGCAAAACTAAGCAGCAGGTGTTGATCATCTTTAAGAGAAAGACGGCTAATTCAAGTTAAGATAATAACTTTTGTGTGTTTCTGCCAGTATGCCCATTAAGAAACAGAAACAAATAGTGAAACGATAAATTCAGGATCTTATTACATAAACATTGCAGTTAAGTTCACTCCTATATGGCACTAGGCAGCTTACATTAAAAATGAAGAAATGCCTGGGAAATAGTGATACGGGGCAGTAAGGAAGGGGCAAGAAGGAAGACCATAATTTTCTAATTCCTGTACATGTCTGCTCAGAAGTCAGCTCCACTGAGTTCAGTGGGACATTCCCAGGCCAGTGTGTATAAGATTGCAGCCTAAGAGTAATCTGACCTATTCCAGGCAGCTCTTAGGGGCATCAGCCAGTGTGAGTGTTGGTTGGTTCAGATTACTACTTCCACATAGTTTCACATGATATCTTGCTTATGTGACATCCCTGTGGTCCCAGAGCTTCCAAGGGACAAAAATGATCTCTGGATGGGTCAACGCCTCCATCCAAGGAGTGCAAGACTCTTTCTAGACAAGCTGCTAAATAGCCATTTGGCTTTACATGGGGCTGCTCTTTAAGAGGGTTTCGAAGCTGCAACTAGGGCAGAATGCAGCAGTGAGCCTGCTTCTGGATGTACAGTCTTAAAAGACTTTTATTGGTTGCCAAATCACTGCTAAGTGGAAATTAAGGTGTTAACACTGACATATAATTCTTTAAATGGCTTGGATCCCAGGTATCTGAACCCCTCCTCCCACGTTGAACCTGTTTGGGTGATAAGATCTGCAGGATAAGATCTCATGCATCATCTGTGGTTTGATGGTGCATGAAAGGGCCTTCTCTGTGTTGGCCCCCAGCTTGGGAAATGACATTCTTCTCATAATGCACCTTACACCATCACTGAGTGCTTTTTTAAACAATTGGTCAATACAGGCCTTTGTTCAAGTGAGTGTCTTCTCTTCTTCTGCATTGCTCTTCTGTACTCTTCTGCTTTGTTAAGTTTGTTACTAGTCAGTTTTGTGGGTTTAAAAAAATATTTTTAATTGATGATTTATACCTGTTTTAACTGTGATATTTTTTGTAACCTGTCCTAGAACTATTTGGCGAAAGGAAGGCAATAAATAAATGACTAGGTGTCCCCCCCCCAAGCATATTGCAATGAGCAAATCTGCCTCTAGGATGAAGAACCTTGTGGGGGAATAAGAGAACCCCTGTGAGGCTCCTACATATAAAATAATTATGTCCATTATTTTCCCTTCTTCCGACCTCACCACTCTGTCTTGGATTTCCATATGGTGAGACAACCATGGAGACCCAGGTTCTGATTCCCTCTGTGAACCTCACTGAGTGATTATGGTCTTGTCGTGGTCTCTCAAGCCTGCCTCACAGGGTGGTTGTGATGTGAAGATAAAGGGTGTGTGTGAGAGACAGACAGGGAGAACTATCTTAAAATGAAAAGAAACAGCTAAAAGAGATGTTGTGAAAATGGGCAGCTTTCAATTATTTCCATATTGACTAAGCAAACACACCTTCTTATCGTGACAAAGAAACAACATGACTTTGTATGATAATATTTTAATGCTTTTTAACGGTTACTCACAGAGTTGGCAAGAAGGGTAAAGGACCTTTTGTTTTTGCCCAGAATCTGGCTAGACATGTGCAACTGTGAACACAACATGGACAAAGTCAACATATAAAGTAAACATGGCCTAGAGAGATCAACAAAGTCATCCTTAATTTCAGGGAATTTCCCTCAACTAGAGGGAACTGGTTAAAGGGAAGCTGAAGGAGAGGAAGGGCATTCAGATCCTTTGGGAAAGCTTGTATGCAATTTCAAATGGAAGTACCTTGGATCAAATATTTGAGAGAATGATCAGGGAGAACAGGGCCAGATGTGTAGTATGGTCCAACTCGCCCTGATCCTGCAAGCTGCATCTGCTGCTACCTTCTGTCCTTGTCCCTGCAGTGTTCCTCAGAGCAGGATGAAGGCAAAAGCGGTTCAGCTCTCCCAGTCCTAGTGTCAGACCTAGGTATCTCAGATTTCAGTGGTGTTCTGTGCATCCCCCAAAACCAGCACACCTCACCTCTGGCCTTCCATTGGATGTCATAGCCGTGGTGCCTGCTGCAGCGCCCCAGAAGCTCTGCTCTCCTACATCCACCTTTGCCAGTTCCCGGGAGAGTGCAACTCCCACAGTGAAGGGAGCCCCCAGGATCCTTCCCTCTCTGTGAGACTCATGCACAGAACATCCTTTTTCTGCTGGGGAATGGACTGGGGCAACAAATTCCAGCATCCTCAGTGTGCTTATGTCACATGGTTCCCGATGAAGCGGAGGCTCACTAAGGGCCTTCTCTCTTGGTGGGAATAGCATGTGCAGCATCATTTTCATGTTGGGGATGCTGGGACTTGGAGTTGCAGTTGAATCCTCTCCAGTGGGATGATACCTGAAAGCTACAATCTCCCTCTCTCTCTCTCTCTCTCTCTCTCTCTTTGCCTGACTAAAGGTAAGCTTTTTTCTCCCCTATCCCGAATGGAAAGGAGGATGCATAAATGGTGGTTTCAGGTATATTGTTGTTGTTTGTTTTTATTAAATTTAAAGGATCTCAGGGTGGCAAATACATATTTTTTAAAGAAAATAAATACAATTTTTAGAAAGCCGACTTTTATTGAACAGTTACAAAATTGGAAAAGCATTCACCGCTAATACTTTCAAGTTTGCCAGGAACAGTGCCTTTCAACCATCAAGTCTGGATAAAGAGGAATGTTATTAAATGAACAACAATAATGGGGGAGGCAGATTCACCTCACCAGTGAAGGCCAACCCGCAAACAGAACTACTAGTGAAAAGATCCTGTTATGGATCAGTGCCAACAGCGCAGTGGCCAATGCTGGCACAACCAGCAGGGCAGGGGTGCCAACTTGAATGGTATAGTGGGGAGGGAGAGATAATACCAGCCCCACACGATTGATCACAAGATATGGCATGCACACACCACTTGAATGACAATGGCCACCAACTTTGTGGGAGCTGGCCCCTTCAGATATTTTGCTGGGAGGGGCAAACTCCTAGGAGTTTGCTCCTATGCAGCAGGGCTTCTCCTGTCAATTATAAAGCATGAAGCGGTTTCTTAAGCACTTTTGAGGAATTTGTCTGTAGAATTATAGAATTGTAGAGTTGGAAGGGACCATGAATGTCATCTAGTCTAACCCAATCTCAACTAAAGCATCCGTGACAGGTCGCTTGCAATGTGTCTTTTAACCTTGTCCCCTTTTCAGAGCCGCACTTGTTGATTCCTTCACTCTTATCTCAAAAAGGCTTTCTCACCTCTGGAAATGGTTCACAAAAGAAAAGCAGCTAAAACGATATTGGGCTTAGACCAGAAGGATGAAGCTTATATGGCTTTTGGTTTATTAAGAAAGACCTTTGAGAGGATCATGAAACTGGCTTATAACATGATGAGTGGGGGAGAGAGAGAATGATTTTTCTTCATTGTAGTAAAACCAGGATATCCAATGAAATTGATTGTATGTTTGTTCTGAATCTGGACAGACAAAAAGAAATTACTATTTCATGCAGTGCATAGCTTATGGAATTCACTGCCATAGAATGTGATGGTGGCTTAAAAATATTAGACCTATTTTGATTTTGATTTTATAAAGCAAGGGTTTAACCAGTATAGTTAGTGGGTTGCCACTTTTAAAACTTTTTAAATACTTTGTAGAACTCAGTAATCTTTGGAGAACAGGTTCATTTGCTTTTTCAGACCTTCCTGTAAAAGAAAGAAAGAAAAGAAAGCATATTTTTCGGGCTGTATATGTAAAAGAAAGCAAACTCCAAGGATGTTATCTATGATTCTGGGCCTCTCCAGACTGCAGGTGTATTCTGCAATATTTCCTTGATACAGTGCATTAGTGATAGACTCTGGTTGTACAATGCTTCTCCAGTGCCACAACATTGTTGCAGTCCAGAACAATTATGGTATAAAAAATTAAGGGATTTCAGCAGGAAGTGATGGGATATGCACTGACTGGAAATGAAGCAGAATAACTACCCCAACACTTTGCAGGCACAAAGAGTATTGAAAGCTGGATTGCATGTGACTGCCCTAATAGCAAAATGAGCACAAATCATAATGAATGTGCAATAAAAAGGATGTCTGGAAGGGTGCACTGCAGGAGAAGGTAGGATTTAGCTGTATCAGTTATTATGAACTAGCCTGTCCTTGTAGTCTGTCCCTATAGGCTGCAATTCCATACCCACCACCCAGAGGTATGTGAGCTCAATTTAATGCAATAGGACTTATTTCTCAACAGCAGGTGTGGAGAAGCTTTTTCAGCCCAAGAGCTGGATCCACAACTTACCTGTGCGCCATTTTTGACTGGTGGGTGGGATACTCACCTGTCAATTATGAGCAGGCACAGGCTTATGTCCAGTCTTAGTACTGTAGTCCCACAGCACTTAGTTTGAAGATAGGCCTCTGATTGCTCTAAAATACAGTAGACATAGGTTTATCTCGTCTTAGGACTGTGAGGTCCTAGTGCTAAGATCAGAGATTAAAAGCTGTTGGCTTTTATCACCACAGAATAAGTCAGCAGACAGACCAGGATGGTAAAAGGTAGCATGCCCCAGAAGTGATTAATATTGTGACCACCCATGAAAGTGAACGATCTTCTCTTAAGTTTGGCCCAGTTAAATTTTAATGGGAAATTGTTTTGATTTAATAGCTTTCAGGCAGTGGGTTTGGAGGAGTGGGGGAGAAATGAGAAAACAAAAATGTATAGAGCAATTTAATATGCAACATTACTTTTAAATTCTTTATTTTTAAAATGGTCAATAATTGGAATCTTAGTTTTCTGTGAAATATTTCAAAATCTGGAAATTGTTAAAAGTTCTAGTGAGGCCTCTGGGCAGCCAGTCTGCTTCTTATTAAAGGGATGTTGTCAAGGCTAGCAGTTAGGTTAGTCATAGTTGTACAACTTTGTTTTTAAAAGGAAATGTTTAGCTTCAGATTAGTCAAATCTTCAAAGCCCTGCAGATTAAATGTGAAATGACCAAATCTATAAATATTCTTATGATATTGATGGTGCCTTTCTGAAGAGTAGTAATTTATACCAACAAAGAAATAAATTCTAAGCCGATTTTCCCTCATGGCAGGCAGGGGAGAAGCCCAAGGCATTTGCTGCATGGGTTAGAGGACAAGATGGCTCCCCTCAAATTTCGTGAACAAAAGCCAACAGGACTGGAATTTAAATCTTTCTTTAAAACTGGTGACGGGACATAATATTCCACTGCATCTGAGAACAACAGGCTAGCTTAGGTGGCACCAGATAGACCACAGAGGCAGCGCTCTCCTCATTTTGTTGGCATCTGTCTTTCTCGGAAGACAATGGAGTGTACCTCTGGAGGTGAAGTCAAACTGCTAGAGAATCACAGGGGCTGCTGTGGCTGCAGAGACTGGTAGCTCATTACTGCTGCCTACTGTGGTGTTTTTGCTGTGGTGTTTTTGCATCAAAGTGACCTCTCTGGGGCACAAGCCTGGACAGTGTGTATGGACGTCCTGGGATGCCCAGATGACAAGACCCCATCCCCAGCCTCACAGATGTGGTCCAAAGGAAAGCAGAGCAATATGTTTGGCACCAACTTGGCTGCAGGAGTTGCCGGAAGGAAGCGTATAAGGCACCATCCAACCATCTTAGGGACTCTACTCCAGATTTGTGTAGAGTTTACTCCTTAGCATTTTCTTCTCCCTAAGATATCCCTCAAGGCAGCAGAGGTTAAGGATCTGGGTTGAGTGCACTGGCAACCAATTAGTTTCTGGGCCCAAATCAAAGTGCTGGTTTTGAACTATAAAGCCTTAAATGGCTTAGGACTGCAGTACCTCAAGGACTGCCTCTCGCCATATAAATCGGCCCAAGAGATCTGGAAGGTGACAATATGAGGCTGGGCCTCTTCTCTGTTTGCTCCCCTTTTGTGGGATGCTCTTCTCAGGGAGCAGAGACTTGGCTGGTTCCTTCATTGCATATCTTTAGGTGAAGTATTTCTCTTTAACCGGGTGTTCAACTGATTAACATTACAGTGGTACCTTGGGTTACAGACACTTCAGCTTACATACGCTTCAGCTTACAGACTCCGCTAACCCAGAAATAGTACCTTGGGTTAAGAACTTTGCTTCAGGATGAGAACAGAAATTGTGCTCCGGCAGCACGGCAGCAGCAGGAGGCCCCATTGGCTAAAGTGGTGCTTCAGGTTAAGAACAGTTTCAGGTTAAGAATGGACCTCGGGAACGAATTAAGTACTTAACCCAAGGTACCACTGTATATGGCTTTTAAATGTGTTTGTGGAAGTGCGGGGTTACTGGTTTGTTTTTGCTTTATCATGTATATTTTGTATTCTCTTTTTGTATTTTTATGTTGCGAACTGCCTTGGCATCTTTAGATGAAAGGCAGTATACAAATGTAATAAATATTAATAATATAATTTACGTACATTGCTAGTGAATTGGGCCTGTATTGGTTGCATTGCATTGTGTTGTCGGTAATGTGATTTAGTAAAATAGGCATGCCTTGTAACAAAAATACAGCAAACTATTCACAATTACACAGTTTGTTTTTTGAATGTGTTTATCTGAGCACAAAAGTATGCTATAATCAAACTCTGTTAGTTAGCCTTGTAAACATACCAAGACAGTAGTTGACTCTAAGAAATATTCTAGGCACGCCTGTTTGTTGCAGGAATGAATAAATTTCTTTCAGGGTAACAGAAGGATTAGAAAAATATGTCGGATTCATCAAAGTCTATTTATATGATTGTTTGAAAGGAAACGTTTGAGTATGCTAAAGATACAAAGAATGTGCAGAATGCTACCCGCCACTTAAAATAACATCAATAGCAATATTATATAAACTCCCCCCCTTCAATGTGTATTATTAAACTGAAATTCAGAACCAATGTAAGCTGCACTTGGGATAGATGATCCAATGATACGTCTCTATACAGCAATGAAACAAACAGAAACCAGGGTCTTGATTTGACTTGCAATTTATTTGCCTAGACCTTAAGAGGCCTGACTCATAAGAAACAAAATGCTTGAAGCAGCAGGCACCAAACAAATCAGGTTTATTCAAATAAGATATATTACTACATGAATGCTGACTTAAGCACTTCCACTTTCTCTGTTGGCAGTAGCAACAAACAGGAACAGCCCACCATCAACATCCTAGGAGAGAGAAGCTTAGAGGCTAAGCAGTCAGCAGTTCAAATCCCCGCAACGGGGTGAGCTCCCGTTGCTTGGTCCCTGCTCCTGCCAACCTAGCAGTTCAAAAGCACGCCAAAGTGCAAGTAGATAAATAGGTACCGCTCCAGCAGGAAGGTAAACAGTGTTTCCATGCGCTGCTCTGGTTAGCCAGAAGCGGCTTAATCATGCTGGCCACATGACCCGGAAGCTGTACACCGGCTCCCTTGGCCAATAAAGCGAGATGAGCACCGCAACCCCAGAGTCGGTCCCAACTGGACCTAATAGTCAGGGGTCCCTTTACCTTTTAATGCATTCATGACACAACAACGTCCCATCATTCCACCCTCTTCTGCAGTTTCCTTTAGAGCACAGGCTTCTTAGTCAAGAAGACCACTGTTTCAATTCCTGGAATCTCCAGGTAGGGCTGGGAAAGTCTTCAGTCTGAAATCCTGTCTGTGTAGAACGGGGTAGTCAACCTTTTTATACCTACTGCCCACTAATGCATCTTTCTTGATGGTAAAATTCCCTTACCGCCCACCAGTGCTCAATAGAAGGAGGATCCAGCTTGTAGAACCACCTACCGCCCACCTAGAATCCTGAAACGCCCACTAGTGGGCTGTAGGAACCAGGTTGACAACCCCTGGTGTAGAATATCGAGCTAGATAAACCAATAGTCTGAATAAAGCAGATTCCCCTGCACCATATTGTGCTAACCTCTTGTTCCTGCGGAAGCCAGTTCAAGGATTCCTGCTGGTGCAATGAGACTTCCCCCTCCTCCCCTTGCGTGCTCCCTTCTGTCCCCAGATTTGCTCTGGAGGATTGGGGGATTCTACTACCAGAAGAGATTTAGGGGATACTTGAGATTGTTGAACCACATTGTCTAATTGTGAGTTAGACTGAGATGAAAGCCCCTAGTCTCACTTTTTTTCCTCCCCCCCCCCTTTTGCCACCATTGCTTATTTTTCATTGCTGAAGACTGCAATTTTTAAAACCACCAATTTTAAATGTTTCTCTGTCCTTGGACATATAACTCCTCACCACCACCACCACCAACAACAACAACAACTAATAGCCTTGGGCTTTCCATCAAGTAGGGCATTCTAAGTTCTGTTAGCAAACTGTGACATTTCACAGCAGTATCTATTCATCTTTGCGGCTGGCCTTGGGATAGCATTTAATCTCTTGTTCAGCATCATTTCCTCAAAAAGCCTGCCCAGAAGGAGTTCTTCATAGCTAGTGTTATTTGTTTCTAAGCAGAAATATTTCACCAACATATCATGCATAGCTGTCGTTCGTATACCTGCTTCCTTGTTACTTGGTCATGCTGAGTTTTAGGTTTATCTACTGCAAATACTCAAAAATACTTAACCTTGTCTGGAAACCTGACTGACTTAGCAAACTTTATAAGCTGATAACATGCACCCAGGAGGTCTACATAACAACGAGAGGGGGGGAAATCTCATTGATGTAGTGAGTGCTTAAGATGGTTGACTGGCTTGCTGATTTTCCTCCTAGGAAATTATGATTCTCTTCTGCATGTGTCTCACAACTTCAGAAAGATATAAAGAGAAGCAGAAGACTGGAAAAGGGGAAGGAAAGGTGGGGGAATCACTTATATCCAAGGACAGAAAAGGTTACGCAAAGACAGCTGAAAGGTTTTTTGGTTAAATCAGTATGCTGGATGGAGGCAAATGGGGTATAAACAGTCAGGAATACACAAGGGCAAGAACCCCAAGGAGTGTAAGGGAAGATATTTCATTTCACAAAGGACTTTAAAACAGGAATGAGGGATAATGGGAGTTCAGCATCATCTGAAGTGCCACAGGTTAGCAAACCCTGTTGTAAAATAGCCAGTCTGAACAACAGTCACTTAAGGACATGCACACTGTTAAGACCATATTCATGTAAGACAATCTTAATTGGGTACAAGTGATCTCTGAAGAAGAAGGAGAAGAAAGAAAATAACCAGTAATAGTTCCAGGACCAGCCGTTTTCCTTGCCCATTGTTTGCTATTAACATTAGCAACCACATAATGCATAATAGCTTTTAAGCTATTTTATGATTTTATTGTTTTTTTGCATTGCACTCTTTGACATGGTTAGTTTATTTATGCCCATTTTATATTGCTTTGGTTCCTGTGGTGATGAACAGCTGTATAACACTTCTAATAAGTACTGATGTAATAACACATTCATTTCATACATTAATATGGCACCTTATAAGAACCATATTTATCATTTTATCATGTGTGAGTGTCCCTCATTCTCTTGCTTTCCCTCTTCCTAAAAAGGCATAGGTTAAAGATTATCCTGTATTTTTTCATTCTGAAACAAAAGAAAAATGCTGTATTTTTGAAACAGCTGATTTTCTGGTTATTTTCCCGTTCTTCGATCAGTTGTTGTATCTTGTGGGGCTTTCCCCCACTTAGAACTTGGTGTCAGCCTGGTGTTACTTTATTTATCTGGCCTGTGTTTATTTCAAAATGTGTTTATTTCAAAAAGCTCTAGTCCTGTTTTAATGGTAATTATACTTAGGATAATAATGCTCAATTTGTGTTTGATGTTGCAATCCTATGAACATTTAGCTTTGATTAAGCTTGATTGAAAATAGGTAGACTTTACATGTATAAAATTGTACTACAGTGGTACCTCGGTTTAAGAACAGCCCTGTTTATAAAATAAATATATAAAATTATAAAAAAGAACAGCCCTGTTTATGAAATAATGGAGCTTCATAACATGTACAGTGGTACCTCGGGTTAAGAACTTACTGTAATTCGTTCTGGAGGTCTGTTCTTAACCTGAAACTGTTCTTAACCTGAAGCACCACTTTAGCTAATGGGGCCTCCTGTTGCCGCCGTGCCGCCACTGCACGATTTCTGTTAGCGGAGTCTGTAACCTGAAGCGTATGTAACCCAAGGTACCATGGTACTTCTGCCCTTTGGTACGATAGCTTGGATCCTAACTAGACTTAGGCTTGCTGGAGTATCTCCTACCCCCATCCAAAGATGTTCACACTTGCAGAAGGAGGGTGGTTATTTTCATTGATTCCCTTTTTCCCAGCAGTCCCTTGTACACTCTGAAAATGTGCTTCAAAGTGTTGGGGGCCTCTCCAGACCAGCATGAGAGGTGGCACAGGTCACCTCCTGTTGAGTCAAAATAGCCTCCTGCGTTTTGCCAGTGGCATTTTCTGTTGGATCTCAGCCCCAGACCTCAGGACCATGAGTTAAGATTACTCAAGAATCTCTTAAGAGCTGAATACTCAGAGAAACTGGAAAAGACAAGTAGGTAACAAAAGTGCATGTAATCAATGGAAAGCCTTTATTTGTCTCTGTGAATACTTCATGTCAAATAACCTTCCTATCCAATTTAAGGATATTGTGCTTAGAATTTCCTAAGAAAAGACTCCACACTCCCCAAATGAGTTTAACAGAATCCATATCACAACTTCATAAATGAACGCTGATTTTTTAAAAAAGGAAAAAGAAGCATTATTGTAGGGTGGAAGTTTTATATATATAGACGTCTTGTCCAGCATCCAAGCTCTTCATCAATCTTTGGGGCTTTTAAATCTACTTTTGGCAATGGATGCAAAAACACAGAAACATAACAAATCTATCTTTTAATCGTTAATCGTTGTCACATTTCCTTAGAAGTGTCCATTTCTTTAAATAAAATACTTCTCTTAAGCGTGCTTAGGATTCTGGGCTCTCACCAGTATAATTTCTTTAGTAAAGGCTTGAGAATCTGGCAGATTGTCATATTTATGGAACTGATTAATCTCTGGGAAAGGAAGGAATAATATATAGTTGTATTAGTCATCATTAATTATCCTGTGTACATGCTATAATTCATTATGTTTGGAAGCAGAGAAGGTGCAATCTGCCAGAGGAAGGAGATGAAAGCAACTCTTAGTAATACGAAAATCAATGATAAAGAATATACATTTTTAAGATAAATTAGTGGTGAGTTTCTATCCAACAATTGAATTATTCATGTAAATTTATTTACTTGCAATTACTGGATAATGACATATGCTCAAACTAAATTTTGATTTGCAATTTTTCTTTTGTAAAATATTAAGATACTGTATGAAATACTCACCTTGTATTCCATTCAAGCACCTCAAACGGGGGAAATTAACCTTTTGCTTCACAGGGATGAATTCAGAATGTGCATTGCTAATATTTTTACATAATGGGAAAATCTGTAGGTAGTAAACAGCTTGTTGTCTTCCTAATTGCCTATTGTCTTTCTAATTACCTATTGTTAAGTCGGTGGTTCAAATCCCTGCAACAGGGGTGAGCTCCTGTTGTTCAGTCCCAGCTCCTGCCCACATAGCAGTTCAAAAGCACATTAAGTGCAAGTAGATACCGTATTTTTCGCCCTATAGGACGCACCATTCCATAAGGCGCACCTAGTTTTTTTGGGGGGAAATAAAGGGGGAAAATTATTTCTCCCCCAGGCGCAGGGCTGGGGCGGGGGAAACCCGAGCTTCCCCCGACCCCAGCCCCCAGAACAGGCAACTCTCCGCAAGCTGTGGGAGCTCAGCGCAGGGCTCCCGCACCTTGCGGAGAGCTGCTTGAAGCCTGGGCGCGCTGAGCTCAGCGCGCCCAGGCTTTGGCATGCAGGCAACTCTCTGCAAGCCATGGGAGCCCAATGCGGGTTCCCATGGCTTGCGGAGAGCTGCGCGAAGCCTGGGGAGCGAGAGGGGTCGGTGCGCATTGACCCCTCTTGCTCTCCAGGCTTCAGCGAAAGCCTGCATTCGCCCCATAGGACGCACACACATTTCCCCTTCATTTTTGGAGGGGGAAAAGTGCGTCCTATAGGGCAAAAAAAATACGGTAAATAGGTACCGCTCTGACTGGAAGGTAAACAGCATTTCTGTGCGCTGCAACTTAGACATGCTGGCCACATGACCCAGAAGCTATCTGCGGAGAAACGCTGGCTCCCTCGGCCTATAGAGTGACATGAACGCGTAACCCCAGCGTCGTCCGCGACTGGACCTAACGGTCAGGGGTACCTTTACCTTTATGGTCAGATTCAATAAGGTTGCTGCATCTAATCTCTTCCAGCCATAGTCCTAACCCATTGAACAACTATAACAATCTTCTCTATTTATACTACAATTATTAAGTTCTTTTTTAAAAGAAATAAACTGGGTCCCAAAAGAATATTAAACCTTCAATCTAAATTCCAAATTCCTTCATATTTCTCTCAAAGTTTTAAGCACATAGCACCCTCAGTTCTCACTAGTGGACTTAGTGGGAAGGAGCTGTGATGAACATGGTATTCCTGTCTCTCATAACAGGTACTTAACTTTTTTGTGAGTCTCAACCCTATTAGCCTTTTAAAATTTCCATTGGGTACATTGGACTTGCCTTTCTTTTTTATATTGTTTTAGTTTCTTGCTTGATTTACAGCCCTTTCTGAACTTTTCACACACATCTTTTATTCAGTACTTGTAAGATTTGTAGCTTTAATATTGCATAAGCCACAATTCTTGTAATACTTGCTTTGCTCACAGCATTTTATCACAGATTTCAGTGAGATTACAGAGGATGGATTGGCCGATCCCAGGATAGAGATGCATACACTAGGTACATTGTAGGACTGATTTATTTTTTTAAATGGAGCATATTGCCTAGATGAGATTTGTTGTTTTGTGTTATGTTGACAGAGTGACTATCCTGCCTTATGTAAAACCCAACAATATAGACAAGTATTACTAAGAAGCACTAGTAGGAAGTAAAACGGCACCGTATACTACATTAACCCTAAAATTTGCTTCTTTAGTAAACATTGATTTCAGAGACCCATTCTAGCTAGCTCTGATTGAAACAGTATGGAGAGCTTAGAAGCTGGATAAAGTCTATTCAAACTTCTGCAACTGCAAAATTTAAATTATTTTCATCTGCTTGTAAATTTGAATAAAATGTGTTTAGGGCTGCTGGGGTCTGAGTTCAAAGAATAATTGTGGTTTGCCAAGGCAAAAGAGAAGGTAATTAAAGCAGTGTTTATGTACACAATGAAAGCTTCAAAATGGTTAAACTTTGAAGTGTTTTTTATTATTATTACTGAGTGGAAATGAAAGTGAAAAATAACCCCAATAATTTATTACCCAGTGTCATGCTGGATCTTCTAACAGCATTTATGTAGCACATTTCAAGCGTTCAGTGTAGTTCTTATACATTATCTTGGTGATCTTTGCAAGATACTGTTAGGGAAGGTCACTGTGGTTATCCTCATATTGCTAATGAGGCCTGAGAGCAAAAAGGATTAGTGGTTTGCTTTTGATGAAATAGTGAATTCTTGGCTGGGGTGGGATTTGAACTGAGTTCTACTGTTAAGCTGCACTAGTTTGTTTTATTCAGCAAATGCAGATGTAATAACACCATGGACATGTCTAAGTCCTTATACTGTTATACACGACTTCACACTCAAGACTCTAGAAACAGTTAACAAATTGTTCAAAAAGGATTAATTAATCTGCTTTTTCTTGCCCCTTCTATTGTTGTGTCAGCAACCTGCTGCAAAAAAACCCCCTGTATTATTCGGTAACCATATGTGCAATAAAAGGCAATTTTGTTTTTGAATAAATTGACGCTTAACACAGGAAATATGTTTACAGAAGTGTCCAAGCTTCTTCACAGAGCTTTCTTTTTCTTGCAACCACCTCTGCAAATATCAATGATGCCGTTAATTACTGTGCGGAAGTATTTCCTCATATAAATGAAGATATTCATAGCAAGTTCAGTTTTGATTTTTTTTATATATAAAAAAATACCAGTTTTGTGCTTATACAATTATCTCCAGTAAACATCATTTAACATTCTATCAAATGACACTTCAGACTTTGCAGGCAGGAGGGTAATTTTGAATTCTGCATATTTACTTCAGTGAAGTTAGTCCAGATTTATATGAAAGTGTCGTTAAAATATAGACCAATATGTTTAGTTTAACGTGTTAGCTATTATATTATTTGCGTGCTGAGGTCCCCCAAAACCCCTACCCCAATAACTCACACATCACACATAATTTTTGTTTAAGGTTTTTGGCATACTTTTGGCCACAACTTTATTTTCATACAAATTGAGAGTGGTTGCTTAGGCATTGGTTATGACTATCTGTCCCCCCCGCCTTGGGGACAGCGCTGACTCCCGTGAGTCAGCGTGTGGAGGAACAAGACCAGGGACAGCTGGGACTGCGACACAGACCCTCAGCTATTCCCTGCTTGTTCCTTGGGAACTTACACGGCCCGCACCCTGCTCCAAGGGTTTGGACGAAGGGATGGTAAGCCCCAGAATTCCTTTAACGGAATTCCCAGCAGCAGCAGCATTGGAGGGGCAGGCACAGCCAATCCATACCCCTCCACCAACCAATTTAACCAATGCCTAACCGCCAACCTTACAAGTTGTGACGATTTGCTAAGCAGTAGGCAAAACCCAAAAGGCACACACTAATCAGCCAATTGGAAAAATTCCTACTGGGCCCCCGCACCAAGGCGAACGACCCCATGACAGGCAGAGCAAGGTCAAGGCGCAAGCCCAAGCAAGGGAGGGCGGGCGGGAGATCCGATGTCCACAGCGAAAGAGAAAGAGAAAGCTGTGGACCTTGCTTAAATAACCACTGATCCCACCCCTAAATTGGCAACATCAAATTTACCCCAGTAACACCATCCTCCAATCTGCTCCAGGCCCCTTGAATCTAATACTGCCTGGCAACCAAGTGGAGTTTTGTTCGGCCCCATCCGCAACACGTGCTCTCTTTTAGTGAGAACACGCTTTGCGTGCTGAGGTCCCCCAAAACCCCTACCCCAATAACTCACACATCACACATAATTTTTGTTTAAGGTTTTTGGCATACTTTTGGCCACAACTTTATTTTCATACAAATTGAGAGTGGTTGCTTAGGCATTGGTTATGACTATCTGTCCCCCCCGCCTTGGGGACAGCGCTGACTCCCGTGAGTCAGCGTGTGGAGGAACAAGACCAGGGACAGCTGGGACTGCGACACAGACCCTCAGCTATTCCCTGCTTGTTCCTTGGGAACTTACACGGCCCGCACCCTGCTCCAAGGGTTTGGACGAAGGGATGGTAAGCCCCAGAATTCCTTTAACGGAATTCCCAGCAGCAGCAGCATTGGAGGGGCAGGCACAGCCAATCCATACCCCTCCACCAACCAATTTAACCAATGCCTAACCGCCACAGAGCCTTAGCTCACCGCCAAACCACTCACAAATGCAACCCTTCCTTCAATCCCAAAGCAACCATAGCCAACCAGGTGTCGTTCCCTATAGGGGAAATATTCACCCTAAAGCTGGCAGCAGCCTTGAAGGTAATCACAGGGTGCAAAATCATGGAACCACCTGAAGCAAAGCCTATTTTACTTTATTATTTTAATTATTATTTTATTTTATTTTATTTTATTTTATTTTACACTTCCTTATTAACATGCTTCCCGGCCTCTTTGGTGGTAGTTTGTCTAGGCACTGGTTCCTGACTAGCTGCACCTGACCTCAGCAGGGCAGCACTGACGACTGGGCCCCACCATATCGTCAGTACCAGCAACATTGTGGGGGAGCAATGAATCCCAAGGCAATCGCATCCCGCCAGGTGTCGTTCCCCATAGGGGAAAGATGCACCCCCCATCTGCCCCAAAGAGGGGAACAGTCTTGAAGAAAATAGCAGGGTGCAATATCACAGAACCACCTAAAGCAAGGACCTATTTTATTTTATTTGTTATTTTATTTTATATGTTATTTTATTTTATTTGATTTACTTGATTTATTTTATTTTCCACCGCCATATTAACATGCTTTCTGGCCTGCTCGGTGGTAGTTTGTCTAGGCATTGGTTCCCGACTAGCTGCACCTGACCTCAGCAGGGCAGCACTGACGACTGGGCCCCACCATATCGTCAGTAAACAGCGTGGGGGAGCAATGAACCAGGATCAGACTCAAGCTCACCCCAAATGCTCCCAGGGACTCTTGCGTGGCCCTACCCCTCAAAAGGGGTTGACAAAGCATGGCAAATCCTTGGTTTCCTTTAATGGAATATCTTTGCGCATTGGAGGGGACAGGTGCTCCAACCCCCCCTCCAGACCACCTTGAACCAAATGCCTTAAATTATTTTGAGTCCAGGGAGAGCTGCCATCAACTCAATCCAAGCCCTCTTGCATGCAGGAATGCAAACTTATGCTGGAGGAAGACAGCAAATCATTCTTGCCCAGCTGTACCACCAGCCCTGCGGGAGGACCTGCACAGGTCACACTCGACCGCACCAAAGGAAGGACCTCCTCCCAAAGCATTCCCCATCTGGACATCCAGTATATGTCCACATGGGCAGGAAGACTGAGATGGCGCCCCAGTCCAGACTTGTCAGCGCGCTTGCCAGCCCAGTGTACAATGCTATGGCCCAAATGTGCACCGCTGCTCCTATGAGAAAAGGAAATAACAGACAAGCATCAGCACAGACATCATTGTGACACTTCCTGATATAACCCTTGTCAGCGTCAGACTTCCAATGACCCGTATTCACAATCCTGTTTACAGACAGGCCCCCAGTGTGCAGCCTTTGCAGCAGCCCTATTCGGAAGGAATGAGGCGTGTTCAGTGGTAGGCAAGCCGCAGGCCGTAATAACTGGTGCACGGCGTAAGCACATTAATGCCTGGCTAACGGGAACCCATTTTCATGCACTAGGAGTGGGCCAGCCCCCAGGGGAATGAAAAGCCAATTTTTTCTGGTATCCATAACCGTGCAAGGGCCCTCCTCATCTGTAATGGGAAGCCTGATTGTGGCACTCCTGCCCACTAAGTCTGTTTTAGAGTTCCCAACTCTAATGACAAGCTCCAAAGCAGATAAGGATAAGTCCTGAAGCAATAAGCCTCCAGACTCTCAGCCCTGTGCTGGCTCCAACAACCATTTCCCCAACCTTCAGTGCCCAAAATGCAATGGAATACTGAAAGGAGTCTCGCCTTGATCTTTTACCAGCAGACAAGTTTTAACTTGTTGCAGATCCTGCATAGGTAAAATTGACCGACTTCCTGCCCACTGTCCTATGAGGTTGGAGCCTATTCCAACCTTCCAAGGCCCTGCGCATTACAAACTTTATGCAAGGGTCTCTGAAAAATAAAGCTTCAGTATAACAGACATTGCAGCGGACTGAATTCTTATAGTTATAACAGGACGCCCAATCTGCTGCAGGTGGACCAAATACTGCAGGATCTGCTCAGAGGATGGGGGCCAGTTCATCTGAATGGCCGAGGACTGCCAGCTTAAGGCTAAGAAATCCATCCAGGCCTTCCCATAAGAGCTAAAAGCAGAAGGGGAAATGGAAGCTGCTGCTCTCTGTAATTACTAATTGTTGTCAAAATGCCACAGGTGGTCTGGAAAAGTCTGGCAATAGCTGAGTCTGGAGCCCAGGATCTGAAGCGCTCCATCTGAAAATGAGATAGAGTGTCAGAGACATCATTAGAGGATCCCATAATCAGGAGAGCAGAAAGCACAATATTAAACCTTAAGCGGTGCAGCTCAAAAGCATGAGCGGAGGGGCGGAGACTCTGCTGGAGCGTGAGAACTGTTTAGCCAAGACGCTCACCACTACCTGGTTATCAGACCAAAAGCAGATCCGATGGTCACTGAACTCCTCGGGCCACATGTGAACTGCTACTACTATGGGGAAAACTCAAACGTTAGGTCACATGATTGCCTCACCATACCGGGCTTGAGGCCATGGCTTTGCACACCAGCAGCCCCTGAAATAAAAAACCAAAGGGCAAAGATCCAGCAGCATCAGCATGAACCTGAAAAATCCCTGTGCAAGTATCCTGCCATGGCCAACTACTATTGCATACATATAGGAATTGCAACCATTGCATGAGATCCCATTGCATGAGAAAGGTAAGGGGACCTCAGGCCGCAGGCAACCTGGCCTAGTGGGAAGGGAAGGGGCGGCCTGGGGCAACCACTCTGCATGCAAGATTAATTAAATGACCCAGCAAGATTGGATCTGATGAAGCATCACTTGCTACAGAGGAAGTATTACAAAATAACTTCCTTCAAGGCAGACAGCTTCTCCATAGGCAAGTGGTATGTTTTAGCAACGATATCCAACTGGATCCCTAAATAAAATGGGAATATGGGCAAAAAGCATTGAGGTATTGCTTGCCAGCTTCCAGCCCCGCTTGGGCAGGGGGCATCTTGTGCTGCCATCATAATACGTAAATTTACAGGGCCGATGCTGGCCAGAACCGCTAAAAAAGTCCCGACAAAACTGCCGCCGAGCCAGCTTCCTTTTCAGACACACACTGTGCAATGCAAAAACACACTCCGTGCAGTGCTCACACAATCCATGCAATGCAACTATACTCCGTGCGATGCAGCTACACACTCCGTTCAATGCAACTACACACTCAGTGCAAAAACGCACTCCGTGCAATGCAAAAACGCACTCCATGCAATGCAACTACCCTCCATGCAATGCAACTACCCACTCTGTGCAATGCAACTACACACTCCATGCAATGCAACTACACACTTCATGCAATGCAACTACACACTCCGTTCAATGCAACTACACACTCCGTGCAATGCAAAAACGCACTCCGTGCAATGCAACTACCCTCCATGCAATGCAACTACACACTCCGTGCACTGCACACACCCTCTGTTCAATGCAACTACACACTCCGTGCAATGCACTCTCTGTGCAATGCAAAAACAAAAACAAAACCACACACACTCTGTGCAAATGCCACTACACCCTCCGTGCAATGCACACACATTCTGTGCAATGCACACACACCCTCTGTGCAATGCACTCACACCCTCTGTGCAATGCGCACAACCTCTGTGCAATGCAAATCTCTCACGCAATGCAATGCAAATGCAGCCCGTGCAGCGCTGTGCCCTGCAACGCACAGAGCAAACTGCAGTGCGGGCACACAAAGGTGCTTTCTCCCGCTTGCATATTGCAAACGTGGCGCCTGTTACATACCTCGCAGTGAGGGAACCACCAAAAGGCCCTCGACACTGGACCTAAGTGTCCAGGTAGAGCAATGGGGGAGCATGCAGCTGTCCCATATAGGGACCAATCCTGCAACCTAGGCATTACCGGCACTATGCGCTGACCAGCTGAGCTATCCAGGATGATCCCTAAAGACCCGGGACAGCCTCACCCTGACCCCTGTAGAGGTCCAAGGTGATGTCTGAATCATGATCCCTGCTCCTCTTTGCCCTCCTCCTGGATTGCAGCCTTCGAAGATGCTTCCTTCTGGAAGAAGACACCTGGGGCGTCCACAAGTCATCCCCTGCAGGAGAGGCAAGCTCTTGAGGCATTTGCAAAAGCCCAGTCATAGTCCGCAAAAACTAAACAATGTAAGGAACTGGTGAAACCAATGCTTCATGGACCACATGGGGACACTATTCAGGCCGGAAACGCTTCCAGGCCATCGAATTCTAGGGCAAAGCCCTAGGATCACCTGCCAGGCCAGGCATAAATGTTTCCAGTGAAATAGCAGAGTTGAGGCAGCCCACAGCTTGTCCAGGTACCCCTGCTTGCCCTTTTAGAGGGAAGCACCCCTTCAAGAAACCCAAAGTTCTTTTATCACAAATGGGCCGAACTACCCAGCAACAGAATAGCCCCAAAGGAGCAGTTTGTTTTGTTTTGTTATAACAATGGCTAAGAGGGGGATATGAACCCTGTCTCCCAGGTCCTAGTCCTACACTTTAGCCACTAAACCACAATGGCTTGCCTCTAAAATGGCAGTCGCCACTATCAGGGCAAAACAAACTTAAAGAAAATAAACTTGTTCAGAAACAGCATAGTTCAAGAGCATATACAGAGTGCTCATAGTCATTGGAAGCACAGAGAGCCTCTGCCGCCCTCTGTCTGCCTCAGATATACATTAGCAGCAACTGAGCCTGCAAGCAGGTACATTCTTATAGAGAGGTCAGAGACTTAACAATTAACTGCTACCTGTAGCATACTTAGGCTCGGAAGTTATGCCCAGGCCGAATAGGGCTCCATGCCTCTGCTCTTGAGAATCTTAGTCTCATAGCAATATTAAAGGAACTCAAAATAGTGCTCCCGCCCAAGGCTAGATTAAAATTTGGCCAACAGCACTGCACACACTCAAATAAAGCCAACCTTCGGGGGTGCTATAAACGAAAGTGATTCCAGCTAAGCTGGGAACAGCCCTGACTAGCCCCACAATTTACAACAGGATAAATGGGGGAAACCTTTTTGCGAAAGAAAGGCAAGCCACAGATACAGGGAGAATCTTCCCACAGGGCAGGGTAAGGGGTGGGGTGGGAAATTGAACAGGAAAAAGGGGAATTAAATTATTTAAGGGACTAAAGAGGATTAAAAGAAGGGGGAAATAAAGAAATGTAACCAGACAATGAGAAGTTTGCATCACTGTCCTCCAGACAGTCCAAGTGCTCCATGTGATCCGATGTCCACAGCGAAAGAGAAAGAGAAAGCTGTGGACCTTGCTTAAATAACCACTGATCCCACCCCTAAATTGGCAACATCAAATTTACCCCAGTAACACCATCCTCCAATCTGCTCCAGGCCCCTTGAATCTAATACTGCCTGGCAACCAAGTGGAGTTTTGTTCGGCCCCATCCGCAACACGTGCTCTCTTTTAGTGAGAACACGCTTTACATTTTGTTGGTCTTAGCAAAACATACTTGGGAGAGATGTTTTCACCCTTGCCCTGACAGATGATAGTTGTCCTTTGGATGCTGTTTCACATCCTACATGAAGAACTACTTTGATAAATGTTTGTTTTTCATTGCAGTAACTTGGTGTGTTCTTTCCAGCATAAAATATAGCCTTCTATACTTTTGGCATGCAGTTTACTCTGAGCTTTTGTGGATGGAGTGAATAGCCCAAGTGTTAAAAGGAGCTTCTGGTGGGTTGATGGGGGGGGGGAATCTATAATTAAAATATTATTTTTCAGAAGTCATTTGTTCCTTCATCATTTCCCTATGAAATAGATATGCTTCACAAATATGTAAGTTGATAAACCAGTGGTAGATAAGCCTAGAATGAACCTGGAACTTCATGAAAAATCGTGTCCTCTTCACAGAGGGCACGTGTTGCAGTGAAATCACTAAAACTGACCTTACCATTTGTGTGGGTGGGATTGTTTGGATAGCCACCACAACCCGATTGGGTCCCTCAGTTGCTGGGGTAATTCTGGCCAATGGGGTTGAGAGAATTTGCAGCTGGGGGACCTATTTATACAACTGCACGTTGCGTCGAGCTTCCTCTTCCACCTTCCCTATATTTAGGGTCTTGCTTTGACCTTGCTATGCTGTTGTGGGTCATCTGCGTTTGGGGCAGGGGCCCAGTAGGAATTTCCCCATTTGGCTGATTGGCTGGTGCCACTTGGGTTTCACCTTCTGTGTAGCAAATTGTCACAACTTTGTAAGGTTTGGAGGTTAAGCATTGGTTCAAGGTGTGGTGAGGGGAGGTTGACACACCTGCCCCTCCCAATGTGCAATAGGGTATTCTTTTAAAGGAATCCAGGCGCTGGCCATGCTTTTGTCCGATCCCCTTCCAGGGGTTAGGGCCACGCCACAGCACCTAGGAGCATTTTGGGGTGAGGTTACATCTGTGGTAGGACCAATGCTCCCCCAGTCTGTTTACCCTTACTGACTTCTGCTGGTGTCCAGTTGTCAGTGCTGCCCTGCCAGAGGTGTAGGTGCAGCTAGTTGAATGAATGCCTAAGCGAACCACTCACATTCAGTAATCAATAAAGTTGTGGCCAAAATTATGCCAGTAACCTTAAACTAATATTGGTGTCAACTGTGTCTTTCTTTGGGAGGTCTTGGGGGTCTTCACACGCAAACCATTGTTAATGAAACAGGTTTCCCAGATTAACATGAAGGAATTCAAGAGATAATGGTTATAATCATATAATATTACTGAAGAAGTATTGTCATTATTTAATTTAGTTTAAATAATAACACATACAAAGCTCGCTCACAAAGCTTAGTAAATAATATCTTCTGATATCACACCTTATCCCATACTTTTTACAACCCATTTTCCCCATTTTGCTCTTGACACATTGTCATTGAATCATCTGTTCACCCACGACTTTGTACACACGCTGCAGTATTGTCCATTGTTGCTTATTTTTGTATACAGAATCCAGTTTTATGGTAAGTAGGTGGGTTGCTGATTTGTCAGTGTGCCATTCTGGATCAAGCCTTTATGAATTGTTTTTAAGCACCAAAGTGGACAATGAAAGCTTTTATAGCAGCTGACCAATTAACAGTAATCATTCTTGTTAAACTTTACTAAAGAACTGGAGTATGTGATGAATGCAAAGTATTCATATCTCTCTCCCCCTCCCTTTGCTGCATTCAAGTCCATCTTGCAAAATAGCCTTTAACTGCTTTGCTATTTCATGTTCATTTTGCAGATTGAGAATGTTGATGTCTGCCTTAACTTTCTGGCAGCCAGAGGAGTAAATGTCCAAGGTCTTTCTGCGGAAGGTAAGAAAAAGCCATCATCATCATCATCAGAGATAGTGAATTACCTTCTGGAAAGGTACTTCTTCAAACTTGATTTGCAGTATATTATTTTGGAAAAGATATTACCGTATTTTTTGCTCTATAAGACTCACTTTTTCCCTCCTAAAAAGTAAGGGGAAATGTGTGTGCGTCTTATGGAGCAGATGCCGGCTGCGCAGCTATCCCAGAAGCCAGAACAGCAGGAGGGATCACTGCACAGCAAAAGCAGAATCTTTTTTTTCTTGTTTTCCTCCTCCAAAAACTAGGTGCATCTTATGGTCTGGTGTGTCTTATAGAGTGAAAAATACGGCAGTTGTCTTATGAAATACAGTTTTGGTTTGACACAATTCTTGGCATAAATTAAAACACTTTAAAAAACCCATTTCCTATGGGAAATATTTATTTAAAATAGCACTTTCCCCTTGAATATCTTTGCCTCCATTTCTTCCTCTCCCTAAAGATTCATAGCTAGAAATATGCTTTCTACAAGCACAAAATGAAAAATGCATATGTGACTTACTGTACTGTATAGTGCAGACAACTGAAGTCAGGAGCAAACCTCATTTTAGCAAAACTCATCAGAATTTGCCAGATCAGAATTTGCCAGATCAGAAATTGCAAGCATTTGCTTCAGAATCTTCTCAGGTTGTGGAGTTTGTTATTTACTGGGAATATCAGCCTTTGTCTGATACTGTCAGTAAAACTACATAGATTTAGAATTACTATTTTTAAGATTGGAAGTTAAAACACTTTTTGTGTGTGCAGGCTTACGTGCTGCACTTAATGACATAACATTATACTGAATCTTCCCGACTAATTCTAAAGTAGCATCATGTTCAGTGGCTCTTAAAAACTGAGAAATGATCAGTAGTCTACATATAACCAAGTCAGAAAAATCATAGAATTGTAGAGTTGAAAGACATATTTTTTTTTTGCATAGATGACTAAACTGATAAATTTTGAATTATATTTTCTCTTTTATAGGAAACATAAGATGTAGTTGTTAGAACTATCTTAATAGTTCCCATCTCTTGAGAAGATTTAAGTAATTAGTTTTTTGACATATATCTGAGCAATGTTGAAAAGATCAAATGGATGAAATGTTTTTCTCTCTCAACTGTATTCAAAAGAAAACAGATTCTGTTAACTTCAGTGGGAAACATTTTTTTTAATAGTATAATAGGTCCCCCTCATTCACATCAGAGAATATAGATTTGTTTGATGTTCCTGGAAGGGCATCATACTTTTTTAAAGCCAGAAGTCACCGGAACTGAGTTCTGGCACCTCTTTTGTGCATTCTGTCACTTACTGGTTGCATTCCAACACCTTTGTGGCATTGTGGTGCTGTTCCACGGCATGGCACTTGGGACTGTGTTTTGGAGGTGGTAGCTGGCATGGTGATTGGAGCGACGTGGCCGTCAGTGGTGTAAGGTGGCAGTTCATGTTATTTTGCCTTAGCGGTGGGGCAAACTCAACAACTTTGGTTCCAGCACCTCTTTTTCTAGAAAAAAAACGCCTGTATGTACCGTATCTTCCCAGTGTTCCAAGTCTGTGTACTGAGCAAAGTTGATATACTGGTGTGAAATAGGGTGCAAATATTTAGAAACTTCCCAAATGTATTTCTCCATTTTGAAATATAAATATATATAATTATTCAAATTGCAAACTATTTAACTGCAGTTTATGTCACCAGTTTGTTTCTCTTTATGCTGCAGATGCAAAATATAAATACCGTATTTTTCGTCCTATAAGGCGCATTGGCCCATAGGACGCACCTCATTTTTTGGGGGAAAAATGAATTAAAAAAAATTATCCCCCCCAGCCCTGGCTGCCGCCCCAAGCCTTGCGCTCACCTGCCCGAAGCAGGGGAAGCCCTCCGGAGGGCTCCCCGTGCTTCGGGCGACAGGCTGCCGCCTCAAGCCTCGCGCACCCGGTGGGACCTCCTGCCGGGCGCGCGAGGCTTGCAGACACTCGCCTGAAGCAGAGGGAGCCCTCCGGAGGGCTCCCCGTGCTTCGGGCGACAGGCTGCCGCCCCAAGCCTCGCGCACCCAGTGGGACCTCGCGGGGCTGCAGGCTGCTGCCCACAAGCCTTGTGAGCCTGTGGGTACTCCCACCGGGCTTGCAAGACTTGGGATAGCTTCCTGAAGCCTGGAGAGCGGGAGGGGTCGGTGCGCACCGACCCCTCTCGCTCTCCAGGCTTCAGCGAAAGCCTGCATTCGCCCCATAGGACGCACCCAGATTTCCCCTTCATTTTTGGAGGGGAAAAAGTACGTCCTATGGGGCGAAAAATACGGTATCTGATATTTTCCCCAAAGTTGTTCTTATTAATAAATTAATATAATAATTGCTCAATTTTATAAATGTTGTATTTTACAACATGAAGCTCTGTATTTTGTATTAAAAGTCACACTTCACAAATTCCACACCACAAATTCAGCTTGAGTAGGCCTATATATGGTCAGTATCAAAAGAACAGCTACAGTATGTGAGTTTTCCATATTTTAAGGTAGCATTTGAGATCAGATAGGATCATGCCCAGCCCAAAATGTTTTGCTGCCTGAGGAACAAAGGACAAGATGGCACCCATTCTGTTCCATGTACAGAAAGTGACTAGGCTGGCTGTTGAATCTTACTTCAACAGTAATGGGGAATGGGGAAGTGAACATAACAGGCTAGCTTAGGGGGTTCACAGCATGTGTAACACACACAGCTCTGTCTTCCAAGAGAGGGAAATGGCAAGCGAGCTCAGGAATAATGTCTGGCACCCTGCTGCTGCCCCCCAGCATCTGCTTCCTGTGGGTGTGTGGAATTGCCTTATTCAGCCTAATAGTAGGATTGGTCCTGGGAAGGAAATTTGCAGGATTTCTGTATATTCAATATGCTAGTATTGCTTTTGCTATAGAATTCTGTGGTTTTTATCCAATGCTTTTATCCAATCCCATGCAACAGACTTGTGCAATGAAACTTTCACCTCCACAGCAGGTTTGGGGGCATGTCAGGAGAGTAGAGGAGATGAGAGGAAGCAAAAGTCCAATTGCATGAGAAGAACACCACTTACGCAGTATTGGATACAATCCTGTGTATTTTGTACACAACAATTCATGATGCTGCTCTTACCTGATCAATCCTCTTATGTTTCCTACAAGAGTCTGGCATTAATAAATGTTCTTAGAAGAACATCCAGTAACCAGGTGTCCTTTAAGCAATCAATGATGCTAGTCTGTTTGGAAATACTTAAAAAGCAATGGCTAACCTTCCATAGAATGATATAATTTATTAGGGTTTTATCTAATTCTGTAATTTAAAAAACCCAAAAAAACCAGAAAAGCTCCAAAACGTATATGATACAGGGTTGTGTTTCTCATTTATTCTGCCTTTAAAAAAAAGTAATAGTTTTTCCTGTCACAGCTGGATTTTTAAAGTCCGTTGTTTGATAGTAGCTTCCTTGTAATCATAGCCTTAGGCTATGCACACATGCTTGAGAGGGAAGCCTTGTTGGAGAGAACAGGATTTACTTGCCAGGAACCATGTTAAGAGTATATTTACAATTGCCTTTATTGTAAGCGAAGTGTGTGTGTGTTAAATGTTTTCCATACATTTCAAAAATAAAAGAAATAAAAATACTGTATTTTTCGCCCCATAGGACGCACTTTTCCCCCTCCAAAAATGAAGGGGAAATCTGGGTGCATCCTATGTAGCGAATGCAGGCTTTCGCTGAAGCTTGGAGAGTGAGAAGGGTCGGTGCGCACCGACCCCTCTCGCTCTCCAGCCTTCAGGAAGACATCCGCAGCCTAGGCAGCTCTGCGGGAGTTCCCGCAGGGCTGTCTAGGCTGCGGATAGCAGCCTGTTTCCCGGAGCGCCGGGCGCGCTGAAAGCAGAGTCGGCCATGACTGGACCTAATGGTCAGGGGTCCCTTTACACATTAATGCATAGCATGCAGCTACATGCCATGCTTTTCTCTTATTAGCTGAGAACTGCAGCTAATGAATCTTGTTCTCTGGTGCTCCTTAACGACACTTCATATTATGGAAGGGTCAGCTTCATACCTGTCTCCGAGTATAGGGAAGCATTTATGCTTGCTCATTTTAATGTGCTGTTTGCTGTGTTGTTAAGTGGATGATTCAACAAGATTCTGGTTAACAAATGGTTGGCGTTTCTGTGGAGCTGAAGCAATAGAGTCTGTTGTTCACGTTCTTTTGCGTAGGAACTTGCATAACAAGTAGAGAGAGAGGCTGGTTCTCCCTCTATAAAGCACATTTTCAGGGAATTTTGAAAGCCACATTGCTGAGAAGTTTGCAAAAAGATTGTATGTTGGCTGTTTGGGGGAGATATTTTGATGTATTCATTTTAAAGCTTTATTTAGCTGTATGTTTCATTTTAACTAGCTGTATGTTTTATTTGTGTCATTTTTTTGAGTAATTTGTGTAATTTTATTGGTCTGCGGTCATAATAAACAGCAACAACTTTCATTGCCAGCGGAGGAGGCCAAATTGTTGTATGGATTGCATTGTGTAGGGAGGGAAGTTTATCCCTAGTCTGTTGAGCTATTCTCCCCTATCTACCCCAGATTAGCTCCCTGTGTAGCTACGAGGCTTAGGAAAACAAGATCTGATTCATACCATTGGGAACTTTTTTATAAGTTGTGTAGCTGCCTGGACAATGATTGTCAGGGTGGTCATGCCTGGGAAGGGGAGGAAGAGAGAACCTCCCCCCCTCACTGCACATTACAATCCCAATAACGATCTGCCCCACATTAAAGGAAAACAGGGAGGCACAGGACCTTGCTGTGTTTCAAGTATAACATGTAGTTTGATTCATACTAATGTTTAAAACACTATATTATACAGTTTGGGCAGTATAAGAAAATGTAGGCAGCTGCCTTGTAATGCATTTTTCATGTAAGTCTGTTTTTTATCCATTTTTGCAAACCGCTTGAAATGTAGATGCTAATTATACTAATTGCGTTACAGTTTACGTCCTGCACTTTTTTCCACACCCCTTTTTTCTTTGACCACTTTATTTACAAATGAAATTCTTCTAATAACATATTAATCATAAAAAATAAGAGGTTCATAATTTGGTTTCATACACACATTTATTAGGGAAGCAGAACTAGTGACCTTCATAAATTTCAGAATGGGAGCACAGGTGGGGAAAGAAGGCTTCAGATTATCAAACAGATTAACAGCAGCTGCTTCTGTAGCAAAGGCTAATTTATAAAAGGAGAGAGATAGGGCTGCACCTCTAGAACTCAGCCTGCTTGCTTGCTTGCTATGCCTTTGGGTGCAAAAGTTGGCTGTGGAGGGGCAAGTTGAGCTGAGTGCTCATGTGTGGAGATAGGGAGACAGAGCTAAGGTTGAACAGCCAAGCCCAGCTCCTCACTGTGTATGTGCTGGATGAGAGCACATAGGGTTGTGATGAAGCCAGATATTGACTCTCCTTGCTCTTGCTTGTGGGAGTCAAATAGGGGGCCCTCAAAAATTGTATCATGGTGAAATAGGAAGTGCTTACCTAGCTCATCTTGGACTGGTGCAAACCATTTCAGACATATAGAAGAACCTTTGGAATCTGCTTATCCAAAGCATCCAGTCTTCAGACTGATGGAGATCAAATTCTGCTGGGGTGAAACTTGGAAATAGACTTGAGTGGTGGGGTGACTGTCTACAATTCCGATGAGTTATAGATGGATCGGACTCACCTTTACAGATTCTTGTAGGCTCCCTCTGTTCCAGACGTCAGCTCTCCTCTTCCCCTTTCTGGAGTAGTAAGCTGTCTGTAGCTGCAGCAGTTGGGCCTTCCTGCAGGAAGGACACCATGTGAGGAGTGATAAAACATAACTAGCTTTACTAGCTATACTTGCAACCTCTAACTAACCTCCTTGCACATGAGGACCTGCATTTGGTAACTTCCTACAATGCATTGTCTGTGGGTCTGCTGTTGAAGAGGATGTGGAAACTTCAAAGCATGCAGAGCAGAAGTCTAATTCTTATATTTTCTTCATTTTTTCAGAAATAAGGAATGGAAATTTGAAAGCCATTTTAGGGCTGTTTTTCAGTTTGTCTCGTTATAAACAGCAGCAACACCAACAACAGCAGTACTATCAGTCTTTGGTAGAGCTACAGCAGCACGTCTCTCATTCTCCACCTCCTGCTGATATTGGCCAGCCCAAAACACAGCAAGATATGCAGTCCAGGTAGGTCAGATAAAATATGCAATTAAAGTGCTTCCATGTTGTAATGGTTTTCAAGGTCTCCTGAATGGGAAATAATTGTTTAGAAACCAATTCTAAATACTTGTCTACTTAGGAATTAATCTTAAATTCAATTTGACTGGGGAGTAGGTGTGCATCGCAGCCTTAGGTTGCATTCACACAAACAGTTACTTTAACTTCTCTGTTGTTCCCAATAACAGTGGCATGAATGATATGGCGTGAGGAGTTGGGGAAACTTGTTAATTTATAAACAAATATCTTACACATTGAGGGGATCAACTTGTGAAATGACATACAGAGTAAAGAAATAAGAGTATGGATTCTTCTAACTCTTGTGTGTTGCAATGTTTGTTGTGAAAACATTACAGGGATAAGGCCTATTCTTCCCCTTCCTAGAGTTATTTTTACTACACAGAATAGCATGACTATGGCATAAATAGTGTAATACGGAAGTACTCTGGGCTGTCACTACACCAGAGTGTAGGTAGGGCAAGAAAGCACCCAGTTCTTAAAACACACCAGAGATTACTTTTCTGAATAATATGCACTGTTTGTTTACATTGCGTGTCGAGGTCCCCAGGGCCACCCCAATAACTCACACATCACACAGAATTTTTGTTTAAGATTTTTGGCATAATTTTGGCCACAACTTTATTGAAATACAAATTTGTGAGTGGTTCCTTAGGCATTGGTTGCGACTATCTGCCCTCACCATGGGGGACAGACTGACATTCCGCACGATGCGAAAGTCAGAATAGGGGAATACACTTGGGGGTAACCACAGAGCAGGGAACCTGCCCTCACCCCAAATGCAACCAGGAGCTCATTGCTATGGCCCGAGCCCCCTTGACAGAGTGGACAAGCAATAGTTAGCCCCCGATTCCTTTAACAGAATCCCTCGCAGCAGCAGCATTAGAGGGGCAGGCACTCAACCTACCAAGGGCAGGCACTCAACCACTTCCCCTCAACCAACCAAACCATAAACCAATGCCTAACCGCAACCTTACAAGTTGTGACGATTTGCTATGCAGTAGGCAAAAACCAAATGGCCCCAGCCAATCAGCCAGATGGACAAAATTCCTACCAGGCCCCTGCCCCAAGAGCAGACAACCCCATGACAGGCATAGCAAGGTCAAAGCGAACAACCCTAATTCTAGGGCGGGGGAGATGGGCAATCTGATGCACTGTCGAAAAGAGGAAGCCCTAGCCTCGTGCAAGGAGTTTTAGCATTTCTGGCTGTCAATCAACAAATGGCAACATTAACTTCTTCCCAACAACAAGGGAAGCCCCAATCGCATCAGTGGCCAATGAACAATTAGCCCGCCCCCAACTTTGGAGTGTCCTGGCGGCCCCCACCGCAACACGTGCTCTCCATGAAGGAGAACACGCTTTCTTATAAATGGAGTAATACACTCCTAAATTGCATTTATCTTTTAGTTTACTGAACATGGTTCGTAGAAGGTATAATAAATGGTAACTGGAAGTCTACTGACCTAGGCTTGTAAAGTACTCTGTTATATCACTGTTAGTGCTGTCTAGAAAATTCAAATCTGGATTATCAACAGGGGATAATCAACAGGATTTTATTTATACAGTGAAACATATTTCTCTAAATCATTCTGTAAGAATAGTAACACAACACAGAGATGATTAGACTTTGGTAAGCATGAACAAAGAATACACTTCATAACACTTAATATAATTCATGGTTAGAACAAATCTGCACATTTTGTGATATATATTTAATTGAATACAACATGTTGCTTTGTGTAAATTTTTCACTCATCTTCTTTTTAGTGCTTTTGAAGAGTAAGGAGTTGAATTAAAAAGTGTTTCTCACTCGTTCCTTTTTTCTGTTTTAGCTCTTGAAATGCAATCTACAGTGGGATAGTTAGCAACAGGTATGCACTGTTTTCCCAATGAGGCTTAAAATCATTAGGAAAAGTGCTTTGCGGCTCATGACACTATAATATTGCAATAACTACATTGGGTAGTATTTACATTGCAGTCAGTGTAGTTTCCCAAGGGGCAAGGGTTCTTTGCAAGAGGCTGGGGCCAAGTGGGAGGAAGAAACCCTCCTCCCTTTTACTGTGGCTGGAGCAGCATTGCCACATCTGGCCTAGTTGGTAAGCGTGTTTTAAAAGGAAGATGAAAGGGTTGCAGGGTGGGGTGATTAAGGGTAGTTGGGATGGGTTCAAGAGATACAGAGGAGGGTTTGGAGGATAAGCGAGGCTGAATTGTGATTGGCTTGGATATGAACTGAATCATTTCCCAAAAATTGAATTGTTTTCCGTCATCCTAACATTTGCAGATAGTTTGTCTTAATTTGTGCATGAATGTGCATGTATAGTATTCATAGTGGACATTGCTGAAAATAGTTGTACTTGGTATACAGTATTATAATTAGAGTTGCATTGTTTGAGGTGTATTCCCTGCCCTCCCCCCAAAAAGATAAAAGGAACATTGAGATTCCTTATGTTACTTTGAATACCTTTCATCAGGTAGAATCATTTAATGTAATGACTGTAACTTTAAGAGTGCACAGTAAAAAGATGTCTCACACTGATCTTGATGTATTGGAATATGAAGATCTATTGAGCCATTCCTCATGGTCCAATAAAATAGGGTAAAATGTGGCCTGGCACTATGGTTATTTTTCTCTGTGAGGGAGTGTAGATTGTAAAAACATTAATCAGAGTAATTAGCCTTTGCTTGGCCCTTGATCAGTGTAGATCTTTGTAGAGGCTGACAAGCATATGGGAAGTTCTCCACTGAGAAGAATGTGCACTTTCCAAAGGCTGGGGGTGGGGGGGAGATCACTTTGTCTGATGCACTAAGGAGAACTTGGATCAGACATAGGCAAACTTGGCCCTCCAGATGTTTTGGGACTACAATTCCCATCATCCCTGACCACTGGTCCTGTTAGCTAGGGATGCTGGGAGTTGTAGTCCCAAAACATCTGGAGGGCCAAGTTTGCCTATGCCTGTGTCTTGGATGGTAAAACAGAGAGGATGCATGAATTATTCAGTTTCCCCGTGAAATGTGCAAAGTAGGGGCTTATTTTTGTTCAGATGCCAGTGGAGCTAACATATGATGTTTCTTCAGAGATGTGTGAATAAATTCACACTTTGCATGTTCAAAGAAGGTGCAATGAGAGGAAGTTAGCATATTAATCTGCATCTGAGTAGCTTTGTATCTTTCCAGTGAGGAACCTTCTTTATATCCAGGCTGTTAATATTGCTGTGGTTGTCAAGGAGTTGTTGCAGTACAACTCCCATCTTCCTTAGACTGCAAAGGATGTCAAGGAGTCAGGGATGATAGGAGTTGTAGTTTAGCAACATCTGGAGGATATAATGTTGACCGCCCCAAATCCATCAAGATAAATATGAAAGGAAAGGGTGTTTTACAAGAGAGACATTTTGGCCACCAATAAGCCTTTGTTTCTGAGAAAGGAATGAAAATAGTTATATTGAACACTTCTGCTGAATTCTCTTTTTCAACATTTCACTTGTGAGTTAGTCACGGATTCATTTTCGTTTATTTTACACATACACAAAGGTCACAGCACTGATGGCCTTATTTATACCTGTCAGCAGAAATGCATGGCAACAATGATTATATTATATTTTATGATATATTTTGCTAGTGTGTTTCATCATTGCAGCATATATCTAAGCTTGCCATGGCGATGATCTTTCAACCACCCAGATGCTAAGGGAAAACACATGCAGATGAAAGTTCTGTCCCATTTGTGGATTAGTCGGTAACTGATTTCAAGAAGCTGTCAGCAAAATTCCTAAATGCAGGCAAACCAACATTATCACATATAGAAATAGTGGTCGCAGCTTGACAGCCAGATGGATTTGCTTAATTCATTAAAGTTCACCCTGTGTTACTTTAGAAAAGCAAATATATTTGGCTGGTTGGTACTTAAGGCCATTTTTCACTATGGCTGGTTTTCTGTGGGTAATGTTTTACTTTGCTCTTTCACACAAAAAAAGCAAAGGGAATAATGACTCTCACAGGACTAGCAGTTCTTGTGAGTTTTTTTGAAGCCAATCAACAGCCGGGTTCACATGTAACACTAGGACAAACCATGACTAAATGAGCAAACATACAACTGCATGGAGCAAAATTCACAGTTGTTTGCCCCTTCCTTAGTCTTCCTCCTGCTGCTCTTTTCAGAGCCAAGCCATAGTTTGGTTTAGCATTATGTCCAAGCCCAGTGTCATACCTTGGCTTGCTCCAGACAAGTCATGAACCATAGCTAAAGTTCATTTTTTATTTACTGCATGCTGTTTGTATCGGGAGGAACTACCAGCATCTCTGCTTCGTCTGGTATGAGCTTTTTTTTAATTGATTGATTGAGTGAATTGATCCTCATCCAGCCCATTATCACAGTGATTCAGCACATCTACCACCTCACCTGCTGGATAGTAAAAAGAAATAACAAATTTCCGTATTTATAGATTAAGTTCATTGAGTGAATTGCTTTTATCATGGGTGGACTACCTGTGGCTCTCCAGATGTTGGAATCTAGCTCCCATCAGCCTCAGCCAGCATGGATAGAGGTCAAAGATTAAGGGTACTGGGTCCCCTCTGCCTACTCTTTGTTTCCTAATTTTGGTTATTAACTTTTAAGGTCTCAGTCCATTTTCATTCTGTCCCATGAGTTTCCCTAGGAGCCTTTTGTGGTGGACTTTGTCCAATATGTCTAACATATCCAAGTACATTGTACTGACTGGTACTGACCGGTTCTGATGTTGTAGTCTTTAAGGAAGGAGTCGAATGCAGTAGGAAACCCAACCAGATGTTGACAGACTACAGCCCCCATTATCCATGACTGTTGTCAATACTACCTGGGGTTGCTGAAAGCTTGGAACCTTTACATTTTTTGGGTGGGGGCACAGGTTCCTACACCTCAACATGCACATGTTAAATAAACAAAATAACTACTAGGATTACAATTATGACTGTGTGCATAAATACTGTTACAAACTTGACTGTTTGGAGGATGTTACTTGTAGACAAATTTATCCAGCAGGACAGAGGCTGTAGCCAATTCCTGGCTTCCCTAGGCAGGGGCTGGGAAGGGATGACTATTTGAAACCCTGAAGAGCCACTGCCAAGCAGTTGTGTAGACAATATGGAGCTAGGTAAAGTAATGGCCTTACAACAGAGGGCTCTTTTCCTCATGTCTTGGCTAGGCATTTAGTTGGTTGCTGTGAATGCTGGACTGTGTTGAGATCAACAACTGTCATGTGCAAGATAAGCAAAGCAATTTTACTCTGCCTCCACCAGTTTGTGCATTTTGGCTCTTGCTAATTTTGCCAAGTAAGCAGGACAATGTTGGCATTTCTAAAGCATTCCTGTTTCTTGCGATAAACTCTGTGGCACTCAGTTGTCTTCAGTATAATTGTTCTGTGAACATGAATGTAAGATACGAGTTCACATGCAGATCTGGTAATGGTATGCATTCTTATTATTTTGTTTTGAATACTGTCCCTTGCCATATATTTTTCCCTCAGTGACATAACCATATCTAGGTTGGTGTAGTTTTTACAGTGCATAATATTTTCATATTGTATCACTTTTATATAAGCTATGCATGTGAGATCTCATTAAAAGTGTTGGAAATTAAAAGAGAAAAATAATATGCTTAAGTTTTTTTGAGCTTTATGGTTAGTTTGGGGATTTTCTTCCCATATAAGACAAAATTGCTCCTACAATTAACAACATATTTGACTTTTCAGATCATTGGCATATCTGCATTGCTTTGCAACCTGTTTTTAATCCAATAAAGGACTATTTGCTTTATTACCCAAGGCTTCAATAATAAATCGCAGGCTTCACTATTAGCTTTAGTATTCACCACAGGCTAGTATTCTTCCCTTATGATTCTTGATGACATGAGTTTAGTGGTGTCTGTTGATGAAATGAGTAGTCTATTGCACTGCAATCTAAACTTTTTCTCCCTCAAGTCACTTTTCAGTAAGTAGCTAGCTGCCTTTGTGAGTCACTCAAAGTACTTTTTTCATTTTCCACATAGAACCATTCTTGCTTCCAGGAAGAGACTGGGGAATAATGCCAGCCTATCACATAGAAACTAATAGTCATCATTTTTATATTCATAATGCCAAGTGATTTGGCTTACACCAAAATTGCAGCCCTTTTTACTTGTTTCACTTTTCCAACAGGCAAGCATAGCCTCAAAGTGAATGCTGTTCCAAGTTGTCAGCCTTGCCTCTCCTATTCACCCCTTATCTCCACTCCATATTACCATCTCATGCTGCTGCTGGGAAAAATTAACAAAGTCCAGACAAAACTTTGACCATGCCCATTGATTTCTCTTTCTCTGACAGTTTCCAGAGTTCACCCCTCAATATTAGTGTGAAGGGTGAACTTGCTTAATCAAAAAGGGTAATTTTCTTGCCAAGTAACAAATCCAACATTACAACTTTGCCAATAGTTCTTTTGATAGTTCAAAATGTTGAAGTATCTTCAAATTTAAACTTGCAGTATTGTGAGGCTGTCTGAGTGCTTTTAAACCATTTTATTTAACTTCTTTAAATGTAGAATCCCCCTTTAGGAGACTAGGGAGCACATAATTTAAAAGTAGGCCCAGAAATGTCCCTGGAAATGGCACTTACGTCATAATGTAACATTTATTTCCTGATGCTTAATTGGGCTGTGTGCGTAAAATAGTTGCCTCCATAGGTCCATGTGGACAGTCTTTCTTCCTCTGCATGTTCCCTGAAAAATAAATAATGCTATTTGATCACATTGAACCATTTCCAGGGGCATTTCTAGCCCTGCTTTGAAAGTGGGTGGCAAGAACCAGTAGCAGTCGGCAGGGTGGCACAGACTGGAATGGTTTGCTGATTTGGCTTCCCAATGTTGCATGTTGAGGCCAGTTACTGAGAAGGGGATGAGCATGCCATAGATGGGGAGTTCAGCACAGTGCAGGTGTAATGGCAGGAGCGTCAGAGTGGCTCCACTGCTGCTGCCATATCAACCTCCCTCTTGGTGATGACAGTGATGTGCAGCATTGGGAAGTGAAGTCAACAAAACTGTCCTACCCACAGTGCCTCACCAGCCACTACTGGCAAGAAGTATGCTTCCTAGTCTGCCAGAGAGACTTTGACGTAGTTCATTGGAATTACGTTACATTCAGGAATTATGAACAAATGGAATTTGACTTCCAAATGGACAAATGCTGAGTTTCAACAGCATCACTAATCAGTATATGTGAACTTGGTTCCAAATCCCTGGATTGCAGTAGTGTTTTCTCTTATGCTGTTAATACTAGCTGTGCAATCTAGATGAAGCCCAGCTCTGCACCACCTTATTGCGTTCTTCCCATTCTGCATCCCCCCCCCATTGTGCGTTCTTGCAAGCTCTCACTTGTGTAACGGGAAAAGTCAGGCACCTGTGGCATGAAGGATTCAGTCTTGTGATTCCCAACTGTAATAAGTGAAACAGTCCAGCAACAGTTTCACAAAGTTATAAGTGGTCTAGTTACATCCCTTGTCATATATTCCTGCCCAAATCACATCACTTGTCACTATCATCACCTCTTAGAATTAACCATGCTATGTTCTTTACTAACACCAGCACCTTCCTTTGATTTTCATTTTGTGCATCATTGCTATGCATGTTTCTAGCATAGGCTGTGCTTACAGAACACATCGTCATTGTGTCCATGTTTCCCAGCCAGTAGTGTTGAACAGTAACAGTGGGACCAATGTGTCATAATATAATGAGAAAGTAGATTTGTCTGCTACACAATGTCATTCTGGTTAGTTCTTCTCACACAAAAAGTTGATTTTAGTAAAACAGCCCTAAAATGCTGTATAAAATCTTTAATGTGCTTTTTAATGAAGTTTGACGGTAACACATGGTCCCCATTAATACTTTTGGGTGTCCTTGTGAAGCAGGAATGGGCAAACTGCAGCCCACCAGATGTTGCTGGATTAAAGCTCCCATCATCCATAACTACTGGCCCTGCTGGTTGGAGCTGATTGAGGTTGGAGTCCAAGAACATCTGGAAGCCACAAGTTTCCCATCCCAATAAATAATGGCTTTCTTCAGCAAAGATGATACCCTCAATTAGTGTTGAAAGTGGATGCTTAGATAAAATTTTATGGCATCTACTGCAAAGTTCAGTGCCAGTATTTGCATCTGCAATAAGCTCTGAGTTTGCTCAGCAATGATACATCTTGAGTTTTAACCCAGCTAGAATGTTGACAGTTTACCATGGTCAACATAAAGAACAATATTACAGAAACAAAAGTAGTATCTCCAGTCCCCCACTCACTCCTTTCTCCTTTTGATTCTCCTGAATAAAAAAAAAGCAAGACTTAAACAAGAACATTCTGCCAGAGATTACCATGTGGGGCTGGCAGTTGTGAGTTTTACTTATTCTTATTCACACAAGCAATACATGCCTACCAAAACTCAATAAAATCATTGTCTTTTTTCCATCTAAAGCTTGTTTGGTAAATCTCTCTATAGGAACAATTGACCAGATTTGTTGGCGCCCACAGTCTTTAGATAAATTGTCGAAATTCTTCCAGTTGTGTGCAACTGAATGCCAATTGAAATGTTCCTGTTCTCCCCATCAAAAATGGCTAACAGAGCTAATTGGGTGCAAAGACTGTTGAGTAACCTCTTGTAAGAATGTCTTTTAAACCATGTGTATAGCTTCTAATAACCACCACATATGGTAGAAGGCTCCAGCCTAGCGACATTTCCTTCAACAGTGTGGTGAAAATAGAGAACTGTTTCTGTTGCACCTCTGGGGTGTCAAGTACCACCTGTGTAAGATCTTAAATGTTATTTCTTTAGTCTTAGGAAATACAGATAATAGAGGTTTCTTAGTACACACATTGCACCAGTCTGTCCAGTCCAATTCCTTTCCCACATCTTACTCCCATAGGTTTTACCACTCTGGGAAACTGTGGATGGGACAGTTTACAATGCCTTGCATTACAACATAGTCCGTACTTTGAAAACTCATGGTATAATCATTACATTTAATGCATTCTTTGATTAATTTGTTTTCTATCCATGTTCTATTTTCATAACATTAAGTCATCATTTGGTGGTAAGTTTTTGCTTTTTATGCATATTCAAAAAAAAAAAATTTTCGTTAATTCAATTTCTCTGTTTCTTCTCATACAGTCTGACAGCCAGATATGCAACTCAGTCTAATCACAGTGGAATTGCAACCAGTCAAAAAAAGCCTTCTAGGTCAGTTAACATCTCTAATTTATTGCTTGCTAGTGATACTTAATGGAGTCACTGCCCACTGGCATTTTATTCTTTAAACCACAGTAGACATTCAACCCTTTATCACCATATCTTTTAAATGCAAGCTTTGCATAATTTTTAGTTGGCCAGTGGAAAAGCCTTGCCCAAGACTGCAAAAATAACAGCTTTGTATAATAGCTGTAGGGATATCTGTGTGTTGCAACTTAGCATACCGTATGTAAAATAATTGATTTAAATGAGCTGTCAAGTTTCTAGAGGGATTTTAGTGCTCTTATGCTTCTTGCTCAACACACAGACTAGAGACAGACTTGAAGCATATTATTTAGCTCTGCCACAGGGGAAACTTTGCGTCTGAACTGTTGATAGAGAATCATAGAATGAAATCCACACTGTCATTCCTACCCACATTGCCCCTTACTCTTTGCCAACTTCTGCTGTGCCTCCTCTGCCTGTCTGGAAAAAAATTAACAACCTATCATGCACTTGGGTGCCTGAGCTGGGAAGCATCCCATTTCAGGTACTTGGCTAAATAAAGCTTTGTGGCTTTTAATCAGCTGAAGAAGGCTAGCAGCGAGTGAATGATCAAAAAAGGGGTGTAGTAGTCAAGGACATATATTGGCTCAGTTGTGACATCACAGCACCACTGCAAGCTCTGTATTCAGGTTATGTCTGTCTGCTCCCATAATTTGGTTCACGAGTGAGTATAAATTCTACTAATCAGTTTCTCAGTTTATTGGCCCAGCTCAATAGAGCAGAAATTGAACTGTATGATACTGTTTATCTTGGTGGAAAACAACTGTAAATTTTAAAATGTAAGCATGTTCAGGAGGGTTGTTAGTGTGGGAAAGGATTAGAACAATAATGCTCAAACTTCACCTTTTGGATCCCTTCTTTATTGCATTGATTAGACTGCCACTTAAAACATCTCATAAGTTATTGTCAGAATCTGTCTAGTGCAGACCATTCTTGCCTATGTTCCTCATTGCTAGTGTAGAGATTGGGGTCTGCTGCTCATTTTATGTAAGCTGAACCCTAGAATGTGGATATCACATGCAGCCTGGGCACTGCAAGGGTAGTATAGTAAGACCAGAAAAGCAATGAGTGAGTATTTATGCCTTTATCAGTCTTTTCATTGAGGGAGCCCTGACAGGAAGGGCTGTAACACAGTGGTAAAAGCACATGGAGTTTCCAGGCAGGGCTAGTAAATATTCTGAAGCTCTCAGCCATTGCTAGCCAGTGTAGATGATACTGAATTATAAGGTCTGACTCAGTGCTACAGCTTCCTATGAAAATAGTTTAAGAACCACTTGGGTAGAAGAATTAGCACTGCTTCAGCCTGAAATGTATTTAATAAAGTATTGTGTGAAATTTCTACTGTTAGGGACAACTTTTGTTTGTGTGGAGCTAGGAATTAAATGAATTGAAACAATGAATTGTCTTTAAATGAAACAAAATCTTAGTCTTAGATGGCTTGCATGTTGATTGCCTGTTCTACCTCCGCCATTGATTGTGACTTCTCTATTATAAACACTAAAATCTGTGCATTTACTTCCTAAAGGAGGACTCCTAGCTCCTCTTGTTTTGTTCAGTCCGTGTTGATTATGTGTAGTTAAAAAATGAAACTGTTCACATTATTTGCTTTGCAGTTCATTGCTAACAATGAACTATCAGCTGTGTAATCCAATGTATGGCATCAGTTTTCTATTGTAAGCTGAACTGCTGGTGATAGCCTGGAATGAGCTATACCAAAGCACAGTTGTTGTGCACCTGTGGTCATAGGTTTTCAGTCTGCATTTATTGTAGGCTCTCTTGTCTCCTTCACAATTCATCATGTCTGGGCTCTAACAACTGTTTCTTGTCTAATGATATAAATTTATAACAGTGTTTGTACATTTTTGACCAGAAGTATGTTCCTTGTGAATTACCTGTTCCTTTATACTTTGCATTTCCTTTGTTGCTTAAATGATTCTGTGGGAGAATGACTGGAAATGGAATGATTTTGTGTGTGTGTGTGTGTGTGTGTGTGTGTGTGAGAGAGAGAGAGAGAGAGAGAGAGAGAGAGAGAGAGAGGCAATAGCCTTGAGATCTGTTTTTAAGTATTACAAAGGCCCTTTTGGGCTGTTTCCCGCCTCATTTTCTTAACTGGAATATAGGGAGGGAAGTACCTGAGAAATATGGTTATTAATACAGTGGTACCTCGGGTTGCAGACACTTCAGGTTACAGACGCTTTAGGTTACAGACTCCGCTAACCCAGAAATAGTACCTCAAGTTAAGAACTTTGCTTCAGGATAAGAACAGAAATCATGTGGCGGTGGTGGGAGGCCCCATTAGCTAAAGTGGTACCTCAGGTTAAGAACAGACCTCCAGAATGAATTAAGTTCTTAACCCGAGGTACCACTGTACAAGCAACTGAATTTAAACATGCATTTTTGTATACAGTGGTGCCTCGCAAGACGAAATTAATTCATTCTGCAAGTTTTTTCTTCTTGCGAGTTTTTCGTCTTGCGAAGCACGGTTTCCCATAGGAATGCATTGAAAATCAATTAATGCGTTCCTATGGAAACCGCTTGCCAGGCTGGCGGTGCGGAGAAGGGCTTTTCTCCCCACCGCAAGCCTTCGGAGCAGCCTTCCGAAGGCTGGCGCGGGGAGAAGAGCTTTTCTCCCCACCGTAAGCCTTCAGGACAGGTACGGGAACAGAGGGGAAGGGTCGCAGCGCTTCTCCTCTGTTCCCAGGGCTTGCGGTGGGAGGAGGGTTTTTCCTCCCCACCGCCAACATTCAGAACAGCATTCTGAATGTTGGCGGTGGGAAGGAAAACCCTCCTCCCACCGCAAGTCTTCAGGACAGCCATCCGAAGGCTGGCGCGGGAGAAGGGCTTTTCTCCCCACCGCCAGCCTTCGGAGGAGCCTTCCAAAGGCTGGCGTGGGGAGAAGGGCTTTCCGCCCCACTGCCAGCCTTCGGAGGAGGTCCGAGGACAGTGGGGAAGACGCGCTGCGCTTCCCCGCTGTCCCGGAGATTTCCCTATGGGCTTTCGTCTTGCGAAGGAAGCCCATAGAGAAATTCATTTTGCGAAGCGCCTCCAAAACGGAAAACCCTTTCGTCTAGCGGGTTTTCCATCTTGCGAGGCATTCGTCTTGCGGGGCACCACTGTATTTGTAAATTGACTGGATCAGTAGCCATAGATTTGTTGTTGTTGTTGTTGTTAATTGAATTTGTATACCACGCTTCATCTGAAGATCACAGAGTGGTTCACAATATAAAATGAGAACCCAAAATACACAATAAAACATAAACAAGCCAATAACATCCCTCCCACAAACACATTTAAAAGCCCATAGATCAGCCAAAGGCCTGGTTCTAGAGAAACATTTTTGCCTGGCGGTATCTAAAGGTATGTAATGAGGGTGCCAAGTGAGCCTCCCTGGGGACACCATTCCAGGGGGGGGGCAACACAGAAAATGGTTGTTCTGGTGTTGCCACCCTCCAAACCTCTCATGGAGGAGGCACATGAAGAAGGGTTTCAAGTGAATATTGCAGGGTTGGGTTGAGGTGGGCCATATGGGGACAGGCGGTCCTGGAAATATTTCAGTCCTGAGCCATGAAGGCTTCATTGGTCAAAAGCAGCACTATGAATTGGTCCTGAATACTAACTGGCAGCTACTGCAGTTGGGCCAGGATAAGTGTAATTTAATCAAACTGTCTTCCCTCGATGAACAATTTCACTGCCAACTTATGCACCAGTTGAAGTTTCCAACCCATTTTCAGAGGTAGCCCTTCATATCCAGTGCTAGTTTTCTAGAAAAGGAGGTGCCAGAACTCACCATGAATGCCTCCCTTGTTCTCTTATAATGGCAATGGCACCCACCTGAGAGGTGCTGGAACTGAGTTCCAGTGACTTCCAGCTGAAAAAAGCCCTGTATATAAAGTGTTGCAGTAATCTAACCTAGCGGTTACTTGAGCATAAACAACAGGTGTTAGGCTATCCCCATCCAGATAGGGGCACAGCTGGGACCCCAGTCAAAGCTGACAGCAAAGTACCCCTAAGTTATGCACCGGTGCCCTCAGAGGTCTAGGGAACCACTCACTAACAGTGCCCCAGTCTTACCTGGATTTTATAGGCCATGATAAAGTTTTGTATGCTTAGATTTGCTGACAGTGCAGACTCCAAAGGAACAGGCCAACAGCCAGAATAAATTAAAAAGTAACATGGATTATTAGACATCTAACATCGCAATTTTCCAGTTACCTACTTCACAAAGTGGTGACCTGCATAGATAGAGATATAGTGGTTAAACAACTGCAGTTTTATATTGAAATATGCTCTCTTGATGTGCCACTATAGTAAGCAAAGCCCTTTCTTAAACAAATGCCCCCTTTCATTTTCTTCTTGCATTTTCTCTCTATTCTCCCCCTGTGGCAGCTATTAGCATTTCACAATGCAAATGTTTGAAATATCCTAAACTAGTAACACCTACTTCTAGGTAACATTCACAATCCTGATTTAACCTGTCCTTAAGTCTGTTGAGGTACCAACTGTGTGCATTGAACTAGAGCAAATTATTTTTATTGGCAGCTTGTAAGACAACGCAACACTGCTTAATCTCCACACCAGACAATCAAATCAAAATAATTACAATGTGAGTCTGTACTTATTGCAGAGAGTGGCATCTTTATTGTTAACTCTGATACCCAGGATATTTCAGATGGTGGCAGCAAATACCAACAAGTGAAATATGTAGCCTGAGCAGATCCCTTTAATTCAAGAGTTTTCATTTGAAGTAATGAAGATGTGAGCAATGTAAAATGTTGAATTTCTCATCTTACCATCTAATGCCTTCTGCAGATATCTGAGTTTCTGGAACAAAAGAAGAAATAAAGCACTCGTGGAGTACAGTGCTTATTTACAAAACCGTGTTTAGAGTATATATTTCCACTAAACTGTATTCCATGGGTTGTTTTAGCTTTGTTATATTTATCCTAGAAATATATGGAACTGAAATATTTGAATAAAACAGTTGTATGGCTCCTGGAAAAACATGGGTGAATCTTTTTTGCAGTGTAAATGGAAAATGCAAAGGATCCTTATATGTTTGTCTCTGACTGTATATATCATATTTTCCCTCTTTTGTTCCGTTTAAGGTGTTCCTTTTGTCCATGGTCTAACTAACCATTAATTATGTTGCTGTTCATTGTCATTACCTTCCTTAAAACCATTGTTGATCAGCTCTGTGAATTTATTCTGCAACTGAAAAGTTAACTGTCTCATATGCACTTGCAAGAAATTCATTTCTGACTGTGCTATTCTAGGCTTCCCGGGCCCTCAAGGGTGCCAGCTGCAGGCAGCAGTACCAAAGTCCAGGGAGCCTCAAATTTAAATCGGAGAAGTCAGAGCTTTAATAGCATTGACAAAAACAAGCCTCCACAATATGCAAATGGAAATGAAAAAGGTAAGTGTTTGAATGGATGGCAGGCTTACTGAGCATACAAATCTGTAAAGGTTCTACACAAGTCAGGAAAAAAAGATGAAATGTTTAAAATACTAATTCTGAAATATAAGTAGAATATAATTGTTGAGTTTTCAATTGGGCTCTGAGGATCCTTTTATTTCTGGCAAAAGATGTCTAACGTTTTGAGCTGCAGTTGGATATATATAAATTTTCTGCAGCTGTTTTTTGGGCGTAGATTTCAGTCCTAAGCAGTGGGAACTTCATGAAATCTGACACTCGGTGATGGCTCAGTTTTGAATGTAGTCTTAAAGCATCCTGCATCAAGGATGATACTTGCAGCATCTCTTCTGCACTTGTGGTAAATTATATACCTTCTGCTTTCAGGAATATCATTCTTGCATATATTCAGTCACTGAAATATTCCCCCCCCCCATCTCAGGGGTCAGGAAAATAGAACATTTTAAAAAAGTAATGTGCAGCAGCTTTACCACAAGGTGGGAGTAGATGTCATTGAATGAGCACCAGTGCTCAGTTAGATGTGGGGGAGGAATTAATTCACATAGGCATTGCAAATTTCTGTACCAAGCAAGTTTTATTGTGGTATCTTTCTCTAAGGATGTTTCTTTAAAGCAATATTAACATTTCATCTTCATTACTTATCATCGCGTTCAAGCTGTTATTCTCTACCTATTTTGGGTAGTGGTAGGACTCAATATGGTTTATGATCCACCTCATAATTAAGAGAATTTGATGCCTATGGAGCATCGTTTAGACCAGGGGTAGTCAACCTTTTTATACCTACCGCCCACTAATGCATCTTTCTTGATGGTAACGTTTCCTTACCGCCCACCAGTGCTCAGTGGAAGGAGGATTCAGCTTGTGCCATAGAACCCCCCACCGCCCACCCTAGAATCCTGAAACGCCCACTAGTGGGCGGCAGGGACCAGGTTGACAACCCCGCTTTAGACATTGAAGGAGAACCTGTTACATCATGTTTGTTACCCAACATAATAATTACTGATGTAAAGGAATCTTAATAATACTTTAGAGGTAATGCATTTTGATTGCTAGGTTAATCGTGGGCTTTAAAAATAAACAGTAGCAAGATATATACTGGTAGTATATATCAGGAGAGCAACAAAGGACTTAAAGGAAAACAGTTGGTTCTAATTTGCATGACTATCCATAATTTGATTGTTCCTTTATGCCATAAGAGAATCTTCAAAATACTTCAGATCTCATAATAATTTATAAGTTTCATATTTATAATCCATGCTGTTTGTGCTGAGTAGCTGTACAATTAACCTTGCATCAAAAGCTTCCCTTAAAGATTAATATTGTCATTTGCCAAAATCAGTCCCATTACTACTACTGTAAGAATAAATTTGCAGTAGATAAATAAATAAATAAATAATGGGGAATGGGGTTTAGAATACCATATGCAGTGCTACAGGGACACTTGGCTATTAAATTAGAGCAACCTGCAGACATTTTCCATAACCCAATCTGCAGAGTTGCTGAACCTGAAAAAGAAAACCTTTTCCTGAACAAAGTGGATCCTAAAAAATGGTTTCAAATATAAGCGCTGCCCTAATTTCCCCCTTCAGTGACGGCTTCTCTCAGAGCTTTGTGCATTGAATTTAAAAATTGAGAGATACTTCTGTGTGTGTTTGATGGAAGATGCTTAGAAACCTCCACACAACTGAAAATCCTGATGAGGCATGAATGTCTTATTATGTTTGTGGTGCTGGGGAATTGAGGATGGAGTTTCCTCGAATGCACACTCCTGCCCCTCTATGCAAGTCTAATATTTTGAAGACTGAACTGGTAGTCCTTGTAGGTTCTTGGTGAAGCTAGTCACTGATTCGCAAAGCCATATACAAATATGATTTAATGTGTAAAAGCAGAATGTTCCATAATCTCTGCTTTCAGGACTTAAAAATGCTGCTACAATTTCTTTTCAAACTATTATTCTCAGATTATTTTATTGTGTCACGGGCTCCAAATTGAAACCATTAGCTACATATACAGAAAGAGTATTTTCTTTGACATACTGTGAAACTAAATAGCATAAATCCATGCTATAAATCCCTTTTAGCTAACTGGAAAAGTGATCTAAATAATTAAATTATGTACAGTAGTTGGGCAAACATAACTGGTGGTTTTCTATGGAGTAATCACTATTTAACACTTCCTTTTCCCAAATCTTTGCTTTGTTTTCCAAATTAGCTTGGTTTATTCCAAACCAAATTATGTACACATAGGAAACAATAAATGTGTAGTCTTGCCTTTCGTACTTATTTTTTTCTACTTTAAATAGCAGCAATGGGGGGGGACGGGGTGATCATATACGCTTATAAAACGTATATCATGACAAAATATGTAGATAAATGCATACTGTATCTCAGTGTCTGGAATTCTAAACATATTTTATTCTGAAGTGTGCATGGTCAAATGCATGTTGGCATGATTTTTGAGCAGAGAGCAACATTCAGCGGATACTTACATTCCAATCTACGCATCAGTCCACATGGTGGAGATAAGGTCATGTCACATTCACAGGAAACTAATTTCTCAAGCATCCCTAATATTGTTAAGCACTTCAGTCTTGAAGCTTTTTGGCATGATCAGTATTAAAAAGAAACGTGGGAGTTAAATTATCTCAATCCTTTTCAAGCTTGAGGCCTGTGGAAATTTCAATCTTGTTCTGATTCAATTCAATTGTTCCCTTTATTTAATTTATAGTGATACCATAATTTCTAGCCCTGTCCTGTTTTTATTGTTGTTGTTGTTTAGTCGTTTAGTCGTGTCCGACTCTTCGTGACCCCATGGACCAGAGCACGCCAGGCACTTCTGTCCTCCACTGCCTCCCGCAGTTTGATCAAACTCATGCTAGTAGCTTCAAGAACACCATCCAACCATCTCATTCTCTGTCGTCCCCTTCTCCTTGTGCCCTCCATCTTTCCCAACATCAGGGTCTTCTCCAGGGAGTCCTCTCTTCTCATGAGGTGGCCAAAGTATTGGAGCCTCAGCTTCACGATCTGTCCTTCCAGTGAGCACTCAGGGCTGATTTCCTTCAGAATGGAGAGGTTTGATCTTCTTGCAGTTCATGGGACTCTCAAGAGTCTCCTCCAGCACCATAATTCAAAAGCATCAATTCTTCGGCGATCAGCCTTCTTTATGGTCCAGCTCTCACTTCCATACATCACTACTGGGAAAACCATGGCTTTTACTATACGGACCTTTGTTGGCAAGGTGATGTCTCTGCTTTTTAAGATGTTGTCTAGGTTTGCCATCGCCTTTCTCCCAAGGAGCAGGCGTCTTTTAATTTCGTGACTGCTGTCACCATCTGCACTGATCATGGAGCCCAAGAAAGTAAAATCTCTCACTGCCTCCATTTCTTCCCCATCTATTTGCCAGGAGGTGATGGGCCCAGTGGCCATGATCTTCGTTTTTTTGATGTTGAGCTTCAGACCATATTTTGCGCTCTCCTCTTTCACCCTCATTAAAAGGTTCTTTAATTCCTCTTCACTTTCTGCCATCAAGGTTGTGTCATCTGCATATCTGAGGTTGTTGATATTTCTCCGGCAATCTTAATTCCGGCTTGGGATTCATCCAGCCCAGCCTTTCGCATGATGAATTCTGCATATAAGTTAAATAAGCAGGGAGACAATATACAGCCTTGCCGTACTCCTTTCCCAATTTGGAACCAATCAGTTGTTCCATATCCAGTTCTAACTGTAGCTTCTTGTCCCACATAGAGATTTCGCAGGAGACAGATGAGGTGATCAGGCACTCCCATTTCTTTAAGAACTTGCCATAGTTTGCTGTGGTCAACACAGTCAAAGGCTTTTGCATAGTCAATGAAGCAGAAGTAGATGTCTTTCTGGAACTCTCTGGCTTTCTCCATAATCCAGCGCATGTTTGCAATTTGGTCTCTGGTTCCTCTGCCTCTTCTAAATCCAGCTTGCACTTCTGGGAGTTCTCGGTCCACATACTGCTTGAGCCTTCCTTGTAGAATTTTAAGCATAACCTTGCTAGCATGTGAAATGAGTGAAATTGTGCGGTAGTTGGAGCATTCTTTGGCACTGCCTTTCTTTGGGATTGGAATGTAGACTGATCTTCTCCAATCCTCTGGCCACTGCTGAGTTTTCCAAACTTGCTGGCATATTGAGTGTAGCACCTTAACAGCATCATCTTTTAAAATTTTAAACAGTTCAGCTTGAATACCATCACTTCCACTGGCCTTGTTATTTGCAGTGCTTTCTAAGGCCCATTTGACTTCACTCTCCAGGATGTCTGGCTCAAGGTCAGCAACCACACTACCTGGGGTGTATGAGACATCCATATCTTTCTGGTATAATTCCTCTGTGTATTCTTGCCACCTCTTCTTGATGTCTTCTGCTTCAGTTAGATCTTTACCACTTTTGTCCTTTATTATGGTAATCTTTGTACGAAATGTTCCTTTCATATTTCCAATTTTCTTGAACAGATCTCTGGTTCTTCCCATTCTGTTGCTTTCCTCTATTTCTTTGCATTGCTCGTTTAAGAAGGCCTTCTTGTCTCTCCTTGCTGTTCTTTGGAAATCTGCATTCAATTTCCTGTATCTTTCACTATCTCCCTCGCATTTTGCTTGCCTTCTCTCCTCCGCTATTTGTAAGGCCTCGTTGGACAGCCACTTTGCTTTCTTGCATTTCTTTTTCATTGGGATGGTTTTAGTTGCTGCCTCCTGTATAATGTTGCGAGCCTCCATCCATAGTTCTTCAGGCACTCTGTCCAGCAAATCTAAATCCTTAAACCTGTTCCTCACTTCCACTGTGTATTCATAAGGGATTTGGTTTAGATTGTATCTTACCTGTCCAGTGGTTTTTCCTACTTTCTTCAGTTTAAGCTTGAATTTTGCTATAAGGAGCTGATGATCTGAGCCACAGTCAGCTCCAGGTCTTGTTTTTGCTGACTGTATAGAGCTTCTCCATCTTTGGCTGCAGAGAATATAATCAATCTGATTTCGATGTTGCCCATCTGGGGATGTCCATGTGTAGAGTCGTCTCTTGTGTTGTTGGAAAAGCGTGTTTGTGATGACCAGTTTGTTCTCTTGACAGAACTCTATTAGCCTTTGCCCTGCTTCGTTTTGATCTCCAAGGCCAAACTTGCCAGTTGTTCCTTTTATCTCTTGATTCCCTACTTTAGCATTCCAATCCCCTATAATGAGCAGAACATCCTTCTTTGGTGTCACTTCGATAAGGTTTTGTAAGTCTTCATAGAACTGGTCAATTTCAGTTTCTTCAGCACCAGTAGTTGGTGCATAAACTTCGATTACTGTGATGTTAAAAGGTCTGCCTTGGATTCGTATCGAGATCATTCTATCATTTTTGAGACTGCATCCCAGTACAGCTTTCGCCACTCTTTTGTTGACTATGAGGGCCACTCCATTTCTCTTACGGGTTTCTTGCCCATAGTAGTAGATTTGGTAGTCATCCGAACTGAATTCGCCCATTCCCGTCCATTTTAGCTCACTGATGCCCAGGATGTCAATATTTATTCTTGCCATCTCATTTTTGACCACATCCAACTTACCCAGGTTCATGGTTCTTACATTCCAGGTTCCTATGCAATATTTTTCTTTACAGCATTGGACTTTCCTTTCGCTTCCATGCATATCCACAACTGAGCGTCCTTTCGGCTTTGGCCCAGCCGCTTCATCAGCTCTGGATCTACTTGTACTTGTCCTCCGCTCTTCCCCAGTAGCATGTTGGACACCTTCCGACCTGAGGGGCTCATCTTCCAGTGTCATAACTTTTATATGCCTGTTGTCTTTGAGATTCAATTCCACCAATATATTTGTTGGGTAAACCACTGAAAACACCACCACCACCCTTGTATTGTTTCGTCGCTGCTATTCCTTTACTTCCATACTGTGCTTGCGTCTATCAACTCAGCTTCATTTATTCCCCTTATCCTCTATCTTACAAATATTTCTGGTGTAGCTCCTTTTGCATACAAAATCCTACACCTGACCTTTCTGATATTTCCATCATGTTGCCCATAGGAGCCCTTATGTCTTTAGTAGTCATGTCATAGCGCTAAACCCCCGAGATAAAATGCACCTGCTGAATGCCATCCCTCCATGCTGCTGTTAAGGTCACAGGGGTGAATTTTTTATACCAGGTATTGGTAACCTTAATCTAACCAGGCCAGAGAGCAGTCAGTGTCAGCCTTAATTTACCCCCGATTTGATGGATGTGACTGTGCAGGTGGAAATAGCTGGTGCCGACATAGCTAGAGGGACCCTACATGAGGCAAGTGGGGCAGACCTATCCTACTGTGCTGTCTGTCACTTTCAATCCCGTTAAACCAGATACATGGGCTTGTGTTGACCTTGGTGAGTCTGTAGTGGCCAAAAGGGCCTCTAGGATGTCACAATAAGAATATTATTTCAGATCTTGATTCATTCCTCCTGTTACCCTTCTCACTGTTATCACCCTGGGTTTCTGTTCCAGGACAATATTCTGAATCTGTTTGCAGCATGCAATTATACACTTTCTCACTAGCACAGTGGCTTCTAGGACAAGGCTGTTAGTTTCATCCATTTATTTTTTTAAGGAAATAATTACAGATTCATGTTCCTCTTCCTGTTACCCACCAGCCCAGTGCCATATCCTTTTGTAATCTGGAGCTCCTGTTAATACGTGGGTGGCTGAAGCTTCCTCCAATCCAAAACGCTTTTTGCTGAGCATAAAACAACAATTATAATGCATGATTTGTGAGGAAAATAATTTAAGCAATCAAAAGGTATTTCTGTACTTATGTTTCTGACGAGTTTGGAGAAACGATAAGAGGGTAGGCTTACGTATTTAAACTAGGTCAATGGGAACATGTTTTAGAAGGCTCAGTTCCCACAGTGCTTTCAATTGTGCAACTAATTGAAAGATTATTGGATTGCTTTTGTTTTTATTATGTATTGTGTGTTTTTATGTTAGAACTTCCCTGAGACCTGCAGGCATAGGGCAGTATACAAATTTAAATCATCATCATCATCATCATCATCATCATCATCATCCATCATCATCATTTGGAATGCATAGTTTGGGGAGCTCTGCAATTTTAATGCCCTCGTGTTTTTCTCTTTCAAAACCAGAATCACCCAAAGGTCCTCATCCATCTGCAGGCATGAATGGAAATGTACAGCATCCCACCAGCACTGGGCAGCAGCCGGTCTCTGCCATCCCCTCTCCAAGTGCCAGCAAGCCTTGGCGCAGCAAATCCATGAATGTCAAACACAGTGCCACCTCTACCATGCTGTCTGTCAAGCAGCCCAGTCCCGCAACCTCTCCTACGCCACCTTCAGATAGGCTTAAGCCACCCCTTTCTGAAGGGCCCAAAACTCCTTCATCTGGGCAGAAATCCATGTTAGAGAAATTCAAGTTGGTTAACGCTAGGACTGTTTTGCGGCCTCCCTTGTCATCCAGTTCAGGTCCCAGCGACAGCGGGAGAGACGAAGAAGCCTTTTTAGATTGTGGCGAAATGGACAGCTTCGGCGGTGGTCTCAACAGTGGTGGCTCCACCACCAGCAGCAGCCCTAAAATATCACCTAAACTAACCCCTCCAAAAGCTGGAAGCAAAAATCTCAGCAATAAAAAGTCTTTGCTACAGCCAAAGGACAAAGAGGAAAAGAGCAGGGACAAAAACAAAGTTTGCACTGAGAAGACGGCGAAGGAAGAGAAGGACCAGGTCACAGAGACACCTGCAAAAAAGACCTCAAAAATTGCGAGCCTGATCCCCAAGGGGAACAAGGCTGCATCAGCCAAGAAGGAAAGTCTAATATCTTCATCTAGTGGTATACCAAAACCTGGATCAAAAGTACCGACATCAAAGCAAAGTACTTCACCGGCATGTTCAGGAAGTAAAGAGGCGGAAAAATTGAGGAGTGCAAAGGGGAACCAACCCCAGTCAACAGCAAAATCGCAAGGTAATGAGAAAGCATACACTCCTTCTGGTCTTCCCTCTTCTGAAGGAAAGGAATCTAGTACGGCTCTTACCCCTAGTTCGTCTGCTGCTCTCTCCATTGCTGCAACTAGTGGGCAAGCACCAGGAAGCAGTATTGTGCAACTTCCTCAGCAACAGCAATACAGCCACCCAAATACGGCCACAGTAGCACCATTTATTTATAGGTAAGACGAGTTTCTACTTTTTCTGTAAGTGTGGCAAGCTATTTTTCAAAGAAGTGGTTTTATTTTAATATATTTCACCATATATTTAATTATTTTAGAAAACACAGTTGCTTAAAACAATGGCAAAAAACTGATCACACAGCAATACCATCTTAAGAAAAGTTAATCATGGGAGTTTTCTCCCCTGGTCTATTCCATTCAGAACTTTCTGTAGAAAGATTTTTAATCGACCAAGATTGGTCTATTAAAAATCTTTCTAAAGATAGTTTTCTATTTAAGTTACATTAGTCCAAAGGCTATTAATCATGAAATAAGGATTTCTTTTAAGTTTTTCATGTGTGCTAAAACTCAATCTAATTGTTTAACCACATCAGTTAACAAACGTGGATGCATATGCTATAATGTTATTGTTTTAGTTAAATAAATTGTTTCAATTGTACTTCCAATAAAGTACAACAGAAAAGTTGTCCAAATATAAACAGTTAACTTATTAAACCTCACAATAATTTCATAATTATCTGTTGATGTATTTCTAACAGTATAACCAAATCCCTAATTTTTTTATAGGACTGTAAAAGCTACTCTGAAAATTTATTATTCCGAAAATGAAACTTTCATCTGGTTGCAAATACTAAGATTATACCAGCAAGAATGAGTCTTTCTGTAAAAGATTTAAATCAAGTCTTACTTAAATCAAATCATATCCACCATGACCAGAAGCCATTCTGTTTTGTTCTTAAATTAAAAACATTGAAAGTTTGGGATCTCAGGCCAGGATATATATGCTGCTTCAGTACCTCAGCAACAGATATGGAGGCAGATTTAAAAACAACATGATCTTTGGATTGGATAGTTCTTTTTATCTATCATGCGAAGAGCAGCACAGAAACAAGTGGCCCCATGTCGCTTCCAGGGAACATGGTAGGGGCAATGTTACATTATCCTTTCATGGTGCTGCATTTAGAAGTAAAACTCACAGGCCTGTCAGCACCTTCTTGCATCATGTACCTTTTTCAGCCCACAGTTTTCCACAAACAGAAGTTGTAGCTAAGTATTTTAAAGTTAGATCTTCCGTGAAATGGAAACTCACAAGGATGAAGTTCTGTTTCAAGCTTTTTAAAGAAGCCAACACACAGTTATCATAGGATATATTTAAGTTGAATAACTGTTTTTGTCAGCTAAAAATTAACTTGTAGATTCTGTATGCTGGTATGCATATGAGTCTTTGATAGGTTTTGAAATAGTTAGCATAAATGGGTATGAAAATAATAGTGGTGACTATATTAATAGTAATTTATTACTATATTAATAGTAATAAATATATGCATGACAACCAAGTGGGGCATCTTAGAAAACAGAAAGATAGGTGATTGCATTCTACTGTTATGTATTACCCTCCCTTTCCTCTAAGAAGCTCATGGCTTATATCAGTTTATCTTTCATTTTATCCTTGCAAATTTTATCCTGCTTTACAGTTTGCTATGGCTACCCAGTGAGCTATCCTCATGCTGACCACCGATTTGCACCTGAGATTTTCACACACTGGCTTTATGTCTAAGGTCTCCCTACTTAGACCTGTTAACTTGCATTTGACTGCACTGAAAAAGTAAAGCCTGGTTTCTGCAGGCCAATGCATATGCTTCTTTCTCTCATTCTCTAAGGCTGCAGTCCTTACCAGCAGCGGAGCAAGCCGATCGGGTGCCTGGGGCGGCGCATGTGCCCAGGGGCAGGACCAGCCAGGGCAGGACGCTCTGCCGGGCCTCCAAGGAGTCTGCCTGCCTCCTCCCACTCAGCCGCCCTACAGCTGAGGGGGAGGCGGCAAGTGGACTGTTTAGGGCAGAGTGGAGCCTGTGGGCGCCCAACCCACCGTGTCACTCCCAGGAGAGACGCATGGCTCGGGCGTGCCGCAGGCCCGCGGTGAGTGCTGGCCGGCATTTTGTCACCCCCTCAGTTGTGACACCCGGTAGTCCCCACCACACCTGCCTTCCTCCGCCCCTGATCCTTGCCCTCCACCCCACACTGGATCAATGCCATCAACCAAACTCTGGGATTCAGTGGATCCCAGGTCCATTCAGCCCCACCCTTGGAGCTCCCCATGGGCCTACCACCTGCATGTATAGCAAGTAGAATGGGGAGCACAACCCTAATAGAATGATGCTTGTGTCATCTGGTGACAGCAGCTGGCTCAGCCAGTAGAGCTGAATGGAATGACATCCCCACTCACTTGAAACATACATAGCCTGGTGGGGTGGAGAGGTTGGCTGGCTGGCTGGCTCTGCTCACCTAGATCCTTGTGACCAGTATCTTCAATTTTCTCAGAATAAAAATCAACAGAATAATTATACATTTTTAGTTCATTTTAGCATTTAATATAAGAGAGTAGGCTGTTGGAGATATTCTGGGTATTTCATTCCAGCAAACCGTTCGAAACTCTCTAAGGCTGAACATCAGCGTGAGCCTCTCTTTTGCTGTTTATCTGAAAGGCTGATCGTTACTAATGCAGAAGAGATGCATTTGTAATTCAAATGAGAAGACTGATTGATATAAATTTCATATTTGCATTTCAAATTTATTTAAGCAAAAACTGCTTTAATACTCATATATATGGAACATCCTTAGTTCATGCTTGTAAACCACTATTTCGCTAGTAGCCTATGGCAAGTAAAAGATTTCTTCTAGATGACAAGGCAGGGAACCTCTTATAAACAGCAAAAGAGTTGGTTCATTCCTTTCCCCCCCAGCCCTCTTTATGTACCACACATGACTTTGGTGTGCATGGACACATCTTAGTGGATTTGTAATGACTATACTGCCTTAGTCCAAGGCTGCCTTAGTTTTTGGTGCATTTAATGCACTCTAAATCTACTTTTTAAAAAAATCTTACATGAATGGGGCTTTAAAATAACTTTAGGATCTTGCCATGACATTTTGCACATGTTTTGAACTGAGAATTAGATCACAAAGTTTGGAGAAGTGCAAGCTTTAAAGAAGCTTGAGAGGTGTGAATTACCGGTAAGTTAGTTCACCTTAAAATGTTGACCAAGCTATAGACTCATCCATCACTTGCTTCTCCCCTTATTGATGTATTCTTCAGGCAACCGGTTTTCGATTAGACTGAAGTAATGAATCATACTGAAGGAAACAAATATTCTGTTTTGAATGGAAAGTTCTGGAGAGAGGAGTGTATTATTTTATAGTGCATTAGTGGGCTATGTGAGTGCAGTGCAGATGCTAGGTGCCAGTTTGAACCTTTTCTCCTTGAAAGCAGCTTCTCTTTTGTCTACACAAGTATTTGAATACCATTTTCAGTCCAGACCCGCTTCTTAGCTGGTATGCCTGTGAACATAGGAATTATAATGCTAAGCTTATTACAAGCTGCTCTGTCCTTAAAATGGCAAATCACAGGCACGAGCACAAGAGCGAATTAACAGTTTATGTCATTTACATTCATTGTTGCGAAATTGAAGTGGCAGCAGGCCAAACTCTGCCAGTCAAAGCTAGCACTAAGATTTCCAGCAACAGACAGTCCAAAGTATTTAACCTAGATATTTTCACGGTTGTATCTTTGGCTCAAGCATAATTGCTGAAGTGGTGCATTTAATAATGGTCTGCCAAGTCTGAGCGAAAGTAGGTGGTAAAAATAAAAAAAGAATATTTTCCCATTTTCGCTTTTGTACATTTCTTAATTCATTGTACAAAAGTGCGAATCTGGATTTTGTTTTCCCTAATATTTAACACTGTGATATATTGATACTATGCCCTAGTCTTAAAATCAAATAATCATTGGAATTCATTCAGGGCAACTGAAGCAGTGAAACCTGTCAAACCGTATAAGGCATATTAATTGTATGGCTTTTGGAATGTCAGAGAATAGCTAAGGAAATCTTTGACATCTGTGGGAAAGGTTGTTCAGACACAGAATAATGGCTGTTAACGATAGACATACAGTGGCTTGGTTTCTGTGCTCAGCTAAGTGCAGCCTCATTTAGCAAGAACAGTCATTTAAGTTAGAGGGGTTAATTGAGGGCAGAATGCAGTACACAGACCAGAAAGATAACATAGCCGAAGGTAGTCTATTTTCTTATATAACTTAGCCAGTCAATTGGATAAATGGGCATTTTGAGTTTGATGGGTCAACTGGTTTAAAAATGAAATATGTTTGAAAAACAGGGAGGCTTTTCCAACGTGATCAGAGAGAACATATTTCATAAGAAGCCACTGTAGTCTTCCCAACCCAGCAGGCTATCTCTGTACTCAGTATGCCGCTGTTAGTTTGAGTGCACTGCATCTCAGAAAGTTTATGCCTTTTAACGGCTAAAATAGACGTCATGCAGAAGATGGTGATTAAGATCTATTGTGTTTGTTTAAATTAATAACAGCCAGGGAGGAGGTGAATCTGGCTGGGTCTGCTGTGCCTTGGAAACATTTTCCCCATGAAAATTAACCTTTGAGAGCTTTTCATGAGTTCCATTGGGAAAGCTTAAGATACCATATAGTTACCCATACACTTTCCCCCGTGGAGCAAAGAGAATCATCAGAAGGAGGTTGAGATTTTAACTGGGAGAAATAGTTCAACTCCTCACCCAATGTCACATTCCTAGTGAGGTTCAGTTTCTTGTGCAGCTGCTTTTTTATTTTTTATGATGGAAGAGCATAATCATGGATCGCTTGCATCATGTCTAGTTTTCCTTAAGCAGAGGCTTTCTCACCTTAGAACATCTCACAGCGCACAGCTCCACAGCTTCCTAGCATAAGGTTGGATGTTTCCGGACTCTGTCTCCCATCATCCCTGACCATTGGCAATGTAGGCTCAAGCTGATGGGAATTGCTGACCAGCAACATTTGGAGGGCCACAAATATGTCACCCCATTCTATTCTATGAAACTAGATACTTTGAGTCTATGTTAACAAGAACTCACAAGCTAAGAACTTTGAAATATAGAGGGCCAGTACAGACACCAAAAACATGGTTTGGTTTCCCAAAGATATTCAGCAGTGAGCCTCAGGCTTGCCATCTCTCTCTCCATCCCTCCTGCTTATATGAGGGAAGAAGAATGCTCCCCCTTTCAGCTTTGAATAAAACACAGTTTCCTGTTACGTTCAAACTCAGGAAAATGTGGTTTATTCTGATTTTGGTTAGTTAATAAACTAGAATCTGAAGCCACAGTTCGATTTGGGTTTGTTAAACTAGCCACAGTTTCCTGAATTCTGAGTTAATGAGATACTGTGATTTATTCAAAACTGAAGGTGGACTCTTTCAATTTCCTTACCACTGATTTGGAGAATAAGAAGTAGTAAAGCAGAGGCACAGAAATTCAAGTTTCTTTTTGGCTCATTCTCACAACATTAAGCTGTTGTTTAGTATTAGAACTGCACTAGGCCATTTGCCTCAGGTCATGGCTGCCAAACCTTTGTTTACTGTAAATTAATAATTGCATTGGCCAAAGCCAAACATGAAAAAGTACTTATCTGCCTTCACTACGTCTCAGAAACTTGAAAAAAATTAATTCAAAAGTCAAGCGCAGTATATTTTATCAGATGTCATTTTCTGTTTATGATGCCCTTTTAAACATTTAAAAAATATTATCAGGATCATGCATTCTGCTCTGCAGTGTGCTTCCTCATCCATTTCAGCATGCTTTTGAATAAACCCATTAGATAAGCAACTTGGAAGTAGTAAACATAGCAAAAGAGCTGACAGGTTGTTATTTTCTAAAAGACATGCTTTTAGAAAAGCATTCCAAGGTGTGCTCTGTTTTTATCAGGCGCTAAAAAAGTGCCAAATACTCACAAAACAAGCTAGTTCTCTGAATCAGACTAAATGTAATCCTTGGGTTTTCAGAAGAAGCAAAAATCAATGCCTTTCGATTGTCCGAGGTGTGAAATTATCATTTATTATTACACGTAACTTGCAGGGGACATGGAAAACAGTTTTGCTCTCTTTTTTTGCCTCTCGTGAAGTTCTCATTTCTTACTATTTTGCCTTTAAATACCTGTATGAGGACTGAGACATCAGTTAGGAAAAAAAAATCTGTGTATTAACATCAACAGTATTTTTTTAATGATATAATTAATATAATTTTGAAAATTACATGATTGTGTGGTGGTTGTGAAACTCAAGAAATGAAAGCATTTTTTAGCTACATGGAGTGAGTCTGGCCTGGTTTGTACATCATGGTAAGGCAGCTGTAGTTTACCAGGACTGTGGAAGTGTGCTGACCTCCGGGGAAGAGATCGCAGTTGCTTTACTCCTTCCATGTCCTTTGGGTTCGGCTCAGTGTAATGCATCAGCTAAGCCATGGTTTGACTTAGTGTACCTGCCAAACCTGGACTCATGATTAAGCTCTCACCACCTTAACCAGGAGCCACAGCCAAGGTTTGTTTATTTCCAATGCTGGCCTTTGGCAGCAATGTTTTGCTTCTGGGAGAGCCAGTGTGATGTAGTGGTTAAGAGCGGTGACTTGTAATCTGGGGAACCGGGTTCACGTCTCCGTTCCTCCACAGGCAGCTGCTGGGTGACCTTGGGCTAGTCACACTTCTCTGAAGTCTCTCAGCCCCACACACCTTACAGAGTGTTTGTTGTGGGGGAGGAAGGGAAAGGAGAATGTTAGCCGCTTTGAGACTCCTTCAGGTAGTGATAAAGCGGGATATCAAATCCAAACTCCTCCTCCTCCTCCTCCTCCTCCTCCTCCTCCTCCTCCTCCTCTTCTTCTTCTTTCCTTTATAATTCTTTAGCTGAGACACAAAAGCAGCAGAACATTTAGAAACTTGCCATTCCCAGCATGTGCCTGGTTAACCAAGCACGTCCTAACCAGTAAATTGATGTACCCATTCCCTTCCTACTAAGCTTTCATCTTATAGGGGAAATTTGATAAGACATTTAGTCCTTGACACCTTGTCTGGTTATATGTGATATAAAAAGATGTAAACTTTCCTCCCTTGCAACATATGGATATAATCTTATCTGTCCTGATGAAGAGTTTAGCACTATGAAGTTATGAAAGAGAGAGAGAGAGAGAGAGAGGTGCTAATGACATTTCCAGAATCTGGCTTTTGATGAAATGTGTGCCACTCTGCCATTCATGGACTTGGCAGTTAATGCTATGATTATTATAGGTGCTACAGTGAAACTCTTTGATTAATTTCAGAACTCATTCAGAAAATGACAGTACCTCTCTCCCACCTGCTGACTTCTGCACCAGTCCTACAAAAATGGATCTGGCATATAGTAAGACTGCCAAACAATGCCTAGAGGAAATATCTGGTGAGTAATGCGTATTTTATTTTTTGCTGCTTTATTTTGAAATTTGGATGAACCAATTTGGATGTGCTTTACATAAAATACCCTATTCAAATAGTCTAAAGAATGTTTTAAAGAATACAAATTGTGTATGTATATCTACATGGGTACCTGAACCAGTCTAGGCCAGGCTTCCTCAAACTTGGCCCTCCAGATATTTTTGGCCTACAACTCCCATGATCCCTAGTTAGCAAGACCAGTGGTCAGAGATGATGGGAATTGTAGTCCTAAAAACATCCGGAGGGCCAAGTTTGAGGAAGCCTGGTCTAGGCCCTAACCCTGAAGTCTTGGATTATCATAGGCAGATTGATTTATATCATTAATTCAATAAAATAAAATAATTTTAAATCATGGTTTTTAGGTTTCTGCCAGATCTGTTTAGCATTGTGTTTCCTTGGTTAAGCGGGAGTGGAATTAAAATGCAGGTTCTTTGCAGTGAGAGCTGAATTGTGATTCGCCTGTGACTCACATACTGCTATAAAGTTTACTCAGAAGTAAATCTTACTTAGCAAAGAGACATTCTAAAGTTAATTAGAAATATTTTAAGTGACATTTCTGGCTATTTTATTGCCTCCACTGTATGTGGCTAGATTAGAAGGTCACTGATGGACTTCCTTTTGAACACTTTGCCCAATGCTAGCTTTTGGTTCAGGAGGAGCTTTGATTTGTACACCAGGAATGGGGAATACTCGGCCCAAGGGTCAGATTGCATACAGTCTCCTTTGCTCCCTTCTACCTACCAACTGTTCGTCAGACAGCTGGTGAAGAGTGGGGGGAGACGATGATGTTGTACAAAATGTGCAGTTGTACTCCTTCCTCACAAAGATCTGTTGCAGAGATCAAAACAGAAGGGGAAATGTCTCAGCAAAGTGCTAGGCTTGTGTTCCTTGCAAATATGTAATAAGTATCCATTATTCTGCAATTGCTTGTATGTGGTTTTTGAGGCACAGTTGCATTTCTCCCCCCCCCCCTTTTGAGGTTTTGAATAGCTGTAAGGTAGGGCTTGCAGTTCAGCCGTGCATCAATGTTATTTGTAATTTTCTGGAACTACTGGGGTCTTTTTGCCTTTTGCACATTCAGGACAGATAGTCTGTGGAGAAAATGTAAGGTGAAACTTAATTGGACTTACTAAGAATTTAATATATGCATCCCCTGAGTAATAGTTGTCTGTCTGTGTCTATGTAAGGTTTTTTGGTGTGTGTGTGTGTGTGTGTGTGTGTGTGTGTGCCCCTCCCCACTGCTGAATGTGGCCCCCAACAGCCTTGCCACCTTCAGATTGAAAAAGGTTCTTCATCCTTGCTGTACTCTTCTGAGTGTACAGTTGCAGCCCTACTATAGCAGAAACACATAAATACAGAATGTTCCAAAAATATCATGAATTATCTGAGTACCTTCCACCTGAAGAAATGCTAAAGCATTTTGTTCCCTTATCTTAGAAAAGAAAGGACTGAGAAGGGCCTTAATAGATGTGGAGAAGGTGGGTAGAAATGTTGTCCCCACTTTTGCTTAACATTAGATTTTGAAGCCGTTGAAAGGCCATAGATTCAGGAGAAAGAGGAAAATAAGATCTTGATTACCTAATGGAATTTGCTGACATGAGAAATGATGATGACCGCTGACTATGATTGCTTCAAACGGTAATTAGACAAATGCATGGAGAATGGGTCCCTCAAAGGCATGATAACTAAATCAGATCTTCAGATTCAGGGGCAATATGAAAGGTATGGAGAACCAGTGGCTCTTCAGATGTTGTTGAACTACACCCTCCATCATTCCTAATCATTGACTTTGCTGGCTGAGGCTGAGTAGGAATCTAAAGGCATTTAGAGGGCAGCAGGTTCTTCTTGCCTGTAGTTTACTTTCAAATGTCATTTCCAGCTATTGTCTTCAGTTTGCTTTTGTGGTTTCTTAGGCCATTGTCCTAATAAAAGAAACAAGTTGCTGGCATCTTCTTATATTTGACTTTTATTTTAATAATAATATTGAATGATAATAATTTGCTCTGGTGGACCTGTAGGACTTATACTCCTGAGTAAATATGCATAGAATTGCTCTGTGTACACTGGCGGAGGAAGAGGGGGGCGTGGGGAGCGCATCGCCCCCAGCATCGCGATCCCAGTGGGGTGACATCGCAGCTGGGGCCCCACCCCGTGCGCGCTGAGTGCCACGCCCCTTCGGGCAGCATGCCACGCCCCTGCCTGCTCTCCGCCCCCAGTGCCGGAGCATGAAGCTCCACCACTGCCTGTGTACGACGATTGATCCGCAGAGCCAGTTCCTCTCCCCTAGTAGAACATTTTCCCATTTCCCCCTGCAATCCATGGATATGGCTGTCTTTTGAATAACACATGCAACGCATGTTGATAATGCCTTCCAAAATCTAGTGTTTACTGGATGCCTGGCGGCTATAGCACAATGCCAGTTAGATTTATCTGCAAAGACTGTCATCTCAATATTCTCAGTAAAGATTCTATGGCTTAGACGAATCACACCAACTCACATGAGCCCTACTAAAGCCGACATAGTGGCCTATCTGGAACTGATGTGTACCATCATGGAATCACAACTTAAACATCATAGGAACATAGGAAGTTGCTTTATGGCTGGCAGCATCTCTCCAGGCTTTCAGGCAGGGTCTCTCCCATCCTTACCTGGAGATGCTGGGGATTGAACCTGGGACTTATGCATGCAAAGCAAGTGCTGTAAAGTTTATGGTAGATTGCAGGTGACTTCCTTAGAATTTTAGAGAAGCAAACTCCCCTTCCTTCCCCCCCTATTCCATCCATTGTCTGAATGCTACCTTAGCATCTACAGTCACCACATTAGGGACATTTGGTTGGTGTGTGTGTGTGTGTATCTGGCTATGAGTTTTAGTTTTAAAGAACTGGCACTCAGGATTTCAACAATGCTGTGCACCGACTTAAATGCTTCAACCTGTGAACCTTTTACTTTTAGATGCCTGCTAGAACCATTTTTATTTCAGCATCCATCTGGGCCACACTTTGATGTGGCTCAAGGTGACTCAGCCTTAGGGGAATGGTGCCTATCATGCTCCATGCTTGCTCCCTCTGTTGTTGCTGGTCATTGTTCAACAAGAAGATAACTCCCCGGGCCAATATCTGAACCCTCTTAAGCTCACCAGCAATAAGAGATTGGAGACTTAGCAACCCTTCACACTACCAGCGCCTTAAGGAGCTCACCAGATATTAAGCATTTGCCTATGTGGTGTCTCACTATCCACTATGAAAGCGATCAAAGCCAACCGGCCAAAACAGCACCACCTCCTTAGCACAACAGTGCTGAGTGTGGGCCGAACAGTTAATTTAGGACTCATCGGCCCTCATTATGAGAAACTAGCTGCAACTAGACAAGAGGTGGGTGGGAAGGCATGCCATGGGGAGAGAGGAATAGTATTGGACAGGACTAGTTTATAAAGCAGACAGCCGCACTCCCGTCAGCTCTGCATGCTGTCCGCCCTGCGTACATCATTCCTTCCTGAAGGCGAGGTGGGGAGCAAACTCACCCTCCCCCCCCAGTAAAAGCTTGAGGAATAGCATTCTTTGAAAGCAGGCATAATTTCAGGTAATTTTCTTCTGCGGGAAGAACATTTGATTGCACTAGTAGAAATGCTGCCTTGTGTATTCATTTGTACAGTGATTTAAATATTCTCAGAATATGAGTTAAACATTTGGCTGTTTAGGCCATTGGTGAGCTTTGTCTAAATGTCCAGAATTCAAATACCATTGTGTGTCTCCCGCCCTGCTCTGTGTCATTTTAATCCTAAACAGGTAGGCCCCTTCCTCCCATTGTCTCATCCTCTGAATATGGTGCATGTTCACGTCAATTTCTCATGTCAATTTGCATACACAAGCTCAAAATACCCAGGTAAAAATAAATGCGTACAAAACTGCTTCAGTAGGGCTGCTACAGATGGTATATGCTCCACATTGGAGTTAGCAGAAATAATCAGGCAGATGGACACATAGGTAAGCAAATAGCTAGCCTTTTTTACCATAATAGGTTTTACATTTCTGCTCCAAAATGACACAGAAGGGTGAAATGGACACAGGAGTGTGATCAGACAAGTTCCTGGCTCGTTTTTCAGAATGTCACTGGTACTCGATTGAGGAACTTATAGTGACAGTTCACTTATCCTCTCATGGTATACTGGAAATACTAAAAAAGAAAAGAAAAGCAGATGTGTGTCACTCATAATTGCCTTACAGCAATGTGAGTGAGAAAAAAAGCTAAAACATTGCATGCATTTGTTGAACAGGATGATTATTGGCTAGAACAGCAGACTGAAAATGTCCACATGCTAGATCTGCAGTCCACTGTTTCAAGATGGTTCAGTCGTGGGGCAGGTGTTTGCATATATCAATAACATTCCATCAGCCTAGGAATACTGTCCATCAAGTGATACCTGTTGTTGATACTTGTGGGGTTTTTTTTTTTTGTCTTTTATGCTGCCATCCTTTGGCATCTGCAGTTACTTTGCTGCTTTGATGATCTGATGTGCAGGGACAGCAGCTAGCAAATTGTTAGCCATTTGACATCTTATCATACACAGTACTGGAAATGTCTCAGGAGATGTAATTGCTTGTGGAGGTCACTCATAGTGGATTTGAACAGTGTAGCTCTCTTCCTTGAGTGGTTGCCAAAAAGCACTGTCCAGTGACAGTTCTCCATGTGGTGGGTGTAACATTTGAAAGGCTCTCACCCAATGCGCTTGATGCACTCCAGAGTTGTATAGCCCTGGAAGTGGTTGCACTGTCATGTAGATGGTGCCTTTGCGTAGGCCAGCACACTAAAAGCCTTTTAAACCTTGCTCTTGCCAGGTGTAAGGTTGGCACTGTGCTGTAAGTGCTAATCAGTAGCCTCTGTGTGGGGGCAATCATGCTTAAATTGTCCCTCAGTGGTTTTTGAAATTGAAATGATACCGTGCTCCACATTTCTGTTTTTTGCCTCCTCCTGCTTCAGTGTTACTGTGCTAATCCAAACAAGCATCAGACCTACTAAAAAACAAACAAACAAAAAAAAACACCCACACAAAGAAAATTATCTGTTCTTTATGGGATTGGCTTTGAACATAGGCAAAATTGCACTGATTCACCAGTGAGTATCCGACAACCAGCTTTTTCTTAGTAGAACAAGATCTACAGAAAAAAATAGTAATCGTAGAACATCATTATCCTTAGCCTAGTATTTTTATTTTCTTTCAGCACATATGTACCACTGCCATCAGCAGCGCTAACATCATGCTGATGGTGGCATACTGTTAGGTTTTCCTTCAGGCACTTGGAAGACAGTGGACGTTTGTGGCCCCAGGGTTGATACTGTTTTCTGAAGCTGCAATGTAATGTTTAGTATTTCTGTCATCGTGCCGATTTTTTAAGAGGTTGCATAATTGTGTTTTTAAGGTATATTGGATGTTATTTGATTTTGTTTCTTTTAAACCCCTCTGAAGCTTAAGGATTGTGAAGATAGGTTTTGGTAAAGGATCTAGTTAGCATTCCATTGCTGCTAAGTCAGAGAAGGTGATTGATCTGGGAACACCTAAGAAACTGCTATGCTAAAGATCATCATCTTTGTCATTTCTTTTGAATATGTTGCTTTTGTCTCCTGTGGGGGAAAATCCATCTCCTGTTTGTCTGCATTTATCCTTTCAGTGATAGTTCTGCCTGTACCTCAAGCTCTATTTTTGATGTTTGCAGATGAAAGCATATTTAGACATAGCAGAAACAGAAGGCCTTGGTTGGGAAAAGCACACTCTGGGTGTTACATAAATCTAAGGAGTTTTGTTAGGCTGAGGGTCATGTTACTGTGAAACATTATGAATTATTGTCGCAAAATAATGTTGTAGTTATTTAATTGTGTTGATTATTTTAATCTAAGCAATCTGTGGTAAAACTAAAAACGTTCTTTAGCGCTGAATATTGGCACAATGTGTTGCAACAGAAGGTGTGTACTTTAAATTATATTTATATACGCTTACACTTCTCTGCAAATGAGAGTGGATAACCTAGGTTATAACGTAGGTGGTCCTTGTAAGCTGTTTGCATGTCTTGTCATGTCTTATGTGACAGAATGTTCAAGTAAATCAATATCCTATTTTGGATATGGTCTTTGCTACATTACCTACATGAAGAACTTTCACTGTTTTATACAAACTTGTGACTTTTAGACCAAAATGTTTAACACTGAGAAAATTTCAGTAACCACAACACTCTTTCAAGTATCCTCATGATCTGTCCAACTGATGCAGAGGCAAGGTGGATAAGAACCTGTAATTATTCCATGTTAAATTTGTTTTTAAGAAACAGCTTTACAAAACATTGATCATTCTTTGGTTTTGGAAGGGTATTTTTTTCTACTGAAATTACATTGCAAACATTTGTATTTGGAACATGCTTACATAACATCTTTTTGATACAAATTTATGTTGGTCTAGGAGACAATGGCAGTGTATGGCCTAGTTCAGATTCTAAAATTATCTGCTTGGAGTGGTCCAAAGGCAACTGCCATGTGGAAAAGGAAAGGGATTCTGCAATGTGTATGTACGAATATATGCCACTGGGCTGTATTCAATGCAATGTCTAAAAATAAATAAATAGAAAACATCAGCTGTGTATTAACATGTTGCGTTGGTTCTTTTCCTGAGTTTAAAATATGTTTGTATGGCTGGTGTATATGTATTAGTCAAGGCTGAATTACCTGAACTGAATAAATATAGAAAGGACGTGAACATAATGTACATTGCTAGAAGCACACATGCACACATTCCTAAAATGTGAGAACAATTACATTTGGGTATGGAATCTTTGAAGCCCAACTATTATTTATTCATTTATATCCTACCTTTCCTCCAAGGAGATCAATGTGACTTTCATGGTCCTTCTCCTTATTGGTATCCTCATGGCAGCCCTGTGATGTAGGTTAGGCTGAGAGGCAGCGACTGGTCCAATGTTGCCTAGTGAGCTTCATGACTGAGTGGGGATTTCAACCTTGGTCTCCCAGGCCTCCTAGTCCAGCACTCTAACCACTACACTAAAGTAGCTTGGGTGCCTTCTTTTCCCAACTGCCTTTAACTGTACCAGTCCCCCCCCCTCAGATATGGAACAGCTATTCATTGAGAGGTCTGCTACCTTCATTCAGCAGTTGTACCTGGAGTAGTGTTTAAGCCAGGCATATGCAAACTCCAGCCCTCCAGATGTTGTGAAACTACAATTCCCATTATGCCTAACCACTGGTCCTGTTAGCTAGGGATGATGGGAATTGTACTTCCAAAACATCTGGAGGGCCGGAGCTAGCCTATGCCTTGTTTAAGCTTTCATTCTGCTAGCAGAAAGGCCGTATTTTGCAATACTCCCATGCAAAGAAGGCAGCTCAGGTTTCTCTAGTGTGTTGTAGGAATTTGGCTTAGGGTTTGATTGTGTTAATCATTTGATGATATTAATGGTGGGCTAGGTCTATATTTTTGGTTTGTTAAATGAAGATGGTGTGTGCATGTTCTTCTTTGCATTGTCATTTCCCTCCCTCCTTTTTCATTGTGCCATGATAGAAAATTTCCTCGACTAGCTAAGCGTAGTTTTACCATTTCACTCTGAAATAGGAGACTGTGATTACTGGGAGTGGAACCAACTAGGATCTTAAACCAATTTCAAACCATGGGCTAAACTCATTTTTTTTAGCACTGGTAAGAGCAAACAGAGCACTTGGGCATATCTAAGTTTAACTAGCCAAAACACATAAATAACTGAGCCAAATTTTCCTGGTGAAAATGCATCACTAGAGCTATTTCCATCTATCAAAGTGTTAATAAAAGTGCACATAATCTGCCCAATTTCCTTCTTTGTAATTCAGGAAGAGGTTTAAGATTTATTCTGTAGGTTTATTCTGTAGGTGTGGCTGAATGCTGACAAATGACATTATGGTCTTTCGATACCTCTATTTGTGAGCTGGATGAAATTTTCAATGCTATAGTTTTTGCAAATGCAATTCTTTTTGTATAATATTTAAACTCAAGGTTTCATTTATGCGAAAAATACTACCTTATAGCTATTAATTATACTTTCTCATTGCATTTTAATGCTACTGTGTATAAAAAAATGTTTAGAGCTTGTGTACTTTGCTTCATACCTCGACTGAGATTTCATATCTGGTGATCTACTCAATTTAATAGTTCCCCCCCAGAAGATTGGGGAAAATTTTTTTTCTTTGAACATTTAGAATCACCCCTTAGTGGTTTGAGAATCCAAAGCATTTTATTTTGAAGGTGGAAATGAAATGCTTCACATAATAAGTAACTGATCTATCAAACAAACAAAAAAAGACTCTTCTCCGATAAATTCTTTCTTATACTATGGGAAGAGGCGTATTCACCATGCACTGCAAGAATCAAATACCATTTGAAAATCTCCTTCTAATTGCCTGCATAACGGATAGCGGCGGCAAGACAGAAATCGTTTTCTAAATCTTACCGTACAGTGAAAGATACCATTTCAAGGTGTGCTGTAGCTGATGCTGGGATCTCCCATTTGGCTTCAGCTGTGCCTCAAAACCCCTGGCATTACGAAATTGGGCAGAGGCTTGGGTCTTTCCGGTTTAATTTGCTAGGCTGTTTGCTGCCATGGCAGCCAGCAGCATCCACTGCTGTAGCAGAGAACAGTCATAGATCTGGGAATGCAGGTTGAATACTAAAATGCAAGGAAGCCTTTTCAGTGCTTTGCTTCGCTGGTTAATTTTGGCTCTTATTGAGCTCTGACGTGCAGGCTGCACTTGCATCTCTATCAGCCCGTCTAAAGTAAAGAGCTGTGCACAGCAACCGGCCATGATCTAGCGGGAGAGCGTGGGAGAAGCACAGTAGTCTGCACTTGCTCCGTACTTTTGGATTTCAGAATACAGCAGCTGTAGAAAGGGATGCAGGTCCATCACTCTGATGAAACCGATGATTGGATGGAGAGAGGAAAGCGTCGCTGGCTTTTAGGATTACTTTTGTGCTGGAGCCGAGTGTTTGATCAACTCTCTTCTGCTTGAAGGAAATTCAAGTAAAATGACTGTAAGTACTGCAGATTAACAGGGCTGGAGAGAGCTGGCTTAGCATCAAAACCGACATAAATTCAGACAATATGACTATGCCTGTCTAGTCATTTGCAGCATGCACACTGGATGTGTAAGCTATGTTTCTCGGTACCAGTGGAGAGGAGAGCTGCAGGCTGTCTAAATCGTACGCTGCTGAAAGGTTCGTTCCTGATACCGGCTTAAAAGATCTTGCCTTCCCTGCATCTAGGAAATGTGAAGCATAATTTGAAGTGAATCTCTGGCTAAAATCATGCAACGACCTGCTGAACTCTCGGTGTTCAGAGGCAAGGATGCAAGAAATGGGGGTGCTCGCCTTCAGAAGCAGAGGTCTTTGACGAATCTTACTCTCCTAAGTGAAGGGGAAAAGAGGCGATTTTCATGCAGAGAAAACTGGTTTGGCAATGCTTCTAAGTCTAGCCAGGTTCATCATGAAGGGGAGACAGAACTTGGAAGCAGAAGCTTGCTTTCCAAAGCGCTATCAAAATCAGCACATTCCCTTTACCATGCCAGCAACAAGTCACCGTGGGAAACTGAAGAACTACCACCTGTCGGAGGCAGAAAGTCAAGCAAAAGGCTCAGAGGCTATTCTGCAGATGAAAGTGGCCAAGGAGAAAAGAGCAAATTGGGTGATGAAAAAGTGCCCTTTAAGCCTAGATTCACCAGCAAGAACTGGGTGGAGGAGGAAGAAGGTTGCTTACGCGAGGGGACAGCGCAGCTGGATGAGGACGTTATAATAACAATGCTTGGTGACTTAGAGCAAGTGCTTTACAATGATTATTTGGGTGAGTTCACTTCTGCATGGCATGGGCAGATAGTTTTATAGGCACTGTCACATCTGCATGGAGGAGATTTTGGTGATAGTAATCTTGGAAGACACATCTGGGTTCGTGTTCAGTGTTGCACGGTGGAATGTTATCCTTCCTTTTAGATAAAGTGACTGCATTTTTTATATATTTAAAAAAACCACTCAGATAATCTGTTTTGAAAGCTATGCTTGTGGCAGCACATGATTTTCCCAATAGGTCATATTTACACTAAAGCTGACCTTAGAACAACAAGCGATGGTAGGCTGTGAATTTTAACCTGTTTCATTCGTGATTGTTTTATACATACAAGGGAGTGTCATGCAGTCATACTATCATTTTACCATCTTAGGGAAGGTGGTGTGATGGAGTGTGCCTGTGGTTTGCTCCACATGTAATGGCCTTATTGAATGTAAATCCTTCTCCTGGCTAGGTACCTGTGTAAGTTTGCCACTTCATTCTCAATTTCTCCGTTTCCTGTATTAATATGCCTTGATACTTCAATAATAAAAAATTAGGCAACCAGCAAACTTAATAAGGTCTGATGTATTTAGGCAGTACCATGGCCTACTTTCTGCTCTAGCTCCATAAGGCTCCCTACAGAAATCTTACCCATAAATACACGCTTTGAGCAGAATTGTGAGTGCCAAGACTTCACAGACGAGCTACATCAGTGAAGGCAAGTAGGCATCGGTAATCCACAGCCATAGGTACTTCAAATGATTCCTCTGCAGCTGGCTGTACTTTTCATCTCCCTTCACTCAGAAGTGTGGGTTGCTCAAAGTGCTGCATTCAGATGTTTTATGTAATTAAATTTTTGGAACTCTGTGTCTCTTCTTCTTCCCCCCACCTCTATCTCTCCCCTCCCTCCTTCATTTCCCTGCGGCATATACTTGTGCTAAGACTGAAACTGAAGCTTTATGTATGGTGTGATTTAAGCAGAATTTAAACAAGAGATTATGGGCTTGGTAAAATCAAGTAATCTGTGTTTGTTTCTGCCACTGATATGTTGTGTGACCTGGAAGAAACCCCTGTTTCTGTCTGACTTTTGCCAGATAGCACATTTTCTTAATCATGGCAAATGTGGGGTGGGGTGATATTTTCACAGATGGATGACTTGTGTCATGATGCAAAGCCTTTTATATTTAACTACAATGGGTGATAGGAAGGAAATGTTTTATGTTATACTAATATTAAAGTAAAATGGTAATGGAATAAAGGTGGCTGTTGAATTTTTTAATGAGATAACATTGCAACAGCATGAGATAAACATGGCTGCTAATAGCTGCATATGCCTCAGTTTTCCCATCTGGAGAAAAAGACATGAATTTTTGGCACACGTAGATTGTATCAGAAACCCATGCAGTAGGAAATGAAATGTAACCCCGTATCTCTGCAAATGTCATTCACCAGTTTCTTTCAAGGACCAGCAGCCATTCACCAGTTTCTTTCAAGGCCCATAAGCTCAGCTCCCTACATTCCAATGTACATTGCATGTGCAGTCCATGTATGGTAAGCATGAACTGTCAAACTCCCAACTTGGTTTTGCAAAAACTGAACTCCAATTTATTTGTTGTCTTCATATTTGTACAGTTTGATGAACACCCCACAGTAACATGATATGAGACTAGGTGGGTCATTTCAATTAATGGGGGTTTATTTGCTCATCAAAAGGAAAAAGAAAAAGGGCGGGGACTTGGAAGCTTATAATATGTACTTGAGAGAGGCAGGGAGTGTTCTTGCCGAGGCTGCTGACATTTGCAAAAAAGAGAAACATGTGGCAATTTCGTGAGTTCCTCCATGCTAAGCAAGATTTCTAATACCCTCTGTTTTTGAGGACTCCACTAAGTGGACACGGGTGACACTGTAGGTTAAACCACTGAGATGCTGGGCTTGCCGATCAGAAGGTCGGTGGCTCAAATCCCCACGACAGGGTGACCTCCCGTTGCTCGGTCCCTGCTCCTGCCAACCTAGCAGTTCAAAAGCACGTCAAAGTGCAAGTAGATAAATAGGTACCGCTCCGGCGGGAAGGTAAACGGCATTTCCGTGCGCTGCTCTGGTTTGCCAGAAGCGGCTTAGTCATGATGGCCACATGACCCGGAAGCTGTACACCGGCTCCCTCGGCCAGTAAAGCGAGATGAGCGCCGCAACCCCAGAGTCGTTCGCGACTGGACCTAATGGTCAGGGGTCCCTTTACCTTACCTTTAGCTAAGTGGATGCTAGCTGTACAGGAAGAATGCTCCTGGTCATGAAACTGCAGAAACCAGAATGGATGCAGTACAGTATCTGAAGTAGGCTAGTGGGCATAAGTAACTGGTTCTGGGTGACTGGCTTGATTTATTAACTTACCTGCTAGCTCATGCACCTTATAGATCCATTCAATCCAGACTTTACCTGTTATTCTTTCTGACATGTATGCCTGATGTGTGGAATGTTAATTTTCATTTGCAGGGTGCTTTCAACCAGCCCCATTCTCCCTTGCTTGCAGGCCTTAATGTGACAAATGTAACTTTCATAACAGAAGCACGAAGTGTGGGGTACTGTTAATGTTAGCTACGCTGAAGCAACTTAATTATTTATAAAGATTATATTCCGTTTTTGTCCAGGAGCACAAATGATCAGAGAGGAACCTTGGGATTGACATGGCATCATAAATGCTGAAAATGCAACTCATGCAGTTCGGAACTCAGCTAAATCCTTTCTGCTTTCTGATGTTCTGATTGCTGCCATTTGGTTGCTGCCTTGTACCATAGAAGAGAGGAGAAACTTGCTGGTCTAGTACCTTTAAAGAATAAAGGTGCTTAAGGTTCTATCTCTCACTCCCAGGATCCAGATGATTAAAGTAACAATCGTCTGTTTATTTTGTTCTGGGCTTGTTTATTACTGTTTAATGGGTAAGATGGGACATAATACTAAACCATAATTTAGCAGCGCTAGAATGAGCCTAGGTGAGTCTTATGTTCATACGCTCCATCTTTCGCTATTCTCCACATTGGCAGTGAAAGGACTATGTGAAACATCTGCTTCTGTTTCAAAATTAGCTGCAGTTCGTTGTGAATATAAAGGGCAACCAGTAGTTTAAACTAGAGGTGTTCTGAAAATTCACAGAAAACATTTCCTAGGAATAGGAGGCCTGTTTGCATACTCTTCCAAGAATATTTTACACACACGTGTGTGTGTGTGTGTGTGTGTGTGTGTGTGTGTGTGTGGTGTCCCCAAGCCCCCTTGAATGACACTGATCTGGAGTATTGTGGGGAAGCAAACTGACAGCCAAGTTGCCCACTGGAAAAATTCTGTGACATGTTTGCCCAAATTTATGTGCCCACAAAGAGAGATTGGATAATTTTGAAAATCTGTTTTTGCACAGCTCTAGTTGAAATGGTAGTTTAGTGAAACAAACCAGGAATCACTAACCAAGAAGCAGCAAATGGTGATTGGAAGCATCCAATTCCTAAAAAAAAAATAAAATCTCCTCCTTGCATCTATACTGGAAAAGGAGAGAACAGAGAGAACCATATGATCCTAACGCTACCCAGACTATTGTTTAGCACTACTTCCAGACTGGACAATTGTAACATATTTGGATTGCTTCGGTAATGGACTGGATTGTATCCAACAAACTAAAGCACATTTCAGATGAGACTGAGACACGGTTAGCAGGTGGTTCTCTAAGCCAGATGGATGTGGGGGTTGGCTGCTCTTGAAGGCAGTGGGTACATGGTTTGGGGGTACCTCTGGATCCTTGCTGTTGCTTGAGGCTCAGGTGGCCTCAGTGGCACTGAGTGTCTTCCATCAGCTTCGGCTGATGGCCCAGCTGTGCCCCTCTCTGGACAGAGATGGCCTAACATTTGTCATCTATGCTCTGATAACTCACTGCAACAACATTCTACATAGTGCTGTCTCTGAAGATGGTTCAGAAGCTTCAGCTGGTGCAGAATTCAGTGGCCAGGTTACTCATTGGGGCAAGGCAGTTTGAACGTATTACACCAATCGTTGCCCAGCTGCACTGGCTGCCAGTAATTCAAAGTGTTGGTTTTGACTCTGGCTCAGATCCACAAAACCTCAAGGAGCACCTCTCCCTATATGAACCGATCTGGACCATGTGATCCTCATCTGAGACGCTTCTTTGTGTGCCTTGTCCACGAGAGGTCCAGAGGGTGCCAACATGAGAACGGATCTTTTTCTGTGGTGGCTCCCTGTTTGTGGAGTACTCTCCCAAGAGAGGCATTTCTGACCCCTTCATTACATATCTTTAGGCCCCAGGCAAAAATGTTCCTCTTCAACCATACCTTTGGCTGATTAACATTCTAAGTCCTTTCAAATGTGTTTGTGGGAGGGGTTATTGGTTTGTTTTTTGATTATGTATTTTGTGTTCTCTTTTTGTATTTTTCTGTTGTGAACCACTCTGGGATCTACGGCGGGAGGGTGGTATACAAATTTAATAATAATATACACATTTTTCTTTTGTATTTGTTTTATTTATTTGATTAGCAATATTACTCTTGATCTACCTTTCGGCCTTCTGGACCCTTCTGACTAATCAATAATGCTCACATTCTCTCTATGTGAAGATGTTTGGACATAGGACAGGAATAGAGAACCTTTGGCCCCGACATATGTTGCTGAACTGCAGCTCCCATCCACCTCAGGCAGCGTGGCCCATGGTCAGGGAAGATGGGATTTGTAGTTCAGCAATATCTAGAGGGACAGAAGTTTCCCACGCCTGACTTAGGGGAGACTCTTAGTCGCTAAGTGTATGATGTATTAATATGAGTACTGGCGTAAAATCCCTGCCTCCGGTCATCTAAACACCCACAAATTATTCTGATTTTCTGTGTACATAGTGATATGTAATGAACTTCTGATTTATTCATACAGAAGTTAATAAGATTCTTCTTCTTGTAGAGATACTTTGCACCAACTCCATTCCCTACTTTTTGTTGCTATAAAAACACAGCTGGTTTTCCTGTGCATGATCACAAATAAATTTGACTCTTGTGGCAGGTTAGTTATAACCAAGCATCATAACAATGATAAACAACAATAATATTTCACACTATATGAGCATCTCTACACACAAAAGCTGTTGGGATGTTGAATTTGAAAATCAACAGGCATCTTTTTTGGCTCTGTTTTGGCATTAAGCAAGGATAGCTAGGGACCAATCCTCAGGAGAAAGAGAAGCTGATGCTTTTGTGGTATCTTGAGAGGCATAATTCCTAGAGATGTGCGAACTCATTATAGCTCAGTATGCAGCTGAATTGTCAGAAGTATGAATTCCTTAAAAGATCGGCTTTTTTTGCTTTTCTTTTTAGTGTTCTAAGCATGTTTGACCTTTGCATGTGTGCAGGCATGTTTTCATACGATTTATGAAAGTTCTTCACATCCTTGCTTACGTTTGCTCCATTGAAGCCCTGAAAGCTGCAGAACTCTCCCCATCATTTCTGAGCTCAGCACTAGTGGAGGAAGAGGCATGCTGTGGGAGCGCACCGCCCCCAGTAGCACGATCCCGGCAGGGTGCCATCACGGCAGCCCCCCTGCCCGTGCCGGGCGCCATGCCCCTACGGATAGCACACCATGCCCCCAGGATGCATGCCATGCCCCTACAGGTGGGGCATCACATTCCTGGGACGTGCACCGGTCCCGCCCCCGCATGCGCTCAGAACCAAGCAAGGAGCCAGAAATGAGGCTTATAAGCAGGTTAAACATGACATTACAAACCCATTATTTGCACGCTCTGTCAGCATCCCTATCATTTTATTTTATGAAGGTCATTTAAATATGTACTGAAAATCATGTCTTCTCCAATATTTATAAGCTGGCCCTGGCGCACGGAGTCCTCTCACATATTCTCTGCTTTCTTCCCTCTGTTGAGCACTTAATGGCAGAGCAAAAAGATCACAGAATTGCCTGAAGATGGGATTCTGTTACCATGCAATTTTAGTTGTTAATACCTCCTTGTGGTGAGGGGAGCAGGGGATTAGGGAGGAGAAGGAGTGGGAGTAAGAGTATGCAAGCCTATGACACATTCCTGATCTCATGGAGCACACAAACCAGAAGGAAGGCTTGTCAAGATAAGGAAAGGTTATATTTATTAAAGTATAACAAGGTAGAACTTATGCCATTCTTGCATAAAATGTGTGGCCAAGTATGACCTGCACATACAGGTAGAAAATCTCACCTGCTGCTAAGGGCCAAACCCACCCCAGAACAACTTCCATACTCAAGGAGTCTCTCCCCTGGGAGGAAGTCTTGCAAAGTTGCCTCCTTAACTGTGTGGTAGGGAATGGTATTAATATGTAGTAAAATGCGCTCTGTTGGCCTGTAAATCCTACGTTCCAATTAAATAATATAGAAATTGACACATTGCTGCTAGAATAAATAAATAATAATTGGCAGGTCTTAAAATCAAGTGAGAGTTTAGAATCAAGTTGTTGCAGTTTAGATTTTGTATATCTTTGAAGTGTACATTTTACATGAATACTCATGTTTATTGAATCTGGATATATTTTATGTATAGAGTCTAAAGCTTGTATGTACCCAGTGCTCCCCCCCCCCGCGCAACACTAGCTGAGGCCCCCACCCTTGCTTGCTAGCCAGAGGTGGTTTCTCCTTTTTCCTGTGCTCACTTTAAAAAAGAAATTGGGATGGAGTGGGGGTGTCCTGCATATTCAGGCTACCCTGGTCTGGCTGTGAGGTGAAGTTTCTGGCAAGTGCTGCCTTTGCCCTGGGGAGGTGCTCTTTTCAATGGGTGCTGCTGCTGCTCATGTAGTATGTGTGTGTGTCTGTGTAAGCATGTGTGCATGATGGACAGAGGTATGTATGTGTGCTTTGTTTGAAAGAGGAAGGGTTGTATATGGGGTGGGTGGGTGAGGAAAGGAAGAAAACATCTATATGAGGTCTTTGTTCATATGTGAGAAAAGAGACTATGTATGTGAGGTCTGCAGAAGTGAGGGAAGGTGCACCTGGACAGAGAGGAAGGTCTATGTGATATGTGCATACGTGTTTGTGTGTGCATGTTGGGGGGAGGTATGTGTGCATGTGTGGTATGTGAGAGAGAGGGACAGGTGCACCTGGATTGAGAGGAAATGAGGCATATATGTGTGGTTGTGTGAGAGACAGACAGGGCAATGCATATGTGTCTGTGGTCTGTATAATAATAATTTATTTGTACCCCGCCCATCTGGCTGGGTTTCCCCAGCCACTCTGGGCGGCTTCCCACAAAGATTGAAAATAGATTAAAACTTCGCACATTTAAAAATCCCCTAATTCTAAATGTCAGGTAGTTGTTTATCTCTTTGACATCTGAAGGGAGGGTGTTCCACAGGGCGGGTGTCATGTATGTTGAGTGCATGTGGGTGTTCCGTGCAGCAGAGAATGTGGTTGGTCACTTTGTATATTTTCCCTGGAACCAGGTTATGTTCCCTGTGGTTTGTAGACAACAAGGTCTCTCTCTCTCTCTCTCTCTCTCTCTCTCTCTCTCTCTCTCTCTGTCTGTCTCTCTCTCTGGGTGTGGGTGTGTAAAATCAATATTGTGTGACTGCCACAAAAAAACCCCAGCAGGCAAGCATCTCTAATGTTGTGCTATGCCATACCTGTGCCACATCATACACTCCACACTGGGCATTTTGTGATTGACAGCAGTGTTAATTTTTAATTCTTTTTAACAAAAGCCTTCAAAATTATCTATAAATCTTGATTTTTTTAAAAAAATGTAGTTTTAATTTTTATTATCGACTTTTTAATTAAAGATTCCTCACAAATTCAGTGGAAAAGTGGGTAGAGGGAGTGCAGGAAGAGGGGAAAGGCCCTTTTACTTAAGGTGTGAGTACAGGAACTTCGGTGTTGTTTTTTTGCCACCCCCACGCTGCCCCCATCAGCTAATTTGCTGTTATGAAATAACTTTGCATGCTATAAGTCATTGTCTGTTTCATATTAGAGAAGATTCAGAGATATGTTATTGGGATGATGATGGAGATCTCTTCTGATATTTATTGCAGTATATTGTTAGCTATATACACTGTTTCATTGCAGGGGAAGATCCTGAAGCTAGAAGAATGAGAACTGTAAAGAATATAGCAGATCTGAGGCAGAACTTGGAAGAAACTATGTCAAGCCTTAGGGGAACTCAAATAAGCCACAGGTACTGTTTAACAATTGGTTAAATATATACGGGTTGAAGCAGAAAGCGTGTGGGTTTTGAAAGGAGAAACCTTGAAGATGTGCACCCAGTTTCGTTTTTGCCAGTTTTCTTATTGTCAGTGCTATCCAGTTAAGTAGCAGCCTCCTTAAATTCCATGAATGAAATGTGTCAGATTGGGCAATGCCTGTCAATACGCAATCCAGCCCATGCTCACAGATAGGAGCAAGAGCACACCTTTGCTCCCTACTCACCTGGCATTCTTCCCCCATCTCTCCTTATCCTGGGATTTAAGTAGCCTTAAATATAAACTTCGTTTTTGTTCTGTGCTTTGACTTTTACTGTCTCTCCCCTCCCTATGCTCAGAAGTATAGAAAGCACAGTTCATCAGTTTTTGTTTTGCTTCACAGCACATTGGAGACAACATTTGACAGTACTGTGACAACCGAAGTGAATGGGCGAAGTATCCCAGGCTTGACAAGCCGATCCTCTCCAGTGACCTGGAGGCTTGGACAAGCTAGTCCTCGTCTCCAGGCAGGCGATGCTCCTTCCCTGGGTGGAGGGTACCCTCGCAGTGGTGCTAGTCGCTTTATCCATACTGACCCTTCTCGGTTCATGTATACCACGCCTCTTCGCCGTGCAGCTGTTTCTCGCCTTGGGAACATACCCCAGATAGACATGAGTGAAAAAGGAAGTAGCGATCTGGACATTTCCTCTGATGTTGATGTTGGAGGATACATGAGTGATGGGGACATTCTTGGGAAGAGCCTCCGTGCTGATGACATCAACAGCGGGTAAGTGTTTGCTTCCCCAGACCCTCACATAACACACAATGTTCTTCTTGTTTGATGTGACCACTATAAGCACCATATGATTCGAAATGTATTTTCTGGGTGGGTTGGCCCCCGAAATATATATTATAGTGATGCTCCCTAAGGTATGCACCATCTTTCTTTTGTCCTTTTAAAGTCATGGAGAAAGGAGAGGCAGAGAGAGAGAATGAAAAACCCTCAGTCATCTCGTGTTATTGATGTGTCTGAGGCTAAGTTAGGCCAGCCCCCTAGAAACAAAAATGCTTCAGGGAAATTCGTTTGCCACCAATCTTGGGGTATCTTATCTTGCCCCAGCTCCCAGTGTATGGCTTAAAAATATAGGCCTAAAAGTTTAGCATAACCCTTGTGGTGGGGCATCTGCCCCTGTAGAAACAATTCTGGTCCACCATTCTTGACAGGTGTTTGGTTTTGTGAGTTAGAAACTGTGTAAGACTGAATTAGATCCTCTTCTTAACATTAATGGTAGATGTGTTCCTTATTTTAGTAGGGGCTAAAAAACAGAAGGAATGTGTGTGCTATAATGATCTTAGCACATTGGAATGAATGATAATTAAATGAGAAAGAGATTACAAACAAAGTTTTTGTTTTGCTGTGCACACCATTCCCTCTAGGTTTATTTTGTTCCAGTCGGTAGATGGCAGACATGTTTTAAATGGGGGAAAACAAAAACCCATTTCTTACAGGCGTGAAATTTCAATACCTACCTGTCAGATTCATTCTATTGAGAAATCAGCTTTTCTGGCATTTATCGGTTGTGCATTTTATATCTGACCACAGGAATAACCTCAAGAGATGGGAAGGTATCATTTATTAACTTTATCTAGTAGGGACTGCTTTGGGGCACTTCTGAATTTCAGTACTGCTTGCAATTTGATGGGGGTTTAAGCACAAGTGTTTGTCCCACAATGGCCACATAGATATCTTTAAAATGCTGGTATAGATGAGTTATTCATCACATTGTTGAGTGGTCACTAATATAGATTTATAGTCACCAATATTTTAATGTTTTTCTAGAGAGTATAGAGGGTTCTAGAGAGTATATAGAGTTCTAGAGAGGGACGCGGGTGGCGCTATGGGTAAAACCTCAGCGCCTAGGACTTGCCGATCGCATGGTCGACGGTTCGAATCCCCGCGGCGGGGTGAGCTCCCGTCATTCGGTCCCAGCTCCTGCCCACCTAGCAGTTCGAAAGCACCCTTAAGTGCAAGTAGATAAATAGGTACCGCTTTATAGCGGGAAGGTAAACGGCGTTTCCGTGTGCTGCGCTGGTGCAGGCTCACCAGAGCAACTTCGTCACACTGGCCACATGACCCGGAAGTGTCTCCGGACAGCGCTGGCCCCCGGCCTCTTAAGCGAGATGAGCGCACAACCCCAGAGTCAGACATGACTGGCCCATACGGGCAGGGGTACCTTTACCTTTACCTTTTTATAGCTGTATTAGTCTGTTGCAGCAAAACAGAGTTGTTACGCCTTAAAGATTAACAAATTATTTTCTACTTTTTACTGATACTCAGAAATGTGTATATTTACTGCATTACTCAAAGAGTTGTACGTGCTGAGAATAAATTCTAATAATAATAATAATAATGATGATGATGATGATGATGTCCTATATGGAAAATGATGAAAGGTTTTCCCCTGCTTGCCAGTGTTACCACTGTTGGCAATATTATGCTTCCTTTCTACATAATACATTCGATTCCTAGGACATAGAAACAGAGGCCCTCAGTTCCTCTTTAGATCACTCATGTTCAGTGCATAGGTGTTGCTCTCATGTTCAGTACATGGGTGTGTGATGTTCTCCTGGATGTAGTTCCATGGCTGCTTTGATGCATAGGGAAGAACTCTACAAGAATGTAATCCATATATCATATAAGAATTACAGATTTAGTGTCAGTCAACATGTAACATAATAGGATCGCTGTTTTGGGGGTTTTTTTTTATTAAGGACTAATTATCTGCTGCTTTGATGATTGGTGAGGTTTTTTAAGTCTTTCCTCTCTATAATCCAAATCAACCTCATCCAAACTGGCTATTTGTTATAAAGCAGTGTAGGGCACTAGAGTGGTGGGCAAAGAAGCAAGGCTGCATTGCTGGTCCAGCCCCCGACACCCATGTGTTGAGAGCAGATGTCGGAGGAGCTAGTAGCAGCTGTCAGGGAGAGAGCAGTTTACATCAGGGATACATAAGAGAGGATGAGTGTGTTAAAAACTGTAATTGATCCAAATGGTAGATTTCTCACATCATTACGTTTGGGTCTTTAGGAGATGGGCAGGGGAATGTGACCTTGTTGCTCCTTCTTGATTGCTCAGTGGTTTTTTAATACTGGTGACCATGGTTTCTTCCTGGACTATTTCCATGAGTTGGGACTTGGTGGCACTGTGTTGCAGTGGTTCTGCTTCTGCCTGTGGGGATAGGTTCAGAGAGTAGCATTGGGGGAGAATATGTGTCCATGTCCTGGCAATGTTTGTGTGTGTTAAATAATCTATGGGTTTCTAAACTGTGTGTTGGAGGGAGGTATGGTTTTTTAATTATGCTATGTATTTTTGTGTGTTTATTTTGTAAACTGCCCTGTGATCAGCTGTTGGCCATTAGGAGATTTAGGGCATTGTATCATCATCATACTGATGACACCCATCCCTTTCCCCCCTGTTATATCTGAGTCAGGGGATGCTTTTGTACTTGTGGCTAGCTGTAGTGGTGGGCTGGATAAGGATCAAAATACAGAGATTGAATCATGGTAAAATTGAGACTCTGTGGGGTGAGTGGTTCCCATATTCAGGAGTTAGGGAATTCTCCACTTCTGGACAATGTTGCAATCTCTCTGAAGGGACAAGTTTGGGGGTGCCCCTAGGTCCATCCTTCCTGTTACAGACCCTGGAAAACTCTGTGCGAAGGACTGCCCATTATCTTAGGTTGGTATGCCAACTACACCCTTTCCTGGACAAGAATAGCTTGACCACTGCAGTTCATGTGTTGGTGTCCTCACTGCTGGACTACTATAATGTGCTCTATATGGGACTTTCCTTGGGTCTGATTAGGATGCTGCAGCTGGCGTTGAATACCATGGTCAGGTTGTTGAGTGTTTGTCTGCCTTTCAAAGTATGAAAGACTGAAATCAGAATTAGAGAATTTCAGTCTCCATGTCTAAAAGCAAGCCTGTGTTCCTAAGACAAAGTGTGACCCATTCAAAGAAGTGGTGTTTATTTCCAAGTAAATCTGCTTGGGATAGAGCTGTATGTCTGATTGCTCATTGATTTGAGAGTTCCATGGGATTCGGTGCCACTGATTTCTATGTAAGCATGCATAGAATTGAGCTCTGAAAGTTTCTTCAAGTGTCATACTCCAGCATTGTTTTTATATTTTCTGGTTGGTCCTGACTGATGGACCCTGGAAGTCTGGTTCAAAAATGAGAAAAAAGCAGACTGCACTCACCTGAAATCCAGCCACTATCTAGTATAAGAAACTTTGTGCATCTATGCAACTTAATGACTCATGTGAAAGCATTCAAAGCAGTGTGAGACTTTCTATCTCAGCTAATTTTTTTCTTGAATATTTTGCTTGTGACATATACCGATTAACAGTTTTTGTACTGCTTGACTAAATATGTATTAATTAGTTTATCACCTTAGAGAATAAATTAAGTTGTCTCTTTTGACATCCGTAATGAGAATGACTTGGTAAATAGTAGCAAGCAGCAGCGCTCTTGGCCAGAATATTTTTTAAGTACCATTTCTGCGTTAGAATAAAGAGCAAAAAATGAATAATAAGCACTGAAAATTCATGCTTCATTCAGGCATGTCAAGTCTTATCTCTTTCCTCTTTCATTCCCACTTTAATTACTTTAAACACTTGGGGATGAGAATCCAGCAGTAATTAGGAATTAATGGAAGAGGGGCCTATTTCTTGTGAGGTTCAGCCTCTTCACTAATGCATTACCATGTAAGAATCAAAATGCATTGAAGTCTTGAGTCTTGAAGTCTTCTCCTCCATTTTCTTACCTTTGTAGTTCTATAGGAATGAAGGCTGCAATCGAGTCCCATTCCCTCCCCTCCCTGGCAGAAGGCATCATACAATATACACCGTCTTGTATCCATTGGAAAGCAACATTCTTGTTTGCATTTCTGAGTGCAAGATCACATCCATAAGTGGTTCCAGTGCCTAAAGATATGACTTCGGAGTTCAAATACCATAGGTTGGTGTGGAAACTGGCCCCCATTTCATTCACAATACTTTCTGAAAATGACTAATAAAGAAATTCCCCCTAAGAAGCAATTCAGATAACAATACATACCAAAATAAGATGATATAAAAATAACAGCAAGGTAAGCTTCCCATTATTGTAATCATTCTGTGGTCACCAAGCTCGCATCAGTTTCTCAAGCAGGTCATCTCTATCTGGTGCATAAGGCTGGCCTGTCTAGGTGAATGCGGTGCTTTCATGACTCTTCGTTTTGTGATTGAGGCCAGATATGCATAGGATGTGGGCCATAGATAAAGCCGCCTCCCCATGAAAGTGTTATGTGTGCACCATGTCGCCTTTAAATACTGTCAAAAATTTAGTAAGCAGCAAACCCATCCATGCCATTTGTCACTGGTGTGCCAGTATATACTGTAAATGCAGGTGGACCAAATACATGGGAAAGAATTTAAACCCACAGAGAGCACCTTTCCATGGATTTTGGACAAGAGTCCTTGGCCTCCTGCGGGATAGCTCAGTTTGTAGAGTATGAGACTCTTAATCTCATGGTCGTGGGTTCGATGCCTGTGCTGGGCAAAATGATTTCTTTGTGGTCCCTTCCAGCTCTGATTCTATGACAACCTTGTCTGAACTTATAATGGATTGAACCTGAGATGGTGAACATATGGTCTTATCACTGAAGTCCTTCTCCTGCCTGTATCCTATAAAGAATAGGCCTTAATTAGTCCAAGAGGTGTGCGCCAGTATAGTTAGTGTGTCAGTCCTTCTTTTGGTTGTTGGCAGCTGTGTGTATGTATCATAATAAAAGAAAGATTAAGGCACCATTTATGGTCCTCCACTTTCATTTTTCTGATATCTGTCTTTACCAGGACTAAGTGTATGAGTCCTGGGTATACTCAAGGGTATATTCCACCCCATCCCCCTTTCATCATTCATTTGCTTCACTGAGATTCTCACAGAGTTGGCCAACTCAGCTTTCACATAGGAATTGGTCATATTGTAGCATTTCTGTCGAATAACTGCATCCCCAGCAAAACTGACTTAGATGGAAGGAGAGTTTTCAAGCCTGAGGCCGCAAATTTTGACAAGCGCATTTCACATGGAAGCGTCTCCTGTCAAGTGCTTTTCCATGTGAGAGGACTGTACCACCTGACAAGTGAACAGCTCAATCCATTCCTGGTTCTGTATGGCTGCTTCCTTTGTAGAGATCTGCAGTTCGATGTTTATAGATACTTTTGGGTATGTTTACTGTAACACCAGTTTACCGTTCTCTGTGTTACTCTATTCCTTATCTGCAGGGTAGGAACTCCTCCTCAGTCCTTCCTTCCCTTGCTACAACAAAATTCAAGCAGTTGTTCTCCTGACGTAGGGGCAAACTAGGCATGACAGCTTTGGAAGGGGGCACTTCAAATATGGACAACAGTGATGGTGTAGGAGGTTTCACCATGTATGATACATGTACCCGTGTAGTTTTTGTCATGGAACAAATAGCAGCTGTGGAGGTGTGCCTTTAATAAGAAAATCAATACAGTGGGAGATGGTTAAGCACCCACTTAATTGCTGGGAAGCATAAATAAGTATTCTGGAAGGGAGAAGCTGCTAGGCCAGAATGGTTGTCCAACTATGCCAGTGTTATCTACTCTAACAAGCGGTGGCACTTGAGGGCATTGGACAGAAAAGAATCTTTCTGCCTGATCCTTTTGCCAGGATTTAGACCTTGGAGCTTTCTGTAAACAATGCATGTGCTGTACTACTGAGTTATAGCTCTTCCCTTTTGTGCTGACTGCTGTTATCATGAGATGTCCTGTACACAGAGCTACCACTTCACATCTCGTTTGGTTCTTAGTAAGGTTCACCTTGATGAAATTGGTAAAAACCTTCTTTAGAGTTTAAGTTCTGCAGATCAGAAACTTCATCTCTTTCTTTCACTCTGCCACAGCGCTGCATTGACAGTGCTATATATAAATAGGTAGCACCAGCTGGTGGCATTTTCTTATGATTAAAATTATATATTTTTATTTTCAGTTACATGACAGATGGAGGACTCAACCTGTATACAAGAAGCTTGAACCGAATTCCAGACATAGCAGCCTCCCGAGATGTTATTCAAAGAGGGGTTCATGATGTGACGGTGGATGCAGACAGGTAATACCTCCCTTTATTGTCTAAAAACACCCCCCCCCAAACAAACAGCAGATTATTACAGAGACCTTTGAGGCGTATTACAGAGGCGTAACATTTTTATATGGAAATCTGTGAATCCGTACCTAACAGGTTAGACAGACATAAGTAATGATAAAGAGAAATCAAGATAGAATTGCGAATCAGAAGCTGTGGACAGAATACAGTTATTCCTGAAATGCCCTAGCCTATGTGGGAGAAAAGCAATGCTCCAACAAGATCCCTTGCACCAGCAGCCACAGGACAGGGGATCCCTATGGCTTGGTGCCTGAAACACAACAAAAACTGCCAAACAATCAAAACAGTTGAAAAAATTACGGTTCATCAACTGTAACTACTTCGATTTTTTATCATTAAGTATAAATGCATGGGACTATAATTGCATGGGACAGTAGGAAATGAAGATGGAGCACCTCCTTGCTAAAAATGTGCGGCACCTAGTACTGACACTGTTTTTTTTCTTGTGTATCATATGATTGCCAGAGTTTAAAGTGGCATTTTTAGCAGGAAGGAGTTTAAAGTGGCTCTTGCATGTATTTTCACTTTCTGATTTATTTTTTATCCCACCATATGTGCATGACGCACAGTGGGTGCATGTGTGGTGCAGCCCACTGGCTGGTTTTTAAAATGGGAACTGTAGCCTCCAGATTAAAAATTGTTTACTGTTCCTGTTTTTAAGGCTTCCTAAAGTTCTTGCACCATCTGCTAATGGATAGAGGATTTGGCAGTTGTCTTGGGCTCAGTTCAGGCTAATCTGCTGTGTTTTCTCAGCCAAACCACAGTCAACATAACAGTTTAACAATAAAATGTCCAGATTTCACTGATAGTTTAGTAACAAGCTTCTGAACTTTTAACTGATAGACTGGAGTGGCAGTATCATTTATCTTTTCCTGCAAAAAAATCCCATGCACTGATCAATTTTATGTTTTGTGTATGTTTATGTATTTTGTAAAGGCAGCCAGAGACAGTTTATTATTCAGACCTCCTTTAAATTCTTTTGGGGTGGGGTAGGAGGGTGCATGAAAGGAGTGCTCCCCCCCCCGAAGAACAGTCCCAGTGTTCTTGAGATGCTCTGTTTGTCTACTGTTACCCTCCCAGACGCGGGTGGCACTGTGGTCTAAATCACACAATCAGAAGGTCGGCTGTTCAAATCCTCACGATGGGGTGAGCTCCAGTTGTTGGTCCCAGGTCCTGCCCACCTAGCAATTTGAAAGCACGTCAAGTGCAAGTTTATAAATAGGTACTGCTCTGGCAGGAAGGTAAACAGTGTTTCCATGCGCTGCTCTGGTTCGCCAGAAGTGGCTTAGTCATGCTGGCCACATGACCTGGAAGCTGTCTGCGGACAAAATATCAGCTCCCTCGACCTATAGAGCAAGATGAGCGGCGCAACCCCAGAGTCATCCGCGACTGGACCTAAGGTCAGGGGTACCTTTACCTTTACCTTTACTCTCCCAGTCATCACTGTCACAGAAAGAGGATACAGTGGTTTATGGTGCAGCAGCCGGAGTCTAACTCAGGGAGATTTAGTGGGAGTGCCTGATAGGGTTGTGAACCTGAAGGGCCTAGAGGGACATGGGATGGAAATGGAATGACACTTGGTTTCTATAAATTGGGGGAAAGTGGGGTCAGTTCATGGCCAAAACAATAGCTAGTGTGCTTTAATAACCCAGCTGGATAGCAATATCTGGAGGCCTTTGAATTGTTACTAAAAGTGATTATGATAAAAAAGTGTGAAGTAGAGATTAGATAGTTAAGCGGCCACAACATAATGAATGTAACTGAAAGCAGGGGCAGACTTTCCATTTAAAAATTTGGGCGGTGTGCTCCAAAGAAGCAAACTGACATCATTCTGTCTCTAACCTCAGTCCCTTGGAAGCTATTTAGAAATTAGAGGCAAGGTGTCATTTTCTGGCCAGACTAGGTGCGTTTCATCTGTGGCCATGGAGTAAGAAAAAGATACTTGTTTTATTTCATTGAAAAACTGAGTGCTAGTTAATTGTTATTGTTTTACACACTGGTATTTAAAAACACAATGTTGCTAAATCGCATTTGATATCCATTAAGGTATTTTATTTTTACGTGTTAGGGTGACAGTTGGTGAAGATAAAGGTTTGTTAAGCAGAGGGTGCTTACAGGTATGCCACTGGTGCCCCTTCCTTAAATTGTAATCTTTGCAGACTCTCTGCTACAAAAATTGTTAATGGCACTGACACTCTGCTTGTTTCCTTGATTTCTCCTTCACTCCCACATTTGCCTTTAAATGGTTATAAATTATTTGCTTTGAGGCTAGATTTTAATTTCGATTATCCTAGTTGAGGGGAAGATTTAGAAGAGTTAGATTTTTATTTTATTTTTTGCGTCCCATTATTGCAGGAGAAATTGTCGATCTGTGTGGTACAGCAGGGAGTCTCAGATGCTCAAAGCCTTCACTGCACCTGCAGTGCAAGCATTTTTCCCTGCAACTGATTACTCTGGGAAGAAAACAGATCCATAGTCTGTCTCTAATTAAACCTTTAATATCGCAGCAAGATTTTGACCATTCACTAAGTTACTCTGGGTTTAATTGTGTGAATAATTTGTGTGAATGTGCTCGTTGTGACCGTATATATATTTGATTTTGGGAATCAGGGAATATACCATACTCCTTAGGTCAGCTTTCCCCAAAACTGGTGCCCTCTGGATGCCTTGGGCAGAATAGACTGTGGTAAGAGATGATGGGAGCTTTACTCATCTGTCAAAGTTACAGATAGGTAGCCGTGTTGGTCTGTCATAGTCAAAATAAAAAAATTCCTTCCAGTAGCACCTTAAAGACCAACTAAATTAGTTCTTGGTATGAGCTTCCGTGTGCATGCACACTTCTTCAGATACACTGAAACAGAAGTTGCCAGATCCTTCTATATAGTGAGAAGGTGGGGAGGGGTATTACTCAGAAGAATTTCTTCTGACAGAAGAATTTCATCTGTCAAAGTTAGTCTGCAGGGTAGAAGTGGAGATGTCTCCCTCCAGCCTGTGTTGGTGCTAAACCCAAATACTCAGGTAGGCACAGCTGAGTCAGATTGAATCTACCCAGTGTTACCCACCCAGGTTTCAGTAATACATTACAGGTCTGCTGCCTCACCCAGGATCCAATTGTGAATGAGCATAGGCCCCTTGTGAACCAATCTGCAATTTAAAGGCTTACTTCCAAGCAGGAGGGCATGGCCACACTAACCAGGGTCTTGCTAATTCTAATACAGTGGTACCTCGGTTTATGAACTTAATCCGTTCCGGAAGTCCATTCTTAAACCAAAGCCATTCTTAAACCGAGGGGCTTTCCCTAATGAGGCCTCCCACCACCGGTGCCCTTCCACTATTAGGCTTCTGTTTGTAAACTGAGGTAAAGTTTGCTAACCGGGACACTACTTCCGGTTTTGCGGAGTTCATATACTGAATATTTTGTAAACAGGGCTGTTCTTAAACCGAGGTACCACTGCACTCTACAATTCTATGATTCTATGATTCTCCAGAGGCTGAGGTATAAGGGGTTGTGCCAAAGGCTTGATATAAAGTTGGATTTTGAGGATTTGAAGTAAGAAGTAAGACAAGTAGCATCACACAGAAGTTCTGGAAGGCAGTTTTAGGCATGAGGTCTAAAAAGAGCAAAATAGTGGAAACAAAATACTTTTGGGTGGCTGAAGATGGTCATGGGCAGGTGTGTACTGTGATATAAGAGCAGAGGCAGGAGAAAAGCCATGGAGGACTTTGAATGCAAGAAGGAAGACAGATTACCACTAGTCAATCTGACAACTAATTTTGAGTTCAGACATGGATGAGGGAGTGTGATGAGTGGTGGTGATGATTAATATGAAGATGATATTTGAAAACTCAAAAACAACAGCAGAATGGGGACTAGGGCAAGAATGAACAAACATGGAAGGAATGAGCAAACAAGAAAAGAACTTTCAGTCCCAGAAGCTTGGTATAATTGTAGATCAACTTGTCAGACCATGATGATCTAGTCAAAGAAGAAAAACCACAGGTCACAGCAGAGAACATAACTTGCTGTTTATGGCTGCAAAGAGAACGCTGTTGTATGTTAACCTCTTTCTTTGAAGAGCTTTCTTTCATTCTTATCTGACACTTTCTGTTTTGTAAATCTAAATTATGTCACATCTAAGCTCCTTTTGATCTGTGGAGCAGAAGACGAGCCTCCCTCTTCAAATAGGTTCTCATAACAGAGGTTTTTTCAGTCTTACCACCCTTGTTTTCAGTCCCTTGAGCCAAGTTTCTTTTAATAACAAATGTTTGCTACAATAAAGCTTGCAGTTTGTTCCCTTTTGAAGTTTCAGCCTTAATCACAACTGTATCTAATTGTTAAAACATGCAACTTCCCATATCCCCTGCTTGCTGTACATAAATAAACAATCTTGTCACAATAATGTAAGCGGGCTCAGATGCATAAAATTAACAATAAATTTTACAAAAGCTTCTTTGTACTAGTAGGTAAATACTCTTGGTATTTAATGCTACTAAATGGATAAGTTTATCTCTAGGATAAAGCTCTTTGAAAAAGAAATCATTAAATAACTTTGGGTGATTGAAACTTGCACAGAAGAGCAAACATGACTCATATTGGTTCTAATGGTAGTATTATGGAGAGCAACTGCCTTTGATCTGGGGCACACTGTGACATAGATTGGATAGATGCAAGGGCTAAATAGCCACTTTAGATTATGTGATTCTGTTTAACATTATGCAGGTATTGTGACTGTGCACCTAAGCAGTTAAATATTTTTAGTCACTTTGGAACAATTATACCTGGGAACATTTTTCAAGCTGAAACCATAATATAAAATGGTTGGCTACACTAGATACTGCTGAGTGGGTAAATTCATTAAAGCAAAAATTGCTTTATTGGATTTTAAAGGAACGTGTAGCTTTGAAAATAATTGCACTGCCTTGGGATGAATAATAATTGATGGAGCAGGTATTTGCCATTCCTCGTGGTGTTTTATCCAGAAATATGCCTTAAAAGTCTTAGAACTTTTTGCTAAACATAGTCCTCAATTTTAAAGAGGCATACCTTATTTGCTTGCACATGAGATAAACTGTTGGCCCAGTGGCAAATTGTCCAGGAGGGGTGAGAATGAAAAAATTGCAAAGATGAAACACAGCAGAGATATTTTGTGGATTATTTATTAATGGTTTCTTTAAATATCCTAGGAATAGATATTTTGCACCAGTCTGAATAAAGAGTATTTAAACACAGCACTGCCTGTGGAAGGCTTTTGCAACCTTCGTATGTTAGGCAGGAGAGCAACTAGCTGGCTTGATGATAAAACCTAATTTAGTACATTCAGAGCTTATGAATCTAGACTTAACAATACTTGCTGATTAGTTAAATAGATGACAGCAGCTCTGGTTTTTCACTTAGTGCAAACATTACTGAGAGATGCAATAGAGGTTTGTTCTCAGAGAGCTGTTTTATGTCACTTGCTGGTAAAGCGTCCAGGAGAAGCTTTGGCCAGTCTAACCCTGCCACACACAGTTGGGAGGTACTGCAGGCAGACTTGGAATACCTATACCAAGCTTTCTAGTGTCCTGTAGATCCTCCATGTTGAGTTCATAGGAAAATTATGCCCAAGTCGGACTGGATGTGTAATAGTTTTTCAGGAATCTACATATTCACACTGACATTTGCAGGGCTGTTCATATGGCTGCTATAAAATATTTTGGAGCATATATGTATGTGTAACAGCTTAGGACCAGGCTACTTAAATATATTCTCATCCCGTATGTACCCAAGTGATTACTGTGTTCTGCGGGACCCTGCAGATACCATCCTATCAGGAAGTCCATTCCTCATGATGTCATAATTGGGTCTAACCAACGGAACGCCCTCCATTATATCAGAAAGATACCTTCTCTGTTGTCTTTTTGGCCTCTGTGCTTTCAACAAGAAACCAAGCCTTACGAGGTATTGTTGAGGTAGTTGGGCATGTTTAGCCTGGTGAAGAGAAAATTGAGAGGTGATGTGATAGCCAGATTATCTGAAGGGCTGTCACATAGAGCAGGCTTGTTTTTCTGCTGTTCCAGAGGGTAGGACACAGATCAATGGATTCAAATTGGAAGAAAGGAAATTCTGACTAAACATTAGAAAGACTTTCTGTTGGTAAAAGCTGCTTGGCAGTAGAAACGACTACCTCAGAGGGTGGTGGACTCAATCTTTCATTGGAGGCCTTTAAACAGAGATTGGATGGCCTTCTGTCAAAGATTTTTGCTGTGATTCCTGCTTTTCTGGGAACTAGATGGCCTTTAGCATCACTTCCAGCTCTAGAATTCTATGATCCTACAGAACCTTCTAAGTGGATTTCTTCATTCCAGTTCGTACTGGTATTGGATTAGAAGTGACAATATTTGTGTGTGTGTGTGTGTGTGTGTGTGTGTGTGTGTGTTTATATATGTAAAACAGTTTTATTATATTGTGAATGATTTTTGGGTGCCTCATGGAAAGCAATTTGCAAATAAAATAACTAAACAAATAAATAATTTGGACCATGTAAACTAACAGCAACGTTAATTGGAAGAAGACTGTACTTGCTGCAAGAGAAACGCACCACTGATACCTTCAAGCAGATTTTAAGAAACTTAAAAATAATGATACAAATAGCCTGCTGTTGGTTTTTAAACAGTACGTGTCTCATCTGCTATGAAATCTCAACAACTATTTGTAGTTACAGCAGTCACAGCATGAAATGATGTACTTCTATCAAGCATAGTATCAGAGCAATGAATTGCCTTCAGCAATGTTTTGAAAAGGCTTTCTTTTAGGGAAAATATAGTATGCCTGGGAGGAAATTACTTAAAGGGAATTCAGAGCTTCTTAATGGTTGAGAATGTTTCTTCCTCTTTCTCTTCTATTAAAGGTTACATTTCTTGCATTACATGAATGTTGTACGTGATCTGACTCTTTGTATGTTGTACATGATCTGACTCTTCTGATGGCAAAAGCGTCTTCGAATTGATGATAGATTCTAAGTGGCTTCCTACCACTTTGAATGAAAATAGCTTTTTCCTTCTTGTTTGGAACGCCTCCTTTGTTTTTAGGCAAAGAAACACTTTTAAAGTTAATGATAAAGCAATGCTGTCAGGAAAAAGATTTGGTGAAGGAAGCAGGAATTAATGTGATGCTGTAACTGAACTTGTAAAATGTACACTTAAAAATGCAAGAGCACGCTGAAGTTTCTAATGAAATCGTTGTTCAACCTCTCTGGTAAACAGCAGTCCCATGTGTCTTTGGGGACCAAGGTCATTGTGCCTAATGCACTCCAGTTTTTTTTGCGGGAGAGAGGGGAGGGTTAAGCTTATTATTGTTTTAGTTGCCTTGGTGTAGATAAACAGGGAAAGTGTAAGTGCTGTGATTATACTGGATCTTTCAGTGGTTTAGTAGTTCAACAGTATATGAACCATGATACCCTTCTGGGATTACTAAGTACTGTTTTGCTGTGATTCTGGTCCTCCCTCATGGGCGGGCAAAGTCCCAGAAGGTGTTGCTAGGGCCTGCTGCTCCACACTGTGGATTTTGGTATATAGGATGATGCCACAGGGTTCCAGTCTCCTTACTACCTACCTGAAACCTCTTGAATCATAGGCTGATGGGAATAATTTCAGACAACACATGTAACTGGGATATGAAAGATCCCATGAGGACTTGAGAGCATGTATGCAATGTTTCTGTATAAGTCAGGGATGAATACATACTGGGAAACAAGTTGCCAGCAGTGACCAGTATAAATTCTGTATAGCTGAATATCACCTTGGCAGTATCTCTTTGCCATTAAAAAGTGTCCATATTGTGTTGTAATACTTCATTGTATTATTATAATATTTTAATCCTGCCCTTCCTTCAAAGAGCTCAGAGTGCCGTTCATGCCTCTCTTCCCACCTCCATTTTATTCAGCTCTGTGGCGTAGGCCAGGTTGAGAGATTGTTACTGGCCCAAGGTCACCCAGTTAGCTTCATGGCTGATTGGAGATTTGAACCTAGTTCCCTCTAGTTATGGTACCACTCTAGCCACTCTAGCCACTTTGCTACACTGGATCTCTACTTTTTTCAAAGTGCATTTATTCATTTATTGGCTAACACTTTCTAGCACTGCTTTTTCTTTGGAATATTTACTGAATCTCTTTGTTATTCTCTCATGGATAGTGTTAGTTGATTATTTTTGAAGTGTCCTTATCTTCTGCTTGCATGAGTTGATTGACTGTGTATTATTAATTGGCTGCCACTATCCCATGCTCCATTGAGAATACTAAAGTTCTAATCTCTGATCTTTAAACAGTTTCTTATAATGTCATTTTGAAGCTCTCTTGCTTCCTGCATTTTTAAAACGGAAACAAATATCTTCTCGAAATAAGGCACAGTGTCTGGTTCCTCATCTTTGTCGTACACAAGTCAAAACTGAGCATTTTCATATTGTTCAGCCTCTCATCAAGTTTGAGCTGGTTTCGCCTGAGACTGAGTGCCTATTAAGAAATCATGAATAGTAAGGAAATAGAGGGTAGGTGGTAAAAAGATTATAGTGTGGACAAAGTATCTGCACATGGAGAGGGCTCAGTAGAACTCACTTTTTTATCTTTCTCTTTGGTATCACCCACTCTATTTAAAAGAGAGCAGTTTCATTTTCCAGAGGGCTGGCAGTGCAGCAAGGATTTTAAATAACAGGATTTGCATGCCCGCATGTGCTGCCAGCCATCTGTAAAATACAGCTTTTTAAATTTGTGTTTTTATTTCTCAAAAGGGGCCACTGAGAATGTGCGGCCATTATATGACCAGCCACCCCTGGCCATTGCTGTGGCATTTGGCATGTGGGAAGCAACAACTCAAGTTCTGTAGCCCATCAGCTGTGCATGAAACATTTTGCATCTGTATGAAATATTTACATAAGCTCCACAATGTCAGCATGCATCCTGATCTAAGCAAAATGTTAAGCAGAAATGACCTTAACAAATGGAGCAACAGTGGTGCCCCGCAAGACGAATGCCTCGCAAGACGAAAAACTTGCTAGACGAAAGGGTTTTGCGTTTTTTGAGCTGCTTCGCAAGATGAATTTCCCTATGGGCTTGCTTCGCAAGACGAAAACGTCTTGCAAGTTTATTTCCTTTTTCTTAACACCGTTAATACAGTTGCGACTTGACTTCGAGGAGCAACTCATAGAACGCGGTGTGGTAGCCTTTTTTGAGGTTTTTGAAGACTTTGGTGATTTTTGAAGCTTTTCCAAAACTTTCCCAACACCGTGCTTCGCAAGATGAAAAATTCGCTAGACGAAAAAACCCGCGGAACGAATTAATTTCGTCTTGCGAGGCACCACTGTAACTGTGTTTTATAGCATATCAACAAGGAACCATGGCAAGCCTGTCTTGAAAGCTGGTGCATGGACAATGCCACTACACACTCAGAAAACGAAGTGGAAAAAGTGTACCATAGTGAATTAAGCAGTATAAAAATGTTAATATTAGGATAATACTGCTATATTAATGCTTGCTGTATGATTAATTAAGTAAATCCGCTCTTGACGGTTTTGTTCAGAGTTCC